>NC_133324.1:280412719-281096469 GCF_042186555.1 Aquarana catesbeiana
TTCGCAGAGGATGAAACATCTTCGGGAGGCCTTGCGGAAAGGTTTGTGCAGTGCGTTTCCAGAGCCTGGGAGGTTACAATTTCCTGGTCCTCCTGGATAATGTGTTGCTGAGGCTTCAGTCAGTCACAGAAGGAGCAGTGGAGAAGGTGGCCGTCTTTGATGCGTTCAGACAATTCTTTAGTCTGCAGTCCTAAGGTCTGATCGGTTCCAGCATCCATCGCCAGAGTCTGATTTACATGGTGCAGGAATACCTAGGGGCAAGATCAGGCTTGGGAGACCTTTCCACCCGAAAATCCACTGGGTTACTGGGTCTTGAGGATGGATCACTGGCCAGAGCTTGCACAATATGCAATTGAGCTACTGGCCTGTCCTGCATCCAGCGTTCTTTCTGAACGCACATTCAGTGCTGCTGGAGGCTTTGTAACCGATCACAGAGTGCGCCAGTCCACAGACTCAGTTGATCAGCTCACCTTCATAAAAATGAATCAGTCTTGGATCACCAGCTACCAAGCACCTGATGCTAATGTAACCGATTAATTTTTCTATGAAAATGTGAGATCCCTTGAAGACTGCCTATGCTGAGTGACTATCCTATTCCTCCTCAATGTTCATGTTGATAGCTTCTAAGAAAATTTTTGTTTCAGGGCACCACCACCAGTGCCTAAGGCCCAATTTTTCTGCCCCTGTTTAACAGGGGCGTATAATTATAATTTTTGCTGTAATATTTCGCAGCAGGGCTCGTTCTTGCGCTCAGCTAGAGTATCCGTGAGGGGTTGCAGTGTTGTGGCACCACCACCAGTGCCTAAGGCCCAATTTTTCTGCCCCTGTTTAACAGGGGCATGTAATTACAATTTTTGATCTAATATTTCACAGCAGGGGCCGTTCCTGCACCCACCAAGATAACTGTGAGGGCTTACAGTGTTGTGGCACCACCAGCATTCCACCAAAGGCCCAATTTTTCTGCCCCTGTTTAACAGGGGCATGTAATTACAATTCTTGATATAATATTTCACAGCAGGGCCCGTTCCAGCACCCACCAAGAGCAACTGTGAGGGCTTACAGTGTTCTGGTACCACCAACACCTAAGGCCCAATTTTCTGCAGAGTATATCGGGCAGGTCGTATCGTATATACAGGCGGTCGCCTACTTTCAAACATCCGACTTACATACGACTCCTACTTTCAAACTGAGGGAGACAACAGGAAGTGAGAGGAAATCTACCCCTAGGAAGGGAAATTCTCTCCTGTAAGAGTTAATATGGGAAAAAGGGGTCTCCACTGATGCTTTATCACCAATCCTTGTTTCCCTAATAACCCCAAATTTTCAAAATCCAATTGTCATTGGGACAGAAAATGAGGTGAAATCTTCTGAACATGGGCACAGACAGCAAAACAAATGTTACAAAAGGTGATAACCCTTCCCTATGTTATCCAAAAAGCTTGAAAATGTATTTTTTGGCTGGAGCTACACTTACAAAATGTACCTGTTCCAAATTACAAACAGATTCAACTTAAGAACAAACCTACAGTCCCTGTCTTGTTTTGGACTTGTTTGTATACTGCTGTTCAGAGTATATAGGGCGTGGGGGCCCCACGCCTTTCCTTTTTTTGGGTGTGGGGTTCCCCTTAATATCCATACAAGACCCAAAGGGCCTGGTAATGGGCTGGGGGGGGATACCCATGCCGTTTTTCTCAATAATTTTCATCCATATTGCCAGGACCCAACATTACATTACAGCCGCAGTTTTAAATGATTTTTATTCCTTTAGAAATGTAATTTTGTGCAGGGACTGTTCTAAACACGTGCCACTTTACAGGCATACTATAGTCACCCCCCAGGTACGAGATTTAAAGGAATATTTCACTTTTATTTTTTCACTTTAAGCATTATTAAAATCACTGCTCCCGAAAAAATGGGCATTTTTAAAACTTTTTTTTGCATTGATACATGACCCCTGGGGCAAGACCCAGGTCCCCAAACACTTTTTAGGACAATAACTTGCATATTAGCCTTTAAAATTTGCACTTTTGATTTTTCACATTCGGGTCCCATAGACTTTAACTGTATTTGAATGTTCGCGCAAACTTTCGGTCTGTTCGCATGTTCTGCCGCAAACCGAACCGGGTGGTGTTCGGCTCATCCCTAATACAAACTATGGAATATTTTTATTTATTTATTTATTTTCTTTTTTACTAGTAATAGTGGCAATCAGCGACTTATAGCAGGACTGCTATACTGCGGCGGACAAAGACACCTTTTAGGGACCAGGAAAGAGATTAGGCCCCGAGGATAATGCGGACACAGAGGGAATACAAATTAGGGTGCACCCAAATTATATATAAAAATATATAAGTGTCACTGGTCCCTAAAAAGAAAATGAAGAGGAGAGAGGTGAAAGCCAACCAGGGATAGGGGAACCCCACACTCTGTATCACATCCCAAAATTATAAATGGAAAGAGATTAGGCACCGAGGATAATGCGTACACAGAGGGAATACAAATTAGGGTACACCCAAATTATATATAAAAATATATTCACTTTATTAATACAAAAACTTTTTAACAATAAAATACAGAAAAAGTTCACATGAACTTTTTCTGTATTTTGTTTAAAAAGTTTTTTTTACCTAGTATTATCATAAGCAAATGTTATACTGTATTGCCTGTATATTATTACCTTTTCTCTGTTACAGATATTGCATAAACAATAAACCTATTTGTACAGATGGTAACCGATGGCCTGGGTCAACATCTAAGCTGTGCCTACATTTTTGTCATTTCTTGGGTAATTTAGGCAGGCTTGACTGCTCTTGGTGGTCCACAGAGGCTCCCCAACACGTGGGGCCCTTTTGGTGGCAACTTCTGCCACCCTAGGGGCAGCTCCCTATTCAGGGTTGCATCGGCGGACGCTTCTGTGGAGACAGTAGTCTCCCGCACATGTGCACTGGGCACCTCCAGTGCCCAGTCTATCCGCCCACCTTCATGCCGGCGGCCGTGTCGACGTCTGATGTCACCGCACTAGACGAGGTGATGCTGCATTGCCCGGGGGATGCCAGTGAGAGACGGATGTAGGGACCGGGGCGGTGTGATGGGTGTTTGGGGGAGCTGTCAGTTGACGCTCCCTGATGCGTCTCCGCCCCCTCCTCCCCCTTCCCATAGAACAAGTAGATTACTAATTGTCTTGATTGTATTCACCTGGCCTCTAGGCGTATATATTCCGGCTGGTAACAGCACCAATTGCTGCACAGCCAGGAAACGCCGGAGACTCTTGTGAGCAAGTTCTGACCACTGCATCTCAGGTAATACAAACATGGTATAAATGTTGAACTTTTGCCATGTTCTTTGGCAATTTTTGCCTCTCTATATATTATCTTGTTCTTTGTCCTTATACCTATATCCTATTACATTTTTAGATATCTGTCTCCCCCTCTTTTGGGGTATCCTCATGAGCATTGTTGGACTGCTGCAGAACAAGCATTACACCTGTCCCCATTTACCTCAGCCATATTTTATCTAAGCTTGTATCTTATACATGGGATCGACTTCATAATACATGGGATTGATTTCTTAGTTTATCTCAAACCATATGAATTGAGCTTGGAGGCACAGCTGAGGAAATACCCTTGGCCTGACGTTTCATCTACTGATGTGCATGTTTTTAAGACTTGAACATACATCTGTAAGTATGAATAGATATATTTTTTGTCTACTTTTCACATGTGCCATAATATTACCATGCTTAAACCAGTTGTTTGTAAATTATTTACTCTCAATATTGATATATTACTCCCTCCCCCTTCCCTTTTATCTCGATAGAATATGGAATAGTCTGCTTTTCTATTAACCTTGAAGAAGGATATATATATGTCAAAAACATTTCTTTTTGGCTTCCGAAACATGTCGGTGATTTAAGTCTAGCAGCTACTCCTATCTCCAATTGAGATGTATCATTGTTTTTTATATTTTTTGTACATTTTCATTGTCACACCTTTCTATTTTGTATTAATAAAGTGAATATATTTTTATATATAATTTGGGTGTACCCTAATTTGTATTCCCTCTGTGTCTGCATTATCCTTGGGGCCTAATCTCTTTCCATTTATAATTTTGGGATGTGATACAGAGTGTGGGGTTCCCCTAACCCTAGTTGGCTTTCACCTCTCTCCTCTTCATTTTCTTTTTAGGGACCAGTGACACTTATACAGTGATCAGTGCTAAAAAAAAAAATATGTACCATCACTGGCTGGGAAGGGGTTAACATCAGGGGCAATCAAAGGGTTAACTGTGTGCCTAGCTGGTGTTTTCTTACTGTGGGGGAGGTGCTTGTACTAGGGGAAGGCATGCTTTGCAGGAACACAAGATCCATGGCTTCTGTACTGACAGAATGGCAATCTGCCTTGTTTACATAGGCAGACCGCCGTTCTCCCTCTGTTCTGAAGTATCGGTGGGCGCCGATGGACATCAAGTCCACGGTACTCGTCGATCAGCACCCAATGTGTATAATCACAGCGGGGCGCATGTGTGCTGAAACTATGTTTGATAACCTGCAGTGCAAATGTTCTATGACATACAAAAATTGCAACAATGACCATTTTATTTTCCACAGCCTTTGATTTCAGAAAATATTTTGAGGTTCAAAGTACTTTCTAGCAATAAAATCCTGATTTTTACATGTATGTGAGAAATGTTAGAATTGGCCCAGATGGCAAGTGGTTAATATCAAATTATGATAGGCGAACTTCCCTGGTGGTGGTTTAATAATGTTGTTTAACCATTGCAGGACATTTTGGGCAGCAGCATTACTCCCTGGATGTCAGGGTTCCTGGGTACAGGAAGACCTCAGAGAAGATTGCATGTGCCATTCAGTCTCCTTCCTATTTGTGTGACCAGGATCGGCACCAGGGGCTTTTGGACAGACAACTTACCACGCCTCTCAAAGCACAAAGACAAATAGCTTACCTCTCAGATACCTACCTCTGCAATTTGCCTCATGGAGGAGCCTGTCCTCCTTTTTTAATAATCTTTCTATTGTGTAAAATTATGTGAGTACATGTATTTGGCAGTGATGTTATGAGGTCACATGTCTGATGCTTTCTCTGATTGCTGATTCATTAAGTTTTATTTTTAAAAAATAGTCATCAAGGCTAAGATTAAGTCTAGTTTCTTCACTGTATACTGAAGTCATAGATGAAAAAGACCAAGACAACAAAGTCATGTGAAAAAGTAGGTAAATCCCATGGAAATTGTTGGCTTTAAATGAATATCTAATGTTTGCTTGGTTTACAGTCATAAAAAGTAGAGGATTCTGGCGCTCCAAATAGTGTGATGCCCTTGTAAACAATGATGTAATGGTGGCTTTAATAGCACATCTTAGTCAATCAATAAAATCTGTTGTGAAAAGGAGGCAGCCATCCTCAGAGGGTGTCCATTACCTCTGTCAGCAAGAAAGGAGTGTAAGAAGGGGGGAGGCGCCAACTGAGATAGGCCAGTAGAAGGAGCTGTGAGCTCCGAGCGCGTAGCCTGTACATTCTCTACCCTCAGCTTGGATGCCCAGCCCTGCCGTGGTGACGTCACTTGCACTTCCGCGTTACAGACTGGTCAGCGTGGAGCTTCCTGTCAAGTGAATACTGCAGTGAAGCCTGTGAACGAATTCCACACCCCCACTATCTCAGTTGGCGCCTCCCCCCTTATAACACTTCTGGTTTACAAACAGTGCCTACAGATAAAAGTGATATACTTGAACACGTAAAACTGACATGAGATATGCATCAAATTGAAAGCACACCTCTACATTTAAAATAGAATCATAAAACAAGTGCACTGTCCCTTTAAATACTATCTGAATAAGTGAAATAGATATTCCTAATGTTTATCCAGGTGCCCCCACACTACCAAGTGCACAAGCCTCTTACTGGGGACAATTGACCTCCATCTATAAACTCACTGCCCACTTTATTAGGTACACCTTGCTAGCACTGGATTGTACCCCCCCTTTTGCCTTCAGAACCGCCTTAATTCTTTGTGGCATAGATTCAACAAGGTGTTGGAAACATTCCTCAGAGATTTGGTCTATATTGACATTATAGCATCACACAATTGCTGATGATATGAATCTTCCGTTCCACCACATTCCAAAGGTGCTCTATTGGATTGCGATCTGGTGGCTGTGGAGGCCATTGGAGTACAGTGAGCTCATTGTCATGTTCAAGAAACCAGTTTGAGATGATTTGAACTTTGTGACATGGTGCTGGAAGTAGCCATCAGAATATGGGTACACTGTAGTCATAAAGGGAAGGACATGGTCAGCAACAATACTCAAGTAGGCCGTGGCATTTAAAAACGATGCTCAATTGATACGAAGGGGCCCAAAGTGTGCCCAGAAAATATCCCCCACAACATTACACCACCAGCACCAGCCTAAACCATTGATACAAGGCAGGGTGGATCCATGCTTTCATGTTGTTTACGCCAAATTCTGACCCTATCATCTGAATGTTGCAGCTGAAATCACGACTCATGAGACCAGGCAAAGTTTTTCCGGCCTACCTGAGTATTGTTGCTGACCATGTCCATCCCTTTAGGACTACAGTGTACCCATCTTCTGATGGCTACTTCCAGCAGGATAATGCACCCTGTCACAAAGCTCAGATCATCTCAAACTAGTTTCTTGAACATGATGAGTTCTCTGTACTTCAATGGACTCCCCGGGTCTCAGTCCAATAGAGCACCTTTCAGATGTGGTGGAATGGGAGATTTGCATCATGAATGTGCAGTGGACAAATCCGCAGCAACAGCGTGATGCTATCATGTTAATATGGACAAAAATGTTTCAAACAGCTTGTTGAATCTATGCCACAAAGAATTAAGGCAGTTCTGAAGGCAAAAGGGGGTCCAACCCGGTACCAGCAAGGTGTACCTAATAAAGTGGCGTGCGTGTGTGTGTGTATATATTATATATATATACACAGTGGGGCAAAAAAGTATTTAGTCAGCCACCAATTGTGCAAGTTCTCCCACTTAAAAAGATGAGAGAGGCCTGTAATTGTCATCATAGGTATACCTCAATTACTATGAGAGACAAAATGTGGAAACAAATTCAGACAATCACATTGTCTGATTTTTGAAAGAATTTATTTGCAAATTATGGTGGAAAATAAGTATTTGGTCAATATCAAAAGTTCATCTCAATACTTTGTTATATATCCATTGTTGGCAATGACAGAGGTCAAACCTTTTCTGTAAGTCTTCATAAGGTTGTCACACACTGTTGCTGGTATGTTGGCCCATTCCTCCTCTAGAGCAGTGATGTTTTGGGGCTGTCGCTGGGCAACACGGACTTTCAACTTCCACCAAAGGTTTTCTATGGGGTTGAGATCTGGAGACTGGCTAGGCCACTCCAGGACCTTGAAATGCTTCTTACAAAGCCACTCCTTCGTTGCCCGGGCGGTGTGTTTGGGAACATTGTCATACTGAAAGACCCAGCCACGATTCATCTTCAATGCCCTTGCTGATGTGAGATTTTGAGTGCAAACCTCCTCCCAATACATGGCCCCATTCATTATTTCATATACACGGATCAGTCGTCCTGTTCCCTTTGCAGAGAAACAGCCCCAAAGCATGATGTTGCCACCCCCACGCTTCACAGTAGGTATGGTGTTCTTTGGTTGCAACTCAGCATTCTCTCTCCTCCAAACACGACGAGTTGTGTTTCTACTAAACAGTTCTACTTTGGTTTCATCTGACCATATGACATTCTCCCAATCCTCTTCTGGATCTTTCAAATGCTCTCTAGCAAACCTCAGACGGGCCCGGACATGTACTGGCTTAAGCAGGGGGACACGTCTGGCACTGCCAGGAGTACCTGGCCGTGTAGTGTGTTACTGATGGTAGCCTTTGTTACGTTGGTCCAAGCTCTCTGCAGGTCATTCACTAGGTCCCCCCTGGTGGTTCTGGGATTTTTGCTCACCGTTCCTGTGGTCATTTTGACCCCACGGGGTGAGATCTTGCATGGAGCCCCAGATCGAGGGAGATTATCAGTGGTCTTGTATGTCTTCCATTTTCTAATTATTGCTCCCACAGTTGATTTCTTCACACCAAGCTGCTTTCCTATTGCAGATTCAGTCTTCCCAGCCTGGTGCAGGTCTACAATTTTGTTTCTGTGTCCTTCGACAGCTCTTTGGTCTTCACCATAGTGGAGTTTGGAGTGTGACTGTTTGAGGTTGTGGACAGGTGTCTTTTATACTGATAACAAGTTCAAACAGGTGCCATTAATACAGGTAATGAGTGGAGGACAGAGGAGCCTCTTAAAGAAGAAGATACAGGTCTGTGGGAGCCAGAAATCTTGCTTGTTTGTAGGTGACCAAATACTTATTTTCCACCATAATTTGCAAATAAATTCTTTCAAAAATCTGACAATGTGATTGTCTGGATTTGTTTCCATATTTTGTCTCTCATAGTTGTGGTATACCTATGATGACAATTTCAGGCCTCTCTCATCTTTTTAAGTGGGGGAACTTGCACAATTGGTGGCTGACTAAATACTTTTTTGCCCCACTGTACATATATACACACACACACACACAGTATCTCACAAAAGTGAGTGAGTACACCCCTCACATTTTTGTAAGTATTTTATTATATCTTTTCATGTGACAACACTGAAGAAATTACACTTTGCTACAATGTACTCTGAGGATCTGAAAAAGAGAATTGTTTCTCTACATAAATATGGCCTAGGCCTCGCCATGGTCAACCAAAGAAGTTGACTGCACGTGCTCAGCGTCATATCCAAAGACTGACTTTGGGAAATAGACGTACGAGTGCTGCCGAGGTTGAAGGGGTGGGGGGTCAGTGCACCAGTGCTCAGACCATACGCCGCACACTGCATCAAATTGGTCTGCATGGCTGTTGTCCCAGAAAGAAGCCTCTTCTAAAGATAATGCACAAGAAAGCCCGCAGTTTGCTGAAGACAAGCAGACTAAGGACATGATTACGGGAACCATGTCCTGTGGTCTGATGGGACCAAGATAAAGTTATTTAGTTCAGTTGGTGTCAAGTGTGTGTGGCGGCACAGGAGTACAAAGACAAGTGTGTCTTGCCTACAGTCAAGCATGGTGGTGGGAGTGTCATGGTCTGGGGCTGAATGAGTGATGCCGCCACTGGGGAGCTACAGTTCATTGAGGGAACCATGAATGCCAACATGTACTATGACATACTGAAGCAGAGCATGATCCCCAGGGAAGTGGCAGTACTCCAACATAATGACCCCAAACACACCTCCAAGATGACCACTGCCTTGCTAAAGAAGCTGAGGGTAAAGGTGATGGACTGGCCAAGCATGCCTCCAGACCTAAACCCTATTGAGCATCTGTGGGGCATCCTCAAATGGAAAGTGGAGGAGCGCAAGGTCTCTAACATTCACCAGCTCTGTGAAGTCGTCATGGAGGAGTGGAAGAGGACTCCAGTGGCAATCTGTGAAGCTCTGGTGAACTCCATGCCCAAGAGGGTTAAGGCAGTGCTGGAAAATAATGGTGGCCACACAAAATATTGACATTTGGGCCCAATTTGGACATTTTCACTTAGGGGTGTACTCACTTTTGTTGCCAGCGGTTTAGATATTAATGGCTGTGTGTTGAGTTATTTTGAGGGGAGAGCAAATTTACACTGTTATACAAGCTGTACACTCATTACTTTACATTGTAGCAAAGTGTAATTTCTTCAGTGTTGTCACATGAAAATAAATAATAAAATATTTACAAAAATGTGAGGGGTGTACTCACCTTTGTGAGATACTGTATATTTATTTTAGATAGGAGGTCCACTTTCCAGCTCCAATATTCCAGATACTCCAAAGATGAACCCTCTATACTGATAAATCTCAGTATAACTGTCATGGGAAAGGAACAAAAACAAGCCATATCGTGTAATATTGTACAGTTGGGTACTCACAATGTACAAAATAAAGACACGCACAACAGCATCGCTGCACTCAAGGCTGCGAGCCTGATGACATCACGGCAAGGCTCCTCCTGCGCACGTTTCCTCAAAAGAACATCCCCATGAAGAGGGTTATACTGTAGACTAGCCTTGTCAAAGCCCTGATTTGAATCCTATTGAAATGTTGTAGGGGTTTGAATGAGGAAGCTCATGCACAGAAAACCAAACATTGTTCAAGTGAAGGAATTTTACATGGAGCCGTGGTAAAAAAATTTCAGAGTCAACATCAAAAACTGGGCAGTTGTGCCAAACGCTTACAAGTCTTTTCTCCTAAATGGCCAATACCAGCTTCTCCTCAGAAAAGTAGAGGTGTACCTACTTTTTGTACATTACACCAATGCATCTAATAATAGTTTCAATAAATGATTAAAAAGACAGAATTATCTTTGTGTTTTTTATTCAAGTATATCACCCTTACCTGTAAGCACCCTTTCAGTATATGACGTTTGCCTGTTCAAATATGCCGGAACTGTTAATAAAATTTCCATGGGATGTACTTACTTTTTACATGACTATAAACGAAGCACCTGTAAAAATAAAAGCACCTTTTTAATTTAAAACCAAAATATGCAAGAAAAAAAAAAAAGGAGAACCAGAGTAGATTGATATAGTTGAAGTTAAAATAGACCATAAATAATAGAAATACAAGACCTGCCATTGCTGATTGTCTTGCTAATTACCTGGCTGTTAAGATGACCCTCTCAATAATTGTACCTGGTCATTGACTGTATTGACACCAAACCAAGAAGGTCAGAATGTGTGATTTGCAGGCTTGTTGCAGCTTAATGGCTCTGAGTATTGAATCTTGGGAATCAGCAATAGCAGCCTAGCAGCAAACATCTCCAGAAATAGAAATAAAAAAAAACTATCAACCTCCATGTTTTCGCACGATAGGTTAAAGTATAACTAAAAGGCAAAATTTTTTTTGTTTTTAGTTTTGGATGCAGTAGAAATGGATTAGAACACTCAGGTTTTTATTGCTGTTTTTGTGCCCGTTAAGGAGATGCTCTCTCCGTTAGTCCCGTTTACCATTATCATTGAAAGTAAATGTAAAAGACGATTCCAAATTATGGGTTGTTCCCAGAAATATAGATGGGAAATCTTCCAATGGGGACACAAGTTCTGGTGATCTGGGGACCCCAAGAGATTCCCTTCCTTTGCAGGGATTTCCTCTTACTTCCTGTTTTGGCTATGGGACGGAAAATCTCCCCAGTGAAACATCAATGGCACAAAAAAAAAAAAACTGATAGCGATTTAAACCCTCCCTTAAAAAAAAAAAAAAAAAAAGCTTTGACGATAATTCTACTTTAACACTCAACTCCGGGCAAACCGCTAAATACAAAGATTGAATACATATAAAAGGGCATTTTTTTATTTGCCAAAATATTTGTATTTCTGTCAATCTAGTCATTACAGCAGTGGCAGAATCACTTGCCATCTGATAACGCCTGTATAGTTCTGGGGAAGAACTTGGCTGAGCCAGTGGCATGACACCAATGATTTTTTTAGAATTCTGATAGGGGGGGGGTCATTCTTCCTTTCATTGACCATAAAGTAAGGATGCCCTTCTCCCACCCATTCCGATGAAATGGTGTTTTCCTTACACTTATCACTAACATAAAAGGGAATTTTTCCTCTCAATGAACATAGATGAAAGAGTCACCTATCTCACTGACCATAATGTAAGAGTGCCTTTCTCCCACTGACCGCCATTGTAAGAAAGCACATCTCCACTGGCCACCAATGTAAGGGAGTCTGTCTGTTTCCCATTTTATTTTGTGATTGTTACTGAAAATTATTTTATCACAGAGCAAGATGTGTTAAAAAGATCCACCTTTGGTGTCAATACTACACTCTTCATTATTTTATTTCTTCTATCTATAACTTACTTATCTTGATAATGTACCAGGAGCTATAGATGTAATAATTAGCAGGAGTTCCTGAGACCTGAAAATTATTTCAACGTTTTTTCCAGGGTAAAATGGTTGAGGGGGCTGTTCAAGAGTTGTAGTTTTCATTCACTTTGGTCCTAAAGGTGAATGCAAAATTCCAGGTATATATAAATGGCACAAGTACATGCTCTAGATTAATGAATACATCCTTAAAGCTGAGCTCCAGCCCTCCCCCTCCAAAAATTAAAAAAAATCAAATACTGTAGCTGCTGACTTTTAATATTAGGACACTTACCTGCCCAGGGATCCCATGATGTTGGCACTCCAGCTGATTTTCTGATCGGCTCTCGGGTGCTGCTGCCGCCACCATTTGTGGTAAGGGAAACTGGCAGTGAGGCCTTTAATGCTTCACATCCGAATCCCTACTACGCATGTGCAAAGCTTGCTACGCTTTTTAACTGGCCCAGCGGCAGAGGAAAGGAACTTCTGGGGGACCTTGCTGCATTCAGGTCTCCTGAAAGTGGGGAACAGGTACCTGTCAAAAACAGGTACCTGTTGCCCCCTCCTGAAAAATGCCAAATGTGGCAGCGGAAGGGGGGGGGGAGCAAACAAGCTGAGCTTTTGAGTGGAACTCCACTTTAAATGTATTTTTAATGATAGCGGTGTAAGTACCTGAACTTGACTTGATATTAGCCTTTCACAAACCCAGTACAAGAGTTTTTAACAGAAGATTTTTATTAAACAAATCAGCATTACAAAACAAAAGAAATTTAGTATAACCATTGTGGTGATAACAATGATATTAAGATCTATCTTCAGACGATAGCCACTATTTATCAAATGTTCCAGATATGTACATGTCAGAAATTTCACTTAACAGTACTCCTACGGCATAACATTCTTATAAACCCTTAAACAATTTGAAGTAGGTAGACAATATTCAATCAAGCCTAATGGGGGCGGCGAGGGGGGGGGGAGAGATGAGGGGGAAGGGATGGGAGGGGGGAGGGAGATGAAGGGGGATGGACATAAGAAGAGTAGATCTGGAATGTAGGATGTCCTCTACTGTATTTCACATCTTAGTTATGGGGTAGGGGTTCAGGATTTCCAGAGGAGTCCACCCAGGAGGACCAAATTTTATCGAACTTCCCCGGGCATTGTCTACTTTCATACATCAGTCTATATAGGGGGAGTACACTATTCACCGACCCTCTCCACGAGGCAAGGGTAGGAGGCTCTGCCAATTTCCATCTCAAAAAAATTTCTCGCCTAGCGTAGTACAATGTAAAGGTTAGACACAGTTTACTATACCTATCACCCTCAACATCCTCCAGATGACTAAGCAACATTATTTGGGGATCCACCGGTAGGTTTGAGCCCGTGACTTCGCTCAGTGTGGAGGCATTTGCCGACCAAAAGGGTCAGATTTTGGGACAAGACCAGACCATGTGCCAGAACGTGCCCACCTCCTGCCTGCATCTCTGACAGTTGGGATCTCTATCATGGTAAATGCGCGCCAGTCTGTGCGGGGTGAAATATGCTCTGTGTAGGAACTTAAATTGTATGAACCTGTCTTGCAGCTATCATAGAGGGAATGTAGGATATTAGACACTCCTTTCATTCCTCCTCGTCCAAAAATATCAACCCTCCACTTTTCCCAGATTTTAGTTAATTTGGCGTCATACTCAACTGTGAGATATAGATATAGAGTTGAGAGAGGCTTCTCCATCACACTGGAAGTCAGGAGCCGTTCAATAGAATCTGGCTCCAGGATGAGGGGGGCTGAGAACTGAGCTTCAAAGGCATGTTTCAACTGCCAGTATCTGAATTGGAAGGAGGGCGGGATAACAAAGGATTGCCTCAGGGCTTGGAAAGTCATAAGCCTACCATCCTTAACCACATGTTTTAATGTGAGGATTCCCTTCTTTGCCCAGAGAGAGGGGTCCGGTATACTGTAAAAGTGGGGGAGCATAGGGTTACCCCATAGGGGCATGTGAGGTGAAATGTGATTGGGCTTCCGGTATATTTTCCTAGTGTCCTGCCAGACCCTCACAGTGGTTCGCATCAGAGTCGTCATGGATGAATTGGCCCTGAGACCGCGAAATGGGAGATTGCTCAGGGCAGGAAAGGAGCCCAGAATAGCCGCCTCTAGAGTGACCGCCGGATTCTGTGTGGGCTGGGAGAACCACCACCGAATCGTGACCAGAACAGCTGCCCAGTAGTAGATTTGAAAATTCGGCAGCGCCAGACCAGTACAAGAGTTTAGACTGGAAGAGGAAGAAGCAGCACAAGAATCCCGTGTGGGTGTGCAAGGTGTGTTCTGATAGAAGAGCCAGCTGAGTGACACACAGATGAGCTCATCGGTCTGCTTCTGCTCCATTCATTGTCCATTCACAGGCTTTAAAGGAACAAGAGCCATAAAAGTTATTTAACCACAGGGGAGAATAAAAAAAAATCACATCTTTTGCCCTGTCAGACAGAGCACAACTATGCAAATCTCAGAAGTAGATAGACAGAAATACAAATCCTTTGGCAGGTAAAACAGCACCCATGGGTGTATTTCCTCTGGGTGATAAGGAGTTCAGATTTCTGTTTCAATCTTTTTATTCAGTTTTCCAAATAACAGTATAAACATCATAGTTTGATACAATATGGTTCTGTCATCATAAACCATAAAGAAGAAGCTATCAACTATAGCATATTTAAAAGGTAAGGAGTTAAAACAGTCCATGGAAGTCCATCAGTGGGCACCAGGGATTGCACTGAAGTGGTCAACTATGATGAAACCTGTATTGCGAAACATGCTCGATTATATCCCAAAATTGAGGCCAAGCAACCAATAGGCCTTACATCAGTCCAACATTGTATGTTTGGTAGGTGGTCAAGTAGGTGTACACCCGCCTATCCCGACATTAAGGCAGACTTTGGACATAATAATGAAATTATAACAAACATAGTGACCACTATGTCATTTGGCACTAGATTTATTTTGCTTGCCCTGAGGATGTTGTATAAATCAAATGTATCAGTGACATATCCTTTAAGAAATATTATCACATATAAGCCTAGACAGAAACCCTAAAGTTGAGACAAAAGATCAGATTAAAAATAGAGTAAAGAGAAAAAAAAGGGCAAATTAGGAAAAAGAAAAGAGGAAAAATCAGAAAAGAAAGAAAAGCGAGACCACATCTGTCCAGGAGTCTGACCTGCCATCAATCCTGAGTGCTCAACACCTGTAGGTAAGAAAGCCAAGGGGTGCACACCTTTTCAAACAGGGGTTCTCTTGTAGAACACTAACCATTTTTCCGTGGAGCATGATCCAAGTTAGTTTTCGCTTCATTACAGCTAGGTCAACCACTGGGCTTTTCCAAGTAGTAGCGGTAGTTATTTTGGCTGCCAAAAACAAAGTAAATCAGACTGTGTGGATCTTGGAAAATTATCCACAGGTTTGTTGAGCAAAGCTATTCTACGGTTCTTGGTAATGTTAACCATAGTAACCGAGTGAATAAAGGAATGATCCTGTATACGGAAACGACAGGCCTTAGGGCAAGTCCAGGAGTCTAGCTTTAATAATAAAACAGTGGTAGAGTTTACCACAAAGATAAGAAACCCACATTTATGCAGTGCATGCTACAACCTTCAACCTCTGAATGTTAATTAGGTATAGCTATCAAAGTATGAATAAGATGACACATTAAATTAACTTGGGAGACCTTTTGGAAAGATGGCAGCTACAAAGCAAATTAATAAGCCATTAGATACATTTTTGACGTTTGGCTGTAGATGGCAAATGGCTCATTCTTTTACAGCTAATATGGCGATGAGCAGTATGCAAAATTGCAGTTACCTGCAACGATGATTATCTCTTTTTCACTGATCTTACTTTAGCAGTTGGCTGCCAAGGAGTTACCCATAAAGAAGGCATATTTTCACTAGGTGCGTTTATAAACTTTCAGAACTTTTAGCTTTTTGAAGGACACCTTTTAAAAGACCTGAACAGCATAATGCAAGTTAGTGTGCCACAAAAGCAGTATTTAGGGACTTTTTCCTAAAACAGATTGCATTGGTTAAAAGCTAGTCAATTTGCTATGTTTTTTCCTCAAGTCCATGCTTTTTAACAGGGAAATTCTGTAAGATACATGACAGCCAGTCGGATGAAAAGGAGCCTTCTCTGTGCATCACACAGATTTACAATGACTAAAACTGTGAATCTCAGCAGCCTAAGAACAAGGACATGTAACAGAGAATATCAAAAAGTGATGCATTTATACATTATATGTATTGCCTTGTATGGACACACTTTTAGTTATAATTAAAAGTGAAGTAGTTTTTATTTATGAGAATATATATATATATAAAAAACAAAAAGAAGAGTATATCTACGTTCTGAAATAATGGAGGCTAAAAGGAAGCAGCCTCAGAGCCTGTCTAGCCTGGGGTTGGATGTGACTGAGGGGAATTGGCATGAATTGGCAGCATAGCCTAAACGGGAAATGTTATACAGAACAGTATTAGTTAATTTAACTGTGAAATAATAAAAATCATAATTTACTGCAACTCTCTTTTGCTTGTTTTAAAGTATATCTAAGCCCAAAAACACAAAAGTAATTAACTGCAGGTTACTAGTCATATATATTGGCTGCATTTTGTCCTAACTTGTGTTCCCTTTATCTTCACCTGTTAATCTCAGGGCTTTGACTTCAAATATGTCTGACTTTGTTAATTTCCATTACTAGGCAGATTGATGTAGTAGATAAGGTCTTTTGTGTTTTTTTTTTTTTTTTTTTAACTCATGGGAAGTGACAAAGACACTGCATTTTCGGCAAATTCAACAGATATTTGCAAAAAATTGCCTTAGCCTGAAAAATTAAAACTAATGCAGCCACCTAATCTAAAGACTGGTTAACTGTAATATGTTACATTTTTGTTTTTCAATTCAGATCTGCCCTTATCTAAATAACAGCTAACTTATACACATACAGTAATGCTACAGAATAATTTCTTATTGCAAATTTAAAATTACAAATACTACCATATCCTTACTAAGCTCTTAATCGTTAGTAATCACATTTAACTGGAATTGTTCTCCTTTAATGTTGAAGATACCAAAAAGCCGCTTGGCTGAGCAGCAAAACATCTACAAAATTATAGAGAAGTTCAAATAAATGTGACCAACTACTAGCTTTACCATAATATAGATCAGAGTTTCTCAACTCCAGTCCTTAAGGCGCCTTAACAGGTCATGTGTTCAGGATTTCCCTCAGATGAAATGGCTGTGGTAATTACTAAGGCAGTGAAACTGATCAAATCACCTGTGCAAAATAATGGAAGGCCTGAAAACATGACCTGTTAGGGCTTCTTGAGGACTGGAGATGAAAAAACACTGATATAGATAAAATGAGAACCTTTGCAGACAACCTAATGCGTTAGTTTTATTGCTAACCATTCATTTGTTTTATTTATTGTTTATGTATTTCAACATCTATACTGGTCCTCTTTTATTCAAACTACTAAGAAATGTCATAAGAAAAAATGTACAGTAACATTTCTAAATACCTTTTTTTGTCTTTAGAAGCAGATACCCTCCTGGTCTCTATTGGTACTTGTGACATCACCAAACATGGTGGACTGACTATCTCTTGTCCACTGCACATGAACAAATTTGTGCGCACCCATCAGTAATTTGGTTGCGTTCAGCCTGGCTCTCTGTAACTTGATTAGTTGCAGAAAGCTATGCCCCTTGTGGTTGAGTGGGCCCAAAAAGGTGCAAAGCCTTCTATATGGGAGTGGCATGAGTTACAATACAGTGATATTAACATGGTTGCGCAGCCTTCCCAATTGCCCAGCATGTTTCTGGCATTGCCAGAAAAGGCCTAGAGGGTTTTTTTTTTCTTGAAGGCAAAAACTACCCTGGAGAGATTTGAATCATCAGAGCGTTTCCAACCAAACAGCACCTTTAAACCGGTTCAATACAGGGCATTTTCACCCCCTTCCTTCCCAGACCAATTTTTAGTTATCAGCGCTGTCGCACTTTAAATGACAATTGCGCGGTCGTGCGACGTTGTACCCAAACAAAATTGACATCCTTTTTTCCCCACAAATAGAGCTTTCTTTTGGTGGTATTTGATCACCTCTGCGGTTTTTATTTTTTTGCGCTATAAACAAAAGAAGAGCGACAATTTTGAAAAAAGCACAATATTTTTTACTTTTTGCTATAATAAATATCTCAATTTAAAAAAAAAAAAAAAAATTTTCCTCAGTTTAGGCCGATACATATTCTTCTACATATTTTTGGTAAAAAAAAAAAATCGCAATAAGCGTATATTGATTGGTTTGCGCAAAAGTTATAGCGTCTACAAAATACGGGATAGATTTATGGCATTTTAAAAATAAAATAATTTATTTATTTTTTTTACTAGTAATAGCGGCGATCGCAATTTTTTTTCGTGACTGCGACACACTTTTGACACATTTTTGACACATTTTTGGGACCATTCACATTTATACAGCGATCAATGCTATAAAATTGCATTGATTACTGTATAAATGTGACAGGCAGGGAAGGGGTTAACCACTAGGGGGAGACGAGGGGTTAAATATGTTTCCTAGGGAATGATTCTAACTGTAGGGGGCGGGGACGTACAAGGGGAGGAGACCGATCAGTGTTCCGCTGTACTGGGAACACAGATCGGTCTCCTCTCAACTGACAGGACGTGGATCTGTGTGTTTACACACACAGATCCACGGTCCAGCTCGGTTAACGGGCAATCGCGGGTGCCTGGCGGACATCGCGGCCGCCGGGCACACGCACTGGGTCCCGAGCAACGCGGCGGGTGCGCGCGCACGCCCCCTAGACGGCCGGGAAGCCCAGGACGTCATATGACGTCCACCCAGGATGGGAGATCCCATCTGTGGACGTCATTTGACTATACACGGGTAGTGAAGTGGTTAAAATGTGAATTACACAAAAGAACCCCTAGAAATATGGAGTACCTTATGTCAAGTCTGCAAAACTTCCCTAGAATATAAAAGTGATTCTAAAATGTGTCCATTAAGAAGAGTAGAATAGCTATAGGTTTTAATGCAGGTACTGTATATTAAAAGATGGCATACATATTCCTCCCAACATTGGGAGAAACATAAGACACAGAAGGCTCTACCACAATCTAGTGAAAATCATACTTATCACTCCCTATTGACTTAGATGTGTTGCTTCTGAGACTGCTGACCCCACCGTCACCTCAGCCCTATAGGTTTTAAAGAGTATATGAAAAAGGATCCTGTTCGCTTTGTATTTGTGTGAAATCCCTGGTGTTCACTTGCTTTCCTATTAAAAACTGACTACACTAAACAGGAGAACAAAGTGGTCAGTTCCCTAGCTGTGCTGAAAACTCAGTGTGCTCTCCTCCAATGATCAGACTTGTCCAAACACACCCCTCTCTGCACAGCCATTCACAGGGAAGATTAGTGTACTGCTGTTTCTCCTCTCCCCTGAGAACAGAGGGAATGTGATCACTTATAAAAAAACAAACAAAAAGGGGGGGGGGAGGAACAGGCATTCTTATAGTTTTTTTATACCTATAGGGAAGGGAGGGAAGGGAAGAACGCAATGATTTGCAAATCTCAAACTCATATTTTATTCACAATAGAAAACGTTGTACCATTTTAGGAAAGAAATGAAATAGGGAAGTTTTGAACTTGATGGCAACAACACATCTCAAAAAACTGGGGACAGGGCCATGTTTACCATGGTGTAGCATGCCCCCTCGTCTTTTAACAATGCTCTGTAAATATCTGGGAACTCATGAGACCAGTTGCTGTAGTTTTGGGAGAGGAATGTTGTTCCATTCCTGCCTGATATTGGATTCTAACTGCTCAACAGTCCTGGGTCCTCTGTGTCATATTACTCATTTCAAGTTGCACCAAATATTTGCAATTAGTGAAAGGTCTGGACTGCAGGCAGGTAAGTTGAGCACCCAGACTATTCTACTATGAAGCACTGCCGTTGTCATAGATGTAGTATGCGGTTAAGCGTTGTCCTGCTAAAATATTGTCCTGAAAATATGTTGTCTGAATGGGAGTATATGCTGCTTTAAAACCTTTGATAATGCCTTTGAACATGTGGAAGCTGGCCATTCCATACACACTAATGCACCACCATACCATCAGAGATGACAGCTTTCAAACTGAGCACTGCTAACCAGGCGGAAGGTCAGTGTCCTCTTTAGTCTGGAGGATGCGATGCCCATGGTTGCCAAAAAGAATGTCAAATTTCAATTAGTCTGACCACAGAACAGCTTTCCACTTTGCAACAGACTATTTTAAATGAGCTTGGGCCCAGAGAAGATGGTGGCGTTTCTGGATTATGTTCAGTTATGGCTTCTTCTTTGCATGATAGAGCTTTAACTTGCATTTTTGAATGATAGGGAGAACTGTGTCCACAGACAGTGTTTTTTGTAAGTATTCATGAGCCCATGCAGTGATGCCCATCACAGAATCATTCCTGTTTTTAATGAAGTGCCATCTGAGGGCCCCAAGATCATGGGCATCTAAGATTGGGTTTTGGCCTGGTCTCTTGCGCATAGAGATTTCTCTACATTCTCTGTATCTTTTGATGATATCATATACTGTAGACTAGGGATGGGCAAATAGTTCGGCCCGAGCATGAGTTTGGGCCAAACACCCGAATTTGCAGGGTGTTCGCCCCGACGAACACCCTCAATGCACTAAGCGCTGCACATTCTGAACCCTGACTGGGCAAAGCTTTGCCCAAATGGGGGTGCAATTAAGCTGGTTGTTAAGGAGTCTTTAACAACCGATGAGTCTTCAGTTGTCACAATGGGTTTTCCCGCTGACAGCTGAATTAAAAAATAAAAGCGTGGGCCCCCCCAAAATCCATACCTGACCCTTATCTGGGCATGCAGCCTGGCAGGTCAGGAAAGGGGCGAGACAAGCGAGCGCCCCCCTCGTGAACCATACCAGGCCGCATGCCCTCAACATGGGGGGGGGTGCTTTGGGGCAGGGGGGACAAGGGTCTCTTCCCCAAAACCCTGGGCTTTGGTTGTGAGGGTCTTGGAGCAGGGGGCTTATCAAAATCTGGAAGCCCCCAGATCCCACCCCCCCATGTGAGTGGGTATCAGATACATAATACCCATTCACAAAAAAAAGTAATAAACACAAGAGACGGGTTTTTAACAATTCCTTTATATAAAAAAAAAAGTGTCCCTTGATGTAAATCCATCGTCAATCATGCCGCCCGCCGGGCCCGAAAAATAAAAACCGCTCCCACCGAATGCCTGCTCTGCGCTTTTGACATTTCTTATATAGGCAAGTGGCAGGGCCAGCTGGCTACATCATTTAGTGGCACCGCCCCATTCTGATGTCGCAGACTGGTGCATGCTGGGCGTGTGACATCAGAAGGGGGGCGGTGCCACCGGGTGATGTGGTCAGGTGCCCCCCCAGTATAAATAGAAATGTGTGCCGGCTCTTGTAGCAGAACAGCGATGGTTTACATATTTAAACCAGAAGATGATTTCTGGGTGCTGGGATAGGCACCGTTAAATTAGAGTGTGTTCTTTATATCTGATATATCGGTTTGATCCTGCCCTGCATGAGAGCTGTCCCTGGGGATTGTGTCAGAAAGGCTGTAAGCAGAGAAAAGCAGCCACGCACAGCGGAGTTGTGGAAAAGCATTTGCAGACCCTCTTTGGTGCATGCTAAAGGGGGTCATCTCCATCTGGTGAGTTTGGACCCACTGGGGTCGGGGCAAAAGCCTGCACAGAGTGGAGTGTTGGAGGCGGAGAACACTTTCTTTTATATAAGAAAAACATCACCTTAGCACTAATTTTGAGCACTGGCACTTTATACAAGTGGATTAATTGTTATCACTGTGGACTTTTTTGATTTTCTTGTTGTCCTTGCAAACGTTATTGTGTATATATATATATATATATATATATATATATATATATATATATATATATATATATATATATATATATATAAATTCATATATATAGATAGATATATATATATATATATATATATATATATCTATATATATATATATATAGATATATATATATAGATATATATATATATTGTTAAGTAATTGAAGTAATAAAAAAAATAAGGGAGTGGAAACTCAAATGTACAGTAAGTATAGAGTGCTCATGTGAAAAAATAAAAAAACATATAGATTTGTAAAATTCATTTTATTTATTATTTACTGGCACTTCATCATTGGTCAATATTTGTGTGTTTCTATGTTATATATACATTTGGTATCCAATCATTGGGTGTATAGTGCATATTACATAGTACAGCACTTTTCAATTCATTTATTTTACAATTTGTTCTGATTTTAGCTGCTGTTTCTTATATTGATCCTATTACCTTTTACATATTTTTATATTTTTTGATGAGATCATATTTATAGCGCGGCGTAGTATTTACTCATTTATGTTTGCACGAATTGTGAGACGTGGTTAACGCCAGCAGCTTTTTCTTTCTCTATACATTTAATGGGCATCTGGTCAGTGGTGGCTCACAGAATTCTTTGTGTTTTCTAACTGAGAAGGAGCAGCTGCCCACAAGTGTATAATATAATTTTAGTCTATTGCCCAGATAATATATTAAGATTTGGGTTACAGATCGGTTGTGCAAAGAGCAGAGCTGTGTGTGGGACACAAAAGGTCTGACCACTACAGGCTACCTGCAGAAATCTACATGGGGCAAATACAAGATTGGTCAATAGGCACAAACAGAGAGATAACACTAGTGACTGGTCCTTGTTACAGGATACTCATGCACCAGGGCAAACCAAGACCCCTTTCACACTAGGGCGGTTTACAGGCGCTATTGTGCTAAAAATAGCGCCTGCAAACCGACCTGAAACAGCCCCTGCTGTGTCTCCAGTGTGAAAGCCCCAAGGGCTTTCACACTGGAGCGGTGCGCTAGCAGGACGGGAAAAAAAGTCCTGCTAGCAGCATCTTTGGAGCGGTGTATACACCGCTCCTGCCCATTGAAATCAATGGGGCAGCACAGCTATACCGCTGGCAAAGCGCCTCTGCAGAGGCGCGTTGCGGTTGTTTTTTGAACACATTCTCGGCCGCTAGCGGGCCAAAGACGACGGTAAAGCGCCGCTAATAGTAGCGATGCTTTACAGCCGACGCACCTCCCGCCCCAGTGTGAAAGGGGCCTATGGGAAAAGCTCCATAAAGTATCTTTGCTCAAAGCTAGAAGAAACACACAAAAGGACACCAATGGGTTGATATACTAAAACTGAAGAGTGCAAAATGCGGTACAGCTCTGCAGAGAAACTAATCAGTTGTTTTTTTTTGGAAAAGCCTAATTGAACAAGCTGATTGGCTACCATGCACAGCTGGACCAGATTTTGCACTCTCCAGTTTTAGTAAATCCACCCCCCAAGAGTTTAAGAACACACAAAAACCCCTTTTAGCCACAATCATTTTTAGCCCAGGATTTTAGCTTTAAGCCTAGGTTCAAATGACTGCAGGGAATAAAATCGATTTCATTCCCACCTGTCAATCCTGACTTCGGGGGCGATTTCAGAGACATCTGTGCGGGTTCCTGCACAGATGTCAATGGAAATCGCACCCCAAAAGTAGTACAGAAACTACTTTTGGGAATCAGTGTGGAGCCACAAATGTGGCATTGCACTAATTCAAACGCTGCCATTGCCGACAATTGCCACCTTTTTGGCATGCGATTTGACATGTCAAATTGCACGCCAAATCCCATCAATGTGAACTAGGGCTCAATCTCTGTCTGTTTGAGGTATTCCCTACAAAGCTGAGAGGAAATATTAGGACACAAGTCCAATACATAATTTTATGATAAGAATGAAGATCAAAGTACTGCATTCATTAAAAAGTAAAAATATAATTTTATTGGTAGTAACATGTTAAATACTATTAAAAACATGATTATTTTGTAGAATTTGTTCCAAGACATAAAATATAGCTTTGATAACTGACACAAGAATCGGATCAATGCTTGCAGTTAGGTTTTGATCATGTTGACACATTTTTATTTATTTAAACGTACATGACATCTCACACATGGTTACATAGTTAGTCAGGTTGAAAAAAGACAAGTCTATCCAGTTCAACCAAAAAAAATAAATAAATAAAAAAATACAATCCCATAACCACAGTTGATCCAGAGGAAGGCAAAAAACCCCAGCAAAGCATGATCCAAATTGCTACAGCAGGGGAAAAAATTCCTTCCTGATCCCCCGAGAGGCAATCGGATTTTCCCTGGATCAACTTTACCTATAAATGTCAGTACCCAGTTATATTATGATTCAAGACCATTACATTTGTTGGGGTTCCTTACTGATTGACCATGATACCACATTTATTACATACTAAAAGCATTTTTCACTTTTAAAGATCCTTGAGACCTGCATCGCCTCTAATGTCTACAGAAGAATCGGATGCCTTGCTCATGAGCGTATATCCATTCTGCTGTGTACAGCAATCATCTAGTAGCACATGGATGATGAGGTCACTTCGTAAAGGTTTATTCCACCATATAAAAGATTCTTCTCTGTCAGACAAGGTAGACTGTAATCTGATTTATGGGTACTTGAACTACATTACAAGGGAAATGTTAGAGCTGATATAGCTAGAAAAGATCATAAAATTATTAAAGGACACCACTCACTAGGAGAGGGATCGGGATGCCATATATTATTATGGCTTCACAGTTCTTGGTGTATTCTTTCACATTAAGAAAAACATGTTTACATACACTGAAAATATAAATATATTCAGTTGCCCAAGTTTGTAGCCGTAGGGCAATATCTCTAGGGAAGGCCCATTTTCATCTTCATACTGGAATGTCCTAAGCCGTGTAAAGCAAGTTCCTCCTTTAGCTGAACTAGCTCCTCCCTTAGGGAGCCTAGAGTACGCGGAGTGCCAATTTGTGTTAGTATTTCATGAGCTCGGAGAAGAAGCTCCCCTCGAATCAACAAACCTAAAACAGCAGAATGTACCCGGGAACACCCAGAAGCTGCAAGCCATGAAACACACAGGGAACCTGGAAATGGCAACAAGTGTTAGGAACAAACATTTTGCTAGTTAAATTCAACTTTTTTTCTCTACTAGTGTGTAGTATATGGGGCAAATTTGGAGTTCCAATATCAGTGGGCTTGGTTGACATTTCTAATATTTATGAGTACCAGAAAACAACCCCCAAACCCCTAGGACAATAATGGAAAAGCCAGTATGAGGTTTTTTCCACAGCTAAAAAATGCCGCTTTTAACAGATTAGGTCAATACTGGGGGTGATTGCAGTACTTTATGCACACACCGAGAACTTGCAAAGCGAGTAAGAAGATTGGGGGCTGTTCATAAAAAGATACATAAAAACAAAAAATGTTCCACAGCTCAATTAACCCCACGCTTCCAACTGTAATCTTTAGTGTATGGCCAGTTTACATCACACTTTACCTTTTATTATATAACTTACCATGCTGTTTTGTCCAACTGTGGTATTGTCTTAACTGCTCTTTTACTATCGTTGTTGTGGACTGCACCCACTGCAGCAAAACAGAGCACAAGGAAACTGTGCGTGACATGACACTTATCAAGTCATAAAGCAATGGATGCAAGAGGGAGGAAAGGAAATTGGGATCTGCAAACATATTGGGTTTATCCTCCTCATATAGAGCAACAGATCTGTAAAAACACGAGAAGAAGCACATCACAGATATTTTAGCAAAGAAATTAAAGCTGGAACACTGTCATATAATTTATACAAGACTTCCTACTCAGTATATTGTACTAAATGAAAACCATATTGCTAAAGTTAATGCTATTTGCATGTCATAACTAAACTTGAAAACTGCCATGTAGAATTATCCTGTTTTGCCATTACTGTTAACATACTTAAGCTCCTTTCACAAAAGCGAACTGATCCATTTTCCTCTACGGAGTGGCGGCTTTAAACGGATATGTGTCCGTTTCCACCTGACATCCAATCCAATACACTAAAAACAGACAGATCGGATGGCATTTGGGTGTAAACGGACAGTCTATTTACACACGACCGCCCAAAGAGGAGAGCGGGCTGTGTCTGACACAGACCAGCCATCCACCTGCTCTGCGGGGATTAGCAGACAGATTCCCTGCTGAGCTGGCAGAGTCTGCCCCTTGTGGAAGGAGCCCTAAAGCAGATCTATGGTCAGAGCATACACTTGCATCAGCACAGTAATAATAATACAAAAAAATTGTTATAATCCAATATAATCTTACTTGAAAAATCTGTCATATTTTGAGTGCTGGTCACAGAAGGCAGGTTCTGTGAATTCTGTTACACAGCAGTGAATATCAACAGAGCTTAGTGAATGTATCACAATATTCAAAGTAGTAAATATGTGGGGATCTTCACTAGGTACGTTTATAAACGTCAATATTGTTCAGATTAATAGCAGTAGGCTAGAAATAATTGACATCCAATGTGGAAATTAATAGGATTTAAAATTTTGACCATAGATGCCCAATAAAGAACTGTGTTAGCTGCATTTACAGACTGAAGCAAGCACTAAACTAAGCCAATTACCTTTCATTAAGGAAGGATAGTACAGTCTGCAGATCACATGAAGGCAGTTGATGTATTAGAGCATTAAAGGTCTCCTCATAGCCCCAGAAAAAGTCCCTTAGAAGTTCCAGGAGACACACAATGGCCCAGTCACTGTGGAAAGTTGTCTCGGGTGGCCGATTTAAGGCTGTCACAGCGAACCTTGTAGTAAGTTCTCGAACACCTCTATCCTCATCTTGCAGCAAATTCACTGCACATAATATGGCTCTAATGGAAAAATAAAGACAAGAGTGATGAAAAAAGAAAACTAATAATACACCAATAGTGAGAACTTCTTACCTTACAGCCAGTTGTGCAAGCTTCGATGTACCACACTTGAGAGCTAGTCTCACCAGGTCGACTCCAACCAATTGAAGTGCATCTGCTGCAGCTAGACGCAATGTCTCACAGGAAATGGCTGGGTCTGCATAAGCTGTGAGGATAGAGAGCCAGCGGGTAACCAGGGAGAGGTCATCCAGAACTTGACTACAAATCGAAAAATATAAACAGAAATGCAACCTAATTGGCAGTTATGCTTTTGGCAAAAAACCATAAAAATAAATAAAAAAGACTGGATGGCATAATAGTGCTAAATTGTGAAAAATTTACTGTTCTAAAAATATACTTAACATTTGACATTTCAGTGACTATGAATACGTTGTCTTTCAGTTGTCCCTTTACATTATACCTATGACTCCTGTACACAATACAGTACACACATTATGTCTTAACCTGAAAGATATAGTGTTTCTTGGTGCTGAGATGCAACTATAATTAAAGAATATATATAAAAAAAACAAACAAACAAAAAAAACCCCCACACATCCCAAACTATTGTACAAGTTAAAGCGATTAAAATGTATTAAAGCAGAGTTCCAGTAATTTTTTTGTTTTTTTAAAAGTCATCAGCTACAAAAATTTGCTGATTTTTATTAGACAGACACTAACCTGTCCCACGATCCAGCGGTGCACTCACCCCAGCCGTGTTTTCCCCGTGTCTTCCCTCGGCAGTGCCGGCATCTTCACTATGGACACCCGGCTGTATCACCTTGCGGCTTCACAGCCGGGTGCCCAATGCGCATGCGTGAGTGGAGCAGGACTCTGTGACTGGTCCCGAAGTCTTCCTGGACCTGTCATGTGTCCCAGAAGACTTCGGGAGGTAGAGGGGAAGGAGAATTTCTGCTTCCGATTGCCTAAGGCAACAGGAATGGAAGTGGGAGCAGGTACCTGTCAAAATCGGGTATCTGCTTCCCCTCTTCTCCCCAAAAGCTTAGTTTTACAAATAGGAAATAGGGAGGAGGCCTTAAAGTGGAAGTTCCACTTTTGTGTGGTACTCCGCTTTAAATTGCAGATTACCAATCCTTAGATATAGCAGCTACATTAGTTTTCCATTTTAAGGCTTTTTTCCCCCTCTTTATTTTCACCTGGTGAGCAGTTAGAGGGTTGAGACAAACCATTTACCACTCAGAGAGTGGTAAACCTCCACATAAAAAGGAAAAAAAAGGTAGTTTGCTGTAACTGCTTATAAAGTGTAGGCTGGAGTTCAGCTTCAATTTGTTAGTCAAGTCTAAATCTGCTAGTCTAAAACTAACCTCTCCCCAGACTGACAATACTGCTCTCCAAAAGGTGTTTGCTTTGCTACTTCATCCAGGAACTATGTTACTGGCTGGCTCACCAGATGAAATAAAGGAAAAAAAATAAAAAGAAAAAATTACGTAGCCACCACATCTAAGCACTGGTAAGCTGCAATATATTGTTTTGTTTTGGAGTATAATAATGCTTTAAAGGGGTTGTAAACCCGCAAAGTTTTTCACCTTAATGCATTCTAAGCATTAAGGTGAAAAACCTCCTTTAGTGTAGCATCCCCCCAGTGCCCCCGTTTTACTTACCTGAACCCTGTCTTTCCCGTGTCGGGAACGAGCACACCAGCTCCAGCCGGTGTCTTGTGTCCTGACTGGACAGAATGATGGCGGTGCAGCCATTGGCTTCCGCTGCTGTCAATCAAATCCAACGATGCGGGGGGCGGGGCTGAGTCTGGCTGTCTGTGTCAATAGACGCAGCAGCAGGACGCGGGTACATGCCCGCACAGGTGCCCCGAGGGAGAGTGCTTCTCTGACGGGGCACTCGAGAAGAAGATGAGGAGCCAGGAGCGCCATTGAGGGGCCACTCTGTACAAAACCAACTGCACAGAGAAGGTAAGTATGATATGGGTTGTAAAAAAAAAAAAAATCCTTTAAATATGCAAACATAATAATATTGTTAAAGCACAGCTAAAATCCTCATAAACCAAACCCATAGAAAATAATGACAAAACATTTAATTCTACCATGTAAGGTTCACAGAATATTCAATAAATAGATAAAAAAAATTATATTGAACAAATAAGATTTACAAGGGATCTGTTTGATCTTCTACGAAGATCCTGGTATTTAAACATAAACAAGGTAAACCAAATGTCATTACTGTGCAGCATTTATAGCCAATTTCATATAATTAAGAACCCAAAATGGAATCAGTATAATCAAGGCAGAAAATATTTACATACAGTCAGATAATAAAGACCTGAGTTGAAATTCAATATAGATCACACTGTCGGTCAAATTCTTTTTACTGACTTTCTGATAATTCTGTGAATGTATTTGGGGGAAAATTTTAAAACTAGGTTGTTTTTCTTAATTATTTTTTATGCATTCGAGTTAAAGAATTCTATACAACGATTTGTTTTAAGATAAAAATACTTTTAAGCTTTATTTATTTATGTTTTATTTATTTCATTCAGTTGTGTTTTTTACTATCAACTATTGACCTAGGGTAGTACATGGTTCATTCTTTTTTCTTTTATGCAAATAGTCCAATTCCCTACCTGAATTACTGAAAGCAGTTGAAACACTCCAAAAGGTCTTGTTTGCACTGATTTGTTCTTGCATGCTATCAGGGCCATGAAAGCCACATTAGCAGTCATTAAATCATTGCAGAGAAATATTTACTCATCATTACGTGCAAACCTCACAGGACCTTTAAAGATTTGACTTTAGGGAAGGGGAGTACTGCCCAGGCCCTGTATAGTACAACGAGGTCATCTGTTACACATTACCCTATCCGCAGGATTCAGTGCTGACTGACAACATTACTGGCCATCTCTGCTCTTGCATGTGGGGTCTGGGTACAGTCCCCTTTTGGCCTTCTAGCCATAGTGACTCATACATGAAGCCCTTCTCTACCCCAGCAGGGGTGTTAAAATGAGGGCAGAAATTATGGAAACTAAAGCCATCAAAAAGAGATCCTCAGAGAGATTTTCATACGTACATCCATCACCTAAGAACACTAGGTAAAACTGAGGCTTAGCTGAGCTGGGAGGGTTATGCCTAAGTATGGAATTCTTGCCATTTTGGCCAGTGCCCATTCACTGTACTAACCCTGCTATTTTGCATTTGTAAATCCAGAGTCTTTAAACTGTACACACACTACACAGCTTACACATTCATTGGTGTAAATGCAATAGAAGTCTCTTCTTTTATTTCCTATTAACAACCACCGGTATTAGACTTTTAGTTACCCATGTGCCAGCAGCAGGCTGAGTGTGGAAAGTGCATATCCTTGGATCTGGGGTCCTCCTTTTCTAGACTCTAGGAGGTGGAGGAGAACATTGATACACTCAATGTTCTTTGTGTGCGGAGGGTGGTGAACAAGGAGAGAAGGACAGATTCTGTGCAGATGGACATAGCTCTCTAAATGCAGACTGAGATTTAAATGGTGATCTTCTCCCAAAATGTTGTATAATGTATTCTGGAATTTAAACATAAGCAAAATGTGATAAGAAACAGAAAAGAACTACAAGGAATTAAAATATAATTAACAAAGCAATTATCACAAATATGTACAGTTAAAGCACTTTCCTTATATTCTTTAAAAGTGTATATTGCAGATCTTCAACTAATTTTACCCAAATGTGACCACATTTATGAATTTAGTAGGACTGCCTGGAGACAAAAAATACTGCTGAATAATGCAATTTGCCTTTTACTTTATTTACAAAGCAATATAAAGAAAACTGCTATATAAACAGATCGGGTTAGTTTCTGCAAAATAATACACTCACATAAACAGTGGTGGCACAAAAGTACAATAGATTGTCATGCAAAGCATAAAACTAAAGTATGAGTAAGTTGGTAACCATATCTAACACACTATACAAACATGAGACTGAGATACACACATGCTTCAAACCAGCATCAAATCTTACACTTGCACAAAGTCAGGGATTTTGTGGGATTAGAGTTTGATGATCATTAACACCTGCTTGGCATAATTTGTTAATCATACACCTATTTCATATGTAGGTTGTAACACAGTCATTAACTGAAAGAAAGACAGCTGTGTGGGAGGCTTACAACTGGGTGAGGAACAGCCAAACTTTGCTACTAAGGTGAGGTTTTGGAAGAACTTAATAAAGCAGATGAAAGACACATTATGCTTCCCTTTAACATCAGAAGATGTCCAGCAGAGCCATCAGCACCGTACTGGCAGAAAGCAGTGGGAACTGTCCGACCAACATGGAAAGAAGGCTAAGTGACTCAACTATGCAGGAAAACATAGGACTGGGGTGCAGAAAAATGTCATCAGGTGCTCTGGACTGATGAGTAAAAATGTGAAATATTTGGCTGTAGCAGGAGGCAGTTTGTTTTCTGAAGGGTTTGAGAGCGGTTCAATTATGAGTGTCTGCAGGCCACAGTGAGGCATGGTGGAGGCTACATTTCTACAAATGAAGATGTAGATTTGGTCAGGATCAATGGTGTCCTCAATGCTGAGAAATACAAGCAGACACTTATCCATCATGCCATACAATCTGCAGCAGGACAACGACTGCAAACATACAACCAATGTCATTAAGAACTACTCTAAAAGCGAAAAAAAAAGACTCTAAAAGCGTAAAGAAGAATAAGGTGTCCTGGAAGTGATGGTTTGGCCCCCACAGAGCCCTGATCTCATCATCGAGTCTGTCTGGGATTACATAAAGAAACAGAAAGATTTGAGGCAGCCTACATCCATAGATGATCTGTGGTGAACTTTATTTTGATTTGGGTTGTCCTTCAAAATGTCTGTACATTTGATATGCACACTCAGCATGATTATATAACAGTTGTACTGTCTAGGGGCTCAGGAAATGTAAGCACAACTGAGCGAACAGGATATTATTGACCATTCTGTGTTCTTCTATGTCATTGTAGGATTGAATTGCTGTCAAGTGTCTCTACTGATCACAGGTATCAGGAGGAATCTCTCCAACAGAAAGCTATTTTTTTGTTGCACAGGTTAAAATTAAATATACTGTAAGGTTTTCCATTCTGCCTTTGACTCCTTTGGAGAAGTTCCCCTCATTCCCTGTTCTGGGTATGGGTTTCACCAGAATATCAAAATGAGGGTATATCTCTCAAATAGGGACAAAGACAACAATAAAAAGCAAACATTCTATCCTTTCTTTGCTCTACTTAATACTAAAAAGAGTATTTTGCTTGAAGGGGAGCAATGAAACGTTGTAACCTGACCCTGGACAACAAAAATTTTGATTCACTGTAACACTGGCAGGCAAGGAAGTTTTACACGCGATTCCCATTGACTTCTAGAAGGACTTTGATGCACTTTCATGAAATGCAGTCTAAAGTCAATGGGAGTGCACCTAAATGTGTAAAAGGTGTATAAATCATGCTGAACCCGAACCGCAGCACACCAATGAGAACTCGCTACAACACTTTTTTAATCCCTCATACCTGTAATATGTCTCTGAAGGAATGGCCCAGAGAAGTGGGAATATCTCCTAACTGCTGATCATTCAACCACTTGAGCACAGCTGTGTCTCCATCCAGCAGAAGATGGCACACATAACTAGAAGCTTTGGGGCCCAAGGGGCTAGAAGCTTCACTGCAGAGTTGCCGCACACATGCCTCGTGGTAAGCCTCAGATCCTACCTGTATAAATAAAACATGACACAACAGCTTTAGAGACTGACAGACTGCCTTAATTTAAAAAAAAAACAGTTCCCTACTAAATGCTCTCACCTGTGTGAACGGCTCCTTTGCATTCAACTCCTTGCAGACAGCTGCCTGAACTTGCCTGGCAAAACCCTCTCCACAATGAGGTGACAACAGTGACAGTACATCCAGGAATGCATGCCGTATAAGTGGGCACTTCTGAACTGGGGACATCAGCCAGAACACTGGAAGAAGATGCTGGGCTACTTCCTCCTGTGCACTCTCTGAAATACTGAATTAAAAAAGGTAAAGACATGGTAATTTAGGGATGAAATTTCAAATCATAGCTACTCAATACCGTAGGGAGTTGGATGTATAAGTAGCATCTATCTTTATTTTAAAAAATAGGAACAGATTTTTTTTTTTGCCTACAAAACGATTGCTAAGCATCCAGCCTAACCATAGCTTCTTGGTTCTCTCAGTATGATCTTCCACACAAATTTGGATAGCAGAAATGTACCAGCTTACTGGAAGTTTCTGGAGACTGATGCACACAGGCTTTGACACATCTGAATGCTCGTTTATTTCCCATACCCATCTAAAACTTCAGAAGTGGTAATCATATCTGTTCTGTTTCTTGATAAAGTTCGGGTAATGTATGGTAATCATTATAAAAAATAAAAAAAAAGTGAGGGGGTTAAAGCGTATGTTACCACATTTCTTATTCCTGGTATGTGTCTGTTGTACCATGTACTGTGTTATAAAGTATTCTGTTCTCTTTGTCTTTCTTCTTTTGTGAAAAATTCCTGGTGATCCTGCCAGTCCCCCTGCTTTCCTATTTAAAACGGACCACACTAGGCACAGAAACACATCTCCACAGCGTGGTCAGTTTTCTGGCTTTGCACTCTGGATTGAGGCAAGTACGCACTAAAGAGGGATACGATTTGTTCATATTTCATGTCTGATGTTCAAAAAAAAAGGGCTGGGGTGACGTATTAAATCTGCCCCCAATTTGCATCAGTACTGTAAAATATTTTTAAAAAATCTGCACAATGTGTTTCTTTATTCCCAAGAAGTATAGTTTGATTTGACACAATTCCCAATACAAGAAAAATATTTAGATCAATATGTGACAAAATATCTAATCAAGTTGCACCCTGTAGCTTGAACACTCACCAGTTTCCCTGTAGAACTGAAGACAACAAAGCATATATGTGCTGCAATTGTCCATGTAACATATTGTGAGACACTCTTTCATTTCCTCGTGGAAGATCCAGTATCAGCTGAAGTAGTAAGTTAAAATAATTCTTCTCCTGTACAACAGGCACAAGGGCTCGAGCAGCAGCAACACGCACTGCATAGATCGGGTTTTTTCTCAGATCCAATAAAGGCTCTATAAGACAGCTGACAGCAAACAATGTATCATAATAAAAGCACGATAACTAGAGTACAGATTTTAATCACTGCTCTGTTCAGTAGGGTAATTATTGTATTTATGAGGGCAGTCTCTAGATGATGAAACTCACTGTAGATGATCTAATTGCCTCATCCAGCATTCACAAAGTATATACACAAGAAATAAATAAAGCACCTGGCATCAGCGTCTCCTCCAGGTTGTAGCTTGGCAAGGAGGGTGAGGATAGGATGTAAACTGGGGTGCAGCATTTTCTTTTTTCTTGCCATATTCAATTCCCTTAACAGGACATCCAGCAGACCTGCAAATCGCCGCATTAGAGCTCCGACATTCAGTGTGCTCTGCACTGCGCTATCCGTATCACTGCGGGATAACTCCAGCATGCCAACTGTGAGAGCAGCTGGATACAATGGGAATATGTTTATATTGTTATGGCTGTTCATTCACTTACACCATCAACATATGCAAGATAGAAACCGCTCAACTTACTGAAAAGCTGCAAAGCAGCATTACGCATAGCCCAGCATGGAGAACTCAGACTGATGAGTGCCACAGACATCATGGGAACGGCATGATTGAGCATTGTGGAACGAAGGCTAGCTGAGCGCAGCATGCTCTGCAGTGCGTGAACTGCTGTAACCTGAAACAAAGAAAACAAAATAATACAAACATTTCCTTTCGATGACAAAAGGCCCGTACATACGATGAGAATATCAGATGAAAAACAAACACATTTGGTGCGTTAGTCCGATAATCTATTCGCTAGTACACAGCTTTCAAGAGCCAATCATGACAGTTAATGCGAAAATATCCGAAGGGACAATCACGAAAATTGTTCTCGTACGATAACAGAACAAACAAATTTTGTATAATTAGTATGGTATTTGTAAATAAAAAAAAAATAAAAAAAAATTGTGTGACCATGACTGCGCATGCTCGGAAACTAAAGAATACATCACTTCCGAAGTTGTATTCTGTCTTGTGAGATTTTTCGTAACTTTAGTAACATATTGGTTTTCGATATGAGAATAGCATGCAAACCCCCCCCCCCCCCCCCAAAAAAAAAAAAACCGATGATTGTGTGTACCAGGCATTATTTTGTTACTTTAAAATGTGATTCTTTGGGGGGTTCAATAGTTCTCACCTGGGGCAAGTCTCGTGTTTGGTCCCAGTTGGTGGGGAGCGTTTTTTTAGCTAATGTTAGCAAAGACAATACACACGTTTCAAGCAGTGGGTGTTGAGGTCCCTCAGCTGATAGGATACACTGCAAGAGAACAGGAAAACCAGCAGCTCTGCGAGTGACAGAGAGGGTGGTCTGAGACTGGGCCACAAACAATGCCTGTAAAATAAAGAGCATGTCATTTTTGACATATAAATTGAAGGAACCCCAAAGGGTCATGTACAATTATTTTTGGTTGTTCCTGAGCTGCTTTTCTTCCCCACATATGTTAATATGAATGCAAAGGCCACTCAAAGCACCCAGAATCAGCATTAAGCAAACTATCTGAGCTACTCAGGAAAGGTAAAAGTCCCAAACACATGAAAAGATACTGTATTTGACTTGCTTTAACCACTTGCCTACTGGGTACTTATACCACCTCTCTGCCCAGGCCAATTTTCATCTTCAGCGCTCTCACACTTTGAATGGCAATTGTGCGGTCATGCAATGCTGTACCCATATGAAATTTTTGTTATTTTTTTCCCCACAAATAGAGCTTTCTTTTGGTGATATTTAATCACCACTGGGAGTTTTATTTTTTGCTAAAAAAAAAAAAAAAAAAAGACCGAAAATTTAGAAAAAATTAAAATAAAACGGTTTTCATATTTTGTTATACGATTTTGTGAACAGGTAACTTTTCTGCTTCACTGGATGTGCGCTCATGAGGCGACACTGTTGGGCACGGATAGGTGGCACTGATGTGGAGGCATGGAGAGGTGGCACTGATAAGCGACACTGATGATGAGCACTGATTAGCAGTACTGATGGGCACTGATTAGCAGCACTGTAGGGCACTAAGGGGACTGATTTCCCTCTAACAGAAGCTGGTTAACGGCTTTCTTCTTTTCTTCACGCTGACAGCGTGAGGAAAAAAAAAAAGAAGGGAGATGACCGGTTCTGTTTACTTCCGTGATCAGCTGTCAGCCAATGTGATTGGCCGAGTCCCAAGGACTCTGCGATCACAGAGTGGGGTGCACGGGCAGAGCCAGAACGGGAGGACATCCATCTGATAAAGAAACTTACTCTTCAGCTAAGTTGATAATATTGCATCTTCCACATTTTTTTTTTTTTTGCTTCTTTTGAATCTTTGGATCAAACAGCATTTAATAAGACGATCAACTTATATTGGTGGATAGTTTGCCTACCTGTTCCATCATTTCCTTTGGTAGCTCTCTCAACTTTGGGTCTTTATGATGAAACAATGCAGAACAAAGTCTGGTAAATCCTGCACTGCAGCCATCTACAGCCCCCTACAGGACACACAAAAACACACCAAAACTCAAAATTGACAGCTAGACAACGCAGATTTATGCATTTCTGTGTCCATATTTTTGGACCTGACCAACAATAAAGCAATGGAATGCCTTAGTTCGAACTACTAAAAACATAAAACAGCTCCACAGTATTTTAGGGAAAATATTGAATTGTCTAACTTCTTCATTTATTCATAATAATCCTGCAACATTGGAGCGTTTTGTTTGAAAAAGTAACAGAAATAGTGTGTGTGCTTTGGTAATATTCATGTTTGTCACTCTAGTGGAAATTACAGGTTGAGAACCCAGAGCTGTGTGTAACTCTACAACCCCTATATCAATACACCATCATCTTCAAGGTTCTTTATTAATTGAAAATAACCCAACCTCTCCACTAGATATCCTTGGTACTTACCCAGTGCCGACATCTCATGAATATATCATGAAATGCAGCCATAGAGCCCTGTACTGCAGAGAAGGGGATCAGAGGAGCAGAACCAGAGATCAGTTTCTCCACCAGAGGCCCAAGGAACATTCCAATTTCCTGTTAGATTGTCATAAAGAATGGATGAAAGATAAGCAGGTCTCTGTGTTGTTAAACTGTTCAAATACGGTTATGATGCTTCTTGGCCTTCCTACCTTTAATGAGACCCAGAAACAAGTCATAATGAGGCTGTGTTCCTCTGAAAGCAGAATATTTCCTTGTACTTCCTCCCGACCTTTCCCATGTGCAATCAGGTTACGGACAGCATTGCCCATATCTTCAAATGAAGGGGCTGCTATACCTGTGTGACAAGGAAGCGCTGGTTAAAACGATACAAAACTAATGTCTTTTGCTGATCACACATGTTGCAATATTAGCAGTAAGTATTCTGAAACTGTCAAAATACAATGAATGCTGCATTTATTTTTAAAATCAGAAAAATGCAGCATTCAAGAATTGCAATATCACCTTCATTTGCTCTACATTAAAGTAAAACTATAAAACAAAATTTGTAATCCACCTGACAGTGTCTTACAACTTTAAGGAAACCTATTGGTGCAATAGCTATGCTACGCAGTACCTGAGTTCCCAGTTCTGCACACTCACTGGATTTGATTTACTAAAGGCAAATGGGCTGTTCACTCTGCAAATGAATTGTCCCCAGAGCTTAATGAACATGATGAAAATTCACTTTGCAAAAAATACCTAATCTCATACAAGGAAAATAGAAAAAAAAACTGCCTTTTTGATTGCACTTGATTTAACGATAAAAGTCAGCAGAGCTTCGCCTCATTCACTGGGCTCTGGGAAAAATTCCCTTCCAGGAGGTCCTAGAAGGCACACAAAGAGATCACACTACTGGAGTGTCCAAGACACCAGGGAAATAACCAGACTACTGAGTTCCACATACAACTATAATATAAAAAGTAGCAGCACCGCAGTCTTGCCAATCTGCATGTCTTGCTTACAAGTTAGGTTCCATTAGGGCTTTAAAAGCAAATCCTCCAGATATAGCTTAGGCTAAGTTTACACTAGCTTCAAAAGTAAGCATGTCATGGGGGTTTTTGAAGCCCCATGAATACCTGTAAAATATCTGTATGCATTAGCATGGCTGGTGCTGTTCACGTGGTTAGGTTTGTGTTGTGCCAAATAGACCCGATGTGTCATTTGCCAGGCTTTACCCCTTACATAGTTACATAGTAGGTGAGGTTGAAAAAAGACATAAGTCCAACCTATGTGTGTGATTATATGTCAGTATTACATTGTATATCCCTGTATGTTGCAATTGTTCAGGTGCTTATCGAATAGTTTCTTGAAACTATCAATGCCCCCTGCTGAGACCACCACCTGTGGAAGGGAATTCCACATCCTTGCTGCTCTTACAGTAAAGAACCCTCTACATAATTTAAGGTTAAACCTCTTTTCTTCTATTTTTAATGAGTGGCCACGAGTCTTGTTAACCTACCTTCTGCGAAAAAGTTTTATCCCTATTGTGGGGTCACCAGTATGGTATTTGTATATTGAAATCATATCCCCTCTCAAGCGTCTCTTCTCCAGAGAGAATAAGTTCAGTGCTCGCAACCTTTCCTCATAACTAAGATCCTCCAGACCCTTTATTAGCTTTGTTGCCCTTCTTTGTACTCGCTCCATTTCCAGTACATCCTTCCTGAGGACTGGTGCCCAGAACTGGACAGCATACTCTAGGTGCGGCCGGACGAGTCTTGTAGAGCGAGAGAATTATTGTTTTATCTCTGGAGTTGATCCCCTTTTTAATGCATGCCAATATTCTGTTTGCTTTGTTAGCAGCAGCTTGGCATTGCATGCCATTGTTGAGCCTATCATCTACTAGGACCCCCAGGTCCTTTTCCATCCTAGATTCCCCCAGAGAGTCTCCCCTCAGTGTATAGATTACATTCATATTTTTGCCACCCAAATGTATTATTTTACATTTTTCTACATTGAATCTCATTTGCCATGTAGTTGCCCACCCCATTAATTTGTTCAGATCTTTTTGCAAGGTTTCCACATCCTGCGGAGAAGTTATTGACCTGCTTACTTTAGTATCGTCCGCAAATTCAGAGATTAAACTGTTTACCACTTCCTTCAGGTCGTTTATGAACAAATTAAATAGGATTGGTCCCAGCACAGAACCCTGGGGGACCCCACCACCCACCCCTGACCATTCTGAGTACTCCCCATTTATCACCACCCTCTGAACTCGCCCTTGTAGCCAGTTTTCAATCCATGTACTCACCCTATGGTCCATGCCAACGCACCTTATTTTGTACAGTAAACGTTTATGGGGAACTGTGTCAAATGCTTTTGCAAAATCCAGATACACCACGTCTACGGACCTTCCTTTGTCTAGCTGGCAACTCACCTCCTCATAGAAGGTTAGTAGATTGGTTTAGCAAGACCAATTCTTCATGAATCCATGCTGATTACTGCTAATGATAACGTTCTCATAACTAAATCTTGTATATAGTCCCTTATCATCCCCTCCAAGAGTAGTCCCGAGCGGAGCTATCCGAACCTACTCAGCTAGGTTCGGATAGCTCCACTCGGGACTACGAGTGGAGCCGAAAGTGAACGAGAGCCGCCGGAAAGAGCCGAGGACCGGCTCTGTGTATTTCAGCGCCGGCGGCGCCATTTTCAAATCGCGATCGGCGATTTTGAAGCCCAGAATGGCTGGGATCACTGGGGCAAGGCTGCACTGGGACAAGGCTGCACTGGGGAAGGCTGCACTGACAAGGCTGCACTGGGGAAGTCTGCACTGGGGAAGTCTGCACTGACATGGCTGCACTGACATGGCTGCACTGACATGGCTGCACTGACATGGCTGCACTGACATGGCTGCACTGACATGGCTGCACTGACATGGCTGCACTGACAAGGCTGCACTGACAAGGCTGCAATGATGGGCATTTAAATGTAAGTTTTTTTTCCCTTCAACTTCCCTCCTAAAAGCTTTTTTTCCTTAAAATTCCCTCCTAAATTGGGGTGCGTGTTATACGCCGGTGCGTGTTATACGCCGATAAATACGGTATTTTGGGCCCTTTTTAAATATTGGTGCTACATTGGCTTTTCTCCAATCAGCTGGTACCATTCCAGTCAGTAGACTGTCAGTAAAAATTAGGAACAATGGTCTGGCAATTACTTGACTGAGTTCCCTAAGTACCCTTGGGTGCAAGCCATCTGGTCCCGGAGATTTATTAATGTTAAGTTTCTCAAGTCTAATTTTAATTCTGTCCTCTGCTAACCATGGAGGTGCTTGCTGTGATGTGTCATGAGGATAAACACTGCAGTTTTGGTTGCCGAAGCCCCCCGATTCCCTCGTGAAGACTAAGGAGAAAAACAAATTCAATACCTTCACCATCTCCCCATCCTTTGTAACCAGATGTCCTTCCTCATTCTTTATGGGGCCAATATGGTCTGTCCTCCCTTTTTTACTGTTTACATACTTAATTTCTTGGGATTTTTTTTTTGCTCTCCTCCGATATGTGTCTTTCATGTTCTATCTTAGCCGTCCTTATTGCACCCTTACATTTCTTGTTGCATTCTTTAAAAAGTCTGAATGCTGATGATGATCCCTCAACCCTGTATTTTTTGAAGGCCTTCTCCTTTGCTTTTATATGCATTTTTACATTGGAGTTAAGCCATCCAGGACTTTTGTTCGCTCTTTTAAAATTTATTATTCAATGGGATGCATTGGCTAATGCCCTTGCTTATTATGCTCTTAGAGCAAACCCATCTATCCTCAATGTTCTTTGTTCCTAAGATTTTATCCCAATTTATGCCTTCTAGCAAGGTTCGTAGTTTAGGGAAGTTGGCTCTTTTGAAATTCAGTGTCTTTGTATTCCCCTTATGTTTCCTATTTGTGTGATTTATACTGAAGCCAATTGACCTGTGATCGCTGTTCCCTAAATTGCCCCATATTTCCACATCCGTGATCAGGTCTGTATTTTTGGTAATCAGTAGATCCAGTAACGCTTTATTTCTAGATGGTGCGTCTACCATCTGACCCATAAAATTGTCCTGCAAGACATTTAGGAACTGGCGAGCCTTAGATGAATGCGCGGTTCCCTCCGCCCAGTCTATGTCTGGATAGATAAAATCCCCCATTATAACACTTTCCATCCTTGCTGCAAATCCAAATTGTGATAGGAGATCTGTCTCACCTTCCTCCCTCAGGTTAGGGGGGCCTATAGCATACTCCCTATTATTGTGCTCTTAGCTTCATCGCTCTGGAGCTCTACCTTTAAGGATTCCACCTCCTCCCTAGCTCCCTTAGTGATGTCATCTCTCACATTCACTTGTACATTATTCTTGATATATAGGCATACCCCTCCCCCTTTTTACCTTCTCTATCCTTGCGATAAAGGGTATACCCTTGAATTTTTGCCAGCCAGTCATGAGAGCTGTTGAACCAGGTCTCTGAAATTCCCACAAAACCCAAATCCTCCTCGTACAACAGTATCTCTAGTTCACCCATTTTGTCTGCCAGGCTCCTGGCATTGGTGAACATGCCACGTAGTTTAGACCGGTCGCATATTATCCTCTTATTATACTTACCTTGGGTTTATGTGCTTTGGTCAACCTACCACTAATGTCCCCAAAACTACCCTCTGGAATATGTTCCGTGCTGACTATCTCTACCTCTGGACCCTCCTCCCCATCACCCTTCCCAAACGCTTCCACTGAAGTCAATGTAAATGTGCTGCAAATGCACTGCAAACAGGCCACAAACAACTCTATGGCGTTTACAGCTCGTTGGAGATGCGTTTAGAAAGGTTACTATCTAATCCACACAATAGAAAACCAACACAGAGGAAGGGTCTAGAAATGCATTAAAAATGCGTCATGAACGCATCAAAGACACATCTTAATTCAATAGGTTTGTAAATGGGCATTCAAATTTTCAAAGCACATGAGGCCTTAGTTAGGGAATGCAATACACATCTTATAGGGAATCACTAGGCCTCATTAACACTTGCTTCAACATGTGGCATTTGACCCACATTTTTAAAGCACTCGGAACGCCAATTAAAGCAGCTTTCACTAAATAAAATGGTTACCTTACAGTCCTGTACCACACACTGTTGAGTTTGCGCTGCCTGGCTTTATAATTTATAGCCCGTTTTGCTTTATTTATTTTATTTTATTTATTTCAGGTACTTATATAGCGCCATCAATTTGCGCAGCGCTTTACATATACATTATACATTCACATCAGTCCCTACACCCTCAAGGAGCTTACAATCTAAGGTCCCTAACTTACATTCATACATACTAGGGACAATTTAGACATGATCCAATTAACCTACCAGCATGTCTTTGGAGTGTGGGAGGAAACCGGAGTACCCGGAGGAAACCCACGCAGACACAGGGAGAACATGCAAACTCCAGGCAGGTAGTGTCGTGGTCGGGATTCGAACCAGCGACCCTTCTTACTGCTAGGCGAGAGTGCTGCCCACTACACCACTTGGTGCTTCAAAGCATCTCCAAAGCCTTCAAAAAAAGTCCATCACAAAGTTCTCTAATAGCACCTACAGCTGTTGAGGGGCACTTATTCAGAGTCAGCTTCGCTCTGATTTGGAGGTATGAGATATCCCAGGATACATTGGGAAACCAACAAGCGAACTAGAAAAACGTCATCAGCAGTCACTTCCTGTTCGCGTGTTTGTGTATGTATGTAAGTTTTATATATATATATATATATATATATATATATATATATATATATATATATATATATATATATATATATATATATATATATATATATATATTAGTGTCTGCTGCAGACGTCATATCTGGTGTGCAGCATGGAGCAGAAGGAATGTGAGTGGGGACAGGATACGTCAGGAGCAAACATCAGACGGGACACATGGTGTGCAATGTGGGAGCACTATAGCAGAAGGTGAGTGGGGACCAACAAACAAGGACTTAGCAGTAGAAATCAGCAAAGCAGAAAAAACTAGTAGATGTCACAAGTGGTGCGCAGCATGGGAGCAAAATAGCGGGAGGTGAGCAGTGAACGGAGAGAGTCGAGTGGCGGAGAATCAGCAGAGCTGGGGACCAGGGCATGAGAAACTAGCAGATGGGAGCAATATAGTGGGAGGTGAGAAGGGACCAGACAGAGAGGAGGATCAACAAACCGAAGTAGGAGCTGTGTTACTACTGAGTGGGGGATTAGCAGAGCTGGGGGTTACTACTGAGTGAGGGATCTGCTGAAAGGGGGTACTAATGAGCTGGGGTTCTGCTGAGTGGGGATATTACCGAGCAGGGGGTACTACTGAGCCGGGGTTCTACTGAGCCACTTTAAAACAAACAATACAAATAGAAAAACAATACAAACAGGGAATTTGCCAAGCTTCATTACTGCATCAAAAATGCATTCCAAAAGCATCTAAAACACATACAAAAATGCATGTTAGGCCTCTTTCACACGGGGCAGATCAGTCATGATCCGCCCCGTGAACATCCGCTTGCTCAGCGGGGATAGCTCCGCCGATCCCCGCTGAGCAGGAAGATGACAGGTGCATCGCTGCACACTGTGCAGCGACGGACCTGTCAGAGCGCCGCTCTCCCCTATGGGGGGATCGGATGATGACGGTCCGTAGTGTCCGTCGTCATCCGATCCGATCCGAAAACGGAGGAAAAAGTAGGTTTTTCCTCCGTTACACTTTTCGGATCGGAGCGGGTCGGATGTCAGCGGACATGTCACCGCTGACATCCGACGCTCCATAGGGATGACTGTATGTCCGTTTTTCATCCGAAAACGGATGGATGAAAAACGGACATACGGATCATCCGTGTGAAAGAGGCCTTAAAGTGGTAGGTGCTTTAATGTGTGATACTAATCAACTCAAGTGTAAACTAGCCCTTACTGTGAATTCAAAGGATAAGTTCACCTTTACAAAAAAAAAAGTAACTGCATTTTTTTTTTTTTTTGTTAGAGCCTGTAAAGCATCACACCCACAATCAGCAGATCATGGGTTTAATGCCACAGTCATGTAGACTGTCTGTGAAGCTGTCTGCCTGTACCTCCAATACAGGCAGGCGTTTACCGGATGACAGGAACCTCAATGAACTACCTAGAGCACTCAACAACGCCCTGGTAGCTCATTGCGAACTACAAGCTGACAGGCGAAAAGGCTGTCAGTACTTGTAGTTTATTGGTTGCAAGGGATCACATAGCCTCTCTTTGAACTGTGACAGCGAGCACGGGGAGAAGATCCCCGGCTTGCTGTCACAAGCGGGGGGGGGTGGGTTGGGGGGTGTTTGAGGGGTCTAATGCTGAACATGTTCCATGTTACATCCTAAATATCGATGTAACGTGATCAGAAAAGTAGTGAACTTATGCTTAAAAGGAAAAAAAAAAAAAGAAAGAAGACGGCATTCAATGAGCTCCAAGTAGTGATAAAGCATTTTTGAAAAACTGCAAACAGCTTGTGTAACCTGACATCAGTTACTCTCATTAATGTGCTTTAATATCCCATTAGAGAAGCGGAAGAGTGCCAAATGCTCTGTAAAATCTTACTTGCACAGTGCTCTTCAGACTAGTGTTTAGAGGTGAAAGCCATTGTGAACAAGGCCTAATGCTTAAAAAAGTCACTGAATTCTAATTATAGGGATGCCAAGATGAAACAAGACATCAAAGGCTCAAAAGAAAATTACATCCTCTAAAATCACACTACATACCATTTCAGGAGCAATACTGAATACTTTTATCTTCACGGCCTAAAACTATAAAGTAACACACAAGTTGGCAGAACTTTATTAGCGCCTAAAGAAAAATGTTGTTTCCTGAAAAATTCCCTGTCACTATCATATGGGAAGTAAAGGGGCTGCCATTGCAGGCCTCCTGAAAAGAAAATGCTAGTTGCCTGGCTGTGTCTGCCTGATGTACTTTTGAGTCACCCAGAAAGCATTGAAGCCAAAGCCTCAACATGACAGCCAAAGAACACTCTAAAAAAAGAGTTTTCAGTAATGGCAGTCTTCATGATTTGTCATATGATGGAGTCCCTTTAAAGAAAACTTGTGAGTCACATATCCAGAATAAGAAAATCATACAATTGGATAGCTCACCTGTTTGCTTCTCCTGCAATGTTTTGTTCAGCATGCCCAGGATAAAGGAAGTAATCTCCTGCAACAAACCCAACAATTCCAGAAGTAGACTGCACCAAGCAGGGGCAAGCTCAGCCTGGGAAATGGACAGTGAGACAGAAGATACCTCCAGCAGGCACAACCTCAGAGCACAAAGCACTCCTGATGACAGAAGAATATAACACATATATAGCAGTGAAATAACAGGGGCATATAAATTCCCTATCCTATAATGTGCATTTTAAGAAACAGTCTGAAACCAATATAATATTTAAAAAGATTAAGATCATTTATATTTTGGGCAAATTATCTTACCCGAAATACAGTCATCATTCAAATTAGTACTTTGTATTTGCTTTAGGCTATTCATCAAAGTCAACCACTTGCTGACCGCTCTCCTGTCAGCAAGTGGATATAACAAGCTCATGGCTGTAGGACAGGCAATAAAACAGTAAAGAAAATTGCACAAAGAACACGTGGCTATGGGGAGGGGAAGCCCAGGTGCAAAGGCAGGGACTGAGAGATCAAGAGGTATACGGGAATACATCCCGCTCCTAAAGGGTACAAGCATTTGAGTGACATCACCGGGGCACTCTGTGATGTAGGTACCCCTAGGGGGTCCAAACATCAACTATCACAAGGACCTTCAGGGACATGATTTTCCATCTGGGGATCACCGCCTTGGACCTGTAGAGTACCCGAGAGTTTGCAATGCAATTTATCATTGTAAAGGGTCCTGTTATGCAGAGTCGGGTGCTGAACGGCAACATTACCATTCCTCTTAGCAGAAGCTGTAGGTGACAGAGCCAGTCTCCTATTTCTGGATGAAAATCTTGAGAAAAAGCTATCTAAAAAAGGATAATTTGTGCAGGGACTGCACAGACATGACCATCACCTAAGACGGCAGACACCGAGGCTGTGCCTAGCTGGGAGGGGTTATGCCTGGGAAGGAATTTCCTGTCTTTTTTGATAGTGTCCAATTGCCTGATGGTGGCAGCATAACGCTATTGTAATGGATATGAAGATACCCTGTGTCCTGGGACATACAATAACAAAGAAATCTTTCAATGCTCCACAAGTCACTATATCAAGTCAAAAATGATTATTTTTGCAAGCGCTTTAAATTAACCAAAGGCCGTAGAACTAAAGATAAAAAGAAAGCAAACAAAGCATACTAGATAGTGCAGATAAAAACCAAACCAACTAAAATTGCACTTACAAAGTGATAACGTGATCAAATTATAACAGAAGTAATGCAAATTCCAACCGGTATCAAATCACATCTTATAAATGCACAAACTAACACTTACTGAAAAGCCAGCTTGTCAAGAGTGACTGAAAGTTCACAGTATCCAGAAACACAATCCATGAGCTCTAGATCAGGGGTAGGCAACCTCGGCCCTCCAGCTGTGGTGAAACTACAAATCCCATCATGCCTCTGCCTCTAGGAGTCATGCCTGTGATTGTTCAGGTCTTGCAATGTCTCACGGGACTTGTAGTATCAAAACAGCTGGAGAGCAGAGGTTACCTACCCCTGCTCTATATGTTATTTAATTGAGATGGCTGATCATGTAATTGGAGGTGTTAATTGCTCCATTCACATACGGCAGCACAGCTCTGAGAACAAAGAAGCTGTACATGTTAACCAGTGCCTTGGGAATACTGGTCCCGCTGCTGTGAGAAAACGCCTAGCCAACTAGTTTTCGACCTTGAGGAGAAGCCTCAGAGATAATGGACACTGGGGTGGTTTCAAGGGAGTACAGCAAGGTGCTTCATATGACTTGCTAATGGATTAGGAATGTGCCGAAATGGGTTTTATCTCATTGCAGCTCCACCATGCACTGTAATTAACATGTTGCTAATTGCTAAGCCACATCAGCATAGGTTACATGCCATGGAAAAAAAATGATGTAGCGTATTAGGGCATCTGTACTACCTGGAGAGTGTTTTAAAGCTTTTTTTAAATCTTGAGAGAATTTGAGGTAGCTTAAAAGGAAAGGAAAGTTGGATAGAAGAGTGAACATCCAAACACTTTAAAACTACAAAAGTTTTTGAAATGTTTAACCCCTGCTGTGGGATATTCATAAACATATAACACAAGAGACAGCATGCACATTAAAAATCATCTCTTGTAGTTCTATATTACATCCGTGTTTACTGGTCTACAACGTGGCCATACTGCCTAATACCTGCTTGTGGAGGATTGTGTTATTTAACATTTGCCTAGAATTCATCTTTAATTCACCTTTCTGAAGTTTTGCTATAGTAAACATCAGGGCTTACCATGCATGGGGTTTGCACTTGCTGCTCTTAAAAGGTTTTCCTGAGCACAACAGTAGTGATCCTGAAGCATCTTGGTAAGGTACGTCACTAGCCCTAGTGCAGACAAAGGTACATGTTCTGAAAGCAGCAACGATGCATCTGGTCTGAATCAGAGCACAAAGAAAATTACATTACAATATGAAGGTTACCTCATATATTTAAAACATTAACAGTAGTGCAGGGAAGAAACTAACATTATGTTGTAGCAATGGGATGTACACTACATTGTCAAAAGTATTGGGACACCTGTCTTTACACGCACATGAATTCCCACTTTTAGTCCGTAGGGTTCAATATTGTGTTGCAGTCCGACCTGTTTTATCTTTCTGCGCTTGTTTTTACAGTGCAATATTGGACTTTACAATAAAAGATGGATTACTCTTAGATGGTATCCTTTATTATTTTTTATATTTCGTGGAGCAGCTTTTCTTACATCTCCTATCTGGCAGTCTACATCCTTGGTATTTCCCTGTTGGAAGGTGCCTCATCCCTCTGGATTTCTGGGTTTCCATACCACAGTGATTTCCTCCAGTGACACCATCAGGAATACCATCATCCCTGTGGGGACATGTGAGTTTGACCCCTGCTGTGCAGAGGTCCATTATCTCTGGTAAGCGCAATAGAAGATTGTATGCATGACCGATTCTTGTCGTTTGAAATTCACATGGATCTTTTCTGAAAGACTTTTGAGGAACATACTTAGTACTCCTTTTGAATAATATTCTCATATATTTTTGCGCTGCACTTATCTTGTTATATTCTCGTGAGATCAGACACTGATGTTGGACAAGAAGGCCTGGCTCGCAGTCTCCGCTCTAACTCAGCTCAAAGGTGTTCTATCGGGTTGAGGTCAGGACTCTGCGCAAACCAGTCACGTTCTTCCACCCCAAACTTGCTCATCCATGTCTTTATGGACCTTGCTTTGTGCACTGGACCAAATCATTTAGTGGAAGGGGGGGGGGATTATGCTGCAAGATTGTTTTTCAGTGGTTGGGCTTGGCCCCTTAGTTCAAGTGAAGGGAACTCTTAAGGTGTCAGCATACCAAGACATCTTGGACAATTTCATGCTCCCAGCTTTGTGGGAACAGTTTGGGGATGGCCCCCTCCTGTTCCAACATGACTGCGCACCAATGCACGAAGCAAGGTCCAAAAAGACATGGAGGACTGAGTTTGGGGTGGAGGAACTTGCCTGGCCTGTACAGATTCCTGACCTCAACCCAACAGAACACCTTTGGGATGAATTAAAGCAGAGAATGCGAGCGAGAAACATGTTTCGGTCCAAACATCAGTGCCTGACCTCACAAATGTGCTTCTGGAAGAATGGTCAAACATTCCCATAGACAAACTCCTAAACCTTGTGGAGAGCCTTCCCAGAAGAGTTGAAGCTGTTATAGCGGCAAAGGGTGGGCTAACTCAATAATGAACCCTACGGACTAATGCTGGCCATACACTATACGAAAAATCGGCCGAAAAATCGTTCGTATGGACACTTCGTTCGTTTTTCGGCAAGTTAGTGGGTACAAATCGATAATCGTTTGTGACGTTTTTGTGGAAAAAAAACGAACGGCATGTTTGGAAAATTTCTGCCGAACGTACGATAAATTGCAAGGTTAATGTGTTTCCCGTCCGAACTGCCTGCACTAGGTATATGTAAAAAAACGAACACAAAATTATTTATTCATGTCCACTGAACAGATTATCGGACATATGATGGCACGATCGTTTGCGGTCACGGTCGAACGTTCGTTTTTCGAAAATGGGTTCGGCCGATTTTCTGTATAGTGTATGGCCAGCATTAGACTGGGATGCCATTAAAGTTCATGTGCGTGTAAAGGCAGGTGTCCAATACTTTTGACAATATAGTGCATTTTGAGTCATGGCTTTTTAGGTTTACAACAGCTACCATGTACTGAATATATGGCCTATTTTTTTCTTAAAAAGAACTATCACTACAACTTAAAAATCGTATTTGTATCCCCAGAAGACCAAGTACAGGTAAGCACTTGCTCCCACACATAAACATCTAATTCCCCCCCCCCCAATCCCAAAGCTGCGCACCCTATCCTCCAGGACCTGCCTTCTCCCAGCACTCCCTCAGTGATCAGTTACAGTCAATGTGATTGAGATCCCATATATACCTGTCTTGTCCTGCACTTACCAGTCTTCCTGCCTGGAGTCCTCCTCCTTGTCCTCTCTTGCTAATCCCCCTCCCTACCCATCCTCCGTTTTCTCCTACATCAACCTGCTCCATCTTCCCCTCTGCCAACTTCACTGTCAGCGCGATTAGTACATAAGAAAATCTTCCAGGCATGTTTTCTTATCAGTGGAAATTTGCCTCCTACCTATTTCTGTCAGCCAAAAGAACAATTGCCCAGCCCTGAAAAAAGCCATCTGTCCCCTTTCAGGGGGTGAAAGATTGCATGACCGCATTGATGCTTAATGAACAGATGTTGAGCATCCGAGGTGACACTCACGCCACGTTTCTCAAAATTTGGGAACCATGTCTGTCATATGCCTTTCCTACCCTCCCCCCAGCTAGCTTGGACCGCCTCTGACGGATAGTCCTGATCTTCCAGAAAACTTCCCTCCCCCTTCTGGTCCCCATCCTTTTGGCCTTCCTTTCTTTCCTAGACTCCCCTATTCCTTTTCAAGCTCCCTACTCGGTAGGTGAGCAACCTCCCTCTTTTTAGCTTCACCTTTCTGCCTAACTTTCTTGTTTTCTGGTCCTCTATTCTTGTTAGTTCAGTTTTGGCTGCACATTGCACCACCTTTTGAGCCTCTCTGGGACCCCTGGATCCTGACGGTATCATTTACACTTAAATTTACTACTGTTGTGTTAGCTCTCATTTTTTGTTTGTGTCGCTTTATTTTTGCCCTTCTTATGAACCAATACCTGTTCCAACGTCAATGCTAGCCCCTGCGTGGGAGGAACTTTTGCATATTAACCACTTGTTAAAAGTGAATGAATAACTATTGTAACAGAAAAAAAAAAGAAAATCAGATATAGAACAGTTTAAAAACTTAAAGTGGTTGTAGACCCTCTTATATACCCAGTGAAGTGAAGATGATACACAAAGATTTAACAAATCCTCTTACATACATCTGCAGTCTTCTCTACATCCCTTCAAAAGTGTAGAATTGTGATAAAGTCCATCTTCATCTGTCACTAGCACAGAGGAGGGGGCAGAGAGATGCAGTCAGAGCTTTTGTACAGTGTGCGAGAGTTGATTGGAGGAAAAGGACATCCCCCTCCACACACCGCACAGAAACAAAGGAACATACAGAGCTGCATTCTGAATAGACAAGCTGAGTGCTGAACTCCCTCCCCCATCACCAATTTATCTGATGTGTCGGGAAAACTTGTCAGAAGTGACACATTGCAATAACTGAGGAAAGAAGCACCAAGTAAACACTACAGAGAAATGTGCTCCGTGCAGATTTTATGACTGAGGTTTACAACCACCTTAAAAAAAATTAATTAATATATATATATATATATATATATATATATATATATATATATATATATATATATATATATATATATATATATATATATATATATATATATACACACATACACACACACACAAAATATTATATATACATACACACAAAATATATTTATTATATATATATATATACACACACACATAAAATGTTTTATATATATATACAAAATATTTTATATTATATATACACACAAAGTATTTTATAATAAATATATAAATATATATATATATATATATATTTTCCAAAGCATAATGGTTTTCCTTTCAATACCTTTGTAGCAATGTTTTCATAATAAGAGCACCAGCTTCTGCCACGGGTACTCGTGGGCTGCAAAGGTATTTTTGGCCAAGCTCAAACAGTGAGGTAGTTACGGAACCTGGGGTAGGCAAGAAAAATCTAACCAGCAAGTCAGATGCCATGTCTCGGATCTGTGAATGATAGGAATAAAAAGGATACATTTGAAATATAATTAGACATTTTAAACTACTTATTACAAATAAGCAGATCATTTGGTCACAACAAAGGATACTAGAATAGTGATGTCAGCTAAAAGTGGGGTTTTGTATCTAGGATTTATTCAAGCTTTCTATTGTATTTTAAGAAACAAATAAAGACAGGCTGAGTATAAAACACCATTGCCAGACAAAATAGTATGCGTGAAAAAAAGCTGAACTCTAGGGCATATATAAAAACTCAAAAAAAAAAAAAACACCATACTTTTCATTCCATTAAATATTCCTTGAAAAATATTTAATCCCCAATTGATTTTTTAGTTTAAAACGGCTATACATTCCAAGTTTAACAAAGCTAAAGGCGTACAAACCTGAACAATTTATTTCTTTAGACAGCCCCATACACACTATTAGATTTTCTGCAGATTTTTGTCTTCAGATTTACCAAAACCATGTAGTGCAAGGGCCTGCCTGATTGCATACAAATTGAAGCTCTTAAGGTCTGACCTCATATTATATGGTTTTGGCAAATCTGAAGACAAAATTCTGCAGAAATCTAGTAGTGGTCTTACCCTGTCAGCAGTGGTCTCTGTGGGTAAGCATTTGTCCCTCTGCAGAGGATCTACAGTACACATCCTCTACACACGGAATCAGACCTATAGATCTGCAATCAGTAAATGCTCCTTGCTGTTTCAAGAGCTCTAGCTCTGACTCAGTAGGTGCCGTATTGGACTTCTGCAGAGCAACTACTGCTTCCACATATGGAGCAATGATCCTTCTCTGGAGCATGTTAGCAGGGCACAGACTTTTCTACTCAGTAACTGCTTTCTAAAGAAAATGAACTGTAAGACTTTGATGAACCTGGCATCTATTTAGCTAATGGAAAAATTAATGTTTAGTTGGGCTTCAATAGTTTAATTTTAAAAGGTGATTCGGCATAAGACAAATATGCATATGCAGACGCCCAACAGTAAAAGCTAGCTAAATGGCTACCATATCAATACAACAGTTTCTGAGATTCTCTAAAAAAAGCCAGTGCTTGTTGAATAGAGTTTCAAAAGAAGGACACAGCTCCCTCTGTTCTATATATGGTTCTGTATGAACCTTAGATAGAAATATTTTACATAACATAACATTACATATCTGCCAGGTTTTCACCACAAATGTGTCTGAAATGTGACACTATGCAGATCCAAATGTCACGAAGTATACATCTTATGTATTGTAGAGATTATCACTCCTAAATATTTAAAAGAGATAACCATCCTAATAAAAGTGGCAGAACTGGGTAGAAGTGATTTCAGTTCACCAATAGGTAACAGTTCCTAATTCTCTGATTAAATAATAATCCTGAAAAACGGCCAGTGATGTAAAAGAGCAGCTTCGATCTAAAAAATCATCCCACACATATAGCATTATTTTTACTTCTCTAGGACCTCATTTAAAGCCACTGACGCCCAAGGAATGTCTAATCTTAATTCAAATAGAATTTAATGATATAACATACATATTTTTTATGAGAGCGGTAGTAAGCAAATCAAAGATGGCAACTGCTCCAATCAATTTAAAACTAGGTGCACAAGGAAAGGACTTTTCATTGAACAAACACATCTAAAAAAACTTTCTTCAGCACACTTACCAGCTAATCAGTTAAAAAAAACACAATTGCATTGTTTCAACAGCTTGCATTAGGCCTCAATCGCATGGACAGGCAGTGGGCATTTGGGGACATGCACTCACACAGCTGTCAACTTTGAACCAGGTCCATGCAGCCGCTGCATCCCAATAGACCGGAATGGGACGGCCTGCACGCATCCTGTGTGAATGTGCATTTAAGTACACCTGTGTGAATAAGGCCTTAAAAACAGAAGTTTTAGCAGTATACGCTTGTAAATATATGTGGAACAAGGTGGCACTGGCTAGCTGGTAAAGCTTGCTGGGAAATGTTGGTATTGTGTGTATATATACACTGTACATATTATGCAGGATTTATATAGTGCCAACAGTTTAAGCAAAGCTTTACAGCATAAGAGCAGACAGTACAATTACAATACAATTTAACACAGTAGGAAGTCGAGGGCCTTGCTCGAGGGAGGGTCAAGAGATACAAAAGGTAATAACATATCTATATACATTTTATAACACACACAGTGTGTGTATTATATGTGTGTAGTATCTCTCTCTGTATGTATGTATGTATGTATGTATGTATGTATGTATGTATGTATGTATATATATATATATATATATATATATATATATATATATATATATATATATATATATATATATATATATATATATATATATATATATATATACACACACACACACACACACACACACACACACACAGTTTTGTGCCATTATTAACCTGACCGAAGTAAGCTTTTTCCATAGGAAGCAAAGCATTTTTAAACACAGGTTATAGATATCTGACGTTAGCAAGCATGAAAATAAGGAAACAAGTGAAAAAAAATCATTTCTGCTGGGTAACCAGTGTGGCAATACCTCATTAGTGCTGTCCTGCATGCATCCTAACAGTGCATACATGCTACGTGTTGACAGGAAATTCCAGCATCCTCTCTGCTGCGCATATTGTAGCAATAGCGACAAGTCTTCTGTAAAGACAGTGGATATTTAAGAAAACTGGATTCTGACAATTTTTGGAAACTGCATTATAAAATGTAATTTACGGTTTACAAAATAAAGCGAATATAGATAGTTTATTTGAAATGGTAGGGGTGTAAGAAAAGTGTCCTATTACTATGCTTTTGAAGCATCAAGCAGCCCGTGTACGTAAAACTCCTTTCATTTTACTAGGTCTCATTAAGAAGGGTTGAGGAACCAGCAGGTGAGGTACCAAAAAAGTGACTTCCCTGGAGCACTATGTAGGATCTACTGAATCCACAATTCTCTATTATGGACTATATTTTCAATGCAAGGAACAATGCCTGAAATTCCACTGCTTGTGTATAGTTTTCTCTTCACAAACTGGCCACAACTGCAAGCACTGCACTGATGAAGCCAAGTAGGCCAAGTTATCTACTGGTTTTTACTTGAAAAAAACAGCAGGTGGGACCTTTTTGTAAAGGCCTGAATTTACTCAGCAGTCATATAAAAGTTGGTAATAAAATGAATAAATACAATAAATATTACCGTTCTCATTTATACCTATGGTCAGAACATTTTCCCCTCACAAGAGTCACTTACGTGGGGGTTGCCCTTTCTTTTTCTCAGGGTTCCAGCAATCAGTACAGCATTCTAGCAGAGAGCAGAGGCAGAGCAGAGCACTGCATCTTCGTTGGTAGTTTCCAGCAGGGGACAGGGATGACACACTCAGCTGAAAAAGCCATTCTGTAAAGTCTGGGCATTGAATAGATAAGACAAAAAAAAAAAAAAAAGAATGTAATAAGAATGTAATGCATAATAAAAACGCAAGACATTTGAACTGATTTACTAGTTAAGAACCTACGTACAAAGTGTGCGACTATTCATTTCAATTATCCAATCATGTAAAAAGCAAAATTCCTTTTCAAGTGAACAGGCGCTTGCTTTTCACATGACTGGATAACTGAAGTAAATATTTACAATTTGTTAGGCAAGAGTCTCATCTCCTTTAGTAAATCAGCCTCACCATCTGCACCTGTACATGTTTTACCTAAAACCAACATCTTCTAGCCTTTAAAAAAGCACCAACACAACAAAATAAAAAGTTACAAATCGGTTTAAAATATATTATTACATATAAGATCATACATATATTGTGCACCTCTACATGCATTGAAATATTTGAAAATGCATTTAGGGTTAGAAATAATAAAAAAGTGAACTAACACCCTACACCCTCTCAGTACCCGCTGTACTTAAACTCCATGGGTGATAAGCTGTCAGTGCCCATGCAGCCAGTGTAGTGGTCTGGGGGTTTGAAATCCCTGCTCTTCTCACCCCACAGAAACATGACACATGCAGTAATTTCATGATCATTCAATAATTGCTATTTTCTGCTGGTATTCTCTTTATACAGCTGGTAACTAGTGCATTTGGGCAATTAGGCCCCTTTCACATGAGCAGACTGATCGGGTCCGCCTGTCAGCTTTTCAGGTGGACCCAATCGGACCCTCCATTGCATTCTATGAAATGGCGGGTGTCAACGAACATGTGTCAGTTGACACCCGCCGACATCTGATCCTCTACACTAAAACAGATGGAGTCTGCCTGCTCAGTGGGGATCAGCGGACAGATTCCTCACTGAGCAGGCAGACTCAGTCTTGTCCGTGTCTATTCTGCTCTGCAGAGCGGACACAGACACAGCCCACTCTCCTCAATGGGTAGTCGGATGGAAATGGACCGCCTGCCTGTTTACACTTGATGGCCATCCGATCCACTAGACGGATGGGGAATGGATCCCCAACCATTTGTTTTTAGTGAATAGGATCAGATCAGATAGTCAGATCATGTCTGCCTAAAAAACTGACATATATATGTTATGCTTGCCTCCTCTGTGCAGTGGGTTTTGCACAAAACAGCCTGGATCCTCCTCAGATCCCTCTTTGCTGCTCCTGGCCCCTCCCTCCTATCGAGTGGCCCCACAGTCAGCAGCTTCCTATGGGAGAACTGGAGCCGAATCATGGTTCCCTGTGTCCATTCAGACACGGACCCCCAACCCAGCCTCACCCCCTCTCCCCCAATTGGCTGACTGACTTTGATTGACAGCAGTGGGAGCCAATGGTGCTGCTGCTGTGTGTCAATCAGGAGGAGTGTCCCGGACAGCCTAGACATGGACACGTGGACATTGCTGGAGAGAGATGAGGCTCAGGTAAGTAATAAGGGAGTGCTGCTACACACAAAAGGTTTTATATCTTAATGCATAGAATGCATTAAGATAAAAAAACCTTCTGCCTTTACAACTCCTTTAAGCAACATAACATAACCCTTAAGCGATGTGAGCTAACGCAGATTTAAAAAATATGGCCCTAGTACAGAACAACAGTTGTAAATATACACAGATAAGCACTGGTAGATCTAAACAGAAAAAGTGAAGGGATTTGTTCACACCGATTGTCCATGAAACATTTTCCCCCTGACTTATTCCTCTGCGCAGTGATGACATAGCTGCATCTCTAAGCCTTTCCAGGGCCTTGCGCACAGCTGCCTGCAGTTGCTGACGGAAGCCTGGACTGTCACAACCCATGTTAAAAGGGAGATATTTCTTCAGTAGCTGCAGCTCCTCAAGGGAAGGGGGTTGATTACTTCTTGGGCTGCAGCACAGGAAGACGAATGCGCTTAGACGCACTCCATCATCGGCAGATTCCAGGCACAACTGTAGCCTTTCTTCTACACCTGTTACCCCTCCCAAGACTGCTTTCTTAGCACGTGCAATACTGATCCAGGCACGCAGCTGACGAGGGCCACAGCCACCAAGCTGTTTAGCCAGCAAATTAAATGATTCAGTAAATGTGCGCAAGGTACAGGGAAGAAGATGTGTAGCAGTGTTGCTCTGTAGGCTGCAGTCTGTAGAACACAAAGCATCACTAATAGGTAAGAGCCAAATCTGCGACCAATGTTTAGCCAGCTCCTCCTCATTGGTCAAACCCTCTTGAATCCATTCCTCTCTCTGAAGAATCATAATTGTGCGATATGTCTCTGCAGCAGGAGGCGAGAGGTAGTTTGTTGCCAGACAGTAGAACAAGTGGCCTGGTAGCAGAGGGTAGAGAGCTAATGTCTGAAAGAAATATAAATGACAAATTTAATAAGACATTGTTAAATTACAAAAACTATGCTCATTTGTATTGATGTTCATTTGTAATAGATCATAATTTACATACTATAAAAACTCTTGTGATCATTACTTAAGTGCTCTGAAATTACTGTTCGATTTGCTTTTTTAGTAATCTCCTGAGAGTACAGAGCCTTGGGGGGCACTCTGCACATGCTCAGTTTGGTGTTAATTGCTAGAGGGTTTTTTTTTTCCTTGGGAGATTGCATGTGATCAGCACAAGGTCAATCAGCACTGTCCAGACAGGTCAGGGGTCCTGCAGCCTCATAGGACAGTCAGAAGAGAATGAAAAATTCTTCTACAAGCTTTAACCAGACACTGATAGAAGTCACAAGACTGCAATATGCTGCTGATGAGAAATGGAATTGAGCAGTTTATATTTACTAAATTAATTGCATCTCCATGTACTGTGGGAGACCAGATATAGTGAATGCAGGGTCCTGGGTTTGGTAAAGCTTTAAATGCTAAAAGAACAATTTATGGTCATGTATGTTCCATCTGTTGGCTAAAATGGACTAAAAGCCCTATATGTTAAAACATTCCTATTTTTACAGTTCAGTTGCGGCCACCCCCCAAGATAAAAAAAATAATTACTTATTGACTTGCAAATCCAAAAACTTAAACAAAAAATCTCCATCTCTCACAGCCCATTTGCAGACTAGAGTAGTATCCCCAACCACAGGAAGTAACTCACAGACTTAAACTACAAAAATATTGTGGCCACAGGGAATTCTTATATCTTAAGACACATAATGAAGGTTATAGGCTGCCACATGGTGTGTGCACCACAGGAACTGACCTTCTTAGAGCCCAAGAAAGGCAGCAGAGCACAGAGTGGAGGGTATCTTGACCGAGCCTGCCAAGATATTTCTCTGATCTTCGTCATCACATCCTGCAGCACAGTTTCCTCAGATAATCCCGAGAGCTGACACTCTCCACGATTAATGTGAAAAAAGTGCTGAAAGCAGCTGAGCATGAGTGCAGGCATACCATCAACCTGTGAAATAGGAAGAAAAAGCTTTGTATGGGACAAAACACCCAACCATTTATATGTTGTGGCCCTAAATGTTAATGCAACTTTTGTGGGCCCCCAAGCATTAGTCTGCTATTGTTCCAGGAACTCCCACAACGTGCTTCTCAAGAAGAACTCTATTAAACAATATAGTTTCTCACTTTCTCAGAAACCCAAAAATGTATTTGGCGGACCTCATTTATACCAAGCGCTACAGCACATATTAGTTCAAACAACAGTATGTAACTACCAAAACAATGTAGTATATGAATGAATGTGTAAGAGAAACAGTTGACATTCTAGAACCCCACGCTCCATCTTAAAGAAGAGAAGCAAAGCTGAACATACATACATTTTATATATATACACACACACATACACATATATATATATATATATATATATATATATATATATATATATATATAAAAAAAAGACTCATTATCTGAAATACCTGATACTATAGAGATTCAAGAGCCTCCTTCACTTCTAGGGCTTCGCTGGGCTCAGTTTTCTCCCATGAATATGATAGAGGAGAAAACAAAAAAACAAAAAAAGACCCCACACAGCTATTAATATCTGCCAAAGAAAAAGACACACAAGAAGAAGAACAAAAATGGAAAAAGAAGAAACATAGGAAGAGGAGGGAGATGCAAAAGATACCTCTTACGGGAGATACTCACAGAGGAGGACGACTTAGAAGTGGATCTCCCGTCAACACAACAGATACCTTTATCATGGTCCGTGTAAACTCAGCATGAATTAGCTTTGCTGTCCCACAGCCTTTCCTTTTCTCTCACCCACCATTTTAATGTATTTTATACACTATTAGATACAAACAGATTTATTTGGAATCTTATCCTACATAAACATTTTAGTGGTGAGTGTGGTTGGGATCAGCCTCAGAATTCAGGATTTAGTAATTAGGGAAACAGATGGGGGAGAAGGGGGCGGTGTTGGTTATCCTAAATAGAGAGCAATATCACCAGAAGGCATTAAGACAATTGAATGATCGTACCACCTACCTCCCCCCCTCTCACTTCCAAACCTACCTCTGTTTTTAGGTCTGCTCTTGCAGAATTATCAAATAGGAGGTAGAACATCTGGTATTCTAACACTCAAAACAGAAGATTATCTTTGTAGAGAATCCAGTTACACCAATCTTTTATCACTTACTGAAGATCCCAAAATCAAGCAATCCTGTACAGGATGTTAGTGATAGCCACGTGCCTGGTGTCTAAAGTCATATGTAGAGTCATTTTGCGGCCTGTCAAATCAATCTTAACATCTCTTACCATGTGTTTTAAGTTCTTGTGTAGCAGGATAGCCACACCAGCTTTGCGACCAAGTGCTGGTGAACCATACACCGTGCCCACCCACAGTTTGCATAGACTGGTTAGATCGTCTGCTGACAGGTGTGTCTCCTGAAGTAGGGCCACATCTGTCCGGAGACGCTTCAGATGCCTAAGGATGGCCATGCGTTTACATGGAGAGCGAAGCCCCTTAACGTTCCATGAGATAAACTTTAAGTGATTCCCACTGGTTGAAGAGGCCATGTATGATTTAAAGAATCGTACTGGGTTGAGGGTTTGTAATAGGGCCCCCATTTAGACAATGCATCTGCAATCTGGGAGTCGCTAAAGTCTCCTGAGGGTACAAGTACTGAACAGGTGAATACATTTGATATGAAAACATAACTATTGTAGAGGAAAAACAGCTTGGCTAAGGTTAGGTGGGAGAAATTCTTAACATTTGTTATAAACTTCACTTTTTTCCACATGAGGTTCGACTACCTATCTTGGCTCCCATCAATCTCCCACTCCTCTCCTGGCAGCAAGGGTTAAGCCAGGGGGAGAAGGGGTAGACGGGAAAGGGGGAGGGGACGTGGGCAATTTGTAAGTCATATGGACTGAGGTTAGAGATGGAGCGTATAAACTCCATACCGAGAGGAAAGTGTCAATGAGTGAGAATATAGCCTGTGATTGAGGTCTAAAAAATTAAAGTTACGTACCGGTAACGTCTTTTCCTGTAGTCTTTCAGGACAGCCACTATTGAGAGATAGTCTCCTCCTCTTCCTGTAGGAAACACTGCGCCAGCCCATAAAACTCTCACTTCCCCTGCCAGACCTCAGTTTTTACAAGATCACCTCCGGTCAGCTGGGGAGACACAAGAACACATTAATAACATACCATTCAATATCATTATCATATTGCGTTCTGGTCTTTAATAAGACCCCCCCAAGCTTAGGGTGGGTAACTAGGGCTGTCCTGAAAGACTACAGGAAAAGACGTTACCGGTACGTAACTTTAATTTTCCCTTTACGTCATTCAGGACAGCCACTATTGAGAGGATAATCGAGCACTTACCAATTAGGGTGGGACTACAGCTTGCAGAACTTTTCGCCCAAAAGCCTGCTCACCTGCCGCCACCAAGTGCACTCTGTAATGTTTAACGAAAGTGGAGTAGCTGGACCATGTTGCTGCCTTGCATATTTGCTCTGGCGTTGCTCCAGCCTTCTCTGCCTGGGAAGTTGCCACGGCTCTGGTAGAGTGTGCCTTTATGCCCATAGGAATCTCTTTCCCTGCTAGAGAATATGCCTGCCCAATAGCTAATCTAAGCCATCTGGCAATCGTGCGTCGAGACGCTCTGAGTCCTTTTCTGGACCCGGAAAATAAAATAAATAGAGAGTCAGACTTTCTTATTGTTTTAGTCATCTCTAAGTATTGTAGGATACACCTCCTTACGTCTAAGAAATGAAATTTCAGTTCCCCTTCTCCAGCAGGATTGGGACAAAATGAAGGTAGGACTATTTCCTGGCTTCTGTGAAAGCCTGACGCCACTTTAGGCAGAAATGCTGGATCAGTCTTAAGGACTATTCTATCTGGCAAAATAACGCAAAAAGGAGGTCTAATTGATAACGCCTCAATTTCACTGACTCTCCTGGCAGTTGTCACTGCCACTAACAATGCTGTTTTTAAGGTTAATTCTTTTAACAGACATTTGTCCAAGGGCTCAAAGGGAATTCCTGTTAGGCTTTGCAACACTAAAGATAGATCCCACCCGGGAAATGGGGGACCTCGGACAGGTCTCTGCCTGGACAGTGCCCTAAAGAACCTGACCACCCATGGATTGGTGGCCAAGGATTTCTCTAAATAAGCACTAAGTGCTGACACCTGGCTTTTAAGGGTACCTACGGATAACCCTTTGTCTGCTCCACACTGTAGGAATTCCAAAACAGCTATGGGGCTCTGCGCCGAGAAGGAGTTTTCAGTGCACCACTTGTTAAAAAGGAACCAGACCTTTTTATAAATATGACGCGTCTCCTTTTTTCTACTGTTGAGGAGGGTGGAGATTAATTTCTGAGAAAATCCCTTAGATTTTAATATACTCTCTTCAGTAGCCAGGCCGCTAATTTCCACTGGTGTACCTGTGGACAGAGGATTGGACCCTGTGAGAGAAGATCCTCCTGATGTGGAAGGTATAGGGGCGGTTCCACAGCTAACTGACTGAGAATTGAAAACCATGCCCTTTTCGGCCAATGTGGAGCTACTAGAATGAGGGAGGTGTTCTCTAGTTGGAACTTCCGCAGAACCGCCTGTAATAACACCGGAGGGGGGAAGGCATAGCATGTCCTGAAATGCCAATTCTGTGTTAATGCGTCCACCCCCAGTGCTCCTTCTCCTGCGTTTAGGGAGAAAAAACAGGGGATTTTCGCATTGTCTCTTGAAGCGAAAAGATCCACTTCCGGGGGTCCCCATTTCTCGGATATGAGATTGAAAACCTCCTGGTTGAGGGCCCAATCTCCCTCTCTCAGCCTCCTCCGGCTGAGAAAGTCCGCTATAACGTTCCTTTCTCCTCTCAGAAAAACCGCTGAGAGTGAGAGAGTGTTGGTCTCGGCCCAATTTAGGATGTCTGTTGCTAAGCCCAGGAGACTTCCGCTTCTGGTGCCACCCTGTTTGTTTATATAGGCTACGGTAGAAGAATTGTCTGACCGTACCTGTATATGGTGGCCCTGAAGCTCTTTTTTGAAAAACCTGAGGGCCAGGCCGACCGCCCTCAGCTCCTTCCAATTGGACGATCTTTTTAGTTCGTCTCCCCTCCATACGCCCTGCGCTAGAAGGGATCCCAGATGCGCCCCCCAGCCCTTGCCGCTTGCGTCCGTGGTTACTATCCGTGAAACTGGAATAAGCCACAGACGTCCCTGTGACAAGTTCGCTTCCTTCCTCCACCACCAAAGAGATCTCTTTAATCGATGGGGAACTTGTACTAAGGTGTCCAGATCCTTCTGACTGTGGTCCCATACCCTTAGTACGTATGACTGCAGGGGACGAAAGTGTAATCCTGCCCACTGCACTGCTGGGAGAGTAGAGGTCAGCAGACCTAGTGTTGACATTAAGGACCTTTTGGACACCCGATGGTTGCACTGGAGAGATAAAACTGCTCTGTCCAGTTTTAGAATTTTTTCTCTTGGAAGAAAAACTTTCAAGAGTGTCGAGTCTAGCAGGTATCCTAGGTACATAATGCGCTGAGAAGGAATGAGACTGGACTTGTCTAAGTTCAGGAGCCATCCTAATCCTGTCAGTACCTTTTTTGTCAGGTCGAGGTCCCTGAGCAATTTCTCTGGGGATACTGCAAATAGGAGCAGGTCGTCCAGATAGGCTATAACTGACACACCCTGCAGTCGCAGGAAGGCCATGGCCTCTGCCAGGATTTTGGTAAATATTCGGGGCGAGGAGGATAGCCCGAAGGGCAGGGCCTGGAATTGTAGGTGCAGTATTGCATCGCCCAGGTTTATTGCTAAACGGAGAAACCTCTGAGAGGTTTCTGCAATAGGGACGTGCAAATACGCGTCTCTGAGGTCCAGAGACACCATGAAACAATTCTGCGGTAACAGAGCCCTGACCGTAAAAATTGACTCCATACGGAATCTTTTGTAACAAATTGACCTGTTTAAGGGCTTTAAATTCAGAATCAATCTGAATTTTCCTGAGAGTTTTTTTACCATAAATACATGGGAATAAACCCCCTCTCCTTCCTCCCCCTTTGGTACTCTGCAAACTACATTTTGTAGTTCTAACTCCTTCAGAGCGTCTAACAAGGCCTTGGTTTTTGTCGTGCAGCTGGAAAGCTGCGTGACAAGGAACCTTTGTGAGGGGGGCCTTGTGAATTCCAAGAGATACCCCCTTCTTATGATCCCTAGGATGAACCGATTGGGGGAAATGATCTCCCACTGTGGAAGGAAGGCCCCCAGTCTTCCTCCCACCGCTTTTAGAGAGTCATTGATCTTTCTGGGCTTTTTCAGGAGGGCGAAAAATCGCCCCTCCTCTGCCCTTACCTCTTTGGCCCCAGGTTTTCTTCTGTCCCCCTTGTTTAGGGGCTTCCCTGCGCTTTTGCGGACGAAACCCCCTCTTTCTCTGTGTTGGGGTCTTTCGTTTGAGTGGGAAGGACTTCTTTTTGTCTGCTGTCCGGTCTAGGACTGTATCTAACCCAGGACCAAATAGTAGGTCACCTGTCAGGGGTATCCCACATAACTTGACTTAGAGGCGGCGTCGCCCGGCCAAGTCTTCAGCCAGAGGGCCCTCCTGGCCGAGTTAGCCAGGGCCGCTGATCTGGCTGACATACGGACTGACTCTGCCGAGGCGTCTGCTATGTATGCGATCCCTCGCAGAATCGTGGGGAAAGACGCTAGGATAGTCTCTTTAGCCGTGCCAGCCTCAATATGCTCCTGAATCTGTAAAAGCCAATGTTCTAAATTGCGGGCTACCACAGTAACAGCCATTTCTGGTTTTAAGTTACCGACTGTCGAGTCCCACGTCTTTTTCAGTAGTGAGTCTATCCTTTTGTCCATGACGTCTGATAAGGCCCCCATGTCCTCAAACGCCAGGTCTGTGTGCCTAGAGACCTGAGAGAAAGCTGCATCCAGTTTGGGATTTTTATTCCAAATGGACGCTGGATCCTCTGAAAATGGAAATCTTCTCTTAAGGGAACTAGAGAAGAAGGGCTTTCTTTCCGGATCCTGCCACTCTTTTTTAATCGTCTCCACCAGAACCTCGTGTACTGGAAAAACTTTTCTCTTTTGATCTCCTAAGCCCTTGTACATAAGGTCATGGAGTGAGAGGGGTTTTTTATCCTCGTGTATACCGAGGGTTGTATATATTGCCCCTAGGAGATCTTCCACCTCCTCTAGGGACAACTTATACCTGGAGATTTTCCTGGACTCCCCGTCCTGGTCCTCTCCCTCTGATTCCTCATGGGAGTCAGAAGTGCCACTGTCTGGTTGCCTAAGCTCCACCCCGGAAGGGCCTGCAGCCTCCTCTGCCGTAGCCATATTAGTGGATCTGGCAGGAGCCGAGCCCTGAGCATGAGGCGGGGTTGAATCCTGCTGAATGGGATTAAGGGGAAGCTGAAACTTCTCAAAAAGCATTTTAAAGGATGAAAAAGTGGATGACAGCTCCTTTACAGAGGCTGCCAAGCCGGACTGCTGATCAGAGTCCCTTTCCTTGACCAGGGAGTCTATGCATTCTTTACACAGAACCTTGGTCCAAGCTTCCCCTAAACTGTCCCTACAAGAGGCACATTTCTTTTCAGAGACATGAGTGGACTTTGTCTTTTCTGTGGATTTCTGAAATTACATACAGAAAACACATTACATTCAGCAGTTTAAAAGAAACAACCCTGGAGGTGTACCCGACCCACCTGTAGGGATCCGAGTCACCCCCGCCCCCTGACCACCCAGGGGGGTCTGTCCCCCCCCTAAGTAAGGAACCGTACATGGGGGGGGCAATCCTAGGTAGAGAGAACCCCTCCCCAGGAAACTCTTACCTTCGGAAGGCTGGAGCTGGCGTCCGTATGAGCTGCAGCATCTGCCTCAGACATGACTGCAGGTGGTTGCCTGTGCAGAGTCTCACACTGTCTGTACGTGTGAACCGACTCCTCCAGCCTGAGCCCGGCCCCCTATCAGCACCGCGACCCGGAACCGGAAGTCGCGGGTTAAAGGTAGACGTCCGCCCTCCGCCGGAAATGACGTCGCCCGTCGTCCGGCCCATTCGTTCCAAACAAAAAAATGCGGCCTGCACAGCGTACAGGGAGATCGGAGTGTCCTCCTTGCTGCGGCCCTGTGGACGCGATAGGGGGCCCCCACAGCCTGATGCCACGCTTGACAAGGAAGGGGTGGCTGCTGTTTGCAGGTATGTACCGCCATCCACTGCTTGGAAGCCCCTGCTCCCCTGGGGATGTTTTGAGAGAGGCCACAATCTCCCTGATTGTATCAGCCTGGTTCCCTGCACAGTGTCTCCCCTCCGGAGGAAACACTATTAACTGAGGTCTGGCAGGGGAAGTGAGAGTTTTATGGGCTGGCGCAGTGTTTCCTACAGGAAGAGGAGGAGACTATCTCTCAATAGTGGCTGTCCTGAATGACGTAAAGGGAAAAAGGGGGGGGAATCAGTGGAGCGGATTGGTAACTGAAGCCTCTGTGGTGATCATAAAACTAAACCATTAAACAGTACGGTATTAACAGATACATGTATCTTTGGCTCACAAATCAAACATGGATCGAACATAACTATGCCTAGATATAGCAGCGTGTTAAAACTCTAACTGCGGTAGGTCGCTTAGGCATAGAGAGTATAGAAGTGAGAAAAATAACACAAAGAAGGGGGAGAAGGAACAAATGGGGGGAGTAAAACTACCTGTCTCCCATGCAAGTGTAACAACATCTGGTCCCTGCGATTCATCAGTGGTTTCCCGAACCATCCTCCTTTTGAGTAACACGGATGCGTTTGTACGGGGGCTTGGTTGGGCTACGTTGAGGTTTAGAAGGTGTAGATGGAGAGATCATTGATGATGAAGTAGAGCTCTCTGTAGAGTTGATGCGTTCCATCTCTGTGCCCAAAGTAATGACATATTTTTCCGCTTCATCGGGCGTGGCGAAAGTGAGTTTTTCCCCTTCGGGTGTTTGAATGCGGAGGGTTGCAGGGTAGGCCAAGGAGAATCTGATCTGGTTGTTGTTTAAAATGGAGCATATCGCAGTGAATGCCTTGCGCCTATTCATCACCTCAACTGAGTAGTCCGCGAATAATAGCAGTTTTGCGCCATCTACGGTCAGTGAGCGTTTGCGGCGAAACTTCTGCATGATGGCATTCTCGTCAGCATAGTTCAAATATTTGACTATAACGTGGCGGGGTTTGGCACAGGTTTCCGAGTACTGTCCAATGCGGTGTGCTCTTTCAATAGTGCACGGTATGCTGAGACCCAGTTGTTTGGGAATGATCTTTGCACATATATTTGTTAGATGAGGAGTAGTGATTAATTCTGGGAGTCCTATTATCCGTAAATTATTTTGTCTCGAACGATTCTCCAAATCATCGAGTTTGTTCCAGATCTCTCGGTGTGTGCTGTTCATGCGTGCCACCGCAGCAGATGTGGCAGCAGCTTCATCTTCCAGAGATGAGATCCGTTCCTCAGTATGTGTAAGCCTCTGCTCCTGTGCCTGTACTTCTATATGTAGCAGCTCCAGCCCTCTGTTAACCGCTGTGTCCACAGTGGCGGCGAGTGTAGGGCCTAGCAGTGCAACTACTGCTTGGGCTATGCCTTCAGGAGAAGCAGGGTCAGCGGCTATCGTTCCCGGAGTTGAGGGAGGCTGTGTAGGTGGCTGTGGAGGCAACTGCAGCAGTTCTGCTGATGAGATCGCGGCCGCCATTTTGGCTGCGCTTGTCTCTGTCCCTCCTGTGGGTGTTAGCGTGGAGGATGCCGCTCGAGCATAGGATCGCTCCACAAAGCGATCCATATGTGCCTACTGGGTAGCAGGTAGAAAGGGGGGTCTCCCCGAGGCGTTTGCGGGTATTTGCGGCCGGTTATGCGGGGAGTGTGGCGGGAGCTGAGGGTTCCTACCTCCTCCTCATGTGGCGCCGGAACCGGAAGTCTCCGGTATTGTCGTTTTAACCAGAACGTTTGACTCTGCAGTCAGAGTCAAGCAGATTGCTTGTACTTCTTGCAATATGTAGGGTGTACGACCCGATCAATGAGAACGTGAATAGAGGCACATTTTTGTAACTACAGCAACCCAAGATGCCTTTAGGCATTTTTAAAAGAAACATGGAGGGAACACCTGCTCTTTCAGATTTTGTGGGATTGCAGATTATTGGAGAGAAAAGCAAAGTGGATTTTTAATTTGCATACAAGGGTCCCACAGGGATTAATCCTCAGGATAATAGCTCTGCACCTCTGCTAATTCCTCTCTCGCTCTGCATTTTTACTAACACTCCCTCCTTGTCTTGTCAATAGCACATGTTGTGTTATTTATTTGAGTTAATATCTATTTGTTCATCTGTGTATTTGTCTATTTTTTGTTGCATCTTTGTGATAATTGTCTTGTTCCTCTCTCTAGGTTCAAAAGGCATTTTCTTTCATTGCAGGGTTTAAATTTCTTCCCCACCTCCCTTGTAAATCTTGAATGAGGTTTTATAACGTGCTGTTACTTTTAAATAGTTTGCTATGACTAAAGCCGGTAAGGGCTGAAACGCACAATATTTATTTGTGTTGTGGATCTTTTTTACTCCTGATGGATATGCAATTAAGAAGAGCTTTGAACACCAGGTTGCCGACCTTTCTCAAATTGGATGTCTGATCGAAAAGGAACCGCTGAAATAATGTTTACATCTACAGCTCACCGAACATTGGTATGATCAGCGAGCTCTTGATAACAATTATTTGTATAAATAGCATTAAATAAAAGAATATTAAAATGTACATATTTAATGTGAAACTTGTGATTTTTTTCTGCAGAGATGATCCATTCTGGGTCCAACTTAAGCTAAACAGTGTGTGGGGGGTAGCAGGGCAGAGTACAGGGGCTCAGGAGAGCACACTACATGAGGGGGAAGCGGGGTACATTGTGTGGCAGCAGGGCACACTGCATGGGTCAGACTGTTGGGCACATCGTAGGGGACACATCTGGGCACACTACAGTACCAGCTTTCTTCTTCTGGCTCCAGAAACTCCTCCAGCTCTCATGACTCCTCCAGTGGTGCGCTGTTCCCCACCAGCCCCTCCTCCTATCCTGTCCACTCCAGATGATGTCACATTCAACCAGTTGGGAAGGACAAGAGGGGAGAAGGGGCAGGGAACAGTATGCTACAGCCAATAGTATGCCAGCTGCTTCCCTGCCTATCTTTGCCTGTGTCCATGTGATCCTCCTGTCAGCTGCCTGCGACTGACAGTTAGATTGCCACGGAACCCCGGTTGAAAAACACTGCTCTATAGTATTGCCCATTTGCCCCTCCCCAGACAGCTAAACAAATGGTTATGTAGGGAGGTGAGGAAGGGGTCAGAGGAGCTGGGCCATCACAGAGAGTAAATTAGAAACTCCCAGAAGAAGAGAGGGCTGTGCTAGGAAATTAACTCTTCCTGGATTAGTACATTAGTACTATCAGCTTCAAAGGCTCATTGCAACATAATTTATTGAAAGGAAAAACACTACAGGTAAGCATTTAAAATACCAGATTTTTCTGTTCTTACACTTAATAGTTAGTAACAAGGTCACCTATTTATACATTGAAAATTACAGGTACAAACAGATACTAATGTTACCTGGTGGCAGCAAAAGGCAAAAAGGCCAATTTTTTAAACATCTGCATCCAGGCATAATTGTGGTCTTTGTGGACCCAGCAGTGTATGTGGCTAGCATGACAAAATCTTTGTAAGACTGAGTTTATTACCTGTATGTCAGCTCCAACCCACAGAAGTCTGGTCACAACAGAGGTGGTGTCTGTCTCGTCTTTCACCAGCAGCTTTCCTCTGATTTTGTGAAGAGTAGTGGTTTGCTTGCACACACATTGCAACCATAGGCAAAACACTGTATTAATGAAAAAAAACATAAGTGCATGTTGCGACCTTAGCATTAAAGTATTTATCCATTTAAATATTTACCTTGAAAACTGTAGTACTGCTCAGTATGTCCTTCACATAGAGAGTCTATGGCAGGAAGAAGGCACTCCAACATAGTCAAGTCCTGTGAAGACAATACATATACTATATATTAACCCTTACACATACCCACTGAAGTGACTAGCCTCGGGTGATAAGCAGGATTTGTTTCATCTCTGTATGTTTAAAACACAGATCAAAAGCTTTTCCTCAGCTCCAGAAGGCAGGGGGTGGGGATCTGAGGTCACATATTGCACAGCATAGAGAAGGGAGCCTAGTCTAAACCAAGATCTGAGTGAAGGGAAAGGACACACCCCCTCTACACAACCTCACAGGGAAACATGCACAGGTGAGGCTGTCAATCGCCTTCTGTGTGGTGGTGGGGGGGGGGATGAAGAGCTGGCTCCCAATATTTAGAATAACCTGTCAGAAGTGACTAATTCAGATAATAGAGAGAATAGAGAGGAGGCAGAAATCACACTCAGTGCTAGGTAAGTGCACACTATAGAGGAATATGCTTTGTTTATTTTTCATTTTAGAGGTTTGCAACAACTTTAAAGTGATTGTAAAGGCTTGTTTAAAAAAAAAATATATATATATATATATATATATATATATATATATATATATATATATATATATATATATATATATATATATATATATATATATATATATATATAAGGTTATATTTACCCCCTCTGTGCAAGTGTTTTGCACAGAGCAGCCTGGATCCTCCTCTTCTTGGGTCCCTCTTCTGTGCTTCTGGCCCCTCTCTCCTATGCGTGCCCCTCAGCCAGCAGCTTGCTACAGGGGGCACCCAAGCAGAGTCAGAGCTCCGTGTATCCATTCAGCCATGGAGCCCCGACCTGGCCCCACTCTCCTGATTGGCTGACTGACTTTGATTGACAGCCGCGGGAGTCAATGGCGCCACTGCTCTGTCTCAGCCAATCAGGAGGAGGAGTGTCCTGAATGGCTGAGGGGATCGTGGACATCGCTGGAGGGAGAAGGGGCTCAGGTAGATAATTAGGGGGGTGCTGCTACACACAAGGTTTTTTTATCTTATCTTAATGCATAGGTGATGGATGCATTAAGATAAAAAAAAACCTTCTGCCTTTACAACTCCTTTAAGGTCAGAGAAGTGCAGCAATTGAAAGTGTAGGTTGGGGCACGGCCTAGGCATGGCAGCATGAAGATGCATCTACACAGGGCTCATGGCCGGCAGCTCTCCTGCAGCTATACAACGATCCATCACCGAGCATTACCCGCACCTGCCTGTCTCCTCGGACATATGGGGAACCCAACCTGATATTCACCCGCTCCTGAAACCAGCATGGACCGCTTCTTGCAGCCACTTCAGCCGACGACCTCAACACCAGCAGCCGCCAAGATAGCACCGGCCCGTCATGCAGCTACAGACACAGTGGAGGTCATCAGTGTCCCTAATCCTCCTCCATGGACGACTGATGACCACACAATGCCGACCCTTCTCACCCACCAGTGACCGCTCTCCATCTCCCCAGATCGCTGGCAGCCTCCCCACATTGAGGATGTTTTACTCTGGATGTTGTGCATCCAGCGCTCTATGGTTCAGCCCAAAATACATGGAGGGGCAGAGGCTGATACCTACACATCAGACCACAGTGAGTACACTCTGTAGCTCACTTCAACCGCAGGGTCTCCCTCTGAACGCTTCCTCTGAACAAAACTTTTTTGCAGGAGCTACCCACAGGAGCTGGATTTGGAATCCCTTGTTCAGAGAATGGCAACAGCCATGAACGGTGAGATACAAGCTATCATGCAGGATTTGTCTGTGCTTGACTCCCATGTTACTGTAAAAGCTCAGGAACAGGGTGTAGTGTCCCAATCTGTGCAAACCCTACAGACTTCCCACTCTGAACATACAGCTGCACCTACCTCAGGACGATGTGGAGAATTGCAGCCGCAGGCAGAACATTCGGTTAAGGGGGGTGTGCGAATCTATCCCACATTCAGAATTACATCCAACAGTGGTTAATGTCTTTAACCGTTACCTAGACCGCCCGCCGGACTAGATCATCATTGACAGTTCACAGAACCCTGGGCCTGCGATCTGACCCATCTGACAGACCCAGAGACGTCCTCTGCTGTTTACACTCATTTACCCTTAAGGAGGATATTCTGCAGCGGGCCTGGTGGGTGGGAGTCCTTGAATTTGATGGCGCAGCTGTCCACCTCCTACCGGATGTTTCCACAAAGACTCTCTTAATGCGACAGTCACTCAAACCTCTCCTACATGGCCTTGGTGAGAAAGGTCTTACATACAAGTGGGGTCACCCATTTCACCTCATAGTCCACAAGGGCCCAGATACCTTCCCTTTGCGTCACTCCTTGGAGATTGCAGACTTGTTCGCCTTTGCCGAAATGGATCCAATTCCAGTAACCAACTGGCTGATGACTGTTGTCTCCAAAGATCCTCAGAGTCAAGCTCCCCTGGGTAGACCACAAAGGGCTCGCTATAGTCGCCGTGGTCGCGGGAGCCATTCACAAGCTAGGCGGGCAGGTAACCCCTGTTCACAACCCTCGAATGAAGAGGTGGATGGCTGATGCTTTATGTGCAGACCGCTAACATACACCCAGCTCAACGTTTCCCTTTTCTTGTTTTCCATGTTGAACTTAGAGTCAAATTACCTTTGTTATTTATTGGTAACATGTCAGGAACAATGTTTGTTGGTCCTGCGAACTAGGGGTCCTCTGGCTTGCCATTCAGTTTATCCCGGTTCACTGATGAGCGAAGGCCTCTCTTATGCTACAAATATTTGACACAATTGATAACTTGTCTCTTTAATGTTTTCTGACAGACTTAGTGTTATGCCTGCTATTTTCAATCTTTGACTAACATCTCCACATTGGTATACTCTGAGCGCTCCGCTTGAGCAATGGTTACCAGATTATGCTCAGAAGCAGTGGCTCTTCCTGGGGTTGGGCTCAGCTGCCGTGAAGCCCCATATTTGTGGCATTTTACTGACGATCTCCCCCAAGCTCGGAGTATCAGACCAATGGGGAGGAGGCGATTGCTTGTACGTATAACCGCGGCCTACCAGTATGGTATCAGTCACAAATACTTAACGTAGTTGTTATATTGTTTATTATGATAGATAGATAGAGATATCTATCTATTATAAATATATCCACCTTTTTTAACTTTATTCTCCTGGAAGGATTATTATTTATTGCCCCCATTCATTGCTCTTGTATTTTACTCCTTTGTAGCTCACCCTAAACGGTTGGAGCGACCTATAAGGGTGCAAATCCTCTTGGAGACATTTCACTTTGCACTTTATTTTGGTGTATTATATATTGTGCTCTTATATTGTGCACTTCACATTGTGCACTTTATTCATTTTGTTCTTATTTTCAATTTATGTATTTGCACGTTAAGGAATTGTTTGTTATATATAGTGTTTTGGGTGATTTTATATGACCGCGCGAGATCACTTTATTATTTATTTATACCTTTTAACTCCATCCATGCCATCCATGGGTCCTACTCCAGAATCAACATTTTAATCCTAAAACAAGCAGCAATTGCCTTGGTCACCAAGACAGATATAGACCACATTGCACTCTTTGAACACGCCCCATCCTTCTGGAATTGGCTATTTAGCAAGTGTCCCCCAGGACCTCTACGTGGCGACTTAATGAGGCACTCCTAAAAGATCACGAAATTGCCGCAGACATCCTTAGGGAGCTCAAGTCCTACTTCTCTATCAACGTAGACTTTGTGGACAATCCAACTTCGGTTTGGTCAGCGCATAATTGCTTTATCAGAGGCATTCTAATCAAACACGGTCATGCGTCCAAATAACGTCACGTTAAAACCCTGTATGACCTCCTGGCATAACTTCACACTTTGGAACGGGAGGCTATACAGGATCATTCCATGTACGAAGCGAAACATGTACCATTGAAGACCAGTCGTTTATTCTACGAATACGGTGATAAATGTGGTCGACTATTGGCCAATGCTTTACGTGTCAAGCGCTCTCAGACACACATTCCCGCTCTTCTCTCGTCACCTGGCTCCAAAGTTAATTCGTCTCCAGAACTAGCGGAAACTTTCCGCGTTTTCTACTTCAAATTATATAATTTGGACCCAACTTCTACCTCCCGGTTGATGCCCCAGATATCTGCAATTATCTTCAAGAAACCGATCTTCCTACGCTGACGACGGAAAAGCGAGAAGACCTGTCTAAGCCTATTACAACAGAGGAATTCGCATCTGCCATAGCTGACACTCGGTCCAGCAAGGCACCCGGACCTGACGGATTCAATCTCCCTTACTATAAAATTACCAAGACTCTTTGGCGCCTTCCTTTCTTGCGGCCTTCAATGCTGTGATCGACAGACACAACCTCCCTGCAGACATGCTGCGTGACTCTATATCTGTGATCCTAAGCCGGGTAAGGACCCCCTACTATGTGCCAGTTACAGGCCCATTTAACTTCTGTCCTGTGATGTGAAACTATTCACTAAAATCCTTGCCTCTAGGATGAATTTCTTATTACAACGTCTAATTGTAACAAATGAAGTCGGCTTTATCCAGACTAGAGAGGCCAGAAGCACTACTATTGGGACACTGAACATCATAGAAAAAGCAAAAACGATCCCGTGTCCCCCTGCTGCTCCTATCAATAGATGTCAAGAAGGCTTTTGACAGGGTGGACTGGTCTTTCCTCCAGGAGACACTTAAATTTGTGGGAATACCAGATCCCACTCTGTCATAGATATTGGCCATCTATGATAATCCCACATTAAGCTTAATCTACAAAAATCAGAGGCCTCGAATGTCTCCGGCAGGAAGATGGTATGATGACTGGTATGATGGTGGAAAGCTGGAGAAAGGCTTGGAACACTTCCTGGATCGTAGTGCTAAAGGGGATGACCTCACAGGCTTGAGTGCAACATTTTTCTGGGCTGGCGCACCCTGGTGGTGGGAGGAATGCGTACTCCAAAAGGAGACTTTCTCCAGCTCTCCACCCTCATACCATCTTCCTGCCAGCTGGGAGAGCCCACATACAGCATACCTTCTACTGACAAGTGTGATGGATGCCCCAAAGAGCGTTTACCCAAGATGTACCCTTCCTTGTTTACCTAGATGTAAGTTACTATGTGCTTTTATTAATACACACTTTACAGTCTAACTCAGAGGCGCCTGCATTTGTTTTTTCTTGCATATCTTGGAGACCGCTTCTGCTTCCCTGCTAAGGCTGGCCCTGAATCAACAGACTATTTTTAGGCTGCATAGCAGCCCACTGGCCACTTGGACTTCAGTACTATAGGATCTGTTTCAGTACAAGTGCCACATGTATATTTGTTTATCTCCTTAATGCTGCACGGGCCAGCATCCCACCTCTATGGAAGCAACAGTCTGTGCCAACAGTGGCCCAATGGATCGCAAGAGTGAAGAACATTGAGTAAATGGAAGATCTGACCTCTGCTTTGCGAGATAAGTCAGAGGAACATAAGTCCAGATGGTTTTATTGGGATCTCTTTCGCTTCTCTGACTAATGTCACTAAGACACCTTAGGATCCACCGTCTAGGACCTCCATCGCCTGTTCAGTGCTATCGATCTTGGCTCCCTGGGGGCGACGCCCCCCCCCCCCTTTTTTTTTTCTCTCTCTCTTCTCTCTCTTTCTCTCGTCTTTTCCATCTCTCTTTTTCAACTAAAAAACAAAAAGGGATGAGCACAGAAGCATATATTTACCCTGTATTAGACTTCAGCTAGTGGAGTGAGCCTGACTGAGTGGTTCCCTCCACTCACATGCAATTGTTTTGTATGGTTGTGCTTGATGTGCTCATCACCATCTATATGCAATGTGAAGTAGTCTTTTTGTTTGTATGTGTCACGTCTTTAAGAAAAAAAAAAAAAAGTGTAGGTTTACATTTACTAAACCTTGCTCCTGCACTGCCCCTTATGCATATGCCTCTCCTCAACAGTTATATATTAAGCATGCATCACACATTATATCGAAAGCAGAATCTGCATCCATTCTCATCCTCTCCAAAGCAAATATCTGCACTACTGTCTGGAGGCACTTAAAGTGGTAGTAAACTCCGATTGTTTATTTATACCTACAGGTAAGCCTTATTATAGGCTTACCTGTAGGTACAATAAAGATCTCCGAAATGTGCACTGTTTAGCAGATATTTACTTCAGTAACAACTGGTGACGTCATGTTATCGTGGCTCAGCATTAAAACGGCTGAAGCCTGCAAACCTAAAAGACCGGATGCAGATGGAAGGCTTGTCAGCGGTAAAAGCATGCTGCTGGAGAGCTTTGTTTTAAAGGTAAAGCAAGTCTCTCCTAGTTTGCTAGTATGCGATGCATAATAGCACATCATGGTCTTCATTTGCAGGGAGAAATTTGTTGTTTTGTTGTTTACTACCGCTTTAATGTAGGAATGCCCCAGCTTTTTTTATTATATCCAGCTGCCCATTTTTAGTGCCTTCTCCTCAGGACTGCGCTCTCCCTATTGAATAGCTTATGAAACTGACTGGTATATACAGCTTGATAACAAACATATCTCTCTGTGCCTAACTATGACACATTGAGATTTGTTTTCAGCAAAAGCACTAGAGCCCAAATTCTTAGGTGTAATTTTGCTGCTTGCTCCTTTCCTGTGCAGATAAGCAGCAGTACCAATGAAAAAGGATACAGATTTTATTAATGTTATTACTTGTGGCCTGTAAGAAGCCACAGTGCTTTAATGTTGGTTTATAAAGTATAAGGCAATACATACAAGGCTGCTGTTACCTGGCAGGGAGAATGCAAGACGCAGGTAAGAAGGTCTTCGTGACCACAAGTGAGGAGCCCCCGTAACAGTGCAAGCAGCCCTACTTTATCCACAGGGGGGTGAGGGAGAGACACGTGTAGCATTCCAAACTGCACTTCACCACAGCCTGTAAAGTAAACATAACGTGCAATAGCTTTTAGATTACAATTAGGTGACTCTACAACCCAACTGTACATCTCCGTGAACAGGTGACTTAAGAAATGCACACAAGAAGCTATGCTGCTGAATTTTTGAATACCGTTTACTGTCCACACACTGTACTTCTAGGTGTAACTCTTTACAGCGTATCTAAAAACAAAATTAAATATATTAAAGCTTACCAATCAGATGTAGTGGCTGCATTAGTTTTCCTTTTTTAAGCCTTTTATTCCTTTATTTATGACATGGTGTTTTAGCCAGTAACACTTCCTGTCTTAGAATGTTTCCATATGCAGGAGCAATGGAGACACAGACAGCAATACTGTCAAACCGGGAAGATGCACTAGTGTTACATTTACTAACAAATTTAGATGGACTTAAAGTGATTGTAAAGTCTCGTTTAAAAATAATAAAAGTAAATAACAAACCCGTTATACTTACCTCCTCTGTGTAGTTGGTTTTGCACAGAGCAGCCTGAATCCCCCTTTTCTCGGGTCCCTCTTCACTGCTCCTGGCCCCTTCCTGTCGAGTGCCCCCACAGCAAGCAACGTGCTATGGGGGCACCCTAGCTGAGTCACAGCTCCGTGTGTCCATTCACCCATGGAGCCCCATCCTCCTCTTCCGATTGGCTAAATGACTTGGACTGACAGCCACGGGAGCCAATGGCGCTGCTGCTGTGTCTCAGCCAATCAGGAGGAGAGTCCTGGACATCGCCGGCGCAAGATGGGGCTCAGGTAAGTAATTAGGGGGTGCTGTGGAGGCTACTACACACAGAAGGGTTTTTTTTATCTTAATGCATAGAATGGCGATACCACGTCAGAGTTTTTCACAGCCTGGTCACATACAGAGGCCCAACATGCAGGGAGCAGCGTCAGCTGTTCTAGGGACATAAATGACACATCTAATTTCTTGACTACCTATTACACTTTTGAAGGCCCTGAAGCACCAGGACAACCTCATTGGACAAAGCGATCATGTGGTAAAGGGCCACTGTCATTGGCCCTTTACCCTGATCTATGATGCGCTGGGTCCCGAGGACCCAGCGGTCATGGACACTTTCGGATGCCTTCCCCAGGGGGTATGCGAGAAGCGCGTTCACGGGAGGACATCAATAGAACTAGCAGGCTGTGCTGTAGCTATCATTCGGGTATGAAGCGGTCAGCAAGTGGTTAATAGTAAAATGTGCCGTGTGGAGCATGTAGGCCCTTTATAAAAGACAATTTAAAGTAAGTGACTGGGAACAAGGAGAATGTAAATTTATTAAAATATCTTCTTCAGCTCTGTGTATACAAATGAAAATATGGTGCCCATATTTAAAAAAGCGTCAAAGTCTTTACTAAGTAACTACAGACCAGTTAACTTCCATAGTCAGGAAGAAACTTCAGAGTTTACTAAAAGAAAAGAAAAGAAAAGAAAAGAAAAGAGGCTGTGGTATACTTGGATTTTGCAAGCATTTGACACAGTTCCTCACACACGACTAATGTGTAAATAAAGTCTACAGGCTTGGACAATTCAGTTTGCAAATGGATAGAAAACTGGCTAAAAAGGCAGAATTCAGACAGTAGTGGTTAATGACTCTTACTCTGAATGGTCTAAGGTTATCAGTACCCCAAGGTTCAGTGTTGGGACCCTTACTTTTTAATATCTTTATAAACGAGATGGTACTTTAATCCAAGACCCTATTTAAGTCTTTGCAAAAGATACCAAGCTATGCAGTGGAATAACGTCCTAACAGGATGCCTCTAACAAGCTGACCTCAATGCACTGTTTAATTGGACAACTATGTGGCAAATGAGGTTTAATGTTAATAAATGTAAAGTTATGCACTTGGGGGGCTAAAAATATCCATGCATCATACATACTTGGGGGGGGGGGGGGGGGTCAACTGGGGGAGTCAATGGTGGAGAAGGATTTGGGTGTTCTGGTAGATCAGAAGTTTAATAATGGCATGCAATGCCAAGCTGTGGTTTCTAAAGCAAGCAAAGTCCTTTCTTCTAATAAAAGAGGTATGCACTCCAGAGAGAGACATAATGTTGTCCATGTACAAATCATTAGCAAGACCTCATCTGGAATATGCAGTTCAGTTTTGGGCACCAGTTCACAAAAAGAATATCGGGGAACTAGAGAAAGTATAAAGAATGGCAGCCTAGACTGATAAGGGGAATGGAGAAGCTCAGCTATGAGGAAAGATTAGCTGAACTAAAACTTGTATAAAATACATAAGTGGTCCATATAGTTGAAACAAAACTTGGTGTGGAGCTATTCACTTTCAGGTCATTATAGAAGACAAGGGGGCACGCTAAACGTCTGGAGGAAAAGAGATTTAAGACTCGTACACACGATAAGAATAACGGAGGAACATTCATCCGTTTTTTTGCATGTTAGTCTCATATTGCAAACCAATAGGTAACTAAAGTTACGAAAATTCTCGAAAGACAAAATACAAATTCAGAAGTGATGTAAGGAATTCTTTCATTTCCAAGCATGCGTGGTTTTAGTCACACAATTTCTTTTGTACAAATACCATTCTAATTACACCAAAATTGCTTGTTCTGTTATCGTATGAGAAAAAATTTTGTGCATGTCCCTTCGGATAATTTTTCAATAACTGTCACGATCAGTTCTTGAAAGCTGTATACTAACGATCAGATTATCAGACGATGGCTCAGAAAGTGGTCATTTTCATCCGATTTTCTCATTGTGTGTACTAGGCATTAATCTTCAATCATGGAAAGGCTTCTTCACAGTAAGAGCTGTGAAAATGTGGAATAGACCTCAAGAACTGGTTCTGGCCAGCTCAGAAGATTGTTTAAAAACAGAGCTGGTTGCAATTCCTAAATGCACAAAATATAACTAGATACTAATTGTTACAGGTAATAATACCAGGGGTAGTTGATCCAGGAAATATCAGATAGCCTCCTCAGCTCCTGCTTTATTTGGGGGGGGGGTTGCCCGTGGTATAGGATTGTGTATATGGAAATGTTCTATTTGTTTTTTTTTTTATTTTTTCCTCTTTAGGTTGACCTAGATGGATTAGTGTCTTTTTTCAACCTGACCACACAAACACACAACACAATCTGATTGCACATGCTCCTTTAGATCTACCATAAACTATGTAGTATAGGGGGCTGACTGATTTGAAAATTAATTGTACAATCAAAATGTATAGTGTATTGTCAGCATAACTCTGTATGTAAATATGTAATCAGTCCACAAACAGAATGAGAAGGCCAAGAAATCATGCAAGGTCAGAAGGATGAAGTTTAAAATGTAGTAGCAGCAGCATTACCATGTTGCTCAACCTGGCCTACTAGTGATATTAAAAAGGTAAATAAAATACAATCATGACTAACTCACCATGTGTCATCTGCTGTATAAGGTTCATGGCAGCTTGAGCGGCAGACTCCACAACTGGCCCTGTATTTGCAAGAGAGGCCACAGCTGTCCCTGCCAACAGCCTGACATCTCGACTAAAATTCTAGAAAAGGAGAACATTAGTAAAATAGGCATTAGCAGCCCAGCAGTCAAAGCAAGTAAAAATGAACTAGGTTAGAGATTTTTTGTAAAAAAATATTATACACCTGCCCATCTAGGACTAGAGTTAATTCAATTAAAAAATGCATTAAGAATATTTGTACTCTATTTCAAATTCACTCAGTTAATCTTCATATAACTTTGTTATGCCGATCCAGGGCTGAAGCATCCCAATAAGTACGCTCCATTGAGTGACATTGGTGAAACCAGTCAGGGACCAGCACTGCTGGAGCTGAGGAACTCTCCTATTTGCCGGGGGAAGAAATCCTCCAGTGAGAGTGAGGGGGAAACGAAGGGAAAGGACAGAGATGCCAATCTTTAACAAAGAACTGAAGTGCCGAACAGTATGTTGTCTACCAGGCGCTTGGGTTCGGCACATCACGGATCTGATGGACAGATTACTGGGAGGGGCTGGGGAAGACCCAGCTGTCATGGTGCACGTTGGCACCAATGACAAAGTCAGAGGCAGATGGAGTGTCCTAAAGAACGATTTTAGGGACTTGGGAGCTAAATTGAGGAAAAGGACCTCCAAGGTAGTATTCTCAGGAATACTACTGGTACATCGAGCCACACCAGAAAGGCAGAGGAAGATTAGGGAAGTAAACAAGTGGCTGAAGATCTGGCGTAGTGAGGAGGGGTTTGGGTTCCTGGATGACTGGGCCGACTTCTCAGTCGATAACCAGTACTATAGAAGGGATGGACTGCACCTAAATTAGGAGGGTGCAGATCAGCTGGGAATGAAGATGGCCAAAAAGTCAGAGGGGTTTTTAAACTAGGCGATGGGGGGGGGTATTTAGGGTAGAGGTAGAGATAGAGAGCGCGGAACATATTCCAGAGGGTAGTATTGGTGGCGTTAGTGGTAGGTTGACCAAAGCACATAAACCCAAGGTAAGTATAGTAGCAAGTCCTAGTTGCAATCTCGGAACACCCAATAAGAGGATAATATGCGACCGGTCTAAACTACGTGGCATGTTCAATGCCAGGAGCCTGGCGAACAAGATGGGTGAACTAGAGATACTGTTGTACGAGGAGGATTTGGATTTTGTGGGAATTTCAGAGACCTGGTTCAACAACTCCCATGATTGGCTGGCAAACATTCAAGGGTATACCCTTTATCACAAGGATAGAGAGGGTAAAAAAGAGGGAGGGGTATGCCTATATATCAAGAATAATGTACAAGTGAATGTGAGAGATGACATCACTAAGGGAGCTAGGAAGGAGGTGGAATCCTTATGGGTAGAGCTCCAAAGGAATGAAGCTAAGGGAAAAATAATACTGGGAGTATGCTATAGGCCCCCTAACCTGCGGGAGGAAGGGGAGACAGATCTATCACAATTTGGATTAGCAGCAAGGATGGGAAGTGTTATCATAATGGGGGATTTTATCTATCCAGACATAGACTGGACGGAGGGACCCACGCATTCATCTAAGGCTCGCCAGTTCCTAAATGTCTTGCAGGACAATTTTATGGGTCAGATGGTAGACGCACCAACTAGAAATAAAGCGTTACTGGATCTACTGATTACCAACAATACAGACCTGATCACGGATGTGGAAATATGGGACAATTTAGGGAACAGTGATCACAGGCCAATTGGCTTCAGTATAAATCACACAAATAGGAAACATAAAAGGGAATACAAAGACACTGAATTTCAAAAGAGCCAACTTCCCTAAGCTACAAATCTTGCTAGAAGGCATAAATTGGGATGAAATCTTAGGAACAAAGAACACGGAGGACAGATGGGTTTGCTTTAAGAGCATATTAAATAAGGGCATTAGCCAATGCATCCCATTGGGTAATAAATTTAAAAGAGCGAACAAAAGTCCTGAATGGCTTAACTCCAATGTAAAAATGCATATAAAAGCAAAGGAGAAGGCCTTCAAAAAATACAGGGTTGAGCGATCATCATCAGCATTCAAACTTTATAAAGAATGCAACAAGAAATGTAAGGGTGCAATAAGGACGGCTAAGATAGAACATGAAAGACACATAGCGGAGGAGAGCAAAAAAAATCTCAAGAAATTCTTTAAGTATGTAAACAGTAAAAAAGGGAGGAGGACAGACCATATTGGCCCCATAAGGAATGGGGAAGGACATCTGGTTACAAAGAATGGGGAGATGGCGAAGGTATTGAATTTATTCTACTCCTCAGTCTTAACAAGGGAATCGGGGGGCTTCAGTAACCAAAACTGCAGTGTTTATACTCATGACACATCACAGGAAGCACCTCCATGGTTAACAGAGGACAAAATTAAAATTAGACTTGAGAAACTTAACATTAATAAATCACCGGGACCAGGTGGCTTGCATCTGAGGGTACTTACTGAACTCAGTTAAGTAATTGCCAGATCATTGTTCCTAATTTTTACTGACAGTCTACTGACTGGAATGGTACCAGCTGATTGGAGAAAAGCCAATGTAGCACCAATATTTTAAAAAGGCCCAAAATACATTACTGGGAATTACAGACCAGTTAGCCTAACATAAGTAGTATGTAAACTCTTGGAGGGGATGATAAGGGACTATATACACAAGATTTTAGTAACGAGAACGGTATCATTAGCAGTAATCAGCATGGATTCATGAAGAATCGTTCTTGCCAAACCAATCTACTAACCTTCTATGAGGAGGAGAGTTGCCAGCTAGATAAAGGAAGGCCTGTAGACGTGTATCTGTATTTTGCAAAAGCATTAACGTTTACTGTACAAAGTAAGGTCCGTTGGCATGGACCATAGGGTGAGTACATGGATTGAAAGCTGGCTACAACGGCGAGTTCAAAGGGTGGTGATAAATGGGGAGTACTCGGAATGGTCAGGGGTGGGTGGTGGGGTCCCCCAGGGTTCTGTGCTGGGAGCAATCCTATTTAATTTGTTCATAAACGACCTAGAGGATGGGGTAAACAGTTCAATCCCTGTATTTGCGGACGATACTAAGCTAAGCAGGGCAATAACTATTCCGCAGGATGTGGAAACCTTGCAAAAAGATCTGAACAAATTAATAGGGTGGGCAACTACATGGCAAATGAGGTTCCATGTAGAAAAATGTAAAATAATGCATTTTGGTGACAAAAATATGAATGCAATCTATACACTGGGGGGAGAACCTCTGGGGGAATCTAGGATGGAAAAGGACCTGGGGGTCCTAGTAGACGATAGGCTCAGCAATGGCATGCAATGCCAAGCTGCTGCTAACAAAGCAAACAGAATATTGGCATGCATTAAAAAGGGGATCAACACCAGAGATAAAACGATAATTCTCCAGCTCTACTAGACTCTGGTCCGGCCGCACCTAGAGTATGCTGTCCAGTTCTGGGCACCAGAAGACTCATGGCTGTATTAGATCAAAAGGGTGCTTCCATTAAATACTGAGCAAAGGGTCTGAATAGTTAGGTATTTCAGTTTTTCTTTTTTAATAAATCTGCAAAAATGTCAACAATTCTGTGTTTTTCTGTCAATATGGGGTGCTGTGTGTACATTAATGAGGAAAAAAATGAACTTAAATGATTTTAGCAAATGGCTGCAATATAACAGAGTGAAAAATTTAAGGGGGTCTGAATACTTTCCGTCCCCACTGTATGTCTTCATTAAAGATCACCAACTAATCACGGGATATTCCAGAGTATTTTATGATTGTGAACACAATTTTTGGCTGACTGGTTTATAAGTGTCTAGATCTGCATTGTTTGCCAACAGTAATAATTACCTGGTTTGTAACTATATGTAGAAGGGATTCCAGAATGCTTTCAAGGGGGTTCGGGATATCAGCAGATTTCCAAATGAATGGACTAACATTCTCTGCTACTTCCCTAAACAGCTGAAGGCACAACTATAAGAAAACACATGTGGTTTAAAAACAAAATAGAAAACACAAAGACAATAACGTAATGTTAAATGTGAGGAGTAAGTTATCACATTTTTTTACCATTTACAATGCTTTTAGGGAGGGTGACAACGCTCACTCACCTCACTTGTAGCTACTGATAAATAGCAATCGTACCCTAGTACAGGACTACATCAGCATAACATAGTTGGATGTGTTCTGTTCTAGAACAATGATAACCAATAACAGTCAGCAGAGAGCAAGGAAAGTTATCAGCTCACAAGACCTGTGGTACGATCAAGAGTTATTTTTTTTTGGACTTACTAAACAGATACAACATATGATTTTAATGATTTAACAAAATAAAATTGAGCAAATAAGACAGGATCACTATTAGGGTTTAATGCACTTATATGTTCTGATGCACAAATACAGTGGCAAGAAAAAGTATGTGAACCACTTGGAATTAACTGTTTTTCTGCCGTTATTTGCCATAAATGTGAACTGATCCTCATCTAAGGCACAAAGATAGACAAATACAACGTGCTTAAGATGATACCATAGTTACATAGTTAGTAAGGTTTAATAAAGACACCAGTCCATCCAGTTCAACCTGAGTGAGTGTGGGTGCATGTCTACAATTATCCCTATTTATTTAAGGTACCCATATAGCGCTGTCAATTTACACAGCGCTCCACACACTCACATCAGTCCCTACCCTCAAGGAGCCCACAATCCAAGCTCCCCAACTCACATTCATATACTAGGGCCAATTTTGGATAGAAGCCAATTAACCTACCAGCATGTCTTTGGAGTGTGGGAGGAAACCGGAGTACCCGGAGGAAACCCACGCAGGCACAGGGAGAACATGCAAACTCCAGGCAGGTAATGTCGTGGTTGGGATTCGAACCAGCGACCCTTTTTACTGCTAGGCCAGAGTGCTACCCACTACACCATTGTGCCGCCAAATAACACAATTATAATTTGTCGTGTCTTGATTGAACACACTCATTAAACATTGCTGGAGGAAACAGTTAACCCTTGAAGTTAATAGCTGGTTGAACCTCCTTTGGCAGCAATGGCTTCAAGCAAGCTCTTTTGGTAGCTCTGGATCAGACCTGTACAACGATCAGGAGCATTTTTTGACCATTCCTCTTTACGTCTTCACCTCAAGCACATTTGTATGATGTCTGTGTCTGGTGTGAACAGCTCTTTTGAGGTCATTCTACAGGTTCTTTTCAGGGTTAAAGTGGTTGTAAACCCGAGCAAAAAAATAAAATAAATAATAAAAAAAACCCTGCAAGACAAAGACATAATGAGCTAGTATACATAGCATACTAGCTAATTATGTATTACTTACCTTAGATCGAAGCCCCCGCATCGGTCCTCACTCACCGCTCCGGCCGGCGACATCTCTCCCGGAGTTACTTCCGGGTATCGCGGGCTCCGGCGCTGTGATTGGCCGGAGCCACGATGACATCTCTCCCGCGCACATATGTGCCTTTGCTTCAGTGTACATGTCCCGATAACATCGGCACATGTAAATACAGGGGATATCTCCTAAACCGTTCAGGTTTAGCAGATATCCAGGGTAGCTACAGGTAAGCCTTATTATAGGCTTACCTGTGGCAAAAAGTGTGTTGTAAGGGTTTACAACCACGTTAAGGTCTGGAATCTTGACGGATTTTCTTTTTCTGAGGTTCATTAATTGGACCCTAGGTGTGCAAACTACTGACTCCAAGCTTTCGTTGAAGTAATTAGTCTGTGGGTTCACTTACTTTTTTCTCTAGCACTGTGTTCAATGGGTGTGTTCAATAAAGACACGAAAAATTGGAATAGTTTGTGTGTTATCAGCTTAAGCACATTGTGTGTGTCTAGTGTTGTGACATAGATGAGGATCAGATCATACTATATTTCATGGCACGTTACTGCAGAAAACAGTTACCGGTAAATCCAAGATGTTCATGTACTTTTTCTTGCCACTGTATAGCTAGAAAAGTTATTTACCAAATCCTCAATCTTACTTTCACAGAAAGATGAGCGTGTTCAGCACTTTGTGAGACATGATCGTTGACCACTGCAGACAAAGTTGCAGAGACTTTTGAAAGTAAGGCAGGTAGGTGCTGGGTAAAATAAGTCCGTCCTGGTTGGCTTCCTTCCAAATACATACAAACTGAGGAAAGAAATGAAAACATACAACATGAGTCAAAATGACATGCATACAGCACCTTATGGTAAATTCCAATTTAAAGGAAGGTTAGGCTGGATGAGATCAGAATTAAACAAATGCGCTAGATGAACACCACCATGCAAGAGGGACAAGTACCTGCCCGCAGATCTCCAACATGCAGCACCTGTGATTAATGATATAAATACAGTTTTAGATGCTTTTTAGTATACACCCCCCCCCTTCCCTCTCAATAAACTGTATACAGTAGTAGCAAAAAACATAAAAATAAAGTGACATTAAAAGTTTGTTTTTCATTTAAAAAACAAACATGTTATACTTACCTGCTCTGTGCAGTGGTTTTGCACAGAGCAGCCCTGATCCTCCTAGGGTCCCCCGCCAAAGCTCCAGGCCCCTCCCTCCATTCACACACAGAGCACAGCTCGGCCTTCTCTGCTCTCTACTTATTGGCTCACTGGCTGAGATTGAAAGTAGCAGGAGCCAATTGCTACCGCTGCTGTCTTAGCCAATGAGGGAGAGACCCAGGAGAGCCAAGGATCTTTTGTGCACATTGCTGGATCGAGATGGGGGCTGCTGCATACAGAAGAGTTTTTATCTTCATGCATAAAATGCACGAAGGTAAAAAAAACCTTGAGCCTATTGGTTTATTCATTATACATCTCTGACCTATGTTATTGCATTGGAATTTAAAAACTGATGGATCTTTTTTTTTGTACTTCCATTATAATGTGTATGGACACTTGTATAACTTGGAAATTGCCTTATTCTCTTAAGTAAAAAAATAAATAAAATAAAACAACCTTGAGCCCGTACAACCACTTTATACATTTGTGTGCTTGTAAATTCAAATTCAAGAATAAATCAAAAGTTTTCTTTCATTGTGGGTAGAGGAGAAAATGGTGAGATTTCCCTTGACTTCCTGTCCTTTAGAAACAACAGGAAGTGCAAGGAAATCTCTAATGTGAAGGAAATCCCCTCTGAGACAGCTGCAAGTGTAACCAATGTTCTTATTGTAAAATTTTCCATCTAAACCTTTTTGGGGGCAACCCAAATTTTGGTTTCTCCCTCCTCTGGAACACTTTAGGGAGAAACTTCACCACCCTCCCAATGAAAACGACACTCTTGTTCCCCCTTACCTTTGGTGCTCTTTTATTGCTGTGATAATATACAGGGGGTCCCCGGGTTACAAACAAGTTAGGGACTGTAGGTTTGTTCTTAAGTTGAATCTGTTTGTAAGTCGGAACAGGTACATTTTTTAAATGTAGCACCAGCCAAAAAAAATATTTTTAAGCTTTTTGGATAGCATAGGGAAGGGTTATCACCCCTGTAACATTTGTTTTGCTGTGTGTGCCCCTGTTCAGAAGATTTCACCTCCCTTTCTGTCCCAAAGTACTATTGGATTTTGAAAATTTTGGGTTGTTGTGGAAACAAGCCTAGGTGATAAAGCATCAGTGGAGGTACCTTTTCCCCACAATAGCTCTTACAGGAGTGAATTTCCCTTCCTAGGGGTAGATTTCCTCTCACTTCCTGTTGTCTCCTTCTGTTTGCAAGTAGGAGTCGTATGTAAGTCGGATGTTTGTAACTAGGGGACCACCTGTACTTAGAAACCGAACAGATCCAGTATTGTTCTTTTTTTCTTCCACTGTTCTCCTACTACAGGTCCTGTCTCACGCTGCCATCTTCTTTTTTTTCTGCTTCTTGTAGCTGGCCCCCAATGCCACAGCCTCAGATTTCACAAAGGTACACACAGAGATCTGGTGCCATGTCTGTTTATATGTTGTTCTTAGTATAGCGTAATGTAATGCTTCCTGGGATACCAATGTCACATATCCCAGTGGACATTACTTTCTACCATTTATAGGACAGCATTTAAACAGACAAGGTACCAGATCTCTGTCTGCACATGTGCAAAATCTGGTGCCACATCTGTCACGAATAGTGCAAAGTAATGCCTCCTGGGATATGTGCTGTATCCAAGGAGGCTGCAGGAAGAGAATAAAATGTCCTTCCTCCCTAGGTGGGGCTGGGACAGGTTCAGCATAAAAAAATAAATTAAAAAAAATAAAATAAAAGAAGGAAGAGTAAAAACAAATAAAATAATAATTAAAGAAAGCTTTAAAAAAAATAAAGTGGAAGGGGGAAGAATTGGAATGTTGCAAAGTATTATTTTTAAATAATACTTTGAAATACATCCAAGCTTCACACAGCTGCAAAAACGCACGTGATTGATGTAAAATTTGACTGCTTGCTGAATTCACCAAATTTTACACACCTTCAGCGCCTTACCTTTTTATTCTCCAAAATGGACATCAGTAATAGTTCTCTCTGCTGTGTTACTAGACAGGGTCTTATCTGAGACATTTTCAATACTATCTGAAAAAAAACAGAGCATATGCAAGATTAGAAACATAAGGCAAACACATTGAGTAAGATGTGTCCCCGTTAAAAAAAAAAAAAAAAAAAAAAATAGATGAGGAGATCTGTTCATTCTTCATTCACTGCAGCCGTCTCCAAAATTGCATAACTTGACCATCACACATGTGGTGGGTCACTGCTTTCTTACCTCTCAGCATGAAGAGCAAATGTTTGGATCGGTCACTTAGAGAGCGTTAGAGACTTTCCAAAAAGTTGGAAAAAACTCTGCAGGCTAAACCAACTGCATCTCTTGTAATGGCCCCTAGTTAACCTAGGAACGATAATAAGCATTTCTAAACCTTAAACATATTGATTATCACAAACATTAGGAATCTTCTGGACAGCCAGCCTTAAAGTGTAACAGAGAACAGGCTTACATATACTTACAAAGCACATGAGCTTTTAAAAACCGAACTTTACCCATAACAACTTCATAAATAATAATGTATATAGTTTTGTATTTTGTTTTTTTCACCAATGTAGCAATACAAGTTTTTTTAATCCATATAATATATATATATATATATATATATATATATATATATATATATATTATATATATTTTTTTTTTTTTTTTGACCGACTGATGGACTAATATTATTTATGTGGTTCTCACGTGTATCATATGGCTTATAACATTTCACTGTATGTGGTTTAAGTTTGTGTGTATATATATTTATTTATTTATTTTTTAGTATTTAATCCTTGGGAGTAGCAGCACCTACACATATATATCGCTTGTATTTTTACATATACACACACCTTAGGAAAATCATTTTTACATATTTTTCAATATATACACACACTTTTTACCACTCTAGTTTAAATTTTTTGTGTGTGTTATTGTCACATCACTACCCTGGTAAGCACAAATTATCTTAAAGCGGAGTTTCACAAAAAAAAAATTTTTTAGATGTCAGCAGCTGCAAATACTGCAGCTGCTGACTTTTAAAATAAGGACACTTACCTGTCCCTGGGTCCAGCGATGTCGGCACCCGAGACCGAACCGTCCCTCGATCCTCGGGTGCTGCCGCCGCCGCCATTCTCACTGAGGAAATCAGGAAGTGAAGCGTTGCGGCGCATGCGCGAGTCGCGCTGCGCGTCTACACTGGTCCCCGTTGTGTTGTGGGAACTGTGTATTTCCCACAACACAACGGGGGTGGGCGGGGAGTCTGCGGCTAGCTATACCCGGAAGTGGGTGCAGATACCTGTATTATACAGGTATCTGCACCCCCTCCCCCCTGAAAGGCGCCAATTGTGACACCGGAGGGGGGGAGGAATCCGATGAGTGATGTAGCAGGATTTTGGGGTTCTGCTGTATATTTTGTGTATGAATTGTTCAAAAGTGCCTGCAGCTACAAAGATCAGTGAGGGTTCAATTTAAAGTTGATTTACATCTTGTTAAAAACATTTGAATGTTCATAGACTGGTCATAAGTTCACTTTAAAGTGCTTATAGATCTCTGACATGAAATATGAACAAAGCATCCCTCTAGTGTGTCCCCAGAGTGTGCAGAGTTTAACGCCTTGGGGGTGTGGCCTGGTCTGAGTCCAGGCCGAGAATGCCACTCCATTCATCTCTGTAGGACACCATAGATGTGCAGCTTCCAGGGGCCTCTCTCCTTTTTCCCTATACTTGTCTCAATCCAGACTAAGGCGCCTTTCACACGGACGGCTATTCTGCCGCAGTTAAAAGCATGTTTTTTTTCCTGTGGAGTTCAAGACTCCAGGCACTGTGATCAGCTGCATTTGCACAGTGTGATTAGCTGCGGTCGCGTTTGGCTGCGGTTTGCCATTTCCATGGCAACCCAACAGGGTGCCGACTCGCACTGATTCTTGAGGGGGAACTCCACGCCAAATTTTAAATAAAAAAATGGCGTGGGTTCCCTCCCCAGGGGCATACCAGGCCCTTCGGTCTGGTATGGATTTTAAGAGGAACCCCCTACGCCAAAAAAACGGCGTGGGCCCCCCCCCCCCAATCCATACCAGACCCTTATCCGAGGACACAGCCCGGTCGGTCAGGAAAGGGGGGGGGGGGGAGGACGGGCGAGCGCCCCCCCCCCACTCCTGAGCCGTACCAGGCTGCATGCCCTCAACATGGGGGGTGGGTGCTTTGGGGGAGGGGGGCACCCTGGGCCCCCCCACCCCAAAGCACCTTGTCCCCATGTTGATGAGGACAAGGGCCTCTTCTCGACAACCCTGGCCGTTGGTTGTTGGAGTCTGCGGGCGGAGGGCTTATCGGAATCCGGGAGCCCCCTTTAATAAGGGGGCCCCCAGATCCCGGCCCCCCACCCTATGTGAATGAGTATGGGGTACATGGTACCCCTACCCATTCACCTAGGGAAAAAGTGTCAATAAAAAAAAAACACTACACAGATTTTTAAAGTAATTTATTAGACAGCTCCGGGGTCTTCTTCCGACTTGGGGGGGTCATCTTCTTCAGGCTTCGGGGGTCCTCTTCCGACTTCAGGGGTCTCTCCGGTTCCTCTCCGCGCTCTCCGGTTCTTCTGCCGGGCTCCTCCGCTATCTTCTGCTCTTTTGCTAACGGAGGAGCCCAGTCTGCTGCCTTCCGCCTTCTTCCCTCTTCGTTTCTTCTGATGTTGACACGACGCTCTCTCCGGCTGGAATGCACTCTGGGCGCTCCGCTCTGACTTATATAGCCGGTGACCCCGCCCCCTTATGCCGTCACAGTCCCTGGGCATGCTGGGACTGACGTTTTAGGGGGCATGGTCATCGGGTAATGACCACGCCCCCTAAAACATCACAGTCCCAGCATGCCCAGGGACTGTGACGGCATAAGGGGGCGGGGTCACCGCCTATATAAGTCAGAGCAGAGCGCCCAGAGTGCATTCCAGCTGGAGAGAGCGTCGTGTCAACATCAGAAGAAAAGAAGAGGGAAGAAGGCAGAAGGCAGCAGACTGGGCTCCTCCGCTAGCAAAAGAGCGGCAAAAGAGCAGAAGGTAGAGGAGGAGCCCGGCAGAAGAACCGAAGAGCGCGAAGCAGGGTTGTCGGGAAGAGGCCCTTGTCCTCATCAACATGGGGACAAGGTGCTTTGGGGGGGGGGGCCGCAGGGCGCCCCCCTCCCCCAAAGCACCCACCCCCCCATGTTGAGGGCATGCGGCCTGGTATGGCTCAGGAGGGGGGGCGCTTGCTCGTCCCCACCCCCTTTCCTGACCGACCGGGCTGCGTGCTCGGATAAGGGTCTGGCATGGATTTTGGGGGGGACCCCATGCCATTTTTTCAGCGTTGGGGCTCCTCTTAAAATCCATACCAGACTGAAGGAACCCGCGCCATTTTTTATTTAAAATTTGGCGTGGAGTTCTCCCTCAAGATTCATACCAAACAGCGTCGGGCATTGGCGGGGATACGAGTCGGATCCCCGTGCTTGTCGCTCATTGGAAAATGAAAAATCATTTTTCCTTTCCCGATGAGCAGCTCGGCGCTGTTATCAGCAGCTGACACAGTGCACTGCGATTACCTGTGGTTATGTGCGGATAGCTGCGCTAAATCGCTCCTGGACGCAGTCAATTCTATTTTTTCTATCCGCACAGAACCGCATGTATCTAATTCGCAGCTAAACGCAGTGTGTGAATAGTGCCATAGGAAAGCATTGTGGGCTTTCAGCTGCGGTAGAAAATTAGAAAATCCGCAGCTAAAAGCACCATTCTATCCGTCCGTGTGAAAGGGGCCTAAGTGTCATTTCACTCTGCTACCTCTTTACTCTGCTATCAGCATGAGTAAACCCATGAAAGGATTTTCCTGACACCAAGAGATAAAAAGGTGGCAGGGGAGAGAGCTGGGGGATGGGATGAGGGATGTGCTCTTTTCCTCTAATCAGCTCTCTCTGAACTCTGCAGAGTGTAACTTCAGCTCCCTGTCCCCTGCTTTCTGAAAGCTCAGACAAGCTGTATAAAGTTCTGAATTTTGAACGGCTATAGAGAAGAGATGCTGCAGATAAACAGGTACAACTTGTAGGAGAATTTGTTTCATCTCTGTGTATCATCTGAGGCTAGTCACTTGACCTCATTTTATACATTTGCTTTTTCTTCTGACATGTTGTTGAAATAATAAAACTTGGAGTTTCACCTTCTCAAGTTTCAAGAATAAACTGGAGCTGTTGCAAGAATCCATCTGACAGGCAAAGATGCAGCAGAGTAATGGAAGGAAATTTTCCTCACTGAGGTCTCCCAAAGCCTGCATTGCACCTTCCAGACCATGGTTAGCTTCATCCAGATACTTTTCTTTACACCGCTTTGCTGAAGCCCTAGAAAAAAGGAGCAAATTAGTAATGATTGGTCTGGAAATCTCATGCAAAAAATAGTAAAGACTTTGGGGCTTATTTACGAAAGGCAAAACGACTTTGCACTACAAGTGCAAACTACAAGTGCAAAGTGCACTTGAATTTGCACTTGGAAGTGTAGTCACTGTAAATCTGAGGGGGAAGATCTGAAATGAGGGGAAGCTCTGCTGATTTTATCATCCAATCATGTGCAAGCTAAAATGCTGTTTTTTATTCTCCTTGCATGTCCCCCTCCCTCGGATCTACAGCGACTGCACTTCCAAGTGCACTTTCAGTGCAATTTCAAGTGCACTTTGCACTTGTAGTGCAAAGTGGATTTGCCTTTCGTAAATAACCCCCTTTGTAACATTTACTGTAAAACAATAATAAAATGTATATTAATTCCACAGAGCTGTCACTAAAAGTTGTTTAAACATATATATGTTTGGACTCCTGTTGTTCAGCTGGAACCTGAAGAAATGGTCCTTATGTTAAAATTCTACTTTGATCACAGCGCTGTTCTAGAGTCCTGACAAAAGTTGTATAGTATATGTAGCAATATGGACTACAACTGTAAAGTACAGTGATCCTCCGGTATTTCCATGCATCGCATGTCCCTCTAGTGATCAGTGTTATCAGGTGACATCATATTTGTGAGCCAAACAAAAGGGATTGTGGGATGAGTAGTTCCTAAGACTGATAATTGCTTCACATGATTATGTGCCTGGACTACATATCCCAGGGATCTTTGCTACCATCAGGAAGATTGCTGGGAGTAGCTATAAAAGTAGCAAAAGCCCACGCGGTGCTCTCTTCCTCCTGGGCCTGATGTGAGACGGACCTCTCCGTGCATGGAGAGAGAGGTCACAGCCTACCACGCGGTATAACATACTCCAACCCGTACCGGAGGGGCCTAGCTCCGCTGCTTGTCACAGACATCTTTACCTTAGGAATACTTTACTGAACCTATTTTGAACACTGCGCTTAGACATCTTAAGGACCAGCCTCGTTTTGGATTTTAGGTGTTTACATGTTTAAAACAGTTTTTTTTTATAGAAAATTACTTAGAACCCCCAAACATTATATATATTTTTTTTTTCTAACACCCTAGAGAATAAAATGGCGGTTGTTGCAATACTTTTTTTTGCACCGTATTTGCGCAGCGGTGTTATAAGCGGAAAAAAAAATTCACTTTTTTGAATAAATAAATCAGACAACAGTAAAGTTAGCCCAATTTTTTTTTATATTGTGAAATATGTTACGCCAAGTAAATTGATACTCAACATGTCACGCTTCAAAATTGCACCCACTCGTGGAATGGCGTCAAACTTTTACCTTCAAAAATCTCCATAGGCGACATTTAAAAAATTCTACAGGTTGCATGTTTTGCGTTATAGAGGAGGTCTAGGGCTAGAATTATTGCTCTCGCTCTACCGGTCGCGGTGATACCTCACATGGGTGGTTTGACCACCGTTTTCATATGCGGGCACTACTCGCGTATGCGTTCGCTTCTGCGCGCGAGCTCGTCGGGACGGGGGAGGGGGGTTATTTTACATTATTTTATTTATTTTATTTTTTTAAACAGTGTAAAAATAATGTGTCACTTTTATTCCTATTACAAGGATGTAAACATCCCTTATAATAGAAAAAAGCATGACAGGTCCTCTTAAATATGAGATCTGGGGTCAAAAAGCCCTCAGATCTCATATTTACACTAAAATGCAATAAAAAAAAAAAAAAAAAAAAGGGAATTTAAAAAGATGACATTGAAAAAAATATGCCTTTAAGAGGCGTGGGCGGAAGTGATGTTTTGACGTCGCTTGCGCCCAGCAGTGTCAAAGAGATGAGGAGGGAGACGGATGCGATCGCCTCCGCCGCTTACCCGAGCCGTCGGTAGCGGCGGAGGCGATCGCATCAGTCTCCCTCCTGTGCCTTTAGACGAGTGAGGCTACGATGGCGCCCGGATCGCGGTGGGAGGGGGCCCTCTCCCGCCACCGATAAAACTGATCTTGCGGCGAATCCGCCGCAGGGACCACTTTTATCAGAAAGCGGACTGCCGCACAAAAACGGGGATACCGGGGTTATGGCAGCTAGCTGCTGCCATAACAACGATATCCCCCTTCAAAGTTTAGACGTACATCGGTGTGCGGCGGTCCGAAAGTGGTTAAGCCTTCTTCACTACAAGAAACCTATTGCTTCCCATGACACCTTATCGGGTAACAGCTATAGGCCGGCCAGGTTCCATCTTCTGCAGTGTCAGTATAATCTGTTTGCTGTATTTATCCTTTCAGGGGCTAGCATTATTTCTTCTTTTTTTTTCACAGTTACATTTTTATTCATCTCCAAAGGAGAAAAGTTTCAATACAAAGCATTATTTCTTCTTTGAGGAAGTGTATATAACATACTGTATTTGCTAATCTTACCTTGTGTCATTCTGAGGAATTCCTTTGCTGAGTTGGCGGTGTTGCCTAAAATTCAGCAGATCTATATTATCAGAACATAAATACACAGAGTTGTCTGATTTATTACTCTACAGTGGTACAAGGATGTTGGAACCCAGAGTGTCAGGTGGGTTGGAGTGTTCACCAGGTCATGGCAGTGCAGATGAGCAGATAATTCCAAGCAGTCCCTTAGGAGGTCATGCTACATATACAAGGTATAACCAATATACCCTGCAGTAAATTATATGTAACATCAAACAATCATATTTTTGCAGTCCAAATGAATGTCCATATATAAAGTGATCCTCACACATCAAAAAAAAATAAAAAAAAAAATATATATATAATAATAATAATAATAATAATAATAACAACCCTCCCAGGTCTCTGCAAGGGTCTGGCAGCTCCTCCTCTCCTCCAGCTTATAACCACAGAATATTCACTCCTCATTACTCATGCAGGGGGAACATAAGATGGATCCACATATTATAATACTGTTTATTAAAAGACTGCCATTAAAAACAGCAAGTTTATCGCTATAATGCCAGGAAGCGTTGCCACGGAGTGCGTTCCACTGGCCGGATACGTCATCGCTTTATAGTCCTTCCCAAACTTTGTATACTATACAACTTTTGGAGGTTTTTTTTGCAGGACTCTAGGACAGCGCTCTGAGCAGAGGAGCCGGAGACATGATGATGTGAAAGAAGGGAAACACACCGGATCACCCGAGCGACCTCTGAACGTTTAAGAGGTGGGAGAGAGTAAATGTAATCTGTGCCGAGGAGCGGAGGTAATGCTTTTCTTTTTCATGCTATATGCTAAGGTGGCCGGATGTTTTCTTCCTTTGTTCAGTGTATCAGAGCCAGAGAACTGTTACTCATGTAACGTGAGGGAATTTGCAATCTCACATATGATTTATGATAACAGAGACTAAGATTGATGGAAAATTAAATATTTAAATATTCAAAGAAAAGTGACTTTAGGAGGTGAAACGGGTTGCTCTCCTCGTGTTAGCAGGTATTAGATCAGACCTCTTTATGAAGCAGTAGCTGATGATATGATGTTGATATAAGAGATTTAACTGCTGGGATCGCCCCCCTTTTTTTTTTTGTTTGTTTTGTCCGTTTTTTGATCTCAGAGAAGCCTCTTGATTCCCCCGTTAAAAATTTGCACTTGAAAGTGGTAAGGTGCCATATCAGCAAGGAGGAAAGGAGACGAGCACGCCAGCCAGGAGAATGTTGGGATACAATCATTGCGACCCGCCAAAGATAAGGACAAGGATAAGGAAAAAGGGGTGCAGTCCACAGTGGCAGGTGTGACAGCAGCAGTAGCTACTAAATTGGAGAAGTTGGTTCATGCTACAGACCATACACCAATTAGAGGGGGGCAGCAGTCTCAAACTAAAACATCAGCTGACAGAAAGAGCCAGGGACATTTAAGTGTACCCACAAATGTTCCAGGTACGAAGAACACTATCAGCAAAGGTGCGGGAGCTGTTGGAAAAGAACTTGAAACTACTGTCACTCAGATACCTCCAGTAGAGGGAGAACTGACTTTAAAGGACATCCTGTTGGCGGTTAATACATGTAAACAATCTTTGGGGGATATATGTGATCAAATGAAAGATATTAAAGAGGAACTATCCCTGGTGCGGCATGAGCTCAAAAAAACAGCAGAAAGAGTGACAGCAACGGAGGGGAGAATAAGCCAGATAGAGGATGATCTGCACCCCATGAAACAAGAGGTTAAGGCCTTGAAAGACCAAATGAGCAAGATCACGGAAAAATTCGATGAAATGGAAAACAGACTTCGCAGAGACAATGTGAGGGTGGTGGGCCTACCTGAAAAGAGTGAAGGGCCGGATCCGATAGCTTTTTTAGAAAAATGGTTTATTTAAATTTTTGGAAGAAAGACTTTTTCACAACAGTTTTCAATTGGAAGAGCACATAGAGTCCCGTTTAGACCCCCACCACAAGGAGGCCACCCAAGATCTATGCTACTGAAAATTTTAAATTATAAAGATAAAGTAACACTCCTTCGTAGGGCCAGAGAGATGGGGAATATTTCCTATAATGGAGTCAGGATATCAGTGTACTCCGACTTCTCTCCCGATCTGCAGAAGCGCAGAGCTGAGTTTACAGAAATCAAACGTAGACTTCAAAAATTCAATGTTACATATGCTCTGCTCTATCCAGCCAGGCTACGAGTAGTAGCGCTGGGAGGAACTCAGGACTCTCCTGCAAGTGTGATTGCTTGGCTAGAGGATAAGGGGGATCGGTTGTCAATGAAATAACAGGGTATTTGGTTAGAAGATGGTGTAAACAGGGGTGCACAAGCGGAAAATAATAATTTTGTATTTTGAGTGGAGTGGGGTGGGGAAGTACACAGTATAAATGGAATCAAGGAATGGGTTGGGAAAAGATAAAAATAAAATTTGTTTTGAACACAAGGAGGGAGGGTTGGGGTGTGGGAGGAGGGTAGGGGTTAAGAGGGTGGGAAGAATGGGTATCGAAAGTGTGGGGCGGAATGTAACGGTCATTAAAAAAGCCTTCTGGCGCAACCTAGAAAAGGTATAGGGTGGGAGTGGGGAAGGAATAATAATATCAGGTTTTTGAGATGGGAGGGGTAACGGATATAGAAGTAGGGTAATACACTGTAGGGAAATACACTGTACACAGGAAAATCAAAATATAGTTGTAATACACACGTTTGTAGAGAGGGAATATGGGAATAAGATTAAATTATTTAAAAAACAAACACTTAAAACATTTGAAGAAGGGATATGGAAGAGAAATTTAGAACAGTGGGGCACTAAGTCACATAGGGTGATGAAAATATTTAGGTTTATGTGTTCACTATTACAAGGATCCCTTTTACTCTCCTCTTCTCTCTTTTTGGTTTCACTGGGTATTGGACTTTTTCCTTTGTTTCTGATTACCTATGTCTGAATAGTCTATGGTATTGAATATAGGCTCATGGAATGTCCGAGGGATGGGTACTCTGGCCAAAAGAGCTGCTGTGTTTGACATATTGGAAATGCATGAAGTAGGACTTATCTGTCTGCAAGAGACACACCTGACTAAAGACACTAAATCACAAATACGAAATAAGAAATTTCAGTGACAATACATCTCCTATTCTAGGGGTGTGTCGGTGTTAATTGGTAGAGAAGTGGTGTTCACTTGCAGACGGTGTAATATAGATGAGGAGGGCCGATACATTTTTCTACATTGCGTAATAGAGAATCGGTAGTATGCATTAGCAAATATTTATATTCCTCCACCTTTCAAATTAGATGTTATGTATAGCCAAATGGAATTCATAATGGATAAAACTGGGTTACCAATTATAGTAGTAGGGGATTTCAATGTTGTTATTAAGAAAATGGATAGGTTTCCCCCAGGAATACAGGAGCAAGGGGTACATGAAAGTCAGATGTGCCATTTCCTTCAGGAAGCGCGGTTGTCATGCCATTCGAGTTCCTATTCTACACTTTCAAGGATAGACCTTGTCTTGGGTAATGAGGTAGCATGCCAAATAATAAAAGACATAGTATATCAACCCAGGGGGGTATCGGACCACTCATTGATGATGGTCTCTAAATTTGAGAGAGGTAAAAAATCTTTCAGGGTATGGAAGATGAACCCAATGTGGTTTGAAAAAATGGGAGACCCGGATGAGGTATCAGCTAAGTTAAATGAGTTTATAGACCTTAATGCAGATCCTACGACGAAGGGTGTGATGTGGGATGCACTGAAGGCATACCTTTGTTTATAGTCCCGACGTACGTGTTTTACGTCAACGCGTTCAGACCGATCGGATTTTCCGACAACTTTGTGTGACCGTGTGTATGCAAGACAAGTTTGAGCCAACATCCGTCTGTAAAAATCCATGGATTTTGTAGTCGGAATTTCCGATCAATGTCCGACCGTGTGTATTAAAGTGTTTAACTGGGCGAAGGAGGAGGGGAAACTACCTGTATCAATGACAGAGGCCACGATAATAGTCTTGCACAAAGAGGGGAAAGATCCACTGGAAACTAAGTTTTATAGACCCATTTCTTTGCTTTGTTCAGACGCTAAAATCTTGGCAAAGATTTTGGCGGCCAGATTAAATAAAACTATTTCCAGACCAAACAGGATTTATCCCCAATAGATCAACCAGCATGAACATTAGGAGGGTTTTTTTTTAATCTACAGACACCAACAGAGAATATGGGCTCAAGGGCTGTTATGTTGTTAGACGTGGTTAAAGCTTTTGATAGCCTGGAGTGGGTGTATATCTGGCGGGTGTTGAGAGAATTTGGTATTGGTCCCCCCTTCATTAGCAGGGTCAAAATATTGTATAACGAGCCCAGTGCAAAAGTTAGAGTTAATAATGATTATTCTGGTGGGTTTCAACTAGAAAGAGGAACAAGGCAGGGGTGTCCTTTGTCACCCCCTGCTTTTTGCACTGGAGCCATTGCAGTAAGGCAAAATAGAAATATGGAAGGATTCCGAAGGAGGTCTGGAGAGGATTGCATTATATGCGGATGATGTCCTCATATTCCTGGGAGATACAGAGCAATCCCTTAGACAGGTGATAAATATTTTTTCAGAATTTGGAAGACTCTCTGGTCTGACTATAAATTGGGAGAAATCAGTACTTTTACCAGTGGATCCCATTAGGAAGCAAATTCCATTAGAGAGCATCCAAATGGAAATAGTAGAGAACTAAATATTTAGGTATATACATAACAAAAGATCCAAATAAATATATATACAGCAACATAGTTCCCCTGTTAACTAAATTTAAAAGTAAAATTGAAATATGGAGGCGTCTTCCATTATCGGTTGCAGGGCGATGCAATCTGATTAAAATCAGAATCGCAATAGTGAAATCTGTCTCCTATGTCTCTTAACTCTGGTATGCTCCTACTGCTACAACTCCAGCCAGAATCGCATTAGTGAAATCTGTCTCCTATGTCTCTTAAAGGGGTTGTAAAGGTAAAAATTTTTTCACCTTAATGCATTCTATGCATTAAAGTGAAAAAACTTTTGACAGTACCGCCGCCCCCAGGCCCCCCGTTTTACTTACCTGACGCCTCGAATCTTCGCTGCTCGTCCTCGTCATCTTCATTGCAGCTCAGCCTGGTCGCTGATTGGCTGTAGTGGATGGATTGAAAGCAGCGCAGCCATTGGCTCGCACTGCTGTCAATCACATCCGATGATGCGGCGCGCCGGGGGGCGGGGCCGAGTGATACAGCGAGCGGCTATAGCCGCCGGCTGTATCACGGGAGCGCGCCCGCAAGCACTCACCACCGTGCGAGGGAGCTCGCATTAAGGTGGTAAATGCTTGCGGGGAGGAGCTGAAACAGCCGCCGAGGGACCCCAGAAGACCAGGTTCGGGGCCACTCTGTGCAGAACGAGCTGCACAGTGAAGGTAAGTATAACATGTTTGTTATTTAAAAAAAAAATACAAATTTAACTTTACAACCCCTTTAACTCTGTTATGCTCCTACTGCTACAACTCCAGCCAGAATCGCATTAGTGAAATCTGTCTCCTATGTCTCTTAACTCTGGTATACTCCTACAACTCCAGCCAAAAACTGAAACACTGCTATCTTTTTTTTCTTATGTGTCTCTAATAATGCTGGTATGTTATTTTTACTTAACTGTCTGTAGACCTGTCCACATTACAATGCTTTATTATCTCCATTGTCTTACCCAAAATTATGGCTCTCTTAACTTTAGTGCCCTCTTGCTAGTCTGTTTGTGACTTAAGAATTTTGCCCTATTAACCAGCCAAGCTTTATAACCTCTTGATTGCTAATTGAAATCCGCCCACACCCTACCCCTATCAGTATATATTTAAGCTTCTCTTGGGGGAAGCATTTGCAGGGGGTACACATTTGCAACATGGCTCTTTCTCAAAGTGGCGATTTCTATAAGTGAAATGCACTTCTGACTCTGCACTTCAGCGAAAGGACACAAGATAAACACTTTGAAAAACAGCACACAGACATCAGGTGAACTTGTTTACTCCTTTAGCTCTTTTTCCTTGTAACATGCTTTCTCTACCACTGCTTTTGACAACTCTGTCCTCCATCCTAAAACTATCTCTCCTTCACCCCTCTTCTCCCCCCCACAGCATATATACATCACCCTCACTCCTGTCCTGTCCTTATTACTGCACCCACCAACTCCTGCTAATTCTAAATCCACATACACTAAAAATCTCCAAGACCCTGGGGCATGTCACTTCATATAAATCCCACTCCCATATTACCTCCCTCACCCACTTGCTTCTCCTAACCTCTGGAGATATATCCCCAAACCCTGGGCCTCCATCATTTAACTGTACCCCATGCACCCATCACCCTGCACCCTCTGGCAGCAGCCACCGCAATCAACACAATTTAATTCCCATTTCTATTCTTCCCAAAACCAGACTCCCTTTCTCTTGTGCCCTTTGGAACTCGCGCTCTGTCTGCAACAAGCTCACCTCTCTCCATGACCTCTTTATTGCCAACTCATTTAACCTACTCGCCATTACCAAAACCTGGCTCCACGAATCCGACACTGCATCTTCTGCTGCCCTATCCCATGGTGGTCTTCTCTGGACTCACTCCCCCAGATCCAGCGGACGTAAGGGAGGAGGTGTTGGAATCCTTCTAGCCCCACATAGCACCTTTCAGGTACTTCAGCAACCTCCCTCTCTGTCACTCTCCTCTTTCGAAGCACACCTTTTCACTCCAATTTCTCTAAGGATAGCTGTGATCTACAGGCCCCCTGGACCAGTATCAACCTTTCTTGAAGACTTCTCTGCCTGGCTACCCTACTTTCTTTCTTCTGAAATCCCCACTATCATTCTCGGGGACTTCAACATCCCTATTAATACTAACACTCCTTCCACTTCCAAACTTCTCAGCCTAACATCCTCCTTTGACCTGAAGCAGTGGATACATGCTCCAACTCACTCAGAAGGCAATATCCTTGACCTCGTGTTCTCTCACCTTTGCACTCCATGCAACCTCTCTAACTATCCATCCCCTCTCTCTGATCACCACCTTATTAGTTTCACTCTCTCCCTCTCCTTCGCCTCCTCTCCCTCCAACCACCTTAAAGTTACCCGCAGAAACCTACGTCATCTCAACCCTTCTCTTCTCTTCTCTACTCTGCTATCAACAACCTCTATGACAAAATCTCACCCCTATCCTGCACCAACCTAGCCACTTCTGTGTACAACGCTTCACTTCTAGCCTCACTGAACTCACTTGCCCCCCTCACTACACACAGAATCAAGCCCAGACCCATTCAACCTTGGCAAACAGATGATACTAGAAGTCTGAAAAAACGTAGTCGTGCTCTGGAGCGCCTGTGGCGTAAGACTAAGTCCCAGAGAGATTTCTACCATTATAAATCTGCCCTCCAAAAATACAACTCCAGCCTCCTCTCTGCCAAGCAGACCTATTTTACCACTCTCATTAGCAACTTATCATCCTGTCCCCGTCAACTCTTCTCCACCTTCAACTCTCTACTTCGTCCTCCACCGCCTCCACCCGCCAATTCACTCACTGCACAGGAGATCACCAATCACTTCAAACAGAAGATTGATACTATTCGCACTGAGATCTCTACTGTGCCGACACCCTCCACGCTTTACACTTCATGCCCACAGGCACAATCATTATTTCCCTCTTTCAACCCCACCACTACAGACGAAGTTGCTAAACTACTTGCTAATGTCCACCTTACCACCTGCCCTCTGGATCCTGTTCCCTCACAAATGCTACGTTCACCCTCTGGCCCTATACTACACTCTCTAACCCACATCTTCAATCTCTCCCTCTCTTCTGGCATCTTCCCTAACTCTCTAAAACATGCACTTGTTAGACCCATACTTAAAAAGCCCTCACTGGACCCATCCAATCTTGACAACCTACGCCCCATCTCCTTGCTCCCCTTCTTATCCAAACTCCTTGAACGTCTGGTCTACAACCGACTGAGCGTCCACCTCGCTGATAATGGCCTTCTCGACCCCCTTCAGTCTGGATTTCGTCCTCAACACTGCACAGAAACTGCTCTCCTAAAACTAACAAACGATCTACTAACGGCCAAAACCAATCGACACTATTCTGTACTCCTACTCCTGGACCTCTCTGCTGCCTTTGATACGGTTGACCACCCCCTCCCTCCTCAAAAAACTACATGCCTTTGGTCTCCGTGACTGTACACTTCGCTGGTTCTCTTCCTACTTCTCCAACCGCACCTTTAGCGTTTCTTATAACTCTACTTCCTCCTCTCCTCTTCCTTTCTCTGTTGGGGTCCCTCAGGGTTCTGTTCTTGGACCTCTACTATTTTCAATCTACACCACCTCCCTGGGTCAACTGATAGGCTCCCATGGCTTCCAATACCACCTCTACGCTGACGACACCCAAATCTATTTCTCTACCCCTCAGCTCACTCCCTCTGTCTCCTCACGTATCAGTAATTTACTCTCAGATATATCAGTCTGGATGTCTCACCACTTCCTTAAACTCAATCTAGCCAAAACCGAACTTATAATTTTTCCTCCCCCCATGCCTCTTCCCTTGATCTCTCTGTCAAAATCGATGGCACAACTATAAGCCCATCCCCACATGCCAAGGTTCTAGGTGTAGTCCTAGACTCTGAACTCTCCTTCAAGCAACACATCCAATCACTGTCCAAACCCTGCCGTCTCAACCTCCGCTACATCTCCAAAATACGCCCCTTTCTAACCAATGACACAACAAAGCTCTTAATTCACTCGCTGGTCATCTCTCGCCTCGACTACTGCAACTCCCTTCTCATTGGCTTACCTCTACATAGTCTATCACCTCTTCAATCCATTATGAATGCCGCTGCCAGACTCATCCACCTTACCAATCGCTCTGTGTCTGCCTCTCCTCTCTGTCAATCCCTCCACTGGCTTCCGCTCGGCCAAAGAATTAAATTCAAAATTCTAACAACTACGTACAAAGCCATCCACAATTTCGCCCCCAGCTACATCACTAGCTTAGTCTCTAAATACCAACCTACTCGCTCTCTTCGTTCCTCTCAAGACCTCCTGCTCTCTAGCTCCCTTGTCACCTCCTCCCATGTTCGCCTCCAGGCCTTTTCCAAAGCCTCTCCAATCCTATGGAACTCCTTACCCCAGTCTGTCCGCTTATCTCCTACTTTATTAGCTTTCAGAAGATCCCTGAAAACCCTTCTCTTCAGAGAAGCCTATCCTACCCACACCTAACAACTGTACTTTCATTTTTTTCCATCAGCTCATCCCCCACAGTTATTACCTTTTTGTCTCCACTTGACCCTCCCTTCTAGATTGTAAGCTCTAACGAGCAGGGCCCTCTGATCCCTCCTGTATTGATTTGTATTGTAAGTGTACTGTCTGCCCCATGTTGTAAAGCGCTGTGCAAACTGTTGGCGTTATATAAATCCTGTATAATAATAATCCAAATGGAAATAGTAGAGAACGAAATATTTAGGTATATACATAACAAAAGAACCAAATAAATATATAAACAACAACATAGTTCCCCTGTTAACTAAATTTAAAAGTAAAATTGAAATATGGAGGCGTCTTCCATTATCGGTTGCAGGGCGATGCAATCTGATTAAAATGCTGTGGATGCCACAGTTACTGTATTTGTTGCATAATTCTCCAATATGGATACATAGGAAATGGTTTAAAAAAAAAAAAAAAAAAAATCGATACAATGTTTAGAGATCTCATATGGAAAGGTGGTCAGCCTAGGATAAGCTTACAAACCCTACAGTTATCAACAAGGGAGGGGGGCTTGCGGTTCCACATCCACGGAGTTATTTTCTAGCAGCCCAATTGCAGCATCTAGGGTTGGGTATTGACTTTGAAGGCAGTATTAATAGGGGATTAATGATTGAAGGGGCACCACATAAGACAATAATGGAGGTATTAGAGGCAAACTCTTTCATTGATAGAACCCCCACTGTAAGATTAACATTAAAAGTTGCAACTGCAAAGGCATTGAAGGGATTGGGAGGCATGACAAAGTGTACCCCTCTTTGGAATAACAAGAACTTGCAGGAGCTGGAAACGATAGGGAAAATAAAAGAATGGGAAATAAAGGGAATAGATAGATTGGCTCAACTTTATGAGGGGAGTATTTTAAAAACATTCACCTCATTAATGGAGGAATATGATATCCCGAAAAATTCATTTTACAAATATTTACAAATAAGACACACCCTAAACACACAGTTTGAGAAGCAAGGACCGATTTGGAGTAATTCTCCTATATACCAAAAACCCTAGTTAGACTTACCGGTAACGGTATTTCTACGAGTCTTTCAGGACAGCACCTGGAGAGAGCGCAGCTCCACCCACTTTCCCAGGAAACACTGCAGTCAGTTTCTTTAAAGACCGGACACTTCCACCATGGCCTCAGTTGTTCATAGAGTACCTCCAGCCATGCTGAAATTAGATAAGCAGAACACAGCAATAACACATCTTACAACCTCAAAACTTAGGGCGGGTCATCGGCGCTGTCCTGAAAGACTCGTAGAAATACCGTTACCGGTAAGTCTAACTAGGGTTTTCTCCCTTCGTCTTTCAGGACAGCACCTGGAGATGATAAAAGAGTACTTACTCTAGGGTGGGACCACCGCCTGCAGGACCTTCCTGCCAAACGACTGTTCCGCTGCTGATAGCAAGTCCAACCTGTAGTGGCGGGTGAAGGTGGAGAAACTTGTCCACGTGGCCGCTTTACAGATCCGACCCGGGGAAGCCCCTGCCCTCTCCGCCCAGGACGTTGCTACTGCCCTTGTTGAATGGGCTACTACCCCCTTAGGGGGCTCTGCTCCTGAAGCTTTATAAGCTTCGCTGATGGCCATTCTGAGCCATCTACCTATGGTGCTTTTGGATGCTCTATACCCCTTCCGTGGACCAGAGAAGAGAACAAAGAGCGAATCTGATCTTCTAAAATCTTTCGTTATCTCTATATAATGTAATAAACACCTTCTCACGTCCAGGGAATGGAAAGACCTCTCCTTAGCACTGGACGGGTTAGGACAAAAGGTAGGGAGAATTATCTCTTGTTCCCTATGAAATGCTGATGCCACCTTTGGCAAGAAACCCGGGTCAGTTTTTAGCACTACCCGGTCTGGAAAAATATAACAAAAGGGTTCTCTTATGGAAAGAGCTTGTAACTCGCTTACTCTCCTAGCTGAAGTTACTGCTACTAACAGGACTATTTTTAACGACCATAGCCTGATTGACGCTTCCTCTGGAGGTTCAAACGGCCCTTTGATTAGACCCCGCAGAACCACAGACAGGTCCCATCTAGGAAAAAACTTAAAAGGTATTGGCCTAGCTCTGGCCAATGCCTTGAAAAACCTAATAATAAGCGGCTCCCTTGATAACTGCCTCTCAAGAAAAACCGATAATGCAGCTACCTGCACTTTTAGGGTGCTAGCTGCCAACCCCATCTCCATTCCCTCATGGAGAAACTCTAGCACTGAAGCGATTTCCTGTGGCGAAAGTATCCTAATCGCACACCAGCTATTAAATCGTTTCCACGTTTTGAAGTAGATGGCCCTGGTAACCTCTTTACGACTGTTCAGCAGGGTAGAGACCAGTTTATCTGAAAGGCCCTTATTTTTTAACATCTGCTCCTCAGTAACCAACCTGTCAACCTGAGATGCTGGGTATTTGGGTGATGAAGGGGGCCCTGCGTTAGGAGGTCCTTCCGAAGCGGAAGCTCCCAATAAGGTTCCACCGCCATCCCCTGTATTGTTGCGAACCAAGCCCGTTTGGGCCAGAAAGGAGCCACCAGAATCATCGTCGTGTTCTCTTTCTGTAGCTTTCTTAAGACCAAGGGGATCATCTGAAAGGGGGGAAAGGCGTAGCACAACTGGAATTTCCATGGCTGCGCTAATGCATCCAATCCCTCTGCCTGATCCTGCCTGTTCAGTGAGAAGAAGGCCTCTACTTTTGCATTCTTTTGGGATGCGAAAAGATCTATTTGGGGCATTCCCCATCTTTCTGTTAGTTGTTGAAAAGTCTCTACATTTAGACTCCATTCTGCTTCCAGTACTCTTTCTCTGCTCAGAAAGTCTGCCATAAGGTTTAAATCTCCCTTCAGATGTATCGCTGTTATGGAGTTTAGCCTGTCTTCTGCCCAGGCTAGAATCTGGAGTGCCAAGGATAGCAGAGCCCTGCTCCTTGTTCCTCCCTGCCTTGATATATAGGCCACCGCTGTGGCATTGTCCGATAGGACCTGAACATGATGGCCCCGGACTGTTCTTTCGAAGGCCCATAGACCCAAGAGAATAGCCCTCAGCTCTCTCCAATTGGAGGACTTTCTGGCTTCCCAGTCTGTCCAACTCCCCTGAGCCATCTGCTCGTCCAGGTGGGCGCCCCAACCCCAGGAACTTGCGTCTGTTGTTAATCTTTTCTGCAAAGGAAAACTCCAGAGCAGACCCCTGTTCAGGTTTGAGTGATTTCTCCACCACCAAAGCTTCCTCTGAACCCGCGCAGGTATCCTTATTAATTTTTCTAGGGACTCTCCATAGGACCAACTCGTTAAAATTGTCTGCTGGAGCTCCCTTCCATGTAGACGTGCCCACTGCACCGCTGGAATAGTCGCAGTGAGTAGCCCTAAGACCGACATAGCTGCTCTTATGGAGATTGGCATATTTGTCTGCGTCTTCTTCACTGCCTCCTGAAGCTTCTCCCTCTTCCCTTCGGGGAGAAAAATTTTCTCCTGGATGGAATCTATCGTGTAACCCAAGAATAGTATGGTCTGAGATGGAATCAAGTTTGATTTCTCCTCGTTGATTATCCATCCTAGACCTACCAGGTGTCTCATTGTCTTTTCCAGATCTCTCACTAACAGGTCCCTTGTTTTGGCAAAAATTAGTAGATCGTCCAGATAGGGCAGGACTGATACCCCCTCTACTCTGAGTGGGGCCAAGGCCTCCGCCAGGACTTTTGTAAAAATCCTCGGAGAAGATGACAGCCCGAAAGGGAGAGCTCTGAACTGGAGATGAAGGGTAGATTCCCCCAGTTTTATCGCAAACCTTAGGTGTTTCTGAGATGTTGACGCTACTGGTACATGCAAGTATGCATCTCTCAGGTCTATGGAAGCCATAAAACATCCCGGGGTCAGGAGATTCTTTACTGAGAATATTGTGTCCATCCTGAACTTCTTGTACCTGATAGCCTTGTTTAGAATCTTCAGGTTCAGGATGAGCCTGAATTTTCCCGACGGTTTCTTCACAAGAAATATGTGTGAATAGCACCCCTGTTCTAATTCCCCAGGGGGTACGTTCACTATCACTTTTTGTAGCATCAAGTCCTTCAGGATAGCTGTCATTGCTAGTGACTTTTCTGAGTCTCGGGGAGCCTGGGTTATGTAAAAACGCACAGGAGGAGGTTGAGAAAATTCCAGCCTGTAACCCTCCAAGATGGTCCTGAGGATAAACTGGCTGCTTGTTATAGTCTTCCACTGTAAAAAGAAGGTCTGTAACCTTGCTCCCACAGTTGGCTGACCGTCACTGGGTTTTTGGGCTTGTGGTTGGGGGGCGAAAAAGTACTCCTGACTTACCCCTCCCTCTTTGAGACTTCCAAGGCCTTTTGTAGCCTGCCTCTTTGGTATCTGGGGTCTTTCGAAAAGCACGAAAATTTCTGTTGCCTTGCGGAAGTACCTTCTTCTTTATAGGGAAAGCCTTCTTTTTGTCAGCTGTTCTGTCAAGAATAGCTTCCAGCCCAGGGCCAAACACTAGATCACCTTCAAAGGGTAAACCGCATAATTTTGTCTTTGAAGCAGTATCCCCTGTCCATGTCTTGACCCATAACGCCCTGCGAGCTGAGTTTATCAGAGCTGTGGATCTGGCTGACATCCTGATTGACTCCGCTGAGGCATCTGCTATATACCCTACCGCCCTTGATAACACCGGTAGCGTATCTAGCAGATCCTTACGAGGCGTCCCTGCCTCAATGTGGATCTTCAGCTGCTCCAGCCAGTGTTCCAGATTTCTGGCTACCACAGTTGAGGCCATGGCAGGCTTCAAATTTGCTAAAGAAGAATCCCATGCCTTCCTTAATAGGGAGTCTGCCTTTTTGTCCATGGTATCTTTAAGGATACCCATGTCCTCAAAGGCCAGGTCAGTATTCCTAGATACCTGGGAAAAGGCTGCGTCTAGTCTTGGCTTTTTATTCCAAATATGCGAGCTATCCTCATCAAACGGAAACCTTCGCTTGAGGGATTTAGAAAAGAAGGGGGCTCTCTCTGGATCCTTCCACTCCCTTTTAATGGTCTCTGATAGGAATTTATGTACAGGAAAAACCCTGTGTTTTTCCTCCCCGAGGCCTTGGAACATCTTATCGTGTAGGGATAGCTGAGCCTTATCCTCTGTGATGTTAAGGGTAGTATGAATTGTTCTTAGTAAATCATCTACCTCCTCAAGGGATAACTTGTACCTAGAAGAAGGAGAAGAAGCTTCATTTACTTCTTCTGCTTCCTCCTCCGAATTTAGTAAAATGTTACTTTCCTCCTCCTCTGAGTCGCTGCCCCCTCTGGATGCTGAAACAGAGGATTGAGAATGTGGCACCACACTGCTATGCGCCGTTGGACGCCTATCTAGGTAGGACCTGAAGGACTCAAAGGTGTCTGCCAGTTCCTTCCTGAAAGAGCTTAGCAATTCGCTTTGTTGAGCTGCAGGACTAGCAGGAGCTGTCTCCTCCTTAACTATGTCCGTAATGCAAGATTTGCATAATACTTTGGGCCAGGAATCCCTCAGTAACCCCTTACAAGAGGGACACTTCCTTTTAACAATAGGGGAGACATGCTTGGTCTTCTCCTTAGCCTTCTGCAATATCCCAAGGGAAAAAAGACAATAGCTGAACCATATTTCACAAACAACAGTTTACATGCTGTATAAGGAACACAGAAAAAAACACCACCAAGGAAGTTAACCCTTTAACACCTATGATCTGTTCCACAGCCGGTGAATCACCCCACAGATCCACCTTAAAACATAATTAATCACTTATCCCTCCTTTAGTACTCAGGACCAAGTGATCTGCAGGCTCCCCACTTTTTTTTTTTTTTTTTTTTAGGGAAGGGATAATAACTAAACATTATAAATGCCCATAGAGTAAAAGACAGAGACCAGTATCCCTGCTTACCTGAGCCTGGCTGATTGTTGTGGCTCCTGCTCCTGCCACCGCCGTCTGATCGTCCTCCATTATTGACAGGACACACAGCGGCGTTTGTGCTCTTTTATTTGATTTTCCCGGGCCGCTCACCGCTGTGAGGGCCGGAAATGAAATCAGCCATGGAGACCGCCCCCCCCTCCTGCGTTCCAGCGGCCGGAACCGGAAGCCGCGTCGCGCCGCTCGAGGCCCCGCCCCCGGTCGGAAATGACACGCTTGCCATCCGAACCCGGAAGGCGTGCGGCCCGTGGAATAGACGCCGCTCTACTCCACAGCCCTGCCACCGGTCTGTAGGAGCGGGACCCTCGCAGCCTGGCTCTCGCCGAGCATGAAGAGGAGGAGGCACCGGAGAATCCCCCACACGTCAGGGAGGATGCTGGGCTGTCTTTGGAAAAGAAGAAAAACGATCCGGTATGCCCTAACCTTCACCACCTGGAGAAAGCGCAGCACACCCCTGGTTCCCTGCAGCGCTTCCACCATGGCGGAGGAAACACTACAACTGAGGCCATGGTGGAAGTGTCCGGTCTTTAAAGAAACTGACTGCAGTGTTTCCTGGGAAAGTGGGTGGAGCTGCGCTCTCTCCAGGTGCTGTCCTGAAAGACGAAGGGAGAAAAATAGGTAGATCAGGTGGGTCTGGAGGATTTATAGCTGAAATGTACCCATATATATGCGGAGGTAGTGTTGAGGGCCCAGAAAGGCGTAGGAGTAAATGGGAGGAGGATCTGGGCACAGTGTTGGATGAACAGTGGAAAAGGATTTTGGAGAGGACACCTGGTATCGGTCTCACCCGCAAAGAAGGTCTCATATCTGATGTTGTTGCATAGGATATATTATACACCAAAAAGACTGTTCGAGTTCAGGTGGAGAGTGGATGCCAGGTGCCCTAGATGTCAGGATACTGGGGACCTGATACACATGATCTGGAAATGTCCAAAATTATTCCGATATTGGTCTGAGATACTAGATACCATAAATTAGACTTTCAGCATAAGACTGAAAATGGACCCGAAACTATGCATTTTAGGTTTAGGGGAGGATATAGGCGGAGTAAATGTTAAAACTAAAAGTAGTGTTGAGATGTCTTTTTCAAGCAAGAAAATGAATAGCACAGAGATGGCAGGCAGGGAAACCCCCCTCGGAGAGAGATTGGGCTAGAACTGTAACTGAAACGGTGTGGAAGGAAAAAGTAGTATATGCAAGGAGAAGAAATATTAGAGAGTTCGAAAAAATGTGGAAACCTTGGTTAGAGAAGCTGGGATATCCTATGTAAGGCGTGTATCAAAGTAATCGCGTTAATAAGCGAGTGTGTAGCAAATAACTAAACGTGAGAATGGGAGGGATAAAGTAGAAAATCAACTGTGGTGAGAAAAAAAAAAAAGGATTAGGGGCAAAAATTTGATGAAAACTGTTTTTTATTACTGGTCGCCATGTATATGACATATAATGTATTTTAAAATGGTATTTTGTACTTTGTATAGTATGAAGAAATAAAGATTATATAATAATAAAAAAAAAGGTCTAAACCGCTGGCAACAAAAGTAAGTACACAACTAAGTGAAAATGTCCAAATTGGACCCAAATTAAACATTTTCCCTTCCCGATATCATGTGACTCGTTAGTGTTAGAAGGTCTCAGGTGTGAATGGGGAACAGACTTGTTAAATTTGGTGTTGTCGCTCTCACTCTCTCATACTGGTCACTGGAAGTTCAAACATGGCAACTCTTGGCAAAGAACTCTCTGAAAAAAAGAATTGTTGCTCTATATAAAGATGGCTTAGGCTATAAGAAGATTGCCAAGACCCTGAAACTGAGCTGCAGCACAGTGGTCAACACCATACAGTGGTTTAACAGGACAGGTTCCACTCAGAACAGGCCTCGCCATAATCGACCAAAAAAGTTGAGTGCATGTGCTCAGCGTCATATCCAGAGGTTGTCTTTGGGAAATAGACGTATGAATGCTGCCAGCATTTCTGCGGAGGTTGAAGGGGTGGGGGGTATCAGCCTGTCAGTGCTCAGACCATACGCCGCACGCTGCATCAAATTGGTCTGCATGACCGTCGTCTCAGAAGGAAGCCTCTTTAAAAGATGATGCACAAGAAAGCCAGCAAACAGCTTGCTGAAGAGCAGATTAAGATCATGGATTACTGGAACCATGTCCTGTGGTCTGATGAGATCAAGATAAACTTATTTGGTTAAGATGGTGTCAGGTGTGTGGTGACAACCAGGTGAGGAGTACAAAGACAAGTGTGTCTTGCCTACAGTCAAGTATGGTGGTGGGAGTGTCGTGGTCTGGGGCTGCATGAGTGCTGCCGGTACTGGGGAGCTACAGTTCATTGAGGGAACCATGAAAGCCAACATGTACTGTGACATACTGAAGACGAGCATGAGCTCCTGCCTTCGGAGACTGGGCTGCAGGGCAGTATTCCAACATAACAACCCCAAACACACCTCCAAGACGACCACTGCCTTGCTAAAAAAGCTGAGGGTAAAGATGATGGATTGGCCAAGCATGTCTCCAGACCTAAACCCTATTGAGCATCTGTGGGGCATCTTCAAACGAAAGGTGGAGGAGCTCTGGTGAACTCCATGTCCAAGAGAGTTAAAGGGGTTGTAAAGGTAATTTTATTTTTTTAAAAAAATAACTAACATGTCATACTTAGGCCCCTTTCACACGATCGGACCGTTCAGGTCCGCCTGTCAGTTTTGACGGCGGACCTGAACGGGCGATCCATGTTAGCCTATGGAGCGTCGGATGTCAGCGGAGACATGTCCGCTGACGTCCGATCCGCTAAAAGCAGACGTATGGCTCTACGTCCAGATCCGTCGCTGGCGGATCGGATCGGGTGAGATCTGACGAAAACGGACACGCTGTCCGTTTTCGTCCGATCCCTCCATAGGCGGCAGCGGCGCCTGACAAGCCCCTCCCCGCTCAGTGAGCAGAGAGGGACCTGTCATCCGCCGGCTCAGCGGAGATCAACGGACTGATCTCCCACTGAGCCGGCGGACCGAGGCAGGCTCCGTAGAAACGGAGCCCGCCTCGTGTGAAAGGGGCCTTACCTTCACTGTGCAGCTCGTTCTGCACAGAGTGGCCCCGAACCTGCTCTTCTGGGGTCCCTCGGTGGCTGTTTCAGCTCCTCCCCGCAAGAAATAACCACCTTAATGCGAGCTCCCTCGCTGTATCACTCGGCCCCGCCCCCCGGCGAGCCGCGTCATCGGATGTGATTGACAGCAGCGCGAGCCAATGGCTGCGCTGCTTTCAATCCATCTACTGCAGCCAATCAGCGACCAGGCTGAGCTGCAATAGAGATGACGGGAACGAGCAGCGAAGATTCGAGGTGTCAGGTAAGTAAAACGGGGGGCTGGGGGCGGCGGTATTGTCAAAAGTTTTTTCACCTTAATGCATATAATGCATTAAGGTGAAAAAATTTTTACCTTTACAACCCCTTTAAGGCAGTGCTGGAAAATAATAGTGGCCACACAAAATATTGACACTTTAGCCCCAATTTGGACATTTTCACTTAGGGGTGTACTCACTTTTGTTGCCAGCGGTTTAGACATCAATGGCTGTGTGTTGAGTTCTTTTGAGGGGACAGCAAATTTACACTGTTATACAAGCTGTACACTCACTACTTTACATTGTAGTAAAGTGTAATTTATTCAGTGTTGTCACATGAAAAGATATAATACAATATTTACAAAAATGTGAGGGGTGTACTCACTTTTGTGAGATACTGTATCTTATATTGCAGCTTATCAATTCCTGGATGCAATGGCAGCATTCATTTTCTTTATTAGGCTTTCTTTCTTCACTTGGTCATCCTGCCAGTAAGTCTTTTGTTTTTCAAAAGAACAAGCTGTGCTGAAGCTGTAGCAGTTAGGGGGTTGAGGCAAAGCATTTAACACCGACAGGTCTGCTTACAATGATCAGCTTTTGTTCATTTGTGTGAAACATTTTTCCGAAAAGGAAAAAAAAGTGCTCTAATTGCTTACAAAGTGTTAGCTGGTGTGTGGCTTCAATTTGTTCTAAATCTGCTACTGCATCTAATACTCCCCTCATCCCAGACTGACAATGCTGCTGTCCAAAGGTGTCTCTGGTGCTCCTCCATCCAGAGTGGGGCCACTCTAATGTAGGATGTGTGTTACTGGTCAGATCACCAGGTGAAAACCGAGGGGGAAAAAAAGTCTTAAAAGAAAAACTAATTCCGCCACCACATCTAATGACTGGTAAACTGCAATATATTTATATCACATCTGTGGTTTTGGATTCAATACCCTTTTAATCAATTAAGGGTTACCAGCAGCATATTTCATTAATTTAATATATTTTAAAGGCATTGTTCACATGGGTGTACACCCTTGAGAGGGCAATGCTTGCCCACACGGGATGCACCGGTGTTCTGTGCATCCACATGCAGGCAGTCCTATTCATGTCAACGGGGTGCAGCGTCTGCATGGACATAGTCCCGGCCCCTTAATTTGACATCTGTGCGGGTGTTTGTCCCCGAAAGCAGACGGTGTGGGTTTGGGGCCATGCACCCACACTTGGGAGCAACGACTGTGTCAATGCAGATGCTGCCTCCTAATTGACATGCATGGAACACCTGTGCATCTTGCACAGGCAAAACAAGGCCCTCGCGCAAGGTTACACTTAGGTATGTCCATGTGAACAAGGCCTAATGTGGGACTTTTAAACCATTCACCTCTCCTCTTTTGTACATCTCATTTCCATGATGTCTCTGTAATGCCTGTATATTAAAAGTACTGTATATGTGAACCCTCACCTTGTAAAACAATCCATTCAGTTTAAAATGGACATGGAAGGCAAAAAAATTGTGTATACATATATACATTATAAATACTTTTTTTTACTGCTCATTTATAAGTGATCCTATACCCTCTGTTCTCAGCTGCATAAGGAGCTCAGGGAGCTGGGGGAGGAAAAAGAGCCGCACACTCATCTTCCCTATGAATGGCTGGGGGGGCAGGTGTGTCGACATAAGTCTGATCCATCAAGGAGAGCGGGCTGTAGTTCCCAGCACAGCCAGAAAATTGACCATGCTGCGCTCTCATGCCTAGTGTGGTCAGTTTAAAAAAAAAAAAAAAAACACCCCAGGGGTTTCACACAAAGGAAGCAATACAAGAACATGGTACAGCAGGGACATATCAAGAATATGAAATGATGGGTTTACATACTCTAAGTCATTTAGAGAGGTTTTGCACTGTCCTGGCATTTTTCTATTTTTAACAAAAGGTAAGGGAGACAGGTTATTTTTTTTTTTCCAAAATGGTTGGTATGTATAAAAAATTTTTCCTGTCGCATCATGGTGTGGTGGAGATTTGGGCTCTGAAGGTGATGGACTTTATTATTAATGTTACTTGCAGTGACTTTTCAATGACTATAGTTTGAGAACCCTAGTTTGGAATCAACAGAGACATCTTGCCCTGCTGTGGAATGTTATCTGGAGTGGCTATCTGACCATTTGATAGTACAGTGTCACTTCAAAGGAGGTGGGAGGTGTGAAGGGAACAGGAATAACCTGGTCAGGATATGGTAGCTGGTAAGAGAGCCCCCCACCCCCATTGACTCAATGTAGCAGTTTTGGCATATGGAAGGAAGGGGGGTTTACAAGTGTATATATTGCAGCACAGATCACTGCCCATTCTCTTGTGCTGACGGTCTAGATGAAGGATGGTTACGTAAGATTTCTCTATACAATGTATCTCTGTTATCTTCTGTCTCTTTTCTTTTCTGTAACCTTTTCTACTTTAGGATTTTGCCTTAATATATTATTAATCTCTAGCTAGCATGTGTATGACCATTATAGCAATATTTTGTATCATTGGTCTCTGTTTTATGGTTTTATCCTCCACGTTGAATTTGGTAATCTCTAACGTTCCTTTTCTGTATAAATAAATGTAAATGTTTATCTTTTCGCACTGTTATCGTTCGTTTTTAATTCTTATATAGGAAAAGGTTTAATCACTCCATATAAGTGAGGTAGGTATAGAAATCTCCTTATCAATGGCAGCATACACTTTGGGTTGTGACTCCGCCCCCACAACCTGATAGGACCACATAGCTATAAATTGATTAGTAGGCACCTGCCCCAGTATTCTTATTTTTCCTCACCTGTCAGGACCGCATGGATCAGCACCCCCATACCTCTCCTACCTTCTTGGTTTCTGGGCTCTGTTGTCCTCCCATATAATTCCCTGTGATTGCTGAGCGTCCTCTGCGTTCTCACGCATGCGCAGTGAGCAGTTTCAGGGTGTTTCTCTGCCTATGCCTGGTTCCAAGGTGGCGCCGAGTGTCTCGCAGCGCTACTGCGCATGCGCGAGCGCTCGGCGCTAATGGCAGCAGATTTAAAAAGCCCCAGTGTCAGTTTTGCACTGCTTTTGCTGTGTGACTGACCTGAGACGTTTATTTTTCTTAAAAAAAGTTCTGCAAAGGTAGGTACTCTTTCTATTGGTCTAGCTATCCCCTGCATTTATCTTTTCTGCATGTCTTAAACCTTACTGTTTCTGCAGGTTTCACCACTACTCCACTATGGAGACCGCTGCCCCAGCAGATCACCGCCAGCCTAATAGGTAAGGGGGGGGGGGGGGGAGACATGGTAAGTAGTGAAGATTAAAAAAGAGAGCACTACCAATGCTACCTAAATTGGTCAGCCCTATCAGGTCCTCAGGAATGTCTGCTTCAAGACAAAGAGAGACCTCGCATAGAAGAAGTCGCTCCAGACACAGACGGAGCCGTTCATACCGCAGGAGAAGCCGCTCAGGACACAGAGGGAGTCGCAGAAGGAGCCGGTCTAGATCATATTCAAGACACAGTCGCTCCCACCATAGAAGATCTCCTTCGCGCAGACCCCGGTCTCCCGCACGCCACTCCCATCCCTCCAGGAATGCCTGCTGGATTTGCGGTGCGGTGGCCCTCCCGGATAAACTGGCCTGTCAAAAATGCCTAGAGGAGGCCACCAAAGAAAGTCTCGGATACTGGAGAATCCGCTGGAATTTCAGCTCCACAGGCCTTGACGGCGGAAGCAGATTTTTCTACCCACAGTGCCTCTCCAGCTCGGGCCAGTACATCAAGGGAGCAAGACTCTCTGTCCGATAATGAAGGTCTGGAGGTATCGGCCGGCTTTGACTTCTCTCTAATAGAGCCGTTTGTCAAGTCGGTCAAGGAGGCAATAGGCTGGGAGGAACCCCAGGAGGTTCAACAAAAACAACAAAGGAAATATTTCCCTCACCTTAAGAAGGATCCAGAGGCCTTCCCGTTTATAGACGAACTGGATGACCTAATTAAGGAGGAATGGCAAAGACCCGAAAAGAAATCTAGTCTGAATAACAGACTTCTTAAGCTGTATCTGCTCAAGGAGCCTAAAGTAACCCCCCTGGTGTCTCTTCCTGTGGTGGATGCGTCTTTGATGCGCCTAGCCAGGCATGTTACACTCCCATTAGAGGACGTGGTAACATTTAGGGACGTGCTCGATAGGAAAATCGACACGGACCTTAAGAGGGCCTACCGGCCTGCGATAGCGCTCGCAGCGGTGGGAAGAGCCATCTCTAGCTGGTCCGCAAACACTGAGAAGCTCGTATTGGAGGGTGCAGACCAGGAAAAAATAGTTAAAGCTTTGCAAGAACTAAGCTTGGCAGGCGACTTTGTGGCAGAGGCCTCCGTCGATACAATTAGGTCTGCATCGAAGTCTATGCTGGCCTCAGTAACGGCCAGAAGGGCGTTATGGCTGAAGCCCTGGACGGCGGATCCCGCCTCCAAGTCCAATTGGTGTCGCATCCCGTTTGACGGAGAGAACCTCTTCGGGACAAAATTGGACTCAGCCATTTCTAAGGTGACTGGTGGCAAGTCTGGACTCATCCCCTCAGATAGAAGGCCCAAACAGCAGAGACCTCCTCCCTTTAAAGCGAAACCTTCCGGAGAGGTCTAGAGATGCAAAAGTGTACAGACCTTGGAAAGAGTACCGAAGGAGCTGGAAAAATCCTCAGTCATCTTTTATGAAGTTTCAAAAGCCCAAGACTCCCGCTTCCAATGATCAGAAGTCCTTTTGAAGGTGCGTCCGTCCAGCCAGTGGTAGTGGGAGAAAGACTCTCCAGATTCAAGCTGGCCTGGGCGGTGACTATAAAGGATACCTGGACTCTGGCCACCATCAGTTTCGGCCACAGGTGGTCCTTCAAAAATCGACCCCCAAAGGATGAATTTTGTCCAACCCACATTCCTCCATCGGGAAAAAAGGTTGTCACTACTGAATTATGTTCAAGATCTTCTCCAAAAAACGGGCGATAGTAAAGGTTCCGCCAGCACAGAGGAGCAAGGGATTTTATTCTCCGCTATTCCTCGTCAAATAGAAATCGGGGGATCTACGTCCGGTTCTAGACTTAAAGAATCTCAACAGATCCATCCGGGTGGAATCATTCAGGATGGAAAGCTTACAGTCTATCCTCCAGGCCATAAACCTGGGAGACTGGATGTTTTCCATAGACCTCCAGGACGCCTACCTGCATATTACAATTCATGCTGCATTCCAAAGATTCCTGCTATTCTCAGTGTGTCACGGGCACTTTCAGTTTCAGAATCTTCCCTTCGGAATTTCGATAGCCCCCAGAACATTCACAAAGGTCTTATTACCAGCGATAGCCTCCTTAAGAGAAAAAGGTCTAAGGGTCCACCACTACCTGGACGACATTCTCCTCCTCTCAATCAGCCGGGAATCACTCGTGCAACATCGCGAGATCCTAGTTTCCACACTAAAAAGTTTAGGATGGATAATAAATTGGGGAAAAAGCAACACCCAGCCTACCCAAAGGATGGTCTTCCTAGGGGCCGAACTGGATACCCGAGCAAATTAAGTGGAGCTGCCACCGGAAAAAATACCTCTATTAATCCAGAAAGTAAAAAAAAATCAATCTCAGTCTTCTGGGTTCTCTATCGGCAACCATTCCAATGGTACAGTGGGCGCAATGCAATACCAGACCCCTTCAAACCTCCTTCCTGCGCCAGTGGGACGGTTTGTCCATGTCCCAACTTATTTACATCTCGGAGGAGGCCAGCCTATCTCTGCAGTGGTGGACGCGTCCTTGCAACCTCAGGAGCTGCAAACAGATAGTCACCCCCCCCATCAGGAAGTGGTAACTTCGGATGCCAGCCTGGAGGGCTGGGGAGCGCACTATCTATATTACGCGGCTCAGGGCTGCTGGCATTTCAGAACCCAGGACTCTGTCCCGAATGTACTAGAGATGAAGGCAGCCTTTCAGGCCCTCTTGGCATTCAGCACCTTTCTGAGAGGGAAACAAGTTCTCATAAAGATGGACAACAGAGTGGCTGTAGCCTACATCAACAGGCAGGGGGGTACCAGGAGCATCTCTATGATGCAGGAGGTCTGCCCGGTGATGCAATGGGCCCAACTGAACCTTCTAGATCTGAGGGCGGCTTATATTACAGGCGTTCAGAAACTCCTAGCGGATTCACTCAGCAGAACATTCATTTCCAACAACGAGTGGTCTCTGAGCTCCCAAGCATTCACCCTCATATCCCAGACCTGGGGCCCTCCGGACATAGACCTCGCAGCAACACCAGAGAACACGAAGTGTCGGAGATTTTTGTCAAGGATCCCTTTTCCTTCAGCAGAGGGAACGGATTGTCTCCAACACCCCTGGAACTTCCGCCTAGGCTACATTTTTCCACCAACTCCTCTCATAGCCAAGTTCCTTCTGAGGCTCAAGCATTCTGCAGTTCTAGTGCTGGCTGTGATTCCCTTTTGGCCGCGGAGGCCTTGGTTCACTACCCTCCTACAGCTGAACACAGCGGACCCTCTTCCCCTCCCGGTATCGGCAGACTTACTGGCTCAGGGCCAGCTACTCCACCCGAGCCCGGAGAAGCTACATCCAACGGCCTGGAGGCTGAGAGGTCTAGATTCCTAGACCAAGGTTGCTCTCAGAAGGTAGTGGATACTCTACTTCAGGCTAGAAAGTCTACCACGAATAACACTTACAGAAGGATCTGGGAAAAGTTTATTTCCTTTGCTCAGGAGCAAGGTTGGGACTCTTCTTCTCCATCAATGCCACAAGTGCTCGAGTTCCTCCAGTCAGGCCTGGAAAAAGGTCTTGGGTCCAGCACCCTAAAGGTGCAAGTGTCAGCCATCTCTGCTTTGACAGGAGTTAAGTGGGCCATTAATCCACTTGTCGTTCAATTCCAAAGGGCCTGTCTAAAACTAAGGCCTCCTAGAAAGCCTTCATTTCCGGCCTGGGATCTCTCAACTGTCCTGGAAGTTTTATCAAAGGAACCATTCTTTCCACTTGAAAACATCTCCCTTTGGGATCTGACACTAAAGGTCTCATTTCTAATTGCTATAACGTCAGCAAAGAGAGTCTCAGAGATGCAAGCCCTGCTAGCCAAAGAGCCGTACCTGATGATCTATCCGGACAGGCTAACCCTGAAGCCTTCAGATTGATTTATCCCGAAGGTCTCCTCTTCATTCCACTTTAACCAGGAGATTGATCATCCGGCCCTTGTCACAGATCTGGGCGCTCCTCATCCACTGGATGTCAAGGGCAACATTTTGCAGTACTTCTCAGTAACCAAGCCGTTCAGAAAGTCTGAAAACCTCCTAATCATCCCAGACGGGTTTAGAAAAGGCCAAGCGGCATCTGCCGGTACTATCGCCTCATGGTTGGTGAAAATTATCAAGAAGGCCTACTCCTTGAGCACCTTGCAGATTCCAGAGGGCTTAAGGGCGCATTCTACCAGGGCAGTGGCTACTTCATGGGCAGCTTACTGTAGAGTCTCAGCGGAAACCATTTGTAGAGCGGCCACCTGGTCCTCCAGAAACACCTTTATATTCCATTATAAAGTGGATGCTGCATGCCTATCAGCAGTAGATTTCGGGAAGGCCGTTATACAGGCCAACTCTTCTATTCCTTGTCAATAAACTTACTTTGCATTCCCACCCAGTCTGGCGAGTTACTCCCCAAAGTGTATGCTGCCATGCTGCGACAGGAAAACAGAAAATTGTATACTCACCTTTCCGTAGTTTTCCTTTCCTGTCGCATCTTCATGGCAGCATACAATCGCCCACCCTTCTGAGGTGATTTATATATACAGAGAATACTGGGGCAGGTGCCCACTAATCAATTTACAGCTATGTGGTCCTATCAGGTTGTGGGGGCGGAGTCACAACCCAAAGTGTATGCTGCCATGAAGATGCGACAGGAAAGGAAAATTACGGAAAGGTGAGTTTACAATTTTCCGTTTTTTTGTTTTGTTTTTGGAAGTGGTTAACTATTTCTGACAGGTACCTGTTTCCACATCTTAAGTTGTCCCAGGAGACTGCGGGACCATACAAAACAGCATTGCGCGCATGTACAGTGGGAGGCTGGCTGTGAAGCACCAGTAAGTCACAGTCACCTTCCCACAGTAAATATGGCGACGCCGGGGACCCGGAGATCAGTGAAAAACTGGCCTGGGTGATGACAGCGCTGGATCCCTAGGCTACAGTATTATTAGACCTCATATCTCTTCATAAAGAGTACCTGTCACAGCTCATGCTATCAAAAGGGATGTTGTTCATTCCTTGTGACAGCAATAAAGTTAATAAAAAAAAAAAAATTAAATATTCAATGTTAAAAAAAATTAAACAAATAATAAAATGCTCCCCAGTGCTCATGTAAAGGGCGATCACACCATACATGTGATGTATCGCTGCAAATGTCAGAGTGAGAGCAATAATTATAGCACCAGACCTCGAATGTAACTGTAAATTGGTAACCTGTAAAAATTTTTAACTGCTTTCCACTTTCACCTTCTTCCTGCCAAGGCCAATTTTCAGCGCTGTCGCACTTCAACAACTTCACCCTGGAAGGATTTGCCCCCTTAATGACTAGAGCATTTTTTGCGATACGGCACTGCGTCGCTTTAACTGACAATTGTGCGGTGGTGTGATGTTGTACCCAAACAAATTTATTCATCAGTTTAGGTCGCTATATATATTCGTCTACATATTTTTGGTAAAAATAAATTGCAATAGGCATATATTGATTGGTTTGAGCAAAAGTTATCGCCTCTACAATCTATGGGATAGATTTAGGGACTGCGATTTTTAGTGGGACTGCGACATCGTGGCGGAAAAATCTGACCCTTCTGCCTCTCCTCACCGTGATCGCTGGCCACCAGTGGACATCGAGTCTGCCGGATAGTGGCCGCCACTATCCTGCTTTTATGGACTGACATACAGGTATGTCAGTTTGCGCAGGAGAGCCGACCTGCCACAGTATATCTGCGTGAGCAGGTCGGCAAGTGGTTAAATGACAATTGCACGGTCATGCAACACTGTACCCAAACAAGATTTTTATCTTATTTTTTTTTTTGACAGCTAGAGCTTTCTTTCGGTGGTATTTAATCACCACTGGGTTTTTTATTGTTTGCTAAACAAACTAAAATTTTGAAAATAAACAAAAAGTTTTTCTTAGTTTCTGTTATAAAATTTTGTAAATAAAAGTCATTTTTCTCCTTCACTGTGCGCTGTTGAGGCTGCACTGACGGGTGGCACAGATAGGTGGCAATAATGAGCACCAACAGGCATCACTGATCATCAGGACACTGATGATCAGTGCAGATGTGCCCACTGAGAAATGCCGCTTACAGGCTCTCCTCTCCTTGCGCCCTGTCAGCATGAAGAGACAAATGCCAATAACCGGCATTTCCTGTTCACACTCTGATCAGCTGTGATTGGACACAACTGATCACATGGTATAGAGCTGGGGTCTCAAACTGGTGGGCCTCCAGCTGTTGCGGAACTACAAGTCCCATCATGCCTCTGCATATGGGAGTCATGCTTGTAAATGTCAGCGATGCAATGCCTCATGGGAATTGTAGTTCTGCAACAGCTGGAGGGCCACCAGTTTGAGACCTCTGGTATAGAGTCTACATGATAGGCTCTATACCGTGATCGTTGATGCGATGTGTGTGAGGGACACGCCGCACTGCGCGCCAAGAATGGGAGGACGTCCTCACACGCTGTCGTGAGGAGAGGAGGGCCGATAACCAGCATCTAGACCAGTGATGGCGAACCTTGGCACCCCCAATGTTTTGGAACTACATTTCCCATGATGCTCATGCACTCTGCAGTGTAGTTGAGCATCATGGGAAATGTAGTTTGAAAACATCTGGGGTGCCAAGGTTCACCATCACTGATCTAGACTAATAATCAGGGCACTGACCATCAGTGCAGCCCCAACGGTGCTGCCTCAGTGCCGCCCAGCAGTGACCATCAGTCAGGAGAAAAATTACTTACAGTGGAACCTCGGATTGCGAGTAACGCGGTTAACGAGCATTTCGCAATACGAGCACTGTATTTTTCAAAATCATAACTCGGTTTGCGAGTGTTGTCTCACAAAACGAGCATGATTCAGGCCAAAGCGGTGTGCAGTACCGCTTTTGGCCTGAGGTGGGGGGGGCGCCAGAGCAAAGCAGAGCCGAACGTCGCCGATAGGCGCTGTTCGGAAATGCATGGAAAGGCCCGAGGACACTTCGGCTGACCTCGGCAAATCTCGGGTAGGAAGTCTTTCCGAGGTCAGCCAAAGTGTCCTAGTTAGTGCGGAACTAACTATTTTAGTTTCCATTGACTTCAATGGGAAAACTCGCTTTGATATGCGAGTACTTTGGATTACGAGCATACTCCTGGAACGGACTATGCTCATAATCCGAGGTTCCACTGTATTTACAAAGTTTTATAACAAAAACTATGAAAACTTTTTTTTTTTTTTCAAAATTGTCAGGCTTTTTTTGTCTGCTTAGCAAAAAAAAAAAAAAAAACCAGTGGTGATTAAATACCACCAAAAGAAAGCTCTGTCCCCAAAAAAATTACAAAAATGTTGCTTTGGTACAGCAATGCATGACCACACAATTGTCACTGAAAGTGTGAGAGCGCTGAAAGCTGAAAATTAGCCTGGGCAGAAAGTGGGTGAAAGTGCCCAGTAGCCAAGTGGTTAAACATCAGGGTACTGTCGCCCCTGTGAAAGAAACCCAATTGGTGCACAGACAGCCATAAAACCCTGACAGGTGTTCTAGTCCCTCTCCACTCTATCCAAAAGCAAAAGTTTGGCTTTCAGTTCTACTTCAATAGTTCCCCCGATTCAGTCCCAGGAAGCTGAAATCTGATGGGTAACAATGCCCGCAGCCCTTTACCCACTGATCTTTGCAGGCAGGTGAGACAGAGCAGTTTTGTGCAGCATGCTTAAGCTGGATTCACACCTATGCAGTTTGAGTGCTTTTTGCATAGGTGTGAATCCAGCCTAAGGGCAGCTTGGAAAAAAAACAAAACACAAAAGTGCATGATGCTTTTTACAAAATGTGACACCAAAACGCATGACACTTTATCACGCACTTTGTGTGCATGGGGGGTGCTGCGTGCCTGCAAAGGTACTATGCGTTTTTATGCATTGTGAAAACACGTGCGACTTGCATGCGTTCCTACAGTACACAAATGTGAAGCTAGCCTTAATGTATTACATGATTAAATGTAACTTGTTCAAGTGATTTGTAGTGAATCCTGCTGATTGTCTTCTATAGAATTAGTGATAACTGACTATGGAAGCTTGCACCTCACACAGCAGCTAGATCCAGTATATGTGTATGAATACAGGCTGCTATACGGCACTGGCTGACAATAAGCTGCACCATTACTCACTTTGCATACTCCTCGAGCTTCAATGCCACCAAAGAGACTGAAGTAAGCCCCAGGTCCTGGTAGAATCGGGTACACTGCTCTACATCCCGCATTATCTCCATACACGTGTGCCAAGGAAGCTGCCATCAGCTGTCACCCCCTACGTCATCCTTTGGCCACATACATGGAGCAGGACGGCCACACACAGCGCCACCTGGTGGTGAGGAGGAATACTGCTCCTCTTTCAGAGCCCTAACAATAGAGGCTAAAGAAAGTTTATGCGGTTGTGTTTAAAGCGGGGTTCCACACAAAAATGGAACTTCCGCTTTTCGGAACCCTCCCCCCCTCCAGTGTCACATTTGGCACCTTTCAGGGGGGAGGGGGGTGCAGATACCTGTCTAAGACAGGTATTTGCACCCACTTCCGGCATAGACTCCCATGGGAGTCTATGCCTCTTCCTGTCCCCACCGCGCTGTCTCCTGGGAAACACACAGCTCCCAGGAGATAGCAGGGACCACTTAGGACGTGCAGCGCGACTCGCGCATGCGCAGTAGGGAACCGGGAAGTGAAGCCGCAACGCTTCACTTCCTGATTCCCTCACCTAGGATGGCGGCGGCAGCTGCTGAGAACCGAGCGGGTTCTCGGCGTCGCCTGCCGACATCGCTGGACCCTGGGACAGGTAAGTGGCCATGTATTAAAAGTCAGCAGCTGCAGTATTTGTAGCTGCTGGCTTTTAATATTTTTTTTTTTTTTTGGCGGTGTGGGTGGACCACCGCTTTAATCGCTTCAGCCCCGGAAGATTTTCCCCCCTTTCTGACCAGAGCACTTTTTGCAATTCGGCACTGCGTTGCTTTGACCGACAATTGCGCGGTCGTGCAACGTACGCAAACAAAATTGATGGCCTTTTTTTCCCCCAAATAGAACTTTCTTTTGGTGGTATTTGATCCCCTCTGCAGTTTTTATTTTTTGCGCTATAAACAAAAAAAGATCGACAATTTTGAAAAAAAAGCAATATTTTTTACTTTTTGCTATAATAAATATCCCCCCAAAATATATAAAAAAAACATTTTTTTTCCTCAGTTTATGTATTCTTCTACATATTTTTGGTAAAAAAAATGCAATGAGTGTATACTGATTGGTTTGCGCAAAAGTTATAGCATCTACAAAATAGGGGATAGTTTTATGGCATTTTATTATTCTTTTTTTTTTCATTAGTAATGGCGACGATATGCAATTTTTTTATGGTGACTGCAACATTATGGCAGAAACATCGGACACTTTTGACGCTATTTTGGGACCATTGTCATTTATACAGCAATCAGTGCTATAAAAATGCACTGATTACTGTGTAAATGACACTGGCAGGGAAGGGGTTAACACTAGGGGGCGAGCAAGGAGTTAAATGTGTCCTAGGGGAGTGATTCTAACTGGGGGGGGGGGGTGTGGGCTTCCACTCACATGACAGTGATCACTGCTCCTGATGACAGGGAGCAGTTATCTCTATCATGTCACAAGGCAGAACGGGGAAATGCCTTGTTTACATAAGCACGTCCCCATTCTGCGGCTCCGTGACACGATCGTTGGGAGACCGCGGGCACGGTCAAGCTGTACACAGTGGGCGTACCCGCTAGCCCCGCCAATTAAAGGGGACGTACAGGTAAGCCCATTTACCCATCGCTGCCATTGCGCCGACTTGTATCAGCGTGCAGCAGTCGGCAAGTGGTTAAAGCGGAGTTCCACCCACTTTTGAGAGGTGGTCTTAAATGAAAGACCACCTCTCCACCCTCGTTTTTGGCAAGTTTACATTTTTTATTCTTCTAACTTACCTTTGTATGAAGTACAGCCTCTTCTTTGGCAAGCCCCCCCCCATGTCTTCTGGGACATGTGTGTGTCCCAGAAGACAGCTGGCCATTCACAAAGCGCCGCACGACTCGCGCATGCGCAGTAGGAAACGGGCAGTGGAGCCGCAAGGCTCCTCTACCTGTTTCCCTTAATTAGAATGGGGGCACCTGCACTCGATCCGATGGATGGATCGGCTTCAGGGAGCCCACATTGCGGGCTCCCTGGATAGGTAAATGTCCTTATTAAAAGTCAGTAGCTACAGTGTTTGTGTTTTTAAAGTGTTACTAAACCCAGGAACCTACATTCACTATATCTGGTCTCCCACGGTACACAGAACATGGAAATGCAATAATTTTAGTAAATATAAACTGCTAAATACCTTTTTTTTTCATCAGCAGTTAGAGCAGTCTTGTGACTTCTATCAGTGTCTGGTTAAAGCTTGTAGGAGGAGTTTTCATTCTTCTCTGACTGTCCTATGATGCTGCAGGATGCCTGACCCTCTGTCTGGACAGTGCTTATTGGCCCTGTGCTGATCACATGCACTCTCCCAAGAAAAAAAAAAAAAAAACCTCTCTAGCAATACACACCAAACTGAGCATGTGCAGCCTTGAGGACCGTACAAACCATACGAAAATCGGATGGCAAAATTTGTACGACGAGCTGTCTGACGATTTTCGGATCGTTGATATGGTGCTTTCGACAGCCGATTTAGCTTTTTCGTCAGACAAAAGCTGGATGTGCAGAGTATAAGATTTTTGTCGGCTATGAACTCAACGTCTGATTTTCGTTTCATTAGTGCGGTTTTCATATAAAAAAAATCGTAAGAGCAAGACTGTGCATGCTCAGAAACCAAAAAATACATACAAAACTATTCAACACATGACGTCACTTCTGACGCTGTATTCTGTCGTATGAGAATTTTCGTATTGTCAGTAACCTCTTCACTTTCGACATGAGACTAGAATGCCACAAAAATCGGACGTTTGGTCATGCAAAAATGTAAACGGGTGTACGAGGCTTAACTCCTAGCCTCTGTTCTATCAGCAGATAGATTGGGGACAGTGGAAGGAGGGGAGGAACAGAGAAGATAGGATCAAACAACTTTTTTACACAAGTCAGAGGATTAAACCTTTAGGTTCTACAGTGAGTATAACAAGCATGCTTTACTACATATACAGACTGATTTTACTGTTGTGGGTTTAGTAACACAACCACTTCAATACCAGACACTTTTACCCCTTTCTGCCCAGCCCAAAATTCAGCTTTTAGCGCTGTCACACTTTGAGGCCTTGTTCACACCATGGTGCAGAGACATCAGATTTTCTGCATGTGTTCTCCAAGGGTTAAAAAAAACTAAAAAACAATGGTCCTCTATGTGCCCTATTTAGACCACACCGTGCCGATTTCTTCTGTGCAGGAATCTGCAATGTGTATGCAGTTTTCTGCACGGGAAAAAACTGACATGACATCAACATTGGTGTGAATAGGGCACATAATTGACGTGCATAAAAACTGATGTAAACTGACGGCTCTACAAGTGAAGTCTGTGCAGTTCTCCTATTAATCCCCATCAGATTTCATGCACGTATGGTATGAACGAGCCCTGAATGAGATTTGCACGGTCATGCAACACTGTATCTATATGAAATTTTCATAATTTTTTATATAAATAAAAATATAACAAATATAAATATAATATAAATATAAAGCTTTCTTTTGGTGGTATTTCATCACCATTGTTTTTTTTTTTATTTTTTGCTAAATGAACAAAAAAAGGCCAAATATTTTGAAAAAAAATGTGCTTTTCTTAGTTTCTGTTATAACATGTTGTAAATAAATCATCTTTCTTCATAAATTTAGGCCAAAATGTATTCTGCTACATTTCTTTGGTGAAAATAAGCCAAATCAGTGAATGTTATTTAGCCTTTAGATAAGTTAAATAGTCCACAAACTATTGTATATATGTGAAAATTGATCAATCCTGATCTACTGACAGCCTATCTCATTTTTTGAGGCCCAAAAACGCCAGGACAGTACAAATATTCCTCAAATTTCCCATTTTTGGATAGTAGACAGTCCAATGTATTTAGTAAGAGGCATGGGGAGATTTTTTAAGTTTTATTTTTTTGCCCAAATTTTTTGAAAAATTAATAAATTGAAAAGAAATGTTTTTTTTTCACAATATTTAAAAAAATTTGACATACTGTCACCAGTGCAGTACAGGGTCATCATACAGTGGGGATGGAAAGTATTCAGACCCCCTTAAATTTTTCACTCTTTGTTATATTGCAGCCATTTGCTAAAATCATTAAAGTTCATTTTTTTTCCTTATTAATTATTAACACACAGCACCCCATATTGACAGAAAAACACAGAATTGTTGTCATTTTTGCAGATTTATTAAAAAAGAAAAACTGAAATATCACATGGTCCTAAGTATTCAGAACCTTTGCTCAGTATTTAGTAGAAGCACCCTTTTGATCTAATACAGCCATAAGTCTTTTTGGGAAAGATACAACAAGTTTTTCACACCTGGATTTGGGGATCCTCTGCCATTCCTCCTTGCAGATCCTCTCCAGTTCTGTCAGGTTGGATGGTAAACGTTGGTGGACAGCCATTTTTAGGTCTCTCCAGAGATGCTCAATTGGGTTTAAGTCAGGGCTCTGGCTGGGCCATTCAAGAACAGTCACAAAGTTGTTGTGAAGCCACTCCTTCGTTATTTTAGCTGTGTGCTTAGGGTCATTGTCTTGTTGGAAGGTAAACCTTCGGCCCAGTCTGAGGTCCTGAGCACTCCGGAGAAGGTTTTTCGTCCAGGATATCCCTGTACTTGGCCGCATTCATCTTTCCCTCGATTGCAACCAGTCGTCCTGTCCCTGCAGTTGAAAAACACCCCCACAGCATGATGCTGCCACCACCATGCTTCACTGTTGGGACTGTATTGGACAGGTGATGAGCAGTGCCTGATTTTCTCCACACATACTGCATAGAATTAAGGCCACAAAGTTCTATCTTGGTCTCATCAGACCAAAGAATCTTATTCCCCACCATCTTGGAGTCCTTCAGGTGTTTTTTTAGCAAACTCCATGTGGGCTTTCATGTGTCTTGCACTGAGGAGAGGCTTCCGTCAGGCCACTCTGCCATTAAGCCCCGACTGGTGGAGGGCTGCAGTGATGGTTGACTTTCTACAAATTTCTCCCATCTCCCCACTGCATCTCTGGAGCTCAGCCACAGTGATCTTTGGGTTCATTTTTTCCTCTCTCACCAAAGCTCTTCTCCCCCGATAGCTCAGTTTGGCCGGACGGCCAGCTTTAGGAAGGGTTCTGGTTGTCCCAAACGTCTTCCATTTAAGGATTATGGAGGCCACTGTGCTCTTAGGAACCTTAAGTTCAGCAGAAATGTTTTTGTAACCTTGGCCAGATCTGTGCCTTGCCACAATTCTGTCTCTGAGCTCTTCAGGCAGTTCCTTTGACCTCATGATTCTCATTTGCTCTGACATGCACTGTGAGCTGTAAGGTCTTAGACAGGTGTGTGGCTTTCCTAATCAAGTACAATCAGTATAATCAAACACAGCTGGACTCAAATGAAGGTGTAGAACCATCTCAAGGATGATCAGAAGAAATGGACAGCACCTGAGTTAAATATATGAGTGTCACAGCAAAGGGTCTGAATACTTAGCACCATGTGATATTTTAGTTTTTCTTTTTTAATAAATCTGCAAAAATGTCAACAATTCTCGTGATTTTAACAAATGGCTGCAATATAACAAAGAGTGAAAAATTTATGGGGGTCTGAATACTTTCTGTCCCCACTGTATAACTGGTGTAGTGATCAGGGACACTGACTGGTAACAGTATGTTTAAAAAAAAAATCTTTATTAAATTTTTCTTTTTCCTTTTTTCTTACTACTTTTTTCTTACACACTGTGACCAGAGCAATACAGTTTTACCACAATAACACACACACTGTACTACTGTGGGGAGGTGACCTGGATTTCTTTTTTTTTTGCTATTTTATGATTTTTTTTTTTCACTATGGTTGCTTGTAACTGAATCTTTCAGTTATAAGCAAACATTTTTTTCTGATTGAAAACTATTCATTCAGTGTTGTGATTACCTGTAATTGGTCACAGCTAATCATATGGTACAGCTGAGTTGTTATTGACCCTGTCTGTACCATGTGATCACTGTGACCAATCTCAGAGCTCATTACAATAGTACACATGAATGGCATGAAACAAAGCCATTCATTGTGTACAATTGTCATGTGGTCTGCTGTGATTGGCCACACTGATCACATGGTACCGGCAGTGGGCCAATACAGTGATCTGTCATCGGTCGTGTGCGGTGGACACAGTGGGTGACGAATCCTGCCGGAGTGCGGCTCATGAGGTGTGATCCTGGGGGGACGTCATATGACATCCTCCCAGGATAAAAGGGCTCCCATTCGGCCGTCGTATTACAATAGGCCAGGTGGGAAGGGGTTAAAAGATTCAGTTGTTTTTAATTGCTTGGTAGTAAGAGACTGGCGCATTGTTTAAAGCGGTTGTTAAAAAAAAAACCTGCAAGGCAATGACATAATGTGCTAGTATACATCGCATATTAGCACGTTATAAAATACTCACCTTGGAACGAAGCCCTCCAGTGCTCTAAAGTCACCGCTGAGAGGGCTGACATGTTTCCCATCTGATTTCTGGGTTTGCAAGCTCTGGGTATGTGATTGGCTGGAGCCGCGATTACCTCACTCCCGCGCATGCGTGTGGTAGTCGCCGTTTCCGGCATGGGCTCTGAATGTCTGGCACTGTAATCCGGACATTTAAAGCGCATGCAGCAATTATGTAATTGGCTGCATGCATATGCATGCTGAATATCTCCTAATATGTGCAAGTTTAAGAGATATTCACAGTACCTACAGGTAAGCCTTATTATAGGCTTTCCTATAGGTACAAGTGGTAGTACAGAGTTTACTACCACTGTAAGGGCTCATCCACACTATCAGGGGCATTTATAAATGGTGCTGTTGATACCATAAAGAATTCCAACAGGGCACAGCACTGAAAGTGTTAGGCCTCGTTCACACAGGACAATCTGTGCCTTATGCAGGGCTGCGTTTACAGGCAAGGGGATGCACAGGTGTTGCTGGCATCCCCTTGCATGTGTAGTCAGGGCTGCCGATAAGGGGAGAACACTAGTCCTCCTGTAAGGGGCTCGGGCACCCAGGGGAGCCCAGAAAGGGAAGAGGAACGGTTTGAGGGAGCGATTACAGGAACAATACACTATGCTGTTCTCCGTGCAGCTGAAAGACGATTTTCCCCCTCTCCCTCCTGCTGACATTCAGCTGCTGGAGGAAGAGACACACAGTGCATAGTCCCTATAATTGCCCCGCTGCAGCAATCCTTCTCCCTGTCCTGCTTACATCTGATATCATCCCCCCCAGTGTCCCTCCCCCCCAGGCGCTGCAGGTACACAGAGGGATGTGTCAGCTGTCAGGACTGAGAGTGGGGAAAGGGGCCAGTAAATTACATATTGACTTCCTTTTCTGAATGGGCACAGTGAGCGATCAGTAAAGATCGCTCCTGTGTCCATTGATAACTGAACATGGTAAACTCTGTTTACTATGCTTCCATTTATGAATGAACAAGAGCCTCTTTTTCCTGCTCATTCATCTGTTTAGACACCTGATATTTTACCCAAGCCCCCCCAAACAGCGTTGAAAAAAAATGTAAAAAACAAATATTAAAAACCTTTTTTTTTTTAAACTGTAAAAAAAAAAATTAATAACATTTTTTTAACTGTTAAAAATAATTTAAAAAATAAAGGGCTCATTCACATGGGTTTTCTGGTGCATGCAGTGTGAATGAGTAATTTGTTACTGTCTGTGTTTGGGGCCATACACCTTCATCCGCACACTTGTCAAATTAGGATGTGCGGCTGTGTTCATACAGCTGGTGCATCTGCATAGCGTAACATAGGCTGCCTGCACACGGCAGTGGCCACATTTTAAAAAAACGCAGATTCACACCATACAGGCCACAGCGCCTATTTGAATGAGTCCCAAGACCTCATTTACATGCAGAACTTTATCAACTCAATACAGCTTTATCTTTTAGATTTAGCAGGAATTTTGTAAGGCCTCTTTCTCACGGGGCGGATCAGTGATGATCCGCCCCGTGAACATCCGCTGGCTCAGCGGGGATCGCTCCGCCGATCCCCGCTGAGCAGGAAGATGACAGGTGCATTGCTGCACGCTGTGCAGCGACGGACCTGTCAGAGCGCCGCTCTCCCCTATGGGGAATCGGATGATGACGGACCGTAGTGTCTGTCGTCATCCGATCCGAAAACGGATGGAAAAGTAGATTTTTCCTCCGTTACACTTTTCGGATCGGAGCGGGGTCGGATGTCAGCGGACATGTCACCGCTGACATCCGACGCTCCATAGGGATGAATGTATGTCCGTTTTTCATCCGAAAACGGAAGGATGAAAAACGGACATACGGATCGTCCATGTGAAAGAGGCCTAAGTTACGTTAAGTTTGTGTCTACTACAAATGATTTTAGTGTATTTTTTGGTTAAAATATTGTTTTGATATTTGCGGGGGGGTTGGAGGGGGGTTGGCATGATTTCTAACAGAAGCCCAGGGTGTAGCAGTGGGATGTCCTGTGAAGATCTGTATCCCCTGTGGGAAATGCGCTGGATTCAGGCAGAAGAAGCCGAGCGCCAAACTGCTGCAACCGAAGAGGTACCTTAACTCTGAACTCAATTAACCCCAAACATGCTATATCCCAAATGGTCAGCGGGACTCAAGCAGCATCGGCAAGGTACCTGAACTCCATTAACCCCTTACATGTTACATGCCGAATGGTCAGCGGGACACAGGCAGAATCATTTAACTCTTTACATGCTGAATGACAGGCAGGATCATTTAATAACTCCTTACATGCTGAATTCTCTGTGGGGAGACAGGGAGGATTATTTAACTCCTTATATGCAGAGGATGTCAGTGTGGGTGGAGTTGGGGTCTGTCAGTGGGGGGCAGGGATATTATGAAGGCACAACTTCTCAGGCTGCATTATAATCAGAGGCGATATAAAGGGTGTATACAGAATATCATGGCTTGCATTGTTATCAGAGGAGAAAAAGAGGGAGTCCGTCAAACGGAAGCACCCATGTGAAAGAGGCCTTTATCTTTTAAGGGTAGCCTACAATTTTCAGGTGCTTTTCTATGTCCAGTAAAAATGTTTACTGGGGGATTATGGACAAACCTTTTTTTGTTTCTCCTATGGATCACAGCAGTGCAGTTTGCACTTCTGTTACCCATTTTCAGCTGATAGTGACCTAAAATCTGCTGCTGGTTGACATCAGAGAGCTGGTCTTGGCTCTGAAAAGATCCTGACAATATAGTTGAGCTTCTGGCCATTGATGTGACCAGCCGCTGGCTCATCTTCTCAGTGCACCACTGAGAGCCTGAGCCAGCTGCTCCCTCCACTCACCAGCCCAGAGCTAAAGAGAGCACTGGAGGGGCATAGCAAAGTGCTGGTGAATGACAATCACCGCTCTCTGTTCATAGTGGAGGGGAGAACTGAGCTATCAGCAGTCTTTGATCATTCACTTCCAATGCTGCATCTGTCCCCTGCCAGCTCGGCAGTAAGATCGATGCTGCATCCACTTAGGCGAGTATACATTTTTTTTTTTTTGGAACCCTTTATTTCTCTTGTAAAAAAAAAAGGTATGTGTTTTTCCTTTAAACTCATGCCTATTGCCTTAATGTATAGAAGAAGTTGCCATCTGTTAGAGCTCATTCACAATAATCTTTTCCTTTAAAATGCATTTTACAGGGAACTTGAATGCAACATGTGCAATACACAATAAGTACATCCATACAACATGGTTGATATCCATAATATTCCAGTTTAACTTACTGGCATACCTTGTAAAATGTGTCAGAACATTGATGTGCCTTGCGTTGTACAGGACTACGTATTCATTTTTATGCAGCACTGGAATGCATATATAATGTCAAGCATTATTGTGGTGACATTTAAATGAATATGGGCAGTCCAGATTTCGAAACCTAGAATTAGGAATGGTAAAAGCGATAACATGTTCACATATCTCTGTATTTTAGAGTATAAAATATTTCACGGGTCGCATTAGATATATGATTACAGATTTTAAAAACTGGGTAAGTGTGGGGATACCAGATTTTACCTGTAGTATCAGATGTTAAACCCTGGTAAAGTCTCATATCTTATTTTTTTAAAATAATGTATGATGAAAAGTGTCAGAAAACTCATATACCATATATATATTTTTTTTTAGAATGCAACACACACTTACATATTGTTTATAGCAATTTTAATAGTGTTAATATATCACAATCACAACATTTTATTTTTATAAAAATAACTTAGAAACTCAAAAAATATAGATAAACCTAGGTAAACAATTTGCAATAGTGCCAAATATCTTAAATAATAAAGTGCTTTTATTCAATGTTCAAACTGTGCCACGATATTTAGATATTTAAACATCAACATTTGTATGCACAATGGGTATATGTATTTGTCTTCTTCCTGTAGTCGTTGGCCTATGCAGGATAAGTGGAACCACAGTGCACTCTTTTCACATGAAATCTGAAAAAAATGTAAATCATATAGTTTAAGATAAACATAATTATTTTCTGGTAAATTCATATATATACAGAGATATCCCATGTATCTTGTTATGGGAAGTAATAAAATGCTCGTAGCTTTTGTTTTTTAGACCACAAAGATGATTGGAGCTGATCAGGTCTACGATCAGCTATGTAGTCAGCCAGCGAAACCGCCACCTGCATTCTAGGTTTCACCAGTGGGAATGAGAGAGCCAGAGTAAGCCGTGAAAGGCGGCGGGAGGGCATCCCCTCCCATCCCCTCCCATCCCCTCCCACTTGATTGCTTTTACATGAAAGCCGACTGAAAAAAAAATATATCAGTGATGATGCCTGCAAACCCACTCAAAGTCCAGCAAGGTGCCAGTACGTTGCTGGTCCTTGTTGGACATATACAGTATGTAATGTTCTTTTTTTTCATGCAGCCTGTGGGCTGAAGAAAAAACTAGAACACATCGATCAATGTAAATGAAGAAGTCTCTGTCAGAAAAAATGTGTGATATGTCCACCATTAAAATCTACCGCTCTGCATCCACCCACTTCTAATGATGGGCATGTATGCAATAATCTTTTTTTCCTCCATTCGCATCGACTGATGTGGATGAAGAAATCTCTGCCAAAAAAGTGAAAAAAATATATGGCAAAGCATAGGGGCCAACCACCCACTGACCACCCCAGGCCCCCATGCTTGGGAATATATGTTCTTTTTTGTTTAACTGCGGATGATGTATGTATTCTGGAAGCACACCCTGCTGTTGTCAGAATAAAAAGATCAGTGCTGCAGCTGAATGGTGTTCCTGCAAAGCAAACAACAGTTAACAATGAAACACAGTAACAACAGAACATTAACTCAATAAACAACAACTATTTTTGACTATTTTTTGTTATGTTTTTTTCTTACTCTTTTTTTACTTTTTTGTAATGTATAAAAACTGTAAACTTTCCAGGCTGTGATTTTATGGTCTCTCAGAATGCGATAGAGACCCTATGTGAATGTGTTCCCTAGACTGTGCCATGCTGTACCCTATACTAATACTCCACTATGGTAGCAACAGAAGCAGTCCTTCAAGCAGAGACCAGGTTGGCCAGGACAGGAGGGACAAAAAAAGCAAGTGTCACTTCTCATTTCGTGTCTGCTACAGACACAATATCTTTTTTTGGTGTGACTTTTGGGTGAGGGTACCAGAGAGTACATCTGGAAAATGTCCCTCATGCAGCTGGCTAACTGCATCTAGATTTGGGATTGTGCCACAGCACCTTTTGGATACAAAAGGGCTGTGATGATCTCTTCCTGAAATTTTAGGAAGGGTCCACTTCTTCCTGTTGCTTTGTAAAGCACAAAAGCGTTGTACAGAGCCAATTGAAATAAATATACAGACAGTTTCTTGTACCAGCATCTGACTGATCATCATACAAGCAACACAGGCTACAGAAGATATCCAAGGAAAGCCAAGAAGACACAGAACTAGATGAAAGAAATGAGGAGTCTTTACCTTCCCTAGATTTGACCGAGCTGAAAGATATTTTATTATCGCTGGGAGTGACCTCTCCCAACTGGACCGCTATTTGGAGGCTTATGGTGACCGTCTGCTGACACGCATCCACCATCCCAGAAGAGACCCATTAGTTGAGAAGACAACACCCCAAATTGATGTTATCATGCCTCTGATTAGAGGCCGTCTGGTAAGCCTTTAATCTCTTCAAGGTGATAGGCATTCATCACGGTGGAAGTCACAGATTTACTCATACAGCAAAGTCACTTCATACTTTTTATGGACACTTTATGTTTGTTGATGCACCTTAAATTTGATTAGGATAGGCGTTTGCGGTGGTGGGAACCACGCACATATCCCTACAGTGAAGCACTTTCATCATCTAATTTGTTTGATCATGTATGGACAAATCATATGATTTTTGCACTATTTGTTCGGATCACGTATAGCATATATCTATTTAATATTATTTAATATTACCAATTTTTGTGTTTTATATATCCAGCGCTGCACTTCTTTTTATACTTATTTTGTGGTGCCCCTTATCAAGGTTATAATGTATAGCTGCAGGATATCCTTTCACAGGTTGTTATAGTCACATACTAATAATAATTTTTTGCACACCTAGCACAAATTTTTTCTTTAGAATTACTGTGAATCAATATGGCTGCAACTCATTTTTAGTAATGCCCATGTTGAGGATTAGGCCCTAAAAAGTTTTAAACTCAGAAACTGTGATAGGTTTCCATTCAAATGGTCTGGCAAGGTACGAATTTGGGTTGGGGGTGATGAACTGCTTGGCATATAAATTGCTTTGGTCCACAATTGATCGATACAGATCTTCCATGAAAAACACCTAAAAAATCAAAGGGAGTAGTTGATGTAGCACCATGATGTTTAGGCAGGGTTGCTAGTAAATTTACCTGCCAGGTATAGTCGCCTTGGTCAATTGATAGGGGATCAATTGATTCTGGAATTGCTGCACTTCTCTCACTAGATGGCCGGGTATCTGGTGGCATTAGATAAGACAAGGGCATTGCAAGGACAGATTAGGAAAAGATGGTATCTCAGCCAATGGGCAGGGATCTTCTTTGGTCCCTTGGACTGCTGGGAGAGCATATTTATTTGGGTGAAGTCAGGTGATCGGTGTTCTGTGCCACCTGAACGGCTGTCTGGGTGGACGTGTGTTGTGCTGCCCCGGGCTGCTAGGCCAGAGCCTGAGGCCTATCCCGGTAACATCTGGCTGCTAGGCTGTCTGAGGGCCTATCCAATAGCAAGAGAGCAGCGTAGGAGGTAGAGGGGAATCTGTCGCCACTAAGGGATCATTCACCTTATTACCAGAGACCACTGCAAGAAGCTGAAGCAAGTACCAGAGCAGTATTCTTGCCAACCGGGGACGGTGAAGAATTGGGAAACTTCAGCAGGTGTCAAGCCAGGGACCCAGTCAGTTGAGGTGACGCTTGCAGAGCAGCCTTGTGTGCCAAGCCAGGGACCGAGCAGGCCAGCGGGGTGACGCTTGAGGAGTATCTTGGATGCCAAGCTAGGGACCCAGCAGGGAAGCGGGGGGTGACGCTTGAGGAAGATACTGAGAGAGAGAAGGTTGGGAGAGCTCAGGAGATCCAGTGGCACTGGATCAGCAAGTCTAGTGAGAGAGATGGGGAGCTCAGTTGAGTGAAGATCTACAATCGGAGATTCTAGAGGAAGTGAAAGAGTTCATTGCAACCTTTGTCAGAAACTGTTCAAGATTGTTGCCATAGGAGACAGTGTGTCTACACATGCAGATGTGGTGTCTGGCTGGGTGCCTTTCCCTGCAAGGCTGTCTACCTATAGAGGTCTCGGAGTCTGCCAAATAACATTGCAACTACTAAAGGGTGTCCTGGCCCTAAACCCTCTCTCCCACAGTTCTGTTTAAGAGACAATAAATCTCTTTGCATTAAAGAAGTGTCTGGTGCCCATGAATTTACCTTGCATTAAAGGATGTCAGCTCTCCCTGACTCTGGAGGTCACCATTAGGCTTCTGGAGGCCTGGCAAATGCTACATTAAATTTGCTGTTTCCACCTGAATTACAGGTTGGGCAGTGAATGGGGGAAGTACAGGAGCTGCAGAATCAGGACTTGCAAGCACATCAGGAAGGACACGATGGGCTCTATGGGCCTATGTTCGAATTCTTGGTGGCGGCGGGATGCTACTTGTGCTAGCCACTGCACCAACCTGGGCTGAACTTCTGGGACTCGCCACGTTGCCATGATATACTGCAGTACTGGTGTGTAAAATGTCAGGATGTACTAGGCTGCTGGTGCCTGTCAGTTCACCAAAAGTTAGTGTGGCACTAGTACTGACACTCTGCTGCATATGAGAATCATCATATTATTGTAGCACCTCAGCAACCTGGCACAGGGTCAAGTACGCCTGACCTTAGCAGGGACAGGGCCGATCCTAGGCGGGTGCACGGGGTGCAGTTCACCCAGGCGCCACAGAGGTGGGGGCGCTCAAGTGCCAGAGTGCTCCCCTCCCTCCTCCTCCTCTTCTTGGTGTCCACAGGCCGCTCTCTCTGCCGCCGCTGTGTTTCCTGTTTAAGTCCGTCCCCGCCCGCTCCATCCTCCTGTCAGAGGAGATCGGAGCGGCTCTCTCTGTTCGGAGAGAGACCTGCGCAGTGACGTAGTTGGGGGGCGGGGCTGTCCGTGCCGCGCGGCGAGACGTACAGTGCCTATCTGTCATTTATTTTTCTCCTCTCCGTCACGATCTTCTTCACCCGGGTGGCACGGCTGCACGCCCGAGTGGGGTTTGTCCTGGGGGGGGTCTGTGGGGGGACTTGGAGAGTCTGTACTAATAGAGGAGGGGGGGTTTGTGGGGGGGGAGTCTGTACTAAATTAGTACAGACTTCCCCCCCACAAACCCCCCCTCCTCTATTGGTACAGACTGCCCCCCACAAACCCCCCCTCCTCTATTAGTACTACTAATAGAGGACTAATAGAGGAGGGGGGGTTTGTGGGGGGCAGTCTGTACCAATAGAGGAGGGGGGGTTTGTGGGGGGGCAGTCTGTACCAATAGAGGAGGGGGGGTTTGTGGGGGGTCTGTACTAATAGAGGAGGGGGGTTTGTGGGGGGGAGTCTGTACCAATCGAGGAGGGGGGGTTTGTGGGGGGGAGTCTGTACTAATGGAGGGGGGTAGTTTGTCCTGAAGGGGGTCTGTACTAATGGGGGGGTTAGTTTATCGGGGGGTCTGTACTAATGGAGGGGGGTTTGTCCTGAGGGGGGGGTCTGTACTTATGGAGGGGGTGTCTGTACTAATGGAGGGGGGTGGTTTTTGGGGGGGGTCTACTCTGTACTAATGGAGGGGGGGTGGTTGGTGGGGGGGATCTGTACTAATGGAGGGGCGGTGGTTTGTCCTGAGGGGGGTCTGTACTAATGGGGGGGTGGTTTGTCGGGAGGTCTGTACTAATGGAGCGGGGAGGTTTGTCCTGAGGGGGGGGGTCTGTACTAATGGGGGGGTGGTTTATGGGGGGTCTGTACTAATGGAGGGGGTGGTTTGTGTGGGGGGGGGTTGTACTAATGGAAGGGGGTAGTTTGTCCTGAGGGGGGGTCTGTACTAATGGGGGGGTGGTTTGTCGGGAGGTCTGTACTATTGCCATGCCCATTGCCTGTAGTATGTCTGCAATCTCTGACCATCTCCTGTACTATGTCTGCAGTCTCTGACCATCTCCTGTATTATGTCTGCAGTCTCTGACCATCTCCTATATTATGTCTGCAGTCTCTGACCATCTCCTGTAGTATGTCTGCAGTCTCTGACCATCTCTTGTATTATGTCTGCAGTCTCTGACCATCTCCTGTACTATGTCTGCAGTCTCTGATCATCTCCTGTATTATGTCTGCAGTCTCTGACCATCTCCTGTACTATGTCTGCAGTCTCTGACCATCTCCTGTATTATGTCTGCAGTCTCTGACCATCTCCTGTATTATGTCTGCAGTCTCTGACCATCTCCTGTATTATGTCTGCAGTCTCTGACCATCTCCTGTACTATGTCTGCAGTCTCTGACCATCTCCTGTACTATGTCTGCAGTCTCTGACCATCTCCTGTACTATGTCTGCAGTCTCTGACCATCTCCTGTTCTATGATTGCAGTCTCTGACTGTCTCTTGTACTATGTCTGCAGTCTCTGACCATCTCCTGTTCTATGATTGCAGTCTCTGACTGTCTCTTGTACTATGTCTGCAGTCTCTGACCATCTCCTGTATCATGTCTGCAGTCTCTGACCATCTCCTGTACTATGTCTGCAGTCTCTGATCATCTCCTGTACTATGTCTGCAGTCTCTGATCATCTCCTGTACTATGTCTGCAGTCTCTGATCATCTCCTGAACTATGTCTGCAGTCTCTGATCATCTCTTGTATTATGTCTGCAGTCTCTGATCATCTCCTGTACTATGTCTGCAGTCTCTGATCATCTCCTGTACTATGTCTGCAGTCTCTGATCATCTCCTGTATTATGTCTGCAGTCTCTGACCATCTCCTGTATTATGTCTGCAGTCTCTGGCCATCTCCTGTACTATGTCTGCAGTCTCTGACCATCTCCTGTATTATGTCTGCAGTCTCTGACCATCTCCTGTACTATGTCTGCAGTCTCTGATCATCTCCTGTACTATGTCTGCAGTCTCTGACCATCTCCTGTACTATGTCTGCAGTCTCTGATCATCTCTTGTACTATGTCTGCAGTCTCTGACCATCTCCTGTATTATGTCTGCAATCTCTGACCATCTCCTGTACTATGTCTGCAGTCTCTGACCATCTCCTGTATTATGTCTGCAGTCTCTGACCATCTCCTGTATTATGTCTGCAGTCTCTGATCATCTCCTGTACTATGTCTGCAGTCTCTGATCATCTCCTGTATTATGTCTGCAGTCTCTGACCATCTCCTGTACTATGTCTGCAGTCTCTGGCCATCTCCTGTACTATGTCTGCAGTCTCTGACCATCTCCTGTATTATGTCTGCAGTCTCTGACCATCTCCTGTACTATGTCTGCAGTCTCTGATCATCTCCTGTACTATGTCTGCAGTCTCTGACCATCTCCTGTACTATGTCTGCAGTCTCTGATCATCTCTTGTACTATGTCTGCAGTCTCTGACCATCTCCTGTATTATGTCTGCAGTCTCTGACCATCTCCTGTACTATGTCTGCAGTCTCTGACCATCTCCTGTATTATGTCTGCAGTCTCTGACCATCTCCTGTACTATGTCTGGGGGTTCTTTCTAACAGACTCTCTAACAGAAGCCCTCTTTGTGTGCATCAGAGAGACTCCCCTCCAGGTCTCATTAGTGTACGCTCTTCCTGTATTTTTTTTATTGTTAAAAGATCATGGGAGGATCCTAGGGTAACAAAGACTTCTTAGGGGAGCATCTCTGTGTTTGAGTCGTTGCCATAGAAACATTTGTAAAGGGGAGGAGTTGGTAAGATGACCACGCCCATGTGGGGGCGCCAGAAATATTTCTGCACCCAGGCGCCGGTGACCCTAGGATCGGCCCTGAGCAGGGATCTCTTCTCCATCGTCTGAGCTATCTGTCAGGGTGCTGCTGCTGAACTCTACAGGTTGATATTCTTAACCTGATTCTGTCAGTGAGGACTCCCCTTCTCTCTCAGCTGACCTACTCAGAATCCTGTAGGCCTCTTCATTAGTGTACCTTTCATTGGACATTTTGGCCACTAAATGTATAGGTACCTAATGCGACTAACGGACACATTTAAAATGTACCTGCTAGTGCTAGCAGAGATCAGGCCTGATCTTGCCAACGCTGCAGTTTTGTGTGCAATGCATCAGAAGTGACAGTGATCTACTCACACTGCACTTGTTGGGGGGGGGGGGGGGGGGGGCAGAGGGGCTAAATGCAGGTGCTGGCAGATGTCAGGGCTGATCCTGCTATTGCTGCATATTTGGGGACACCATACTATCGGGGACGTTAGTATAGTTCTGATCTAATCAAAGATTCTGATCTGTTCAGACACTATGCTAGTCATGGAGGTTTATAGTGTGTCTGTGATAGTGTTGCTGGCAATTAAAGGATTAAATGTGTTAGATTGCAAGCCACATATTAATTATCTGGGAGTGACGCTAACGCTATCTGGTGTCGCCTGTGACACTAATACAGTGAAAACTTCAGGGCAGTGAAAGGGTTACCTGAGGGGCGATCAGGGGGTTAAATGTGCCTATCTCTGTGTTTTACTGTGTAATGTGTGCTGCTTAAACTCACTATGACTGATCTCTTCTCTCTTTGGAACTGAAAAGGGAACCATGAGAGAAGATCTTGTCATTTCCTGTGCTCGTGTTTCGTAAACACAGGCACGTGATCAGCAGGTCCAGGCCAAGAGTCATTGGCCTGGACCTGAAGACTGATTGGTGCTGTTTTGAATCACAGTATCGCCGGGCCGCGAGCGTGGATCCCCTACCTAGTACATGATCTGGCACAGGAGAGCCGCTTTGCTGCCGTATTCCTAAGTTATGTGGTCGGCAAGTGGATATACACTGTACTTCACATTCCCAGTGTAACAAAATGACTTCCAATATGTAAAACGACTCCACAGTGAACTATTTTATTTTTCAATTTTTTCAGGAAAAAACGTTTTTTTTTTGCAATGGCTTCAAAATTTCTGGAAATTTTACATCTCTATGACAATAATAGGCCCCACTCACTTTAGTCTTTTTCAAGTTTTATTGCTCCGATTCACAGGGGGAGATGGTTAGGGTATAGGTCTCCATTAGCAACAGTGCTCCGGACTCCGTCACACCTCTATCCAAGGGTGTGCCACGATCCTCTGAGGGCAGCCACACATCCCCTCCAGTCGAAACGCGTTGGAAAATAATTGGTGGTTATATAATAGATCCAGCATATGTTTTCTCTGTTTGCTGTATAATATTCTATTGTACATCAGACTAGGAATTGGACTGTTTAGACCAAAATCAAATATTTTTAAATCTTTGCACAAATAAAGTTTTTCTATTTTTATAAAGAAACACAGTTGGTTTGAATTTTAATTGCTGAAACAAAATCCCATGGGAGATACTCTTGCCTTGTTCTCATTGGTTAGGGAATGTAGCAGCTATGTAATCCATGCTACACTCACCGCTTTTTTGCCCTCCAGCAGGACTTTCATTCTCTGGCTCCTCCACCTTAATTGCTGTACCCTCCTCGACCAGGCAGGACAGCTTGAGGAATTCTGTGCAAGGCCCCACACAGATCTCAGACCTACACAGCACAAATCATTGCATGCACCTCCCCAGCCCACAGCTCAGGGGGAAGAGAGCTCGCCAAACTGGTATAGCCTCCCCCAGCATGCACCACTAACATTAACCTCCTTAGTGGTGACAAGAAGGGACATAAATGTTCAATTGCACGAGATTGTCACAATCCCTTTAACAATTGCCCTGAGTGCCAGTGACACCCAGTGGCAGCGATAGGGAAATGTAGCAATCCTGAACCTAGGGAGAAACCAAGTGAGAAAAGCTACAAACAGGCCTGAGCAAATTAATGCCCGGGAGAGCTAAATCTTCTAGACACCTCTGATGACAGGGTGGCTACATAAACAAGCTTAATGTATATGTAGAACCTCTATACAATTTCAAAATGAAGTTTAGAAAGAGGGGGTGGTAAAGAACAGGGCATTATATATCTGAATTCACATTGGAAGCAATTTGCCAGCAGCCTATGTTGTAGAATGTATGTAAAATAAACAAAATGAAAAAATATAATTATTTCAATAAATTGCGTTGATATTGTACACATCCATAGAGTGATGTTTGTGCTCACACATAATAATCAAATACTAAACTCTTTTGCTGTTCATAAAAAGCAAGAACACATTTCTTATCCTCAGATTCTTAAAAGCGTTTGACACATTACATGGCTTCACATCTTTCCTGTTTTGCTCAAATATTACAATGATCTTATCAAAGTAAACAGCTCCTAACCTAATCCTTCCCCCTCTCTCTGGCTTTTATTACCCTGAGATAACTCAAATCCCTTTGATAGATCTGTTTCTAAATCCCTTAATTCCTTATACAAAGGAAGAGACATTTGTTCTATTTCCTTGAGCTGAAATCTGTAAGTAAGTGTGATCTTTGCTCACCTACCATTTGCTGTGTGTGATTAACTCATGCAGAGCTTTGCTATTTTTACCTAAGGCGCTCCCAAGAAGAAATAATTTTAGACTTCTAATTGGGGGGTATCATGCAATTAATCAAGCAGGTTATACATTGCGCTACAAGGGTGACATGTTTTAATGTTGCTTCTTGTAACAAACTGCTAGTGAAGACCTTTGTGGATAGAAGATAGTAGTGCTATTGGTCATAGGTAAGTCATAGAAACATAGAAAATTGACGGCAGAAAAAGACTGAGTAGTCCATCGAGTCTGCCCATTTTATTTTATTTATTTTGGCTTTTTTTTTTTTTTTTGTTAACTTTGTTGTCTGACTATAGATCTATGTTTATCCCACACATGTTTGAAGCCATTTACTGTTGACTGTCTCACTACCTCTGTTGGTAGTTTATTCCAATTATCAACTACCGTTCCAGTAAAATAATACTTTCTAAGATTCGTTTGGAATTTTCCTCCAGTCAGAGTGAGGTTATGTCCCCGTGTTCTCGATTTTGGTTTCATATTGAAAAAAAAAAACTGAACTGAACTGAACCTGGTTGAACTGACACACCTGGTTAATTTAAAGTTGCTGGAAGCACTTATGGGAACACAAGTATGGATACTTTTATTCGAGCTGTGAATTAGCACAAGTGTAGCGCATCCCATGTAGGGGCCGCTGGTGATTAGAGATCCCCCACCCAGCACAGCCAGGCACACCAAATTCCACAGGCACACTTGAGTCAGGAAACAGTCCATGTTTTTTCTTTTATTTATTAGGGGTATTAAACTTGGATGGGGATATTATGAGATGCCCACTTGACCGAAACAAAGTCTCTTCAGGGACACTTCAACTATATACACTCACTTTATATACTCCTCTTCCTCCAGTACATCACTTGCTTGCAGAACACCCAGATCCAGCTAGAACACTGTTAGTTAATCTGACAAAAAAGCAACAGTCAGATGAAACAAAGGCCCTTTTACAGGCAGGGCCTGCGGGCCCCTTTGGTGTGTAGAAAAAGTCTCAGTGTCCAGCTACATTCCTGTGGCTACTGATTCCAGCACCACCTCTTCAGGAACTGCCAGCCTACTTGGCTGAAGCTCCCCCTAGGTTCCTCCTTGGCATTAGCTGTCAGCCAAGCCTAATTTTACCTACACTACAAAAACCTACCTTGTTTCCCCGAAAATAAGACCTAGCATGATTGTCGGTGATGGCTGCAATATAAGCCCTACCCCCCAAATAAGCCCTTGTAGGTCTTATTTTCAGGGTAGGGCTTATTTTCGGGGAAACAGGGTAGGGCTTATTTGGGGGGTAGAGCTTATATTGCAGCCATCACTGACAACCACGCTAGGTCTTATTTTCGGGGAAACAGGGTATGTACACTAACTAGCACTCTACACTAGAGGGTGCTACACCAGGAAATAGGCATAAGACCATTTATTGATAAATTAACTTAAAGGCTAAGCTCACCTTTTTTTTCTAAATTCCAGCTCTCCTATGTACCAATATACCATTAATGTACTTATTTTGCAGAAATAACAAATCTTTCCATTTACTCTACACACACTTACCTCACTGTCCTCATGGCTGTTTGAAAACACTGCTCCATTGCTTCTGCCTTACTTCATGGACAGACTAAAGGTCATGACACAGGAAGGAGTTGACCAGCTGACCTCATTAGCACACACCTGGAGCTTCTTTGGGGCAATTTTTCCTTGTTATTTGAATAGGCTGCCCTATGCATGACAAGGGCCCAGTTATGAGCTGAGCTTCACAGCCATATTTTGATTAAATTGAGTGTTGATCCTTATGTATATAGACACCAACAGAAAGCACCTGTCAGGTCCCCTGAGTCCAGGTGACAGATGCACACCGTTGTGTCAGTAGTGGACCCTACGGCTGACTGCTGCGGATAGAACTCTGGGTGGTTCAGGAAGGCAGGTCCACTGCAGCACCAACACAGATCCCACTGGGAGCTAGAGCATAAGATTCCCCAGGGCGCAGAGTCTAAGAGCCAGCAGGTGTTCACCAGAGCCTCTAGTGGTGAGGATGGACTGCGCTGCAACTGGCTCCGGGTCGCGGCCCCCAGGGTCTCCCAGCTCACGCTCATGGTAGGCTACAGGAGGATAGAGAGGAAGCAGCAGCCCAGGACAACAAGGGATAGTCAGTAGATGACTTCAAGACCGGGCAACTAGCAGACAAGGATAGACAGAGAACACACCAAAGGTCAGGGTAACAAGCAGGTAGGGATAGTCAAAGAACAAGCCAAGATCTGTAACAGAAACAGACTTAGAGCACACGGCATGCAGGAGACAGGAAACCAAACACACAATATTTCTCAGCAAGGCAGGCTTGGAGAACACAGTGTTAAATAGTGGTTCCTGTTGAGGCTAGGGTGGAGCCACACTGAAGGAAAATTACTTAACCATGCAGGTGTGAGAGTGCAGGCCCTAAGGCTGATACACAGACCAGGTAAGAGACAGACAGGACATTAAAAGTTTTACTGCAGATTCATGACAGCACCATTTATCACCCACCCACTGTTCTAAGTGATTTCCTGATTTATATAATTTCAGCCAGTTCCTATTGTTCTTCCTGTGATAAGCCAGTGTTTGAAGTGCCTGGCTTCTCTCGCCATCCCTGCTAACTAGGCACATGTATGCCTCGACCATGCATGTGCCAATCTGTGAAAAGAAAAATTTTGCTGATCATTTGCTGACTGCAGATCTACTCATATCCTAAAGTCTAGACCAGGGGTACTAAATTAAAATTCAAGGAGGTCCAGTTGATAACATTTTCTTTCTGCAGAGGTCCGAATCTCATTTTCTTCCATGACTCAGGTCTTTCACATCACAGCCCCCTTTACATTAGTGTCTCCCAGTCCCCCTTTTCCCAACACAGCCCCCCTTACATCACAAACCCTTTTCACATCAGAGTCCCCCCAACATTACAGCCCTGCTTACATCACAGCTCCCCTTGCAATGAGAGACCCTTTTCTTACATTACAGTCCCCCTTGCAATCTTAACCCCCCACATCACAGCTCACACCCTCTTGACATCACAGCCCTCCTCCACTCATCAAAAACCCTTTATATAACAGCCCCCCTCTCACATAACAGCCCCCCCCCCCCCAAATCATAGCTTCCCCCTCATATCACAGCCCCCATATCACAGCTCTCCCATATCACAGCCCCTCCAACATCACAGCCCGCTATATCACAGCTCCCCTTCTCGCATAACAGCTTCCCCATATCATAGATCCCCCTTCTCACTTCACAGCTTCCCTGTCTCACATCACAGCCCCACACATCACAGCCCCCTCCCTCGCATCCCTGCCCCCCTTGCAGTCACAACCCCTCCACATCACAGCTCACCCCCTCCTGACATCACATCCCTCCTCATCACATCATAAACCCTTCATATCACATCCCCCCCTCTCACATTACAGCCCCCATATCACAGCTCTCTCCTCACATCACAGACCCCATATCATAGCTCCCCCCATATCAAAGCCCCCATCTCACATCACAGCTCCCCCATATCACAACCCCCTATATCACAGCTCCCCCTTCTCACATCACAGCCTCCTATATCACATCACAGCCCCCCCCCCCATATTACAACGCAACCCCCATATCACATCGCAGACCCCCATATCACAGCCCCCTATATGACATCACATCACCCCATATCACATCACCCCCTCCTGACATCACAGCCCTCCTCCTTACATCACAAACCCTTCATATCACAGCCCCCCCTCTCACATTACAGCCCCCCCCCCCCATATCACAGCTCTCTCCTCACAACACAGCTCCCCCTATATCACAGCCCCGCCCCCCCCATATGCCCATATCACATCGCAGCCCCCCATATCACATTATAGGCCCCTATATGACATCACAGCCCCCTATATGACATCACATCACCCCATATCACATCACAGCCCCCCATATCACATCACCCTCTCCTGACATCACAGCCCTCCTCCTCGCATCACGAACCCTTCATATCACAGCCCCCCTCTCACATTACAGCCCCCCCCCCCCATATCATAGCTTCCCCATATCACAGCTTTCTCCTCACAACACAGCTCCCCCTATATCACAGCCCCCCTTCTCACATCACAGCCCTCTATATCACATCACAGCCCCCCATATCACATCACCCCATATCACAGCTCCCCCTTCTCACATCATAGCCCCCCAGTATTACAGTGCCCCCTCTTACTTCCCCTCATATTACAGCTCACCCCTCACAGCCCCCCCTCACTTCACAGCCCCCCATATCACAGCTCCCCTCTCTGACATCACAGCCCCCGTAAACTTCCCCCCTACCTTACATCAGTGTTGTGGAGGTTGGGGAGTCCACACTGCCATCCCTCCCACCCCCTACAAAGAAGTGTCACTTAACAGCTGCAACGGCGTGAGGAGAGGAGGCTGCTGGGTGGTGTGGATGCGGTCCAGACTAGACTGTCACTCAGTCTGTGTCCGTAACGCGGTCCGCCATTTAGGGACACCTGGTCTAGACCCAGTTCTTACGCTAGCAAAATACATTAGATGCCATTTGGATCATGTGTGGGCATCCTAAATCATTGGCGAAACAATTTTAAAAAAACTTTGATACTTTAATAAGCAGAAGTTATCACATGTGCTAATGTGTGTTTATTGTGTCATTATATATCGTGGTACCTGTGACTAAAAATTTCCTATGGATCCTCAGTGAATGTCTATCCACCAATGCACCAATCCAATGTATCTGACCCCCAGCACGTGTTTTCAGATGTATGCCTTGTGGTGTCAGATTTATTGTTTATTGCATGGATGTGCATTGGAGCCCATTAGAAATTAACTGAACATTGGGAGGGGCAGAGAAAGCAGAGTAGGAGTTGAATGGGAAGGAAAATGACGAGGCATGTGGGCAGGTGCAGTCTTTATTCTACACTGCAAGTGCCACTTGACCACAGTGGCGATACAGATGGGGGAGGATGTGGAGAGGAACTACAATTTCCCCGGTCACAGGGAGGCAGCAATCCAATTGGATGCTGGCACCCCATGTGGCTTCACTGTCCATCTCGGGTCAGGCAGAGTCTAATTAAGACTCTGACCCCTGAGTTTGACTTTTTGCAAGTGGACAGGTCATTCTCTGCATGCCTGTAAGTGGCTCCTGTAAGTGGGTGAGCTCTCTGCCGGGCCTCTTGAGATGTTGATTTACTGTTCAATACAAAGTTCTTTGCAAATCGGGACTCTGTGTGTTTACTGCCTGAACCACCACACTGCACCCAATCAACAGCCAAGCTGTGAACTAATCTAGGACAAGGAAGGCGAAGGAGCGAAATTTGAGCTTAATTCATAATCATAAATTATGGTAAAAGAGAGTAGGCAATGGGACCTGATCATGGAGAGATGATGCTGAGCATGATCTGATTATGGAACATTTGTAAAATATGTAAAGTGCTTTTTTTTTGGAAAGCACTCCTTCACACCAAGGCAACCCACCTGTTGCAATACACAATAACAACGACCTATGCTTTGCCTTCCCAATAAAAGGGCCAGGTGCCATTTTTTGTGTGCTAGGGCGTGTTGGCAGCCCATTCAACACAGTGCATATTAATGTGCGATGTGATGGGTTTGAGACCAGCCTTAGATATTCCCATGTAATAACCTGTTCCTCAAATCTTTCCATCCAACACACTTCCAGGTGTGTTGGATGCATGTATTTTCCACCATGTGCTATGGCTCTACCCATTGGCCTCAACGTCACTACATAACACAAGAAGCTCCTGGTCAGGGATAACAATCATCATATGAGCACCTTCACAGGGGCCGTAAATCATTTGCTGTGAGCAGATGGTTAGGAAGGACTATATATACATATTGTGAGAACTCACTTTAAGTGATATGGCTTTTATGGTCATAGCCACTCGCTTTTCTTTTTTTTTAATGGCTTTTTTTGCTCAATTTTATTAAAAGAAAGTTCAAAGTTCCAGCAATCAAAATCAACAGGTTTCCCTCACAGGGATTTCAGTATTTCCAACTAAAGAAATTCATATTTAGCCTCCTGGCATACACATGCAGTATTCCTGCTCTGGCCTTAACTTTTAAGCCCTTTGTCTGTCTTCTACAGTCCGCCTTCATACACAACTCTGCACATACAACTTGCAGCCCCATGCTACTCTGGCTCCCACCTGTCTCTCATAGGTAGAGCCCTCTTGACTCCTGGACAGAAACCTCCTCTGTCTGCTGGGGTGAAGTCAAACCCTAGTTCTGACTCTACAAAAAATCCAGCGTACAACTCAGTGGCAGCTGGTGCTCAAAATGTTTGGGGGGGCGCAAACAAACTGAAAAATTCTGAAAAAAACCCCCATCAATTGCAACCTCCCTGTACCGTCAATCACCATCACTGTGCCCATCAATTGCGCCACTGTGCCCATCAAATGCACTGTGCACTTCTAGGGTGAGGATCTGATCAGGATCGATCTGCCAGTGGGGGGTCCCCCGGTGATTGCTGAGTAGGATCTAGTAGTAGAGAGCTGCCCCAATACTTGGATCCACCTGTCAGTGGAGGACCTGTGAGCGCTGAGTGAGATCGATCTGTCAGTGGAGAGTTCCCCCGTTGATCGCTGTGGATCTGATGTGGGGTAATGATGCAGGCACTGCTGAAGGAGCTGCTCTTCTGGGTCCTCGTGTAAGTACTCTGCACTGGTGTCGCTGGCAGCACACCCCCCCCCCCACGGGGCTCACAAGCTCACAACAATAGTGGCACTGACAGCAACCTGCTCATGGGACTGGCAGTACAACTGGCTCGCGGAACTGGCTGCACCCCTCATTCCCTCCCCCCTGGAGGTCCGGCACTTACCGGGCTGTGGAGAGGAACCTACTGTGCCTCCACTCTCCTCTCCTCCACAGTGCGGGCAGCGGCAGCGATGGTGTCCGTTCCTCAAGCTTCCTCCGCTTGCCAAAGTGCCACTAGGCATCCAATAGGAATGCCTAGCGCTTTGGCCAGTCAAGAAACAGGTCTCACTGACCTGCCTCCTGATTGGTGGGACTGTAGTGCAAAAAATAGTGAAAATTAAGCCTTTGGCTCTAATCACGTGCTTCAAAAAGCACAACTCCTGCCCACCCTCGCCATAGGAATCCATGCACGGGCCGCCACTGGTACACCTGCACAATCACTGTGTCTGTTATTCACAAAACACAGACCCAGGATTGGAGATTTCATCCCACCCAGATCTCTATGAAATACCCAGGTTCTAGGTCTCAAACCAGCTTTTACCAACTGATGAGGAAACTGAAAAGTCAGTTTCCTCTGAATGATACAATTTCCCTAGAGCCCCTCAACCTGCCTGCATAGCAATCCTGAGTCATTAACTCTTTTCACACCTTGGCAGGGTTTAAGCAGATTGAGTTTAGTGCTGCCTAAACCAGGGGGGTTAGTGTTAATATGCTTCCCGGGCTATTCTTGGCAGGCTTTCTTGGGTCCGACCCATTGATCTCGTGCCAAATAAAAAAGGACATGGGTCCGGTCCAGAAAGAGATGTTAAGAATGGGGTGCGCATAATACAAGTCATGCTGCCATTACTGGAGTCCGTCCATCCTGGTTACTGCTGAGTACGAAGAACCTATGGATAAAGAGAATTTTACAGAGTACGGGACCACTGAGATCTACAAGTCGCCCAAGGATACCAAGATACCAAGAGATAGGATGGAGTCCATCTGACATAATGGACTCCATCCTAAGCAGGTATGCTGGGGCAGCCATCAACCCTGAGTTAGGGATTAAGGCCGTTAGGAAAACGCTGTTGCTTTTGTTCTACTCTTATGCCACATTGTTTAAGTAAACTGTTTGAAACATTGTACTTGCCTGGTCCAGGGCGTCTTAATAGCATCATGGGCCCCTGAGCAAAGTAATGCAATGGGGCCCCTATCAACTATAAATAGTTGATAGAATTAAACATATATTTATAAGTACTTTAAATAGTCAATTTTAGACAATAGGAAAACATGCCATAAATCAAAGACTAATCAAAACAAATGGCACAGAACGGGGGGGAGGCAGGAAGGTGCAGATCGGCACCACAGAGATCATCAGCCTGTGCACAGGTACGGTAGATGAAGAGTTAAGTGAGTGCATTCATCCAGCACTTCCACCAGCTAGAGTAATGCCGCGTACACACAAGCAGAATTTCCGACAGAAAGAGTCCGATGGGAGCTCTTCATCGTATATTCTGATCGTGTGTATGCCCCATCGGACTTTTTCTGTCGAAAATTCAGACGGACTTACATAGAGAACATGTTCTATATTTTTCCGATGGGACAAATTACTATTGGAAAACCTGCTCGTCTGTATGCTGTTCCGACGCACCAAAAACGACACATGCTCTGAAGCAAGTATGAGACGGAAGCTATTGGCTACTGGCTATTGAACTTCCGTTTTCTAGTCCCGTCGTACGTGTTGTACGTCACCGCGTTCTGGACGGTCGGAATTTGGTGTGACCGTGTGTATGCAAGACAGCTTGAGCGGAATTCCGTCGGAAAACCGTCGTAAAAACCTTCAGAGTTTATTCCGACTGCAAAACCGGTCGTGTGTACAGGGCATAAGACTGGAAGGGAAATATATATCTCTCCTTAATGTGTCTTCCCTCTTTGCTATAAGACTGGAAGGAAACCGGAAACGGCTTCCTTCCAGTCTTCTTTCTGTAAACACTGAAGCATCTTCACATCACTTCCGGTTTACGCGGCTGCCAATGGTGTGGTTTAAAAAAAAACATGACAATTTTCAGAATGGCCGTTTTTGGCAATCTGAATACTTTGAAGTGCAAAGGAGGGATTTGGGGTCTTTTAGACCCCCGATCCCTCCATAAAGAGTACCTGTCACCACCTATTACTGTCACAAGGGATGTTTACATTTCTTGTGACAGCAATAAAAGTGATCCAACTTTTTTTTTTTAAAGTAACAATGTAAAAAAAAAAAAAATGAAATAAATAGGAAAAAAAAATGTTTTAAAGCGCCCGTCCCCGCGAGCACGCGCAGCAAAATAAACGCACGTGTAAGTCGCTCCCGCATATTTAAACCTTGTTCAAATCACACATGTGAGGTATTGCAACGATCGTCAGAGCGATAGCAATAATTCTAGCACTAGGCCTCCTCTGTAACTCTAACCTGGTAACCGTAATTTTCTTTAAAGTGCCGCCAATGGAGATTTTTACCATAGTTTGTCGCCATTCCACGAATGGTGTGCGCAATTTCAAAGCATAACATGTTAAGTATCTATTTACTCAGCGTAACATCATCTTTCACATTATACAAAAAAATTGGGCTAACTTTACTGTTTCGTTTTTTTAAATTAATGAAAGTGTATTTTTTACTAAAAAAAATTGCATTTGAAAGACCGCTGCATAAATACAGTGTGACATAAAATATTGCAATGATCGCCATTTTATTCTCTAGGGTCTATGCTAAAAAAATATATATAATGTTTGGGGGTTCTAAGTAATTTTCTAGCAAAAAATACGGATTTTAACTTGTAAGCAACAAATGTCAGAAATAGGCTTAGGCATGAAAGGGTTAACATTTAGGGAGTTAACTAAAGTTCAGTTGTGTGCCCAAGTAAAGGTACCCCACGTGTAAAGTAGTGACCCTATCCAAGATGCCTAGCGTACTCCAGAATAACCCACCCCGGAGTAGCCCTTTTATGCGACCGAGATTTGGCACCCAACGAGGTGAAGAACATGGAGGAAGTACCGCCCGCCTACCCCGACAAGGGCACACAACTGACAATATACCGTATATACTCGAGTATAAGCTGAGTTTTTCAGCCCATTTTTTAGGCTGAAAAACCCGCCTTGGTTTATACTCAAGTGAATGTCAAGTTAAGAAAAAAAGACCCGCAATGGAGGCGAAAAAGGGGTGGGGCCGTCCCGTTGGGTGCCATTAATGAATCGGCCCAACGCTCCTGTTAGTTTACCCTCCCTCCCATGCTGTGTGTCAGTGTGTGCAGCCACATATCGATGCCCCGCCTCCTAGACCGCCTCTTGTGATAGACGGCACAGTGATCCAACGCTAGGAATCATTGTGCCGTGTGTCATAGGAGGCGGGACATCGTTTCCGCAGCTGCACGGCGATTCCATTCTGACACAGCAGGACATTGTGACATCTCATTACCAGGAACTGGTAGGCTGTATATGATGGGCACTGGCAGGCTGTATTTTTTTAATGGGCACTGATAGGCTGTATATGATGGGCAATGGCAGGCTGCATTTCATGGGCACTGATAGGCTGTATATGATGGGCACTGGCAGGCTGTATATGATGGGCACTGGCAGGCTGCATTTCATGGGCACTGGTAGAATGTATATTATGAGCCCTAACACAGGCTGCTCTATGCAAACAGTCATGGCATCACATTCTGGAATATCATCAGCCTGCATTAGGCCTCAAACTATACAAGTCTTGTGTCCTGTTAGTCCTGTTAGAAATAGATCCCAATACATCTAATCCTGGACCAAAAGAAAAAGGCAGGTCATACAAAGCTGGTTTCAAACTTAAGGTTGTGTCAAGAGCAGAAGGAAGCAATAACAGTATTGGAAGTAGGGAATTTTGTGTTGATGAAAAACAAGTGAGGGAGTGGCATAAAATGAAAGCTGACTTGGAAAAGATTCCAAAGGCAAAAAAAGCTTGACGTGGTTTAATGACTTCATATGGGGCTCTAGAGACTGAATTACATAAATGGGTTATGGAGTGTCGTCAAAATGATTACTGCGTAACACGCATGGGAATTTGCTTACGTGCCCTTCAAATGGCTAAAGATGACAAATTAAAAGCACCAGGCATTGAAAATTGTGTTGCATCAGCGGGATGGTGTACCCGCTTCATGAATAGGTTTGGCCTATGTTTGTGGCAAAGAACAAAGAAGGATCCATAACTATGACCTGGGAGATGTTGGAAATATGGATGAAACACCTATAACCTTTGATATTCCAAGCAACAGAACTGTGGCAAGTTTGGTAGACAACACTATTTTTCTCAGAACCACAGGAAATGAAAAAAAAAACATTTCACAGTCGTTCTGTCATGTTTGGCTAATGGAAATAAGCTGCGTCCTGTCATTATTTTTAAAAGAAAGACTTGGCCTAAAAAGGTCAAATGCCCACCACAAATTACAGTGCACACACATATTAAAGGCTGGATGGATGAAAACGGAACATAAAAAATGCCTAGAAGAAATTTGGAACTGATGACCAGGAGCAGCCTTAAAGAAAAAAACATCATTGCTAGTTTGAGATATGTTCAGAGCCCACACGTCTGATGATATAAAAAGAATTGGCAAAGTCTTCTCAAGTTACTTATTATTCAGGTGGGCTTACATCTGTATTGCAGCCCCTAGATGTGTGTTTAAATAAACCTTTCAAAGACCGTGTGCAAAAGATGTGGCCTGAATGGATGTCATCTGGTCAAGCCCGACTGACAAAAGTTGGAAATCTAATGAAGCCCGACATAGAATTGATAGCAAAGTGGGTTTGTGATGCATGGGAAGAGATTCCAGAGGACATGGTGCAACGCGCCTTCAAGAAATGTGGCATTAGTAATGCTATGGATGGCAGTGAAGACAGCGCTTTGTGTGAGAACGACAGCAGTGACGGTGATGACTGCGAACTCAGTGATGATGACAATGTCTATGCTGATAACCTCACACCAGCTAACGCTGAAGCTCTGTTTGGACATACAGATGATGAGGAGGATTACAGTTTTGAAGGATTTTAACTTTTGTGTTTTAGCTTGGTTGCTGATTGAGCTAAGGTTTTTGTACTTTTAAAGTTATTGTTGATATCATATTGTTTTTGAAATTTACCGGTAGCTGCTGCATTTCCCACCCTAGGCTTATACTCGAGTCAATACGTTTTTGCAGTTCTGTGTGGTAAACTAAGGTGCCTCGGCTTATATTTGGGTCTGCCTATACTCGAGTATATACGGTGTGTATATATTTATATATATTGTACAATATATATAGTGATCTGCTTATATAGAGATTGGCAATGAGGAGCAAAAAACAGGAAGATATTCATTGATATTAGGCTAGTTACAGATATAACATCTTATTCATCTGCATTATCACTGGTCTTATTTAGTCATTAAGCACTGCACAGGAGAGAGGAGTAAGTAAATTAAAGTGTTTGTGTGTGTTTTTTTTTAATTTTTTTATGCAGCTAAAACTCCAACACTATTTCCTTGGTGCCATTCCCTGCCATGGCTAAACATAGTCCAGCTCTATATTTGAACTTAATATGACAGCTCTGTTTGATCGTACAGGTATTTTGGAGCAGAGCTGAGATGGGATAATTGTTCTGTGTAATCCCTCTCTGTTGTGTAGAAGCAGTTTTGATATCAGACCCTTTCCCAACACACAATGCCCATCACACAATCTGCCTAGCTCCCCAGATGTAAAAAGCAGATTTTTTTATTTTTTTTTCCAAGCTCTGGTTGGATTAAGGAGATCTCAGATGCACAACTCACAGTGAACAAAACCGCCTGAGATTAGAGGGCCAGTTATCGTATTCACCGGGGTTTAGTATTTGTGTCCGGGGATTACAGGAGCTTTTTTTTTCACATAAAATAGTTTGAGTTATAAAGTGGCAGCTTTAGCGGAATGAAATAAAGGTATTTAAAATTACAGAAAAATCAAGCAATGAAAGGAGACACTTTAAGCTAAAAGTATTAAAGGTAACTGGGGTCTCTCTGTGAGTACGCAAGATGAGGTGTTTTATAAAGGAAGGAATCATAGCACTGACAAACGAAGGACAAGAAGCAATGCAGAAACAAACTCCCACCATGGCACCAATCAAGCAAAATGCTAAAAACAAGATTCAGCGACCCTTCTCTATTGAAAGCATCCTATCTCTTCCTTCACCTGAAATAAAACAAAAGATTGACAGTTGTCAGCAGAGATCAGTGTGGGCACAGAACAAGCAAAGCCCATTAACTACTTCTCAGGATGACCAATCTGTGACTGTATGCAGCTGTTGTTGTTGTGTACATTCCCATCACCAATCTTCTGAGGATACTTCATGGCTTGGTAAGTATTACATTCTATTATACAGCAGAATACAATTTAGAGGAAACCTGTATTGAAAAAAAATACAAAGGCTGCTATTGCTGAGCTCCTACTGAAAATGCTAGTTGCCTGAATGTCTCTGGTTTTATTGTTTTGTGAGTCATACAAGGAAGAAGCATGCAGCGACAGAAGTCAAAATAAGGTGAGTTGCCTGATCTCCATACTTGGTCCAGGTCTTCACTCAAATTATTAAAGCTTTTGGTCAGTTATTGCTGACCTTCTTCTGAAAATGTTAGTTGCCTGGCTATCTCTAGTTTCTAGTTTGTGGGTCAGACCAGGCAGAAGCATTCTACACCAGAAGTCAAAATAAAGTCAGACTTCTAATCTCCATACTTGTTTTAGGTTTTGGTTTTGCTCCATGTCCAGGCTAATGTCCAACTATCACTGATTGCCTTCAAAAAAATTTAATTGCCTGACTAAGTAGTTTCCTTAGTTTCTGAATCAGACCAGGAAGACTCATGCAGCAACAGAAGTCAAACTAAGATCAGACACATGATTTTCTTATTTGCATCAGGTTTTGGTCCTATTCCAGGTCTTGACTCAGTTTATTGAAGCTATTGATCAGCTTTTTCTGGCCTCCATCTGAGTATGCTAGTTGTCTGACTGACTATCTCTAGTTTTATCAGTTTCTGAATCAGACCAGGAAGAAGCATACAGCAACAGAAGTCAAAATAAGGCGAGACACACGATCTGGATACTTGTTCCAAATTTGGGTCCTATTTCAGGTCCAGGTCTTGACTCAGATTATTGAATCTATTGGTCAGCTATAGCTGCCCTTCTTCTGAAAATGTTAGATGTCTGACTACCTCTAGTTTCATTACTTTCTGAGTCAGACAGAAAAAGAGGTCAAATTAATGTCAGACACCTGACCTCCATACTTGCTCCATGTCTTGGTTTTGTTCCATGCCTAGGTCTTGACTCAGATTTTTGAAGGTATTGGTCAGCTATCACTGACCTCCTTCTAAAAATGCTAATTGCCTGACTATCTCTAGTTTTATTACTTTCTGAGTTGGACCAAGATGAAGCATGCAGAGACAGACGTCAAAATAAGGTCAGACACCAGATCTCCATACTTGTTCGAGGTCTTGACAAATTATTACAATTATTGCTCAGTTATTGCTGACCTTCTTCTGAAAATGGTAGTTGCCAGACTATCTCAAATTATTAAAGTTATTGGATAATTTAATCAGCCAGGTAATTAGAATTTTTAGGAGGGGATCAGCAATAGCAGCCTATTATCTGTTATTACAGATATACTTGAAGTATTTGTTAGGGGTGGTCTTCAGTAATAAAAATCAGTTGGGATATGTCTCTACTAACTTTGCACATATAGAATTTGCAATATTTGCCCCCTCTTCTTTGCAGAACTGCTCAAGTTCAGTTAAATGTGATGGTAACAATTTATAGACTGCAGTCTGACTGCAAGTCAATCCACAGATTTTCAATGGGGTTTAAGTCTGGGCTCTGACTAAGCCATGCAAGGACATTTACCTTTTTCACCTTCAACCACTGTGTGGACAATTTTGTTGTGTGCTTTGGGTCATTGTAATGTTGGAAGGTAAACCTTCTTCCCATTGACAACTTTCTGGCAGAGGGCAGCAGATTTTCCTAAAAAATGTGATGCTATTTTGCCCCATCCATTTTTCTTCTATCCTGACAAGTGCTCCAGTCCCTGCTGCATGCTTTAATGTAGGAATGGTGTTATTTGGATGGTGAGTTGTATTAGATTGTTGCCAGACTATTGGCTATACATAGAATTTAAAGCTGATTTCCATGTTTCTGGTCACTTTAACCACTTCAGCCCTGGAAGGATTTACCCCCTTCCTGACCAAGCCCTTTTTTGCAATATGGCACTGTGTCGCTTTAACTGATAATTGCGTGGTCGTGCGACGTTGTACCCTAACAAAACTGATGTCCTTTTTTTGCTCAGTTATTGCTGACCTTCTTCTGAAAATGCTAGTTGCCAGACTATCTCAAATTATTAAAGTTATTGGATCATTTAATCAGCCAGGTAATTAGCATTATTAGGAGGGGATCAGCAGTAGCAGCCTATTATCTGTTATTACAGATATACTTGAAGTATTTGTTAGGGGTGGTCTTCAGTTAGAAAAACTGAACCATCAGTAAGTGTACACACACACATCACACATGATACATGAACAAACTGTTATTATTAACTTTTTTATACCATGCAATTATTTATATGTTTTTTGGAACATCAGTACATTTTCTTCACCCACTTGTTCTTTTGACCACATTAATTCAGCTACACATATCCACTGGCCCCTCCAAGTGCTGCACGCCTTCTCTGAAGACGGGGCAACTCTTGTTCAGAAGACTGCTCCAGGGATAAATGCATTTCCACTTAACCAGCGCCGGACTCGTCGGCATCGTACTATATTTACAGAAGAACAATTGCAGGCTTTAGAGGAAACCTTTCACCATAACCAGTACCCAGATGTGATAGCTCGAGAACAGCTGGCAGGACGAATCCAACTTAGAGAAGAGCGAGTAGAGGTAAGATAAAGGAAAATACTTATCACATTCAACATAATTTTTAACTGAACGAAAACATGCAAGTTTTTAATATCTTTTAGGCACACTATTGTTGAGATCCTAGCTCTTGAGTGCCTGGGTACACCAGACATGTCCATTGTTATGAGTTCCTATTATGCACTCTTTATTTATAGTGGGTATAGAAAAAATCCCCCCCCCTAAAATAATTAAATTTTGTTGCATTGCAGCCTGAAGAAAAACACAGATGACTCTTACTAGTAGGCAATGCCACGATGTGGAAGTATAAATAAAACCTTTGATGTTAACAGTTTTTGTTTTATCCAGCTGTATTTACTAGTGCAACTTATAACATCCAAGTGAAAGATATAACACCAACATGTCAGAAAAAATAAAAAAAAGTTAAAAAACTTTACTGAGTTGGAAAAAGGATCACCCTCCTTATGTCAGTATTTTGTTGCAGGACCACATTTTGCTTTAATTACAGCCTTTAATCAGTTGGGATATGTCTCTACTAACTTTACACATATAGAATTTGCAATATTTGCCCACTCTTCTTTGCAGAACTGCTCAAGTTCAGTTAAATGTGATGGTAACCGTTTGTGGACTGCAGTCTTCAAGTCAATCCACAGATTTTCAATGGGGTTTAACCCCTTCCCGCCGACCGTACGCAGATATGCGTACTCGGCTTTCCGGGGTTATACCGGGATGATGCCCGCAGCTGCAGGCATCATCCCGGTACCGTTGTTTACAGCAGGCGATCGGCTACCCGAGTATAACAACCGATGCGGCTAAAAGCCGCTCGGTTGTTATACCGGAGGAGCGGGAGGGGACATCCCCCCCTCCCGCCGCCTCCCGCCGCTGTTACCGGGCCTCCCGTGCGATCGGGAGGCCTGGTGTCTGATCCTGTGCCTTCGGCGGCTGGAGGCGGGCTGGAACGAAGCTGTGGGCGGCTTCGTTCCAGCCTTCTCGTTGTAAACGCGGAAGCGACGTCATGACGTCACTTCCCGTTTACTCGGCTGCCAATGGCGCCGAATTTTAAAAAGTACACAGTATTCAGAATCGCCGCTTTCGGCGATCTGAATACTTTGAAGTGTAAAGGAGGGATGGGGGGTCTTTTAGACCCCCCATCCCTCTATAAAGAGTACCTGTCACCACCTATTACTGTCACAAGGGATGTTTACATTCCTTGTGACAGCAATAAAAGTAAAAAAAAAAATTTTTTTTTTAAAACACAATTTATAAAGTAAAAAAATAAATAAAATAAATAAAAAAAAAAAAAATTTTTTAAAGTGCCCCTGTCCCCGCGAGCTCGCGCAGCGAAGAAAACGCATACGGAAGTCGCGCCCGCATATGTAAACGATGTTCAAATCACACATGGGAGGTATCGCCGTGATCATCAGAGCGAGAGCAATAATTCTAGCCCTAGATCTCCTCTGTGACTCAAACCTGGTAACCATAAAAAAATTTTAAAGCGTCGCCTATGGAAATTCATAGGTACCGTAGTTTGCCGCCATTCCACGAGTGCGTGCAATTATAAAGGGTGACATGTTTGGTATCTATTTACTCGGCGTAACATCATCTTTCACATTATACAAAAAAATTGGGGTAACTTTACTGTTTGGATTTTTTAAAATTCATGAAAGTGTCCCTTTTTCAAAAATTTGCGTTTAAAACACCGCTGCACAAATACCGTGTGATAAAAAATATTGCAACAATAGCCATTTTATTCTCTAGATTCTCTGCTAAAAAAATATATATAATGTTTGGGAACTCTAAGTAATTTTCTAGCAAAAAATACGGATTTTAACTTGTAAACACCAAATTTCAAAAATAGGCTTAGTCATGAAAGGGTTAAGTCTGGGCTCTGACTAAGCCATGCAAGGACATTCACCTTTTTCACCTTCAACCACTGTGTGGGCATTTTTGTTGTGTGCTTTGGGTCATTGTAATGTTGAAAGGTAAACCTTCTTCCCATTGACAACTTTCTGGCAGAGGGCAGCAGATTTTCCTAAAAAATGTGATGCTATTTTGCCCCATCCATTTTTCTTCTATCCTGACAAGTGCTCCAGTCCCTGTTGCATGCTTTAATGTAGGAATGGTGTTATTTGGATGGTGAGTTGTATTAGATTTTTGTCAGACTATTGGCTATACATAGAATTTAAAGCTGATTTCCATGTTCCTGGTCGCTTTAACCACTTTAACCCCGGAAGGATTTACCCCTTTCCTGACCAAGCCCTTTTTTGCGATATGGCACTGTGTCGCTTTAAATGACAATTGCGCGGTCCTGCGGCATTGTACCCTAACAAAATTGATGTCCTTTTTTTTCCCCACAAATAGAGCTTTCTTTTGGTGGTATTTGATTGCCTCTGCGGGTTTTATTTTTGTGCTATAAACGAGCAAACATTTTGAAAAAAAAAACAATATTTTTTAATTTTTGCTATAATAAATATCCCCCAAAAATATAAAAAAAAACTAATTTATTCCTCAGTTTAGGCCGATATGTATTCTTCTACATATTTTTGGTTAAAAAAATTGGAATAAGCGTATATTGATTGGTTTGCGCAAAAGTTAGCGCGTCTACAAAATAGGGCAGAGATTTATGGCATTTTTATCATAATTTTTTTTTTATTAGTAATGGTGGCAATCTGCGATTTTTATCATGACTGCGACATTGCGGGGGACAGATCGGACACTTTTGACACTATTTTGGGACCATTGGCATTTATACAGCAATCAGTGCTATAAAAATGCACTGATTACTATGTAAATGTCACTGCCGGGGAAGGGGTTAAACACTAGGGGCCGATCAAGGGGTTAAGTGTGTTCCCTGGGCATATTCTAACTGTAGGGGGGATGGGCTCACTAGAACATGACAGAGATCACTGCTTCCGATCACTGGGAGCAGTAGATCCCTGTCATGTTGCTAGGCAGAACAGGGAAATGCCTTGTTTACATAGTCATCTCCCCGTTCTGCCTCTCTGTGTCACAATTGCAGGCCACCGGCGGACATTGAGTCAGCGGGACCCACGGGCACGCACCCGCAGCTCGCAGCGCGCGATCGCACGCATCCGCCAGCCGCTGATGTTGCAGCGACGTACAAGTACGTTGTTTTGTGCACCCGTGCCACTTTGCCGACGTATATTGGCGTGAGCCGGTCGGCAAGTGGTTAAATAGTTTGTTTGGAAAAAGCTGGTCCAAACAAACTATTTCCTTTACTAAGTGCTTCACTGGCTCTAAGCACTGTATAAACTGCATGTAGCTTCAGCTACATACAGTACACTGTGCTGGGTTTCAACTGTGAGAAAGAGACTTTGCGTCTCACACCCAGAACAATGCAGAGTCTGCCTGAGCGGTGCTCAGCCATTCATAGGCAGCTTTGTATTCTGTGAATGAATCAAAGGAAGCTTTGTATTCATTCACAGAATACAAAGCTTCCTATGAATGGCTGAGCACGGCTCAGACAGACTGACTCTGCATTGTTCCAGGTGTGAGACAGAAAGAGAGAGAGGAGGCAGAAATCACACTCAGTGCCTCGGATTAAGGCAAGTACACACTATAAAAGGATATGCTATGTTCGTTTTTTTCAGAGGTTTACAATCACTTTAAATGGATTACAGACAGTAATGATTCCAATTCCATACCTCCCAACTTTTTGAGATGAGAACAAGGGACACATGTTAGCAAAAGTATATAGGCATAGGACACGCCAACCTTAAAAGAGAATTACATGAAAAGAATATTAGTTAAACCCACAAATTCTTCTTTTTTTTTTTTTACCACTACTAGTCCTTTATACTGGCTTTTGAAAATAACAAATACAGCAATTTGAAGTTGGATGAAAAGTTTAGCACTGTGAAACACTTTTTGAAAGATAAATAGTGCATTGTATATACAACGATATAGATCAGACCAAAATGAGGGACAAATGAGGAGGAAAGAGGAACAAGAGGGACAGTCCCCTGAAATCAGGGATCCTTGGGAGCTACAGTATACAATTTCAGAAAAAAATGAGCATATATGGCCTTAAAATAGACTGAGCTTTATTAGATTGATAGTTTTTTGCTTGACAGAAGTCCTATATCATAAACTGGTAATAACATTTATTTTTTGGACCTTAGGTATGGTTTAAAAATCGCAGAGCAAAGTGGAGGAGGCAAAAAAGGGTCACAGCATCTGTTCTCGTCCTCCAGGGGAAGAAAAACGCAGATGACTCTTGCTAGTAGGCAACGCCACGATGTGGAAGCATAAATAAAACCTTTTCTGTTAACTGGTATTTTCTAAGTTTTAGATCATTGTACATTGTACCAAATATAATAAACATTTACTTGATGTCAATTCTGTTTTCTATGGAATATTAAATGTAACAGATGGATTTTGTGACTCTATTTTCTGTGTTTTTGTTGCCAAGCAACATATTGATCGCAGAGTGGTTTCATTAGTGTGCTTGTGCCCTGGCCCATTACCAAGCAAACTGCTTTTGAATGTTAGTAATAAACGCCCTGTATACTACATGACAAAATAATTCAAATTTGTCTTTAAAAAAAAAAAAAAGAGAAATAAATCTAATAATATCATAACATTTATTCGGGAGTGCAGTGATGATACGACCAATTTGACTGTCATCAATGTGATATGTAAATTTAGTATATAGTATAATTATTAAATGTCTGCAGGCTAATCCCTTAAATTGTTACTAAACCCAGGACCTTGCATTCGCTATACCTGGTCTCCCACAGTACACAGAACATGGAAATACAATCATTTTAGTAAATATAAATGGCTAAATACCTTTTCTCGTCAGCAGTTAGAGCAGTCTTGTGACTTCTATCAGTGTCCAGCAGAGCACTGGTTAACCGCTTCAGCCCTGGAAGATTTTACCCCTTTTCTAACCAGAGCACTTTTTGCGATTCGGCACTGCGTCGCTTTAACTGACAATTGTGTGGTCGTGCGACACTGCACCCAAACAAAAATTTTCCCCACAAATAGAGATTTCTTTTGGTGGTATTTGATCACCTCTGCGGTTTTTATTTTTTGCGCTATAAATCAAAAAAGAGCGACTATTTTGGAAAAAACGCAATATTTTTTACTTTTTGCTAAAATAAATATCCCCCAAAAATATATAAAACAAACATTTTTTTCCCCAGTTTAGGCCGATATGTATTCTTCTACATATTTTTGGTGAAAAAAATGGCAATAAGCGTATATTGATTGGTTTGCGCAAAAGTTATAGCGTCTACAAAATAGGGGATAGTTTTGTGACATTTTTATTATTTTTATTTTTTTTACTAGTAATGGCGGCGATCTGCGATTTTTATTGTGACTGCGACATTATGGCGGACACGTCGGACAATTTTGACACATTTTTGGCACCATTGGCATTTTTACAGCGATCAGTGCTATGAAAATGCATTGATTACTGTAAAAATGTCACTGGCAGTGAAGGGGTTAACCACTAGGGGGCAATCACGGGGTTAATGTGTTCCCTATTGTGTGTTCTAACTGAAGGGGGGATGGGACTGTGCAGGGGAAGAAATAGATTGCTGTTCATACTCTGTATGAACAGACGATCTGTTTGTTCTCCCCTCAGAGAACCGGAAACTGTGTGTTTACACACACAGATCCCGGATCTCCATGTGCCCTGAGAGATCGCGGGAGCCCGGCGGTGATCGCGACCACCGGGCATTTGCATCGGCTCTGTGGGTGAGCAGGGGGCGCGTGTGCCCCCTAGTGGCCACAACGCAAAGCGGCGTTACATAACATTGTTTCGCCCAGCCGTGCCATTCTGCCGCAGTACAACTGTGGTGGATGGTCGGCAAGTGGTTAAAGCTTGTAGGAGGTGTTTTCATTCTCCCCTGCTGCAGGACCCCTGACCCTCTGTCTGGACAGTGCTGATTGGCCCTGTGCTTACACATACACTCTCCATAGAAAAAAAAATCTCTCTAGCAATATACACAAAACTGAGCACGTGCAGCTTGCCCCCAAGGCTCTGTTCTACCAGGAGATGGTTTGGGGACTGTGTAAGAAGGGGAGGATCAGAGAAGACAGGATCAAACAGCCTTTTTACATAATGCAGAGGATAATCCCCTTAGGTTCCACAGTGAGTATAACAAGCATGCTTTACTGCAAATACAGACTGATTGTACTGTTGTGGGTTTAGTAAAACTTTAAAGTGTTTTTAAAGACAATTTAGCTGTTTCCACTGTTTCTCAATGAATGTATTAAAGTGGTTGTAAAGGCAGAAGGTTTTTTACCTTAATGCATTCCATGCATTAAGATAAAAAGCCTTCTGTGTGAGCAGCAGCCGCTCCAGCACCCCCTAATACTTACCTGAGCCCCATCTCTATCCAGCGATGTCCACAAGTGTCTCTGTCAGGGATGGGCTCAGCCCTTCCTGTACCAGTACCAGCCAGCAGTACCAGTACCCACCAGCAGTACTAGCCAGCAGTACCAGTACCAGCCAGCAGTACCAGTACCAGCCAACAGTACCGCCAGCAGTACCAGCCAGCAGTACCAGCACCTGTCAGCAGTATCCACCGGCAGTACCAGCCAGCTGCAGGAATCCTAAGGAATAAGTGAAGATTGAGGTCACTTGAGGAGCAGGTAAACTGCTGTGCATCAGTGTGAAAGCAGCCTTAGGCCCCTTTCACATGATCGGTCCGATCGGGTCCACCTGTCTGTTTTTTAGGTGGACTCAAACTGACTCTCGATTTACCTCTATAGAGTGGCAGATGTAAATGGACTTGTGTCCGTTTACACCCGCCTATCTGCAATCCTATCTCCTTAAAAAAAAAAACAGAAGGGGATCTGTCCCCTTCTGTCTGGGCGGATCGGAGGGCCCTTAGGGTAGAGCATTTTGCATCCGTGTCTGCTCTTCATATGCAGAGTGGACACAGACCTGCCATCCCCCCTTTACGCTCATTGTGGCCGGCGACCGGTTACCAAGTCGATAAAGTGGGCCTCGCTCCTTAAAAGGTTGGGTACCCCTGCCTTAGGAGGAGGGCGAGATTGTGCCTTTATTGTGGCCAGGCAGGTCACTTTTTGAAGTCTTGTCCTACCTGTCTAGGGAACGCCCGAACCTTGAAGTCCTGTCATGGACAGACCTTAGGTGGCGTTGTTTCGTCCCCAGTTATCCAAAAGGATAAGCCCCTGGTTTCGGTTACCCTTTCTTGGGCTGAGTCGTCCATCGAGATACAGGCTCTAATCAACTCTGGGGCTGCAGGCCTGTTCATTGATGCTGCCTTTGTATTGAAGCACTCGATTTCGCTACAGCTGCATGACACTCCACTTGCCATTGAGGCTCTAGACGGGAGACCTCTACAGCCTGCCCATGTGACTCCTGAGACTGTTCCGTTGTCCATGACCGTAGGGGCTCTTCACCATGAGTTAATCCAATTCCAATTTATTTCCTCACCTAAGTTTCCACTGGTTATCCTTGGTTACAGAGGCACAACCCCTCTTTTGATTGGCTCCGTGCTGAGGTTCTCTCCTGGTAAGACATGCTTACAGAAGGTAGCCAAGGTCCTGTGCACCACTTCACTCTCCTCCCTGCCAGGGGGAGTACCGCGATTTTATCGATGTCTTTTGCCTCCACACCGGCCTTATGATTGCGCAATTGACCATCACCTGGTGCCATACCCACTCGTGGTCGGGTTTACCCTTTGTTGGTCTTGGAGGACAAGGCCATGGTGGAGTATGTTGCAGACGCACTTTCTCGAGGTTTCATCCGCAAATCCTTGTCTCCTGCTGGTTTCTTCTTTGTGAATGTCCTCCGAGATTTGTTGGTTATGTGTGGTGGTTTATCTCGACGCTATCCTCATATTTTCCAAGTCCCTGGAGAGCCACCACACAGATGTCTGTCGTGTGCTTCAGAAACTAAGAGAGAACAATCTCTATTGTAAATCGGAGAAGTGCGAATTCCATCGTGAACAGGTTAAATTCCTGGGTTATGTCATTTCCACTGCTGGTTTTTCGATGGACCCAGAAAAACTTTCAGCATCCTACAGTGGCCCCGACCCGTGGGTTTACCTTCTCTGCAGCGTTTTCTTGGCTTTGCCAACTACTATCGGTAGTTTAACTGAAAATTAAACCCGCGCCGTGGAAAAATTAAAAAAAAAAATGGGGAAACCATTAAATCTGGCATCCCCTCCATAATATAAAGCATCCTTGGTGTTGGCTGTCCAAAAGGTGGGGGTGGGTGATTGTGAGGCTTCCATTGTAGTTGGGGGAGGCAGTTTGGGCAATTTAGCTTACTGGAGAGTGGAAGTGGGGCAATGGTGGGTGATAGGTCCTGAAACCTGGGAAGGCTAGTCTGTAAAATCTGGCATCTGGGTGTTGCACGGTGGATGAGGGTGGTTCTGAGGTTTTCCATAAGGTGGGAAAGAAACCTCCAGGTTCTTTATACCCCCATAATGCTGAGGGTAGGTCATAGAACATGGGAAGGGGAAACAATAAAATCTAACATCCTTTCTACAATAAGGACTACTTGGGCGTTATGGATCGCTAAAAAACAGAAAGGAGGATGTTGGAGTCGTTTAGACCCCCCGCAGAAATGATGAAGGGAGGTCTTAAGACCAGCAGGACTTTTCAAAGCGCAGCACACCTGCAGTATGAACAGTTGCATTAGATTTAATGGGAAATAGTTTTCATATGCAGCAAAAGCACGCCAGTGTAAAAGATGCTAATGAAATGAATGATATCCATGTAGTGTGCACAGGTTCACACAAGCTGTATTTTATTTGCTTGTTTCCTCATATTTACTCTTGAAAGCACAAGTTATAAATTATATTTTTTAATTTATTTACATTATATAGGAACAATCACATTTATTTTACTGCCGCAAAAAGCGATGAAGAAACGCAATATATGTAATATTATAATATGAATCATTAATTACATCTGCCTTTCCTATCCAAAGGATGTGTGATAACAACGGTGTGGTGTTATATAGCCAGCCTCGCTCTCACCACACGGAAAAGAGCAGCGGACATGCGCAGTATGAACTGTCACAGAGTCCTCCAATCTACTTTCAGTTCCGGTGTAAACGACGTGTTGTGCTTCCGGTGATCACTGTGTCGGGTTTGTTGGTTCCTAGTGGTGTCGTTGGGACATTTTTATCGAGTATGGCTGCGGTAGGCCCAGAGTGCTCCCATTCTGGGGCTCTGGTAACCCAAGACCTGACTTCCAACGTTGTAGCTGTGCCGACATCGGAGAACACAGAGGAGAAGAAGCCAAAGAAGAAGGTGCTGAGTGAGGAGACGTACATAGAGGTGAGGGGGTAGCCTGGAGCTGGGACAATGTACATTCAGGCATTGAGTGATCCACAGGGAGAAGCCTGCTGAATTCAGGGGGAGATAGACTGATCCCATTCACTCCCCGCTAATATTTTAAAGGGGTTGTAAAGTCAGAAGGTTTTTTTTTTATCTTAATGCCTTCTATACAATAAGATAAAAAGCCTTCTGTGTGCAGCAGCCCCCCTAATACTTACCTGAGCCCATCTCTATCCAGCTATGTTGCACGAGACACTGGGCTTGCCGGGACACCCCTCCTCATTGGCTGAGACAGCAGTGCGGTGCCAAAAGACTTTACAATCACTTTAAGTGGAACAAAATCTGAAACTAAATGTAAACAGTTGTGAGCAGGCAGGCTTTTCATTGCAGAAGACCCATGATATGTCACTTATGCAATAAGACAGCCTGCTTCCAATAAATAAATGTGCACTAAGCTGTGCATGCCCGACACACTACAGCAGTGTCAGAATGACTGATTCCTGTGCACATGTATGGGGTGACGACATCCCCCAGCAGCCAATTAACCATTTGCCGACTGTATAACTTACATATACGGCGGCAAGGTGGCACTGCTGCGCCAGATCACATACCCTGTATGCGATCCAACACTTCTGAGTAGGTGGCGTGTTCCGTTAGATTAGGCGACCCATCAGATTTCGTAACGACCAACTTGGTACACCTGGCACTCGGGCACACTAAGCCTATAGTCTGAAGTCACCAAGCGGACATCTTTTTACACCCACACTTTCACACTTATATTTACTAGTAAACTGAGCTTATATTGTGAAATACAGTATTTAGAACTCTTTTGATGTTTAATTTTTAAAAGCAACGGCAAGCCGGCTGATCTCACATGTTTACTAATCTGACAGAAGACCGCTTCTTTTAAAATTCAACATTAAAACAGTGTCACGGACTTCTAAATACTGTATTTCACGATATCAGCTCAGTTTACTGTTAAAAATAAGTGTGAAATGCAAGGCTTCGTGGGTGTAAAAAAGATGTCCGCTTGACAACCTCAGGCTGTAGGCTTACTGTGGCTGAGTGCGGGGTGTACCAAGATGGCCGTGACGGAACGTCATTTCTGTTACAAGGTTTGACGGGTCACCTAATCTGACGGAACAGGGCACGCACATCCCACTCCCGATGTGATTATACACAGCGGGAGCTGATCTGCAAGTATCGCAGACTCGATGTCCGCCAGCTCCCCCCAATCATTCGATACAGAGGCAGAACAGCAGTCTGCCTATGTAAACAAGGCAGATTGCTGTTCTTTCAGGAGGGAAGGCTTGGATCCTGTGTTCCTGCAAAGCAGGGACAAGGATCCATGTCTTCCCTCAGTAAAAGCACCTCCCACACTGTAAAAAAAAAAAAAAAAAACACAGGCTAGGCACACGGTTAACCCTTTGAGCACCCCTGATATTAACCCCTTCCCAGCCAGTGTCAGTACCGTGACAGTGCATATTTTTATCTCTGATCACTGTATTAGTGTCACTGGTTCCCAAAAAAGTGTCAGTTAATGTCCAAATTTTGGCCGCCACAATATCGCAGTCCTGCTATAAGTCGCTGATTGCTGCCATTACTAGTACAAAAAGAACAATTTAACCACTTGCCGAGCGCTGCACGCCGATGTATGTCCCTAATTTGGGGACGGATATCGTTGTTATGGCAGCAGCTAGCTGCCATAACCCCGGTATCCCCGTGTTCGACCGGCGGTCGGCTACGAGATAAAAGTGGTCTCTACAGTGGGTTCGCCGCAAGATCACTTTTATCAGTGGCGGGAGAGGGCCCCCCTCCCGCCGCGATCCGATGCCGTCCACCGCTTACCAGAGCCATCGGCAGCGGCGGAGGCGATCGCGTCCTTCTCAGGGCTGTGCATGGAGACGAGTGAGGGGAAGATGGCCCCCACCCGTCTCCATGACACTGCAGGGCGGAAGCGACGTCAAAACGTCACTTCCGCCCATAGCTCTTAAAGGGCCAATTTATTTTTTTTATTCTTTTAAATGACTTTTTTTTTTTTTTTTTATTATTGCATTTTAGTGTCTTTTTGACCCCAGATCTCATATTTTAAGAGGTCCTGTCATGCTTTTTTTCTATTACAAGGGATCTTTACATTCCTTGTAATAGGAATAAAAGTGACACTTTTTAAAAAAAAAAAAAAAAAAAAAAAAAAAAAACAGTGTAAAAATAAATAAAATCAAGTAAAATAAATAAGAAAAAAAAAAAAAAAAGTTTGCGCAAACCAATCAATATACGCTTATTGGGATTTTTTTCTTACAGTAAATATGTAGCAGAATACATATTGGCCTAAATTTATGAAGAAATTTTAATTTTTTTTAAATGTTTGGTGATCAGGTGATCACCAAAACACAGGTGATCAAATACCACCAAAAGAAAGCTCTATTTGTGGGAAAAAAAAACCTACTTGATTTGATTGTAGTCTGGGAAAATAAAAGGACACACATTTTATTTGGGTACAGCGTTGCATGACCACGCAATTGTCAGTTAACGTAACGCAGTACAGGAATTGAAAAATGGCCTGGTCAGGAAGGGGGGTAAATCTTCCGGAGGTCAAGTGGTTAAGAGGCTGAAAACTCGGCACCCGGAAGTAGCCTGGGGAGAAGATGACAAGGGCTGGCAAGGGATGTAAACATTGCATCGCTGGAAGGTGAAGGCAATTGTTTCACAGAGTTTAGTTCTCCTTTAATTTTTTCCTGCAATGCCCTGCTGGATCACTGAAGTGATTGTAAACCTATTTTTATTTAAAATAACAAACATATTATACTTACCTGCTCTATGTAATGCTTTTGCACAGAGCAGCCCCGATCCTCCTCTTCTCGGTTGCCCCGCCGGCGCTCCTCGCTCCTCCCTGCCGGGTCCCCCCATAGCAGGCCAATTGCTATGGGGCCACTTATGAGTGCTTGCTCCCGAGCTCCCCTCTTTGTGTCTGTTAACACACAGAGTGTGGCTCGGCCATGCCCCCTGCTGTCTCCTCACTGGCTGTGGTTGACAGCAGCAGCCAATGGCTCCAGCTGCCAGCTTCCTATCCAGTGAGGAAAGAGAGAGCCCAGAGAGCTGCTGCTGTCTTGCACATCATTGGATCGAGATTGGGTTCAGGTAAGTGTTAAAGTGGAGCTCCACCCAAAAGGGGACGTACCACCTTAAGTACTCCTCCGCTGCCACACTTGACGTGTCATTTTTTGGGGGTGCGTGTACCTAGTTTTGACAGGTACCCAGCTCCCACTTCTGCTTGGATTGCCTAGGCGATCCGAGTGGAAGTTCTCCTCTCTCTCCTCCCTCTCTGCAATCTTCTGGGATACGTCACAGGTCCCAAAAGACTGCCGCACCATTCAGGAGGCAAAGCGTGACTCATGTCATGTGCAGTGGGCGCCTGGCTGTGAAGCCGCAAGCTGTCACAGTCAGGTGCCCACAGTTGAGATGCCGGGGAGAGAAGACAGGCAAATGGGAACGGCTCGGGTGAGCACATCGCTATTGTGGGACAGTTAAGTGTGTGTTTTATTAAAAGACAACAGCTACAGTTTTAATAAACACAAAAAAGACTGGAGCTCCTCTTTAAGAAAAGGGGGGGGGCGACTGCATGCAGACGGTTTTACTTTTTAAAGTGTAAGTCCACCCTAACACTAAAATCCCTGCATCTACAGACATCCACAATCGAACACTAACCTATCTAGCCCTGTAAAGAAGAAATCAGTATACACACCTTTTTCAAATCCGATCCGGTCTCCATCAGAAGAAGCTCTGCAGAGGAAACAACCGACAACGGCTGTGAAATGAATGAGGAGTGATGTCACCCATAGACTTGCTATAGGGCAGTGATGGCAAACCTTGGCACCCCAGATGTTTTGGAACTACATTTCCCATGATGCTCATGCACTCTGCAGAGCAGTTGAGCATCATGGGAAATGTAGTTCCAAAACATCTGGGGTGCCAAGGTTCGCCATCACTGCTATAGGGATTCCATTGTCGGATGTGTCCTCTGTCCACAGCGAAGCCGCAGCTGACAGCTCAGCATGGGATCCGGTCGGATCTGCTTTAAAAAAGGTATGCATTACAGGGCTAGATAGGTTACTGTTAGATCGTGGATGTCTGTAGATGCAGGGATTTTAGTGTTGGGGTGAAGGGGCGGGGATCGGCCGCTGAGAGACTGAGGCGGCCAATCCCAGCCCCTCCACAGCTCAGCGCTCCAGTGAGCATGGAGGAGCAGCGAGGAGAGCTGCTGATTGATAGTCAGCAGCTCTCCTCTCGGGATCTGTGAGAAGGGAGCCATCGGCGATGTTCGATGGCTCGGTTCTCAGTGTAGAAACACCAGGGGACTGATGCAGCATCAGTCCCATGCTGCATCTACCTAGGTAAGTATAAAAGGGGGAAAAAAAACAACAACCATACTTCTCTTTTAAATCATTTTGACAGTTCTAAGATTGATTGTATGGTTAGAATGTAATGTGTAATGTGAGCCAAAAAGCCCATTTGTAAGCCTTAATGAATTCTACTTTTTTAAAGTATAACTAAACGCTATTTATTTTTATTTAATTTTTTTTTTAACTTTTGGATAGAGTGGAAAGGTATTAGAACATCTGTTTTTTATTGTTGTCTGTTCCCCTGTTTGGGATATTCACCCTCTCTATTTTTCCTATGTACTAGGAACACTTTTGTCACCAAAAGTGAAAGAAAAGCCTGAATTTTGGGTTGTCCCCAGAAAAGTATTATAGTGAAAATCTTCCAGAGGGGACACTAGTTCTGGTGATTCTGGTGAAAACTAGTTATTTCCTCACTTTAAGGGCCAGTTCACACCATAGAAACGCAGTCCGGATGCATTCCGGGTGCTTTTCTGCATGCGCGATGCACATTTTTGCTGCATTCCGGCGCGTTTTTGATGCAGTCCAGTGCTTTTTTTTCCCCCCCTCTTTTTTCTTAACCTTAAATAAGGATAAGTGTGTTGCAGTGGTTTTTGATGCATTTTACAGCGTTCCAGTGCAGGACAAATGCAGCAAGTTCTAATTTTTTTTTTCTGGAACGTACTGGAACTGCAAGCACTGGTGTGAACTATGCCATTGAAAACCATATAGCCTACTTTCCATGCGTTTTTGATGCAGAAAAAAATGCACTGGACTGCATGTGGTGTGAACTGGCCCTGAAAGGATTTCCTGTCACTTCCTGTTTTGGCTAGGACAGGAAATGAAAGAAAATCTCCCCAATTAAACACAGATTGCAAAAATAAAACTGCCAGTGGTTATAACCCTCCCTATCCGAAATGAAAAAGTTTTGCCTTTAGTTCTACTTTAAGGGGACAGTGATAATTTTCAGGTGCCACATTCACCAGTGACAATGTCCAGGATTTTTCCAGCCCTGCAGCAAGGGCAGTGTTGAGCAATGTGATAATTGTTGAGGAAGCAATCACCTGTTCCGTGCAGAAGGTAATATTTACTGTCCAAATCTGTTGGCCTGTTCTGTCCAAACACAATCCTTTGACATGGACTGCGTGATTACCCATTATAGTCTATTCAGGATTGGGTGGCCTTTAATGAAGAGCTCTTACTTCATTTTTTTTTTTTTGTTCTGTCCCCCAGGGGACAAAATGCATATAGTATCGTCCTTGTTCCTGCATGTTTTGTAAGTCTAGCTACGAGGTAAGACAGAATGCCTCCCTTCCCTTTGCGACTGTAAAACAATGTAATTGGTAAGGAATTGGCATCTTGATAAGTGGTGCTAACTGGCTCCCATCACTTTCCATAGACAAGCAGCGGAAGGAGGAATGCAGGGGGGAGGGGTGTTTGTCAGCTTTCTGTCCCTCTGCATTTCTCTTGCCTCTGGTTGTCTCCAGCCAGTGCTTGAAACTCAGACAAGCTCCGATTATTAAACAGCCATCTCCTTGCTAGCTACATTGTTGGATGGCTGTGGAGAGAGAGAGAGGTTGCATCTTGTATGTTCTAGTTCTAGTAGGCTAGGCTTACAAAACATGAAGAAACATGGGATAAAGTGCTAGCTGTATTTTCCCCCCTGGGGACAGAGCACTGAAACAAATTTGAAGTTAGCACTCTTCTTTATTGGTTTGGGTCTTCCAGAGTGATGGAGGTGTTTATAATCCAGTCAAGCAGAGTTTCCCTGGGAACCCACTCAAATCCCTACCCTGTCCCTTCTGTCACCGTGACACCTCTTATTGTGCTTTATCCTTTTACTGGGATCTTCTTTCTATAATAATTGTGAGCAGATAGTTGAAGATTTTTGTCAAGCCAGAAAGTTACTTAGCCCCTAGAATGCAATGGCGTCCCTAAGGGGGGGGGGGCAGAGGGGGCCCTGACCCCCCCAACATTATGCTGTGCCCCACCATGTGCCCCCCCAATAAAAAAAAAAAAATTTTTTTTTTTTTACAAAAAAGGCAATGTCTAAGAGGTAGAGCGTCCCCAGTCAGCTCCTGCGGGTGATTCCTCCCCCCTCCCTCTGCTCGCTGACACTGCATAATGCGAGCGTTCACACAACCACGGCCGCCCGATCTGCTCCTTCCCCTGCATCCTCATTGGCAGGGAGAAGAGCGAGTTGCAGGAAGGTCCAAATATCTCAAAGAAAATATAAATAACACTGCGCTAACCCAATGTGAAAAGCAGCTACATAAAATATGACCAATATTGTAAACAGAAGTAAAAGTGAAATGCAGCGCTAAAAAATGATAACCAATGGTAAAATGCACATCAGACATGGTGACCATTACCAATATATGAAACACATGAAGCATAATACCAGAAAATTGAATATTAGACGGGATATAGTAAAGTCCCAATGTATGGCTATGAATCTGATACAAAAGAGTCCCAAACATAGGCTAAATATGAATGTTGGACTGATGTAGAAATCTTCTCTTGTATATCATGAGTTGTACGATCATGGGAATTGAATAGATGGAATACGCTTACCAGCAGGAGTGGATTCGGATGCCGGTGACACAGAATCAAACAGACTCTGAGATCCTTAATGGACGATGGTTGGTCCTGGAAATCCCGGATCTCAAGGAGGATCTATCCTCTATGGTCCACGTCACGACTGTCCGTTCAGAAGCCCGAGAGGGAATTCTCCGCCACAAACAAGTCTCCAGAGCATGGATGGTTCCCAAAAAGATAGATAGGACGCCAATAGTGCAGATCAAATGACGTTTTTTATTGGATATAACCAATAATCAACAAATGATATAAAAACGTGATCAAACAATAAAATCAAGTGTAGGAAAGAGTAAGGCTCATCCGACGCGTTTCATCCACATGGACTTCAACAGGGGCATCCAGTTGAAGTCCATGTGGATGAAACGCGTTGGGTGAGCCTTACTCTTTCCTACACTTGATTTTATTGTTTTACACGTGATCACGTTTTTATATCGTTTGTTTATTACTGGTTATATCCAATAAAATACGTCATTTGATCTGCACTATTGGCGTCCTATCTATCTTTTTGGGAACCATCCATGCTCTGGAGACTTGTTTGTGGCGGAGAATTCCCTCTCGGGCTTCTGAACGAACAGTCGTGACGTGGACCATAGAGGATAGATCCCCCTTGAGATCCGGGATTTCCAGGACCAACCATCGTCCATTAAGGATCTCAGAGTCTGTTTGATTCGGTGTCACCGGCATCCGAATCCACTCCTGCTGGTAAGCGTATTCCATCTATTCACTTCCCATGATCGTACAACTCATGATATACAAGAGAAGATTTCTACATCAGTCCAACATTCATATTTAGCCTATGTTTGGGACTCTTTTGTATCCGATTCATAGCCATACATTGGGACTTTACTATATCCCGTCTAATATTCAATTTTCTGGTATTATGCTTCATGTGTTTCAGCTATGTATATATTTATAATGGTCACCATATCTGAGTTGCAGGAAGGACTCCACCAGGACTCTCAATTACTGAAAAAGCAGACTGATTTCTCCCATCCTTAGGACAGGAGAACCAGCCTGTAAATTCCAGGAGATGCCAGACCAGCGCTGTCAACAGCAGGGGCAGGACAGCAAGAGGAGGCTGGGGAACCCCACAGTGGCAGAACACCAGGGCCTGGTGGCAAGACAACCTTTGCAACCCTGATAGTTCTCCCACTGCTTTGGACCCTTGTATTTTCTTAGTATGCTGGTGACATATATCTCTTGTTTTCTGCCACCCTGGGGGGGGCCAATACAGTAGGAAGCAGAAAATGTGAAAGGGCCGTTGTGGGATCGTAGTAAAGGGCCCCGGTATGTGTGTGTGTATATATGTGTGTATATATATATATATATATATATATATATATATATATATATATATATATATATATATATATATATATATATTTATTTATTTTATAGTGTCCCCCCATGTGCCCCCCCCCCTAAATATGAAAGCTGGAGACGCCACTGCTAGAATGGTCTCTTGAGGCAAGGTTTATGTAGTCATTATTGTTTGTTTTTATCCCCTATAGAATCTGCAGAAAATCATCCAGAGAGATTTCTTTCCTGATGTGGAAAAGCTGCGGGCTCAGAAGGAATACTTAGAGGCAGAAGAGTCTGGAGATCTTGAGAAGATGAGGCAGATAGCCATCAAGATTGGGACATCGGTGAGGTTGTCTAGAGATACTCCATTACCTTGTAAGTAAATCTGACAAGCTATTGTAGTTCTGACCAGAACATCTATGAATTCTTTAGCAGTCCACACACCTGTAATGATCTGATCTTTTTAAGAAGCAATTTAAAGTGGTTGTAAATCCTCACATATACCCAGTGAAGTGACTGGACTCAGGTGATAGATACACAGAGATGAAACAAATCCTCCTACATACAGGGCCTTGAAAAAGTATTCACACCCCTTGAAATTTTCCACATTTTGTCATGTTGCAACCAAAAACATAAATGTGTTTTAATGGGATTTTATGTAATAGACCAACACAAAGTGGCACATAATTGTAAAGTGGAAGGAAAATGATAAATGGTTTTCAATTTTTTTTTTTTTTTTTTTTACAAATAAATATGTGAAAAGTGTGGTGTACATTTGTATTCAGCCCCCCGAGTCAATACTTTGTAGAACCACCTTTCACTGCAATTACAGCTGCAAGTCTTTTTGGGTATGTCTCTACCAGCTTTGCACATCTAGAGAGTGACATTTTTGCCCATTCTTCTGTGAAAAATAGCTCAAGCTCTGTCATATTGGATGGAGAGCGTCTGTGAACAGCAATTTTAAGGTCTTAGATTCTCAGTTGGATTCAGGTCTGGACTTTGACTGGGCCATTCTAACACATGAATATGCTTTGATCTAAACCATTCCATTGTAGTTCTGGCTGTATTTTTAGGGTCTTTGTCTTGCTGGAAGGTGAACCCCTACCCCGGTCTCAAGTCTTTTACAGACTCTCACAGATTTTCTTCTAAGATTGCCCTGTATTTGGCCCCATCCATCTTCCCATCGACTCTGACCAGCTTCCCTGTCCTTGCTGAAGAAGAGCATCCCCACATGTTTCTGATGCTGCTACCACTATGTTTCACGGTAGGGGTGGTGTATTCAGGGTGATGTGCAGTCTTAGTTTTTCGCCACACATAGCGTTTTGCTTTTAGGCCAAAAAATGCTTTGTCTCCCATATGGCTTCTCGCAAAACTGCAAACAGGACTTCTTATGGCTTTCTTTCAACAATGGCTTTTTTCTTGCCACTCTTCCATAAAGCCCAGATTTGTGGAGTGCACGACTAATAGTTGTCCTCTGGACAGATTCTCCCACCTGAGCTGTGGATCTCTGTAGCTCCTCCAGAGTTACCATGGGCCTCTTGGCTGCTTCTCTGATTAATGTTCTCCTTGCCAGGCCTGCCAGTTAAGGTGGATGGCCATGTCTTAGTAGGTTTGCAGTTGTGCCATACTCCATTTTCAGATGATGGATTGAACAATGCGACATGAAATGTTCAAAGCTTGGGATATTTTTTTATAACATAACCCTGCTTTAAATTTCTCCACAACTTTATCCCTGACCTGTGTGGTTTGTTCCTTGGCCTTCACAATGCTGTTTGTTCACTAAGATTTTTTAACAAATCTCTTGTCACGTCTACCCCAACGCAGGTGGTCAGACACTATAGCTGGCTACTGTGTTCTTCACCTATAGCAGCCCCCTTTCCCATAAGACAAGCAGGCCTACCGGTACTCGGTTGCCCCCAGGTCTTATACACAATGCTATAGTGCCTGGCCACCACGCCAAAGCAGGCGCAAACTGAGCAAAGCAAATGGGTATTCGTGGTTTGCAGACAGGCAGCATGGTTCTATGACAGTCCAGGTAAAAGGCAGGCTGAGTTCAGGAAATAGTTCAAAATCCAGTCCAAGGTCCCAAGGTCATACACAGGGAAATCTAATCTAGCAGAGCAGGGCAGACAGGGGGCTTGATCAGGAATTACAAATGTATTACTCTCTATCACAAGCATGCGAGTGAGTGTCTGACCACATCAATCACCTAGCAGGTGGACAAAGACAGGGAGAATGCCATAGCCAAAACCAGGATGCGGGAATGAGGAGCAGGAATGCTAGATGCTCCTGACACCTCTGAGGGCTTCACAGAACAGCTGTATTTATACTGAATTTCAATTACACACAGGAGGACTCTATTTACTAATTAGGTGACTTCCGAAGGCAATTGGTTCCACTAGATTTAAGTTAGGGGTATCAGAGTAAAGGGGGCTGAATACAAATGCACGCCACACTTTTCAGATATTTATGTGTAAAACATTTGGAAAACCATTTATCATTCTCCTTCCACGTCACAATTATGTGCCACTTTGTGTTGGTTTATCACATAAAATGCCAATAAAATACATTTACGGCTGTAGCATGATAAAATGTGGAAAATGTCAAGGGATATGAATACTTTTTCAAGGCACTGTACGTTGTACCTGTTTATCTGCTGCAATAGCTCCTGTAGAGCTTTCTAAAACAAACAGGTCAAATGTTTTTTCTCATCTCCAGCAGGCAGAGAGTGGGTATCTGTTGTGACATAAATATAGAGAAAGGCCACCTAAACTCAAACCCTAGCAGCACTCAGTCCCCACTTATGCAGAAACCGCCAAAAAGAACTTTGCCCGTGGGACTTTTGGGAGTGGTGCTGAAGAAAGGTCAAACAAGATATTAAAAATGTACAAAATGTATTACACAAATATTTAAAATGACTAACAAAAGGCATTAATATAGTTCGATTACATTTACATTATCAATATCCACATATCAAACACGTGAATACAACATAACACCCATGATTGGTTGAAGTGTGTAATAAACAGTTCACAAAGACTTCTTCTGGAGACAGCCCAGATATAAGATATAATTCTTTGTGTGAGTATATCTGCAGAAAAAACTATATCATATTTAAAAAAAAAAAAAAGAGAGAAAACACATCAATTAAATAGGAATTCGTGCATTTTAAGTTAAGAGAGTACATCCCGTCAGGAGATGAAGTTCCAGACTGTGTAAGATATTATATATATATATACACACACACACACACACACACACACACACTCACTCGGTGGGTTAGCTTCTTTTCTTTTTTTGTTGTTCTGTTGTCAAAGTGGACTCCCAATCCTCCACTGATAATATTTAAATAGAAGAAAAAAACAGGACCCGTGCTTCATGTATAGCCAGATAAGCCTGATGAAGAGCAGTGATGCTCGCAACTGTACAGTGGCTTGCACTTTTTGTACATGCTTTTGAATGAAATTGAAGTAAAGAAGAATTGCATTGAAGCACGGGTCCCGTTTTATTTATTTTTATATATATATATATATATATATATTAATATATTATAATCAGAATTGCTGCACAAACGGTGAAAATGTATTGGTAAAAAATTACATCATATCAGGTATTGTCAGGTGACGTTTCCGGCTAACAATGATATTGCCCTTTTTCATGACCACATACCTACAACTGATCATATACAAAGGTCTATATATACGTAGCTTGTGAAGGCTACTAATCAATCAATCAAATTCAAATTCAGCTTGAATCATCACATAAAAAACACATTCCTTATCATGAGTAATTTAATCAATTACAAAACATGGAACGACTTTGGAAACAAGAGGAAAAAATCCCTTCACTAGATGATAGTATGCTTGATAGAATAGTTCATCTATAAAAAATATATACAACATAATCAATAATAGGTAAACCATTATCCATCATTAATTAAAAACAATTGCAGAAAACAACAACAAAGAGATCTGTGATAAAATACTGGATCTGTCAGTAAAAGATCGGCCGATATATTAATCGATCGACTATCTAGTGACTCAGATCCTAAGGAACACAATACAAAGCGCACAAAGGAATTTTTTACCTTGTTTACCTATTATTGATTATGTTGTATATATTTTTTTTTATAGATGAACTATTCTATCAAGCATACTATCATCTAGTGAGGGGATTTTTTTCCACTTGTTTCCAAAGTCGTTCCATGTTTTGTAATTGATTGAATTACTCATGATAAGGAATCTGTTTTTTATGTGATGATTCCAGCTGAATTTGATTGATTAGTAGCCTTCACAAGCTACGTATATATAGACCTTTGTATATGATCAGTTGTAGGTATGTGGTCATGAAGAAGGGCGATATCATTGTTAGCCCGAAACGTCACCTGACAATATCTGATATGATGTAATTTTTTACCAATAAATTTTCACCGTTTGTGCAGTAATCCTCTTCTGATTTTTTTTTTTTTTTTTTTTAATATTGTAGTCCCTGGGAAGGACTAGATTGCTTGCACAACACCGCCTAAAGACCGTTCAGTGCACCTCACCCAGTGACTGTATGTGTATGTGTATGTATATATATATATATGTGTATGTGTGTGTATGTATATATATATATATATATATATATATATATATATATATATATATATATATATATATATATACAATTATAAAGAGCTCCAGTGGAACCTGAAAACTCAGTGAAGAAAGGGACAACCTCCATCTGTACACTGACATAGGGAAATATACAGAGCTGAGGCTGGGAGTCACCTGCTTTGTGCTGGAGGGAGGGGAAGGGCGGCCATCTCCCAGTAGGCTGTTGTTTCGACTTAGAATCTTATCTATGACTCATGCAGATAGAAGAATGTAGAGATTCCAGAGAGGAATGATACTCGGTGCTCTGTATTAAGGCAAGTACACACTAAAGAGGGATATTCTTTGTACATTTTTCATATCTGAGGTTCACAACTACTTTAAAAGTTTTGATTAAATCTGACAAATATTGATCTTTTTCAGTACTTGATTTCTTTTGACTTATTTTGTGAGGTGGAATTGAAGATAAAAAAAAGATAATGTGGGTTGGAAAATGTTTGACAAATGAACTCTCCTGAAAACTGTTGGGTTTTTAATTTGGGGTCCTGCGGAATCTTGTGCTCCAGTCTTCTCTGCATCGCTGGAATATGGGTGGCCACTCCACGTCTTCATGTACCATGCAGGCCCAACAGCAGCTGCTGGTCTTGCATTGCATGTAGTTATGTCAGCAAGAAGAGAGGCACCAAGACTCATTCACTATAAAAAAAAAAAACACTAGCTACATTCCATTGCCATTTTTTTAAATACCTGGCATTCATCTTCAATAGGAGAATTATTTGTGCCATTTCAGCTTGAACAAACTGCCCATTTATATTTGGCATGGGGCCAAATTTTTCTTTGATGCCTTGTTGTGTGGTTTTGACATCTGTTTGATCTGGTCATTACATTGAATGGATGTCTATCAGATATTTGACTGTATGTATGAACTGCTTTACAGTATACATTTAATGTCATTGTAGGGGTATTTAGACATGAATATTTGCATTGATGCAGTTTTGTATTATCAAAGATAAGAAAACAGGATGCGCTGATACTAAATGGTGTCTTATTGTTTTCCCATCTCTTCATCTTTAGGGCATAAATCATTTCATTTTTGGGTATTTGCCATAATAATGTAGAATGATTGCAATGTACATCTCCTCTTCCTCCTCCTTCCTTTTTTTTTTTTTTTGTTATGGTCTGGACTAAAAAAAATAAATATGTAACGATTAGATATTTTTAGGTTTGGTTAAAAATTAAAACTTGCATATGAACATTTCATAGTGTTCAGTCCAGCCAGAAAGTGGTGCTTTAGGCTCTTTTCTCACACAAGCAAATGAGTCCGACTCATAGACTATCAGACAGTTCAGTTTAGGGTTTCAGCCATACAAAGCAAGCCGAAAGGCAGAGCCCTCTCTTTGGCTAACCTATAATTCTAATTTAGTTGTATTGTAATGTTTTAAATAATAGAAAGTATAACTTTTTCATTAATTTGTACAGTCTAAAAAATGTGTGTGGTGCAACTTGCTTATGTATTATGTTCAATCTTTAGATGTTACACCTGCCACATTTGAAACACCTGCTGGTATTCCTGGTACACCTTCTTTGGCTGCAAAGCACAGAACAGGAGATGAAGGTAAGGCAGCCTTAAGCATTATTCTCATGTACTGTCTAATTACCATGGTCCCCATCTCCTGATCCGCTCCATAGAATCTACATGCCTGTCTCACCGAACTGTTGAAGGTGTGGACATTTTGCAGGATTCCATGCTCCACATTTGATGGGCATGTACCACAATACACGGTTTCTCGTCATGCATCTTCCTCATCTTTGACACTCTCACTGACTCGCACATCCCCCTGTCCCTGTCCATCAACCTCTTCTCTTGTACCAGGCTCCATCTTCTCAGCTAAAAAGGATTTATTACGCTTTTTTGTAATAGCTGTCAGAAATGTAGCCAGGCATTGGAAAATCGGTTGACCTCGCCACAATAGTAGAGTGGCTTGCTGAACTTGCTCACATACAATGGGGGTTATTTACAAAAGGCAAATCCTCTTTGCACTATAAGTGCACTCGCTGTAAATCTGAGGGGTAGATCTGAAATGAAGGGAAGCTCTGCTGATTTTATCATCCAGTCATGTGCAAGCTAAAATGCTGTTTTATATTTTCCTTGCATGTCCCCCTCGGATTTACAGCGACTGCACTTCCAAGTGCACTTGTAGTGCAAAGTGGATTTTCCTTTCGTAAATAACCCCCAATGTCTAGAAGAGCTGTTGGCGCAATATCACAATACATTTTCTACATTCATTAATGGCTACCTGGTGTATCTGGATATTCTTTTCAGACTCCTTTTTTCCAAACCATTTTCTCCTGACTTAGAAACCCTTGGGAAAGTCTTAAGCCTTTCCCATCCGTACACTCATCCTCCCTCTCCCTCCTTTTTTTTTTTTTTTTTCTTTTTCTTTTTCTCTTATTTCCATCTGCTTTCTCTTCTCTACATTAATGAGCGCATTTTTTAGTCCTTTAAACTTCACTTTTGAATTACTAAATGTGGGTGTTTGCCCATGATGGCAACGCCCCTCTCTTAGGGAAGTACCACATCACTATGATTTTAAATTTTTCATACACCGTACTCTAATGCCCCGTACACACGGTCGGATTTTCCGATGGAAAATGTGTGATAGGACCTTGTTGTCGGAAATTCTGACCGTGTGTAGGCTCCATCACACATTTTCCATCGGATTTTCCGACACGCAAAGTTTGAGAGCAGGATATTAAATTTTCCGACAACAAAATCCGTTGTCGGAAATTCCGATCGTGTGTACACAAATCCGACGGACAAAGTGCCACGCATGCTCAGAATAAATAAAGAGATGAAAGCTATTGGCCACTGCCCCGTTTATAGTCCCGACGTACGTGTTTTACATCACCGCGTTTAGGATTTTCCAACAACTTTGTGTGACCGTGTGTATGCAAGACAAGTTTGAGCCAACATCCGTCGGAAAAAATCCTAGGATTTCGTTGTCGGAATGTCCGAACAAAGTCCGACCTTGTGTAGGGGGCATAAGACCCAGGTGGAGACCCTTGCAAAACAGGCATGATGTGACTTTAGACCTAAAGCTCTTGTTACTTATGTAATGTCAGGTTGTTCCCTTCTCCTATTGCCTCACTCCAACATGGAGCAAATTTGCCTCTTGTTTTTATTTCAGGAATGTTATCTGGAATTGACTTAATGAAGCTTTTCCTGTGTCTGTACTTTTTTAATTGAAATTAATAAAGTCTTATTAAAATAAAAAAATAAAAAAAAGGCCAAAGCAACAGAATCCTAAAAGAAGTGCTAAGCTTCTTCAATATCTCTGTGGGGAAAAAAAAAAACACCTTGGCTGAAGTTCCATTTTGAGTATATTGTATGTTTTGTTAGCTGAGAAAATGTAAGATTTTTACTAATTACAATGTTTTACCGATTTAAGGGAAAGTTACCCAGAACTAATGTTTCAGTATTAGGTGGATACCATTGTGTTGTAGCCTATACTGACTGCTCGTAGCTCTTTGGAACTCAGGCAATGAGATTGGGGGTTACTGTATGTCTTCTAACCTTACTGGCTTTATACTGAAAGAAGGTATTTAGTATTTCCCATCTATGAAGGTTAAAAAAATCGCTGGTTGGGGGGGGTCATGATTATCTTATTTGACTAAAAGACAGATTAGGTGCAGATATATCTGTGCCACATTTTCATGCATGATCTGCACATTCACTGTGCAGTAACAACCAGTAGTAGGAAGTAGTGGCTTCCAACCAATAGTTAAATTTCAATTTCAGGTTTAGCTTTTAATCTAAAAACTAATTGCACTTTTGCAGCAGAAAGCGAGAAAACAGAAGAGGAAAGTCGGGAGCTTCCCAGCCTTGATAATTTTTTAGCAAAACACACTAGTGAGGACAACGCTTCCTTTGAACAAATAATGGAAGTGGCAAAGGAGAAAGAGAGAGCACGGAATTCCTGGCTATATGAAGCTGAAGAAGAGTACAAACAGGCAAGATAATGTTTATATTTTCCTTTAATGGCTGTACAATGTGTGATTGAATACTTATGTACATAGTACTCTTTTTTTTTTTTTTTTTTTTTTTTTTTATTAATATTATTATACAGGATTTATATAGCGGCAACAGTTTACGCAGCACTTTACAATATAAAAGGGAGACAATACAATAAAATACAAGAGGATTACGTTTTAACAGTTGATTTTGCATTAATGACATTCAGATTTTATCCCTAGTTGACCGATAGACTTCATTACATTCAGCATGGTGCTGCAGTGGTTAGCATTGTTACTTTACAGATTTGGAATCCTGGGTTTGATTTCCCAGGGGACCATGTATATTGAGATTGTTTGTTCTGATTGTGTGTGTGTTTTTTTTTTTTTTTTTTTTTTTCTCCAGGTTATTCACTTTAAAAAAATAATAGTACTAGTAGGATAAAATGCTCTTACCTTCATTGCCCATTATATTGTACTGTTTATTATATTGTAAGCTTTCCTGGAGATAGGGACTGAAGTAACATAAAGTAGATGTTATCCTCGGTTGAAACTATATTTAAAAATGTTCAGTTGATATGGATATCTGGAGATATTGGCAGCATAGTTTATATGTATATTCCAACATTACCTGTAAAAGTCAGGCTTGGTCCAGCCCTTCTACATGCATTAGCCTTCATCTTGGATCATCAATGGCATGCGGCCTGTTTGGCTTTAGGGAGGCTTGAGAGATGGGAGGGAGAGGGGCAAGGTGCAACTACTTACAGAATAGTTGAGATTTGAATATAAATATGTCGATCAACTATTCGTATATAGTATTCCTCTGCTCATGCATTTTTTCATGCTATACTTGGTTACCCAAGTTTGTAACAAGGTTACACTAATTACATTTATGTGTAATGGAATTTCCTGCTCTTTAGTTAATAAACCTTTTTAATGGTAAGCCTTTCTTGTCAAGAAGCAACTGCTTGTACACATGTATGTTTAATACAAACACACATAGTGGTTGAAGCTATATTCCAAAAGGGGGAAACTTTATCTAATGTTAATAAATCATTGTAATGTTCTCTCTCTTTCACTTCTCCCCAGCGGTTTCAGAATAACCTGGCTCTCCCTTCTGCTGAATTGCAAGCCATAGAAAATGTAAAAGCGGGGCTAGACACCTGGGAATACAAAACGCATAATACCCTCATGTACTATCCTGCAGGTTTGTATTCTTTGAAGCACTAACGATAATGCTTGTAGAATAATCATACTTTTCCAAGGGTCCCTGCCTGTTTTTCAATGGCTTGGCAGATGATCAGGGCAGATACATGCTTATCACAGTTTTTGTTACAGGACTATGTTTCTCTAATTTTGGCTGTGATATATACAGGACTGGTGAGTAGGTAATGTTTGGAAAGTGACATCGCCTTTTAAGGAAGATGGCGCACATTTCCTGAAAGATCTTGGTGGGCTTTTCCATATGGTCAGTTTATAATGACATTCCTATAGCATTAGGTCAGTTAAGGTAAAACCGTCCTTATGTCTTTTTATATGGCCCCTTAACCAGGTTTTGGAGGCATTCTTATAAATTAATGAGATATAATCAATGAAAAATGAATTTTTCCATCACATGCACATTTCTGTTGGTAGTTTTTATAGAAAACTATAACATATTATGTAGGGCTGCAACTAACGATTATTTTCATAATCGATTAGTTGGCCGATTATTGTTTCGATTAATCGATTAATTGGTTGATAAGCTTAAAAAAAAAAGCGTTGTGTATAATTTAGTTAATATGTAAAGTTTAAAAATAATGCAATTTATTCTTAAATATCTCTATGCAGTGGTAAATATAAATAACTATATGGTTAGGGAGCAAAATATCTAATCCACTCTGAGAATAACAGACAGAAAAGATATACTGTATATATTAGAGTAGATATACTGTATATGCTATTAGAGGATATATACTATTAAAGGGTGAATCTGGTAAATCTCATCAGACTCCGAGATCAATTTTTTTTAATTTAAAAAACAAACAGTGTCTTCCTTCAAAAAAAAAAATGGCATTTTAAGAACGTTTGTTTAATTTTCTAATTGTTAGTGGGGTCAAATTGATGTTCATTTTCAACCACAGTGACAATTTGGAAATAATAGAAAACTTCTTGGTCAAAGGAATTTTCATACGGTGTATGTGGTTTTCGTTCATTTTAAAAACAGAATGTTAAAAACAAGTGAAAATTTCAAACATTCTTTCATTCAGCGAACGTACAAAGATTTTTCTTCTGAATATTCTCTTCTGAAAATTGATCCGTGTGGCCAGTATAAGGCTCGGTACACATATATGCAGTTTGCTTTTGATATGTTTCTGCAGTGCTTTTTGCAGTGCGTTTTGATTTTTGCACACGTGATTTTGCTGCAATTTGCATTTTTGCCTTTTTTTGGCCAATTTGTTGGGCAGATTAAAAAACACAAATTGCTGCAAAAACGCATTACATGCTTTTCTGCAGCTTTTCCATTGAAGTATATTGAACCAAAACAGTTTTGTGTTAAAAAAAAAAAAAAAAAAGTCCCTGACCCTTTCCAAATATGCAGCGGCGGAAAAAAAGCATAGATGTGAATGTGTCTCATAGGAAACCATGTAAATGAACTGTAGTGCGTTTCTGCAAAAAGCACCAAAAAACAGATGTGAACCAGGTCTAAGACGTTTAGTAACATAATGGGGTTAAAAAAACTAAAATTAGCCCTTTACAGTACAAAAAACAGAGAATCTCTATTGTAAGGGGTTCATTTTTTTACCGTAGAACTGTGAAAGTAACATTTACAGTAGCGATTATTTGCTCTTTTTGTACTATAAAAGGCTCAATTTAATTTTTTTAACCCAATTGTGTTACTGGACGTTTAATCGATTATGAAAATAGTAATCGATTATTTTCATAATCGATTAGTTGTTGATTAATCGATTAGTTGTTTCAGCCCTAATATTATGAAAGGATGATATTTACAAAACGGACACCTTGGATCTTCTATCGAAACACTAAGGGTCGGTTCACACTGGGACGACTTGGGATCCGACTTGTACGCCCTCAAGTCGCCCCAAGTCGCCCCAGAAAGAGATTCACATTTAAGTGAATGGGAGAGTCTTAATAGACACTACTGAAGTCGCTCCGACTTCAGAGCGTACTCCCTGTACTACTTTGATCCGACTTCAGCCTATTGACTATCATTGAAGTCGGATCGCCGTCTCGCATGATCCGACTTCGGCATGCGACTTGTGCTCAGATGATCTTGAGGGGGAACTCCGCGCTAAATTTTAAATAAAAATCCGGCATGGGTTCCCCCTCCAAGAGCATACCAGGCCCTTGGGTCTGGTATGGACCTTGAGGGGAAGCCCCTACGCCGAAAAGGCGGTGTGGGGGGTCCCCCAATCCATACCAGACCCTTATCCGAGCACGCAGCCTGGCCGGACAGGAATTGGGGTGGGGGACGAGCCAGCGCCCCCCCCCCATCCTGAACCGTACCAGGCCGCATGCCCTCAACATGGGGGGGTTGGTGCCTTGGGGAAGGGGGGCGCGCTGCGGCCCCCCCCCCACCCCAAAGCACCTTGTCCCCATGTTGATGAGGACAAGGGCCTCTTCCCGACAACCCTGGCCGTTGGTTGTCGGGGTCTGTGGGCTTATCGGAATCCGGGAGCCCCCTTTTAATAAGAGGGCCCCCAGATCCCGGCCCCCCACCCTATGTGAATGAGTATGGAGTACATCGAACCCCTACCCATTCACCTAGGGAAAGTGTCAATTTAAAAAAAAACACTACACAGATTTTTAAAGTAATTTATTAGACAGCTCCGGTGGTCTTCTTCCGACTTCGGGGTCTCTCCGGTTCTTCTCCGCGCTCTCCGGGTCTTCTGCCGGGCTCCTCCGCTATTTTCTGCTCTTTTGCCGCTCTTTTGCTATAGCGGAGGAGCCCGGTCTGCTGCCTTCTTCTCTTCGGGGGTCTCTCCGGTTCTTCTCCGCGCTCTCCGGATCTTCTGCCGGGCTCCTCCGCTATCTTCTGCTCTTTTTCCGCACTTTTGCTATAGCGAAGGAGCCCGGTCTTCAATCTTCTGCCTTCTGCCCTCTTCTCCTGATGTTGACACGACACTCTCTGGGGCTGGAATGCACTCTGAGCGCTCCGCTCTGACTTATATAGGTGGTGACCACGCCCCCTTATGCCGTCACAGTCCCTGGGCATGCTGGGACTGTGACGTTTTAGGGGGCGTGGTCATCACCCAATGACCACGCCCCCTTATGCAGTCATAGTCCCAGCATGCCCAGGGACTGTGACGGCATAAGGGGGCGGGGTCACCGCCTATATAAGTCAGAGCGGAGCGCACAGAGAGCATTCTAGCCGGAGAGAGCGTCGTGTCAACATCAGAAGAAGAGGAGAGGGCAGAAGACGGAAGACCGGGCTCCTCCACTTTAGCAAAAGAGCGGCAGAAGAGAGCGGAGGAGCCCGGAGGAAGATCCGGAGAGCGTGGAGAAGAACCGGAGAGACCCCCGAAGTCGGAAGAAGACCCCCGGAGCTGTCTAATAAAATACTTTAAAAATCTATGTAGTGTTTTTTTTTTAATTGACACTTTTTCCCTAGGTGAATGGGTAGGGGTACGATGTACCCCATACTCATTCACATAGGGTGGGGGGCCGGGATCTGGGGGCCCCCTTATTAAAGGGGGCTCCCGGATTCTGATAAGCCCTCCGCCCGCAGACCCCGACAACCAACGGCCAGGGTTGTCGGGAAGAGGCCCTTGTCCTCATCAACATGGGGACAAGGTGCTTTGGGGGGGGGGCCCGCAACGCGCCCCCTCCACCAAGGCACCAACCCCCCCATGTTGAGGGCATGCGGCCTGGTACGGTTCAGGAGGGGGGGGGGGGGGCGCTCGCTCGTCCCCACTCCCATTCCTGTCCGGCCGGGCTGCGTGCTCGGATAAGGGTCTGGTATGGATTGGGGGGGACCCCCCCACGCCGTTTTTTCGGCGTAGGGGGTTCCCCTCAAGGTCCATACCAGACCCAAGGGCCTGGTATGCTCCCGGAGGGGGAACCCATGCCGGTTTTTTATTTAAAATTTGGCGCAGAGTTCCCCCTAAAGATTCATACCAAACACAGTGGCGGGGATCCAAGTCGGATCCCCGTTCATTGAAAGTCGGACACATGTCGCAGGGCAAAGTCGGATCCACAAGTCGCGTTGAAGTTGTGTTGAAGTCGCGTTGCAAAGTCGCGTTGAAGTCGTGTTGCCCCTGTGTGAATCGAGCCTTAAAAAGTATATTGACTATATGTACAGAGTTTGGAGTGACTCTTTATTGTGCTGGAAAAAAAAAAGCTTCTTTACAGTAATATCTCTTACAGGTGTGCCAGATAATGATCTCATCTTCAAAAAACCTCGGGAGGTGGTCCATAGAAACACACGTTTCCAGAAGGACCCATTTAGTCAAGCCTTAAGTAAGACACAGCTCCAACAAGCAGCTGCCTTGAATGCACAAGTAAGGCACTTTTTTCTTATTGCTTTTGTCTGCTTTCTTGGAGTGTATTTGACTCAGTAAGCAATATTTTTTTTTTCTGTGTACAGTATAAACAAGGAAAGGTTGGCCCTGATGGGAAGGAACTGATACCACAGGAATCCCCAAAAGTCAATGGCTTTGGATTTGTGGGCACTCCATCACCTGCTCCTGGTATGTACATAGCAAATTTATGTTGGTCTAGTCATAGAAGATTTGTACTTTAGATAGCCAAAACAGAACCTTGGTCCTAAACTAACAACAATATTTCATTGTTTTATCGTTACAGGAGTTGATGAGTCGCCTTTAATGACATGGGGTGAGGTTGAGAGCACTCCTTTTCGTTTAGATGGTTCAGAGACCCCATATTTGGAAAAGGCACCTGGTCCATCATTTAAGGTAAATGTATATCTTCTATATTCCCTGAATATGGGTGTAACATGTTACAAAAGTTGAACTTCTCCTTTTAAGCTTTGACTATAAAACCTAGAAGCTGATTGGTTCTATTCAGAGCTGCACCAGATTTTGCACTCTCCAGTTTTACTAAATCTCCCCAAAGTGTTGTTTGCAGCAACGGGTGTGATTTGTACTTTTCATATTCATATACACAACTCCTCCTGACTAAGCTTTAGGTGTTGCCTGGCCTTTGTCCTAGGTAATGCTGCATATTGGTTGCAATAAATAGCAGTGTAAATACCTTTTTTTTAACATTTTCCTAGTGGTCACTTGATCGCACACGTGACAATTCCCATTGATCTAAGGGCCCTTTACTCCTGTCATGGGACCCTTTAATCTGGTCCCGCAGTGGGCCCACTTCTTGCCATCTTGGGCCCTCCTCACGGTGGTGGAACGCCAGGGCCCAGTCGCAAATGCATTTTTTTTTAACCATTTTATTTATTTTTTTACATTTTTTTTACAGTTTATTTTTAGGAGCCCATTTGGGGGACTTTGGTGAAATATCAGGGGTCTAAACAGACATCTGATAGTCCACATTTGAGACAGAGAAAGGAGATTGAGGACACAGCCCTCAATCCCTATCTCTGCAGCCTCAACTGCTCAGAATTTATGGACAGGAATAGCTCTGTACAGAGCTTCCTGTTCATTCACAAACTGAAGCATACTGAAGCAGTCGGTAAAGTGCATATTTATCGGCTCTTTCCCTGCTGTTCATCATGACGCATCCCCTATGGGGAGATGTTCCAGGAGAGCAGACAGGGAGGCCGGGGGCAGCAGTACCTGGATAGGAGGGGTGGCTGTATATAGATGAACAGATTCCTTCCATTTTCCTCCTGCAGGAAGGAGAAGCGGGCTTTCAGCGGCTGCAGGACGAGATTGAAGGGCATCAGTATATGCTGCCGTTCCTCCTATCCAGGTGTACAGGGGGGCTGCACAGGCCCCCTGAAGCATGGGGCCAGGTCAAAATTGTGAGCCCTATGTGTACATACCTTCTCTAGGCATTGTCTGAGTCTCCTTCCCCCAGCTGCAGCAGAGTGCTGCTTTTAAAAAAAATGTGTGCAAGTGCATTAAACTATGCCTTGTGGTGCATAGGCTGCCTTATCACAGTGCAATTAATAAGATTGTTAACTACTTGCCTCCCGCCCCGTCAAATACGGCAGGACGGTGCGACTCTCGTTCTGAGACGGCGTCCCAGGAAGGCCGCTATCGTGCGCGGTGGCTGCGGCGTGTCCTAGCAAAACGGCACGGCCACGATCGCCGTGCTCGAGACATATGACGACGTCCCAGAACGAGAGCCGCATTGCCCCGCCGTCATTTGACCCCGTTCTCTGGAAAGAGCCACGTCCGTGGATCTTTAACCATGTGATCGGCTGTGTCCAATCACAGCCGGTCACATGTAAACAAGGAAGTACCGGTAATCAGCGCTCCTTGCCTCACACTGACAGAGTGTGTGGCGAGGAGAGACGATCAGCGGCATCTCCACGCAGGGGGACATCTAGGAATGTAATCAGGGCACTGATCATCAGTGCCCTGATTACAATATTGCAAAATAGTGTCACAAATGCCATCTATCAGTGCCCACAAGTGCCACCAATCAGTGCCCATTAGCGATGCGAGTCAGTGCTGGCAATCAGTGCCACCTATCATTGCTGCCCATCAGTACTGCCTATCTGTGCTGCCTATCGGCGCCCACCAGTGCTGCCTATTAGTGCCCATCAGTGCCACATATCGGTGCCACCTATCAGTGCCCATAAGTGCGGCACATTAGTGCCTCCCCATAAGTGCCACCTCCTCAATGCCCACCAGTTCAGCCTATCGGTGCCACCTCATCAGCGCACATCAGTGAAGGTGAAAAATTACTTAGTTACAAAATATACTGACAGAAAAAAGTAAAAAACTTTTTTTTTTTGTTTTTTTTTTCAAAATTTTTGGTCCTTTTTTTTTTTGTAAAAAAATAAAAAACCCAGCAATGATTAAATACCACCAAAAGAAAGCTCTATTTGTGTGACGAAAATGATAAAAAATTAGTTTGGGTACAGTGTAGCATGACCGCGCAATTTTCATTCAAAGTGCGACAGCGCTGAAAGCTGAAAAATGGCCTGGGCAGGAATAGGGTGTAAGTGCCCGGTAGGCAAATGGTTAAACACATCCTGGAGCTTTATGTTCTCAGGTACTGAGGAATAAGTGACTGCTTTGCTGCAGGCATTTTGATCAGTATTCTACGGCAGCAAAGATTAATAACAATAAAATAAATTATTAAAATCAAACAGGCACACATTTTCTATTACAAATGTAACGGAAAATGGCTTTTATTAGAATTTTGTTTAATATTATTGCACAGGCATTTAGTGAAGTTTGAGACTTGAGGTCAGAAACTAATAACAACCTTTCCAATGGTTTGATATTCTTATACTGTGTTGTAATAGATTCTGGAACCTGGCCGCAGGGAGCGTTTGGGTCTGAAAATGGCCAATGAGGCAGCAGCAAAGAACAGAGCGAAAAAACAGGAAGCATTAAGAAAAGTGACAGAGAATCTAGCTAGGTAAGTGCAGACACTATAATTACAGTGCCCTAAAAAAGTATTCATACCCCTTGAAATTTTCAAAGTTTCTTTATCGTACATCACGGGACACAGAGCACCATAGTAATGACTATTTGGGTTATATGCTACCTTTAGGTGATTGGACACTGGCAACCAATAGTAAGAAGGTTCCTCCCATATAACCCCTCCCATACAGGAAGTACCTTTTAGTTTTTTGCCAGTGTCTTGAAGGTGATGGTCATGGCTGTAGAAGCTCTTCAAATTCTTCAAATAATGTCCCAGTGAGGATGTTATAATCGGATCCATTTGGATGGCATATCATGCTAAAGTGGATGGTACCCGAGCCTTGGTGCAAGAACAAGGTTTTGCCTGTAACTTGTCCGTATGGCGCTGGACCCTTGTTATATGGTATTCCTGGTCTTTTCATTTGCCTAAGGAAACCTAAAGGGTGCTTTACAGGTCCAAGGGTGTGGACCCTGAACAATGGGGGGACCCGGTCCTTGAAGGTCCTCAGTGACGCTACCCGCGGTGATGGGGGAAGATTGGGCCTATCTCAGGCCCTGCTGCGAAGATCGGTAAGTGCTTCCTCTGGAGGCCTAATTTATATTACCATTGTTGCTAAATTACATGTTATGACCAGAATTTCGTGTCTGATGTGTCCATTGTAATAGTCTCAGGCCACAAGATACACTCAGGCGGGTGCTCCCGTTCAGGGGCCACGCGGACTGGTCGTGTGCGCACGGGGAGCGTGCGCGTACATTGAAGGTAGGTGCCGCGCCTGCATCCACCTGTGTGAGCTATGGTGTGCGTGGATGGCGGCATCGCGGCGTATCTGTATCGCCGTGTGTCCCCCGTTGGAGTGCGCATGCGCAGTAAGATTCCTGGGCGTGCGTACATCACGTGGCGGCGCACGCATATAGAGGGAAGTCGGCGCCTGCGTGTGTCAAGGCTTATGAGATTGGGCTCGTAGGATCCAGGAGCCTGTTGCAGTGGGACACAGAGCTGGGCACGTGAGTTGGGCATTTGCAGCACTTTGAAGGTGGTAATTGCTATACGCTGATCTCAGCCATATAGCACAGAGAGTATTTTCCTTAAAACCTTGTAAGCAATGTCTTCCAGAAAACGAGGTACAGGGAGTAGGGCAAGTCCAGGGGTTAAAGTGACTCCTTAAAAAACAGGAGATCAACCTCAGGTTACTGCAGCATCAGTCTCTCCTGAAAGACCTGCAGCATTTGGCCTGGCTGAGCCATTGCATTTGTCAGGCATAGTGGCCAACACCAATATCCCTGCATCGACTTATGTTACTAAGGACGACTTAACGTCAGCCCTGGCTAGCCTTGAAGGCAAAATAGCAGGTATGATTGCCTCAGTAACACAGGGAGGGAAGAAAAGGCATAGATCTCCCTCTCCTGAGCCTGGTCCTAGTACTGAGTCACTTGAGCACCAAGACTCCCTTAGCCAGTTGGGTCCTGGTGATTTGGATCCAGAATGGGCAGAGGATTTTGAGGAGGTGGCCGTAAGGGAAAAAGAGCAGGGGACTCAGGTTCTGAGGAGCCATTATCGGCCTCACAATCCCAAAAGTTGTTTATCCAGTCTTTGGCTAAGATGGTGAGAGCAGGATTTAAGTTACCTCCCGTACAGGGACCGGGACTTTCCTGTTCCACATTGGGATCCTTGCGACCTCAGCAAGGTTCCCAGGTGCATCCATTATTGGAGCAGCTGATTTACGCTGACTGGGACCACCCAGACAGGATATACTTGCCTCCAAAGAGGTTTTCTTTTTTATACCCTATGGAGGAAAAATTTAGAAAAATTTAGAAAAAGGTGTGATACGCCTTTGGGTAGATGCTGCTATATCATCAGTGAACAAAAGCTTAACCTGTCCAGTGGATAATGCCCAAGGGTTTAAAGACCCAGCGGATAAAAAGCCGGAATCCTTACTAAAGGCCTCCTTTGCAGTGGCTGGGTCAGCAGTGCAACCGGCAGTTGCGGCTATTGGTATTTGTCAATCCTTGAAGGACCGTTTTAAAAGATTGGTCAGGAACCTGCCTGTTCAGGAGGAACATTCTGACGATTTGTCCCAACTTCCTCACGCTTTGTTTTGCGGTAGACGCATTAAAAGACTCAATCCAGCAGATGTCTTGTTTTGCGCTACTCTCAATGCATATGCGCAGAATCTTGTGGCTAAAGAGCTGGTCAGCCGAGATGCCATGCAAAAGGCTACTCGCAGCTTTTCCTTTTCATGGGGAGCGTTTGGAGAAGATCTGGATAAGTATATTCAAAAAATCTCAGGAGGAAAGAGCTCCTTACTTCCAGTTAAAAGAAGGAATAAGCAGCCCTCCTTTAAAATTCCCAACGCTCCTGGGCCAGGCGCCTCTTCTCCCAAGAAGTATCGACGGCCTCAACCACCTGCCTTTAAGAAACCTCAGGGTCAAAAAAGACCTTGGACTCAGAAGCCGGCCAAAACCAATTCCAAGTCCTCCTTGTGAAGGGGCGCCCCCACTCTTACGGGTGGGGGGCAGACTGTGGCGGTTTGCAGATGCTTGGGTAAAATCGGTTCAGGACAGGTGGGTCATTTCCACTATAACACTAGGTCACAAAATAGAGTTCCAGGATTTTCCCCCAAATCGGTTTCTAGTATCAAGAGTCCCATCAGACCCAGAGAAAAAGAGAAGCCTATTCCTAGCCTTAGAACAGCTAGAAAGGCAGGGGGTGATTATTGAGGTTCCGCTCAAAGAAAAATTCAAAGGGTTCTATTCGAACCTATTTACTGTGCCAAAGCCGAATGGGGAGGTAAGGCCCATTCTGGACCTCAAGTCTCTCAATGCCTTTCTAAATGTCCAAACCTTCCGTATGTAGTCGGTTCGTTCAGTAATCGCATCCTTAAGAAAAGGGGATTTTTTAGCATCCATAGACATCAAGGATGCGTATCTACATGTGCCGATTTTCGGTCCACATCAAAGATTTCTGCGCTTCGCAGTAGAGGGGTGTCATTTCCAGTTTGTGGCATTTCCATTCGGTCTAGCCACGGCCCCTCGAGTCTTCACAAAGGTGTTGGCTCCAGTGTTGGCTTTTCTAAGGTCCCAAAAGATCTCGGTGGTAGGATATCTGGACAACCTTCTGTTTAAGGGACCAGTCCTACTCCACCTTGGTAGAAAACGTTGCAACTACCGTTCATTTTCTGAGGTGCCTAGGCTGGATTCTGAATATGGACAAGTCGGCCCTTCATCCAGTTCAAGTCTTGACATATCTAGGCCTGATCCTGGATACAACCAAGGAAAGGGTATTTTTTACCTCCCTTAAAGGTCAGCTCTATAGTGGAGCTGGTCCGAGAAGTCAAAAGGGTAAAAGGGCCCTCAATTCGACTGTGCATGAAACTGCTGGGCAAGATGGTGTCGTCTTTCAGCGCAGTTCCTTATGCGCAGTTTCACTCCAGGTTGTTCCAGAGGACTATCCTGGAGGCTTGGAACAAGTCTGTTCAAACCCTGGATCATCCAAAGTCTCTATCCCCAGGGGTAAAACAGGACCTCTCTTGGTGTTCAAAGACCAACAACTTGAAAAGCGGGAAGTCCTTTCCGCCAATAACCTGGAAAGTGGTGACTACGGACGCCAGTCGTCTCGGCTGGGGAGCAGTCTTGGAAGAGGCTTCCGTACAGGGAAGATGGTCCCAAGTAGAGAAGACCTTGCCCATCAATCTGTTGGAGATTCGAGCAGCTCGAATTGGCTCTCATATTCTGGATGTCAAGGGGTTTCCGGTCAGAGCCCAGTCCGACAACTCCACGGTGGTGGCATACATCAACCACCAAGGGGGTACCCGGAGCCAAGCAGCCCAAAGGGAAATAAATCACATATTAACTTGGGCAGAGAGGCACGTGCCGTTTTTGTCGGCAGTCTATATTCCAGGGGTGGACAATTGGCGGGCAGACTACTTGAGTCGTCAGCAATTGTTACCGTGGGGAGTGGTCCCTTCCCCCGAAGTTTTCCTTCAAATCTGCCAGCGTTGGGGGACCTACTTGCATCCAGATTCAATGCAAAAGTGGACAGCTTTGTGTCCAGGACCAGGGATCCACTTGCCGTGGGGACGGATGCATTGGTGATTCCCTGGGATCAGTATTCCCTAATTTACGCTTTTCCTCCGATCCAGATGCTGCCGCACCTGTTACGCAGGATTCAGGAGGAACAGACAGTAATTCTGGTGGCCCCATAGTGGCCCAGGAGGTCTTGGTACTCACAGACTGTGAGGATGGCGGTAGGGGACCCATTGTGCCTCCCATACCGTCCAGACCTGTTGTCCCAAGGTCCCATATACCATCCTTCTTTACGGGCGCTGAATTTGATGGTGTGGCTATTGAGACCAGGGTACTAAAAGACCGTGATTTTAGAGGATCTTTCCTGTCTACTCTAATAAATGCTAGAAAGCCAGTTTCTAGAAGTATTTACCATAGGGTCTGGAAATCGTATATCTCCTGGTGAGAGAGGAGAAGATAGCACCCTCGCAAGTATACGTTTAGGAGGGTTCTTCAAACAGGAATTAATTTAAATCTATTCCTAGGGACCAATAAGGGACAAATATCGGCCTTATCAGTTTTTTTCCAGAGGCCAATCGCATCTCATTCTTTAGTACGAGCCTTTGTCAAGGGAGTGCTGCATTCAAGGCCGCCAATTAAGCCGCCCTTATGCCCCTGGGACTTAAACTTAGTGCTTTCAGCTCCACAGAGTCAACCCTTTGAACCCATTAGGCGTATTCCTTTGGTCCTATTAACTAGGAAATTGGTCTTTTTGGTGGCCATAACCTCAGCCAGAAGGGTGTCAGAATTGGCCGCCCTTTCTTGTGAAAAACCTTTTCTGTTTGTTCATCAGGACAATGTGGTGATGTGACCCCGTCCAGATTTTTTTGCCCAAAGTGGTTTCCAGTTTTCACTTGAATCAGGATATCATTTTACCTTTCTTCTTTCCTAACCCTAAGTCTAAAAAGGAAAGGTCACTTCACTTACTGGATGTGGTGAGAGCTGTCAAGGTTTACTTGGCTATGTCAGCCCCTTTTCGGAAGACTAACTCACTTTTCGTTCTGCCTGAGGGTCCTAAGAGGGGACAGGCAGCAACTAGTTCTACCATCTCTAGGTGGATTCGTCAGGTCATTATCCAGGCCTATGAGGAGTTAGTACATCTTGGGCAGTGCGCCAACAAGTGTCTATGACTCAGGTTTGCAAAGCGGCCGCTTGGTCTTCGGTTCATACATTTACCAGGTTTTACCAACTGGATGTTAGGTCTCAAAGGGAGACTGTTTTTGGCCACAGCGTGCTGCAAGCAGCTTTATAAATCCTAAAAGGGGATCTAGGAATATTATGTTCCCTCCCCTCAAAGGCATTGCTTTATCCCAGATAGTCATTACTATGGTGCTCTGTGTCCCGTGATGTACGATAAAGAAAAATGGCTTTTTAAAATGGCATACCTGTAAAATCCTTTTCTTGAAGTACATCACGGGACACAGAGGTCCCTCCCCTCTTTTTCTGGGATCTTCATTGCTTGCTACAAAACTAAAGGTACTTCCTGTATGAGAGGGGTTATACGGGAAGAACCTTCTTACTATTGGTTGCCAGTGTCCAATCACCTAAAGGTAGCATATAACACAGATAGTCATTACTATGGTACTCTGTGTCCCGTGATGTACTTCAAGAAAAGGATTTTACAGGTAAGCTGTTTTAAAAATCCATTTTTTGTCACGTTACAACCAAAAACGTAAATGTATTTTATTGGGATTTTATGTGATAGACCAACACAAGGTGGCACATAATTGTGAAGTGGTAGGAAAATGATAAATGGTTTAAATTTTTTTTTTTTTTGTTGTTTACAAATAAATATCTGAAAAGTGTGGCGTGCATTTGTATTCAGCCCTCTTTACTCGGATACCCCTAACTAAAATCTAGTGGAACCAGTTGCCTTCAGAGGTCACCTAATTAGTAAATAGAGTCCACCTTTGACTAATTAAATCTCAGTATAAATACAGCTATTCTGTGAAGCCCTCAGAGGTTTGTTAGAGAACCTTAGTGAACAAACAGCATCATGAAGGCCAAGGAAACACCAGGCAGGTCAGGGATAAAGTTGTAGAGAAGTTTAAAGCAGGGTTAGGTTCTAAATATCCCAAGCTTTGAACATCTCATGGAGCACTGTTCAATCCATCATCTGAAAATGGAAAGCGTATGGCACAACTGCAAACCTACCAAGACATGGCCAACCACCTAAACTGACAGACCGGGCAAGGAGAGCATTAATCAGAGAATGTGGGAGAATCTGTCCACAGGACAACTATTAGTCGTGCACTCCACCAATCTGGCTTTTATGGAAAAGTGGCAAGAAGAAAGCCATTGTTGAAAGAAAGCCATAAGAAGTTCCATTTGCAGTTTGTGAGAAGCCATGTGGGGGACACAGCAAATATGTGGAAGGAGGTGCCCTGGTCAGATGAGACCAAATTTGAACTTTTTGGCCTAAAAGCAAAACGATATGTGTGGTGGAAAACTAACACTACACATCACCCTGAACACATCATCCCCACTGTGAAACATGGTGGTGGCATCATCATGTTGTGGGGATGCTTTTCTTCAGCAGGAACAGGGAAGCTGGTCAGAGTTGATGAGGAGATGGATGGAGCCAAATGCAGATAGAAAAAAAGTAGAGTCTGCAAAAGACTTGAGATTGGGGTGGAGGTTCACCTAAACTGTAAACATACAGCCAGAGCTACGATGGAATGGTTTAGATCAAAGCATATTCATGTGTTAGAATGGCCCAGTCTAGATCCAGACCTGAATCCAATTGAGAATCTGTGGCAAGACTTGAAAATTGCTGTTCACAGACACTCTCCATCCAATCTGACAGAGCTTGAGCTATTTTGCAAAGAAGAATGGGCAAAAATGTCACTCTCTAGATGTGCAAAGCTAGTAGAGACATCCCCAAAAAGACCTGCAGCTGTAATTGCAGAGAAAGCTGGTTCTACAAAGTATTGACTCAGGGGTGCTGAATATAAATGTACGCCACACTTTTCACATATTTATTTGTAAAAAATTTGAAAACCATTTATCATTTTCCTTCAACTTTACAATTTGTGCCACTTTGTGTTGGCCTATCACTTAAAATCCCAATAAGATACTTTTACATTTTTGGTTGTAACATACCAAAATGTGGAACATTTCAATGGGGTATTAATACATTTTCAAGGCACTGTACAACATTTTGTGGTACTTTTTTTTTTTTTTTATTGCATTGTCTGTCATTTTATTGATAAATGTTTTCTTCCACAGCCTGACACCCAAAGGCCTGAGCCCCTCCATGTCTCCTGCTCTTCAGCGTCTGGTTAATAGGACTTCAAGTAAATACACTGATAAAGCTTTAAGAGCAAGTTACACCCCATCTCCTGCACATACAGGCTTGCATGCCCTGAAGACACCAGGGGGATCTCGTCTAACGCCCACTGTAACCCCCACTCCTGGGGCTGCTTCACAGACTCCTACTGTTCCTGATTCCACTACCATTACTGATAACCTGCTGCATTTACCCAAACGAAGAAAAGCATCAGATTTCTTCTGATTTTGAAATATTTACACTGTAAATTGTAGACTTTTATAGATTGGCCTGATTTCTAAGTGACTTGGACAACAACTCATTTGTTATTTCACACACAGTCAAGATTAAGGAATTGCAAAATATGTTTAAATCTCTTTTTGGAGATCATTTATATGAAAATGCTAATTTAATAGCAACTACTATGTGTATTTTTTAATTATTATTATTTAAAGGTGGATCTGCGCATTGGGTATTTCACAAAGATGTTAAAGTGACGGTAAACAATATCCTTATTTCCCCAAAAATAATTCATACACAATCACTACCTAATGTCCCTGTAATCTATTTTTCATGGTTTTTTTGCCTCCTTATAACACCCTTTCTGAGCTGCAGAACCTCTCCTTTTCCCTCTATGTCTGTTTGCTTGGAATGAACAGTGCACTGCTCTATTCACACGAAACATCCCATAGTCCATCCTAGGGACGGGCTATAATCGTACTTTCAGTGGGACCATGGAGAATGAAGAAAGCCACCCTCTAACAGCAGCAAAAAAAAAAGAAAGACATTTGGGGGAGACTGAGAGAAAAAGAAGGAACTTTTTAAAGTTAATACGTTTTTCTTTTTAAACCAGAATTTAGGATCACGTTAAGAAATCAACAAATGTTTTTTTTTTTTTTCTGGTCCGTTTTAAATGCTGTCATTTAGTAACTGTTTGTGTTTTGTTGTTGCAATACCCAGTAATGTTTGTTTTACTTGAGTCTGCACGTCTACTGCTCAAAAGCAATTTTTGGTTTCTCTACATCGAACAAGTAATGCTTGAAACTCCAAAAACAATATCAAGAAATGCATCAAAATATTTCTGATAAAAACCGCAACATTTTTAGTATAAAGATCAAATCTTAAATCTTCTCTAATGTTTTCTTAATTTCTCTCCCGGTGATTTATTAGGTTCTGTAACATTGATCTTTTAATAGTAATAGACCTGCCTAAGAGCAGGTACAATCAGAAGTCTGCTATGACTTTTATTGCCAGAGAACCCTTTCCTTTGTGTCTCTTTGAAACGAATTTAACCTTGCTATTTGGGAATTGACTTCAGGACTATGCACCGCCAACTGACTGCCGAACGTGGCATATGGGGACATGTCACTGGACAGGGAAAGGCAGTTGGTCGGCTTTAATATTGACATTGTCTCAAGTACCAAATTGAAACTAGTTGCAGAAGCACATAGTTGGGTGAGGGGTTCTGGGTAATAAAAGCGTGAAAGATTCTTAGGCATTTCTTTCATATACTGTGTGTGTGTGTGTATATATGTATATGTATATATATATATATATATATACACAGTGGTTTGAAAAAGTATTCATACCCCTTGAAATTTTCCACATTTTGTCATGCTACAACCAAAAATATAAATTTATTTTATTGGGATTTTATGTGATAGACCAGTGATGGTGAACCTATGGCACACGTGCCACAGCCAGCACACCGAGCCCTCTCCTGTGGGCACATGAGAGAATCCTGTACGGGGGTGTATCTCGTGCACAGCTCCCCTCCCCATAGAACTACATCTCCCACAAGTCTCTGGGGCCAGGGGTGATGTGTCTAGGATGGGCATGGACGAGATGAAGGGTTGCTCCGGGTTGGATGGCAGGCGGAACACGTGGTGGGGATTGAGCCAATGGGGGGCCGTGATGGTGCCTACTGAAGATGCCCAATCACAGGCCCTTCTCGTGCCTGGGAACTGAGTCAGCTGATGGGTGTATTATTGGAGTGCTGTGGCAATCGTTGTTAAAGTGTACATGATGTGTGGGGAATAAATGTGTTTAGCTGTGTACACTGTTTCTGTGCCTCTTCAAATCGAATCTATTCCTTGGGGACCTTTTTTTTTTTCTTCTTGTTTCCAACATTGCCACAAAATATGGAAGGGTATGGTCAGAATATTGTTGTGCATATGCTGTCTGTGTTACTCTCTATCAAAGCTGTCAGAGAAGCATTTTCCATAGGATATGAAGAGGGAAATGAAAGTTGCAGACATCTCATGCTTTGTGTTGGCTATTCAGGTTTATCTGGCTGGGAATGCCTGCTAGATTTAGCAGAGACCACTGCAGTACAGTGAGATGTAAATACATATAGTTTTTGTCCCTGCCATCCCCCTGTATTTCATGACACCAGAGTCACATGACAGACAGTCCAGAATCACTGACATTATACAGGGAGGAGGTGTAGAGCTGCTGGGAGTTTGCATTTGACGTGCAATGAACTGCACAGGCATTGTGAGTGAATTGCATTGGTAAAGCATTGTTACAGTTGTCTTGAGTGTTCACGTTCAGAAGGATGTTTCCTGGACATATAGGACTATGAACATAGTCAGAAATTAGAGATTTTCCAAGTAGTCTTCTGCTACAGCAATGCAGGGCAACCAGTATGTCTTCAGCTGGAGTAGAACTATAGATCTCAACATACCTTGGCAAACAAAGAGTGCATAATGTGCCCCAGCAGGGCATGGGGGGGACTGGAAGTTCTGCTGTAGCTGGAGAGTTGCTGGTTGCATGTCACCCCCTGTAACAGGATTTCTTTATCATCTAGCCGGTGCTTTTACTGAACAACTAGTAATTTAAAGTGCACCTGTCATGCAACTTGAGTGTATTGAATATTAATGTATAGTTAGTAGAATAGTGATACTGGAATTCGATTGCACAATGCTAGGACAGCTTCCAAAAAATGTAACTTTTGTCAAAATGTGTTCTAGTTTTAGATCTTCTTGTACAAAACACTATGACTACATAGTGAATACACGATGATTTCTGATGTGTCCCATGTTCACCCCCAGACATCACAGCACACGCTCATCAAGTTCTGTATATGTTGGCACTTTTAAAAGAATACATTGGTTTTGTGTTGCAGTTTGGGCACTCGGGCTCAAAAAGGTTCGCCATCACTGTGATAGAACAACACAAAGTGGCACATAATTGTGAAGTGGAAGGAAAATGATAATTTTTTTACAAATAAATATGTGAAAAGCGTGGTGTGCAGCCCCCTTTACTCTCACACCCCTAGCTAAAATCTAGTGGAATATATATAGCCTATAGTCACATAATTAGTAAATAGTCCATCTGTGTGTAATTTAATCTCAGTATAAATACAGCTGTTCTGTGAAGCCCTCAGAGGTTTGTTAGAGAACCTTAGTGAACAAACGGCATCATGAGGGCCAAGGAACACACCAGACAGATCAGGGATAAAGTTGTGGAGAAGTTTAAAGCAGGGTTATTGTATAAAAAAAAAAAAAAAAAAAAAAAAACTAACCCAAGCTTTGAACATCTCACGGAGTACTGTTCAATCCATCATATGAAAATGGAAAGAGTATGGCACACCTGCAAACCTACCAAGACATGGCCACCCACCTAAACTGACAGTCCGGGCTAGGAGAACATTAATCGAAGCAGCCAAGAGGCCCATGGTAACTCTGGAGAAGCTACAGAAATCCGCAGTTCAGGTGGGAGAATCTGTCCACAGGACAACTATTAGTAGTGCACTCCACAAATCTGGCCTTTATGGAAGAGTGGCAAGAAGAAAGCCATAAGTCCCATTTGCAGTTTGCGAGAAGCCATGTGGGGGACACAGCAAACGTGGAAGAAGGTGCTGTGGTTAGATGAGACCAAAATTGAACTTTTTGGCTTAGAAGCAAAATGCTATGTGTGGCAGAAAAGTAACACTGCACATCACCCTGAACACACCATCCCCACCGTGAGACCTGGTGGTGGCAGCATCATGTGGGGATGCTTTTCTTCAGCAGGAACAGGGAAGCTGGTCAGAGTTGATGGGAAGATGGATGGAGCCAAATACAGGGCAATCTTAGAAGAGAACCTGTAATGCCCTGTACACATGATCGGACATCCCGACAACAAAATCTATCGGATTTTCTCTGACGGATTTGGGGCCAAACTTGTCTTGCATACACACAGTCATACAAAATTGTTGGAAAATCCGATCGTTGTAAACACGGTGGCGTAAAACACGTACGTTGGGACTATAAATGGGGCAGTAGCCAATAGCTTTCGTCTCTTAATTTATTCTAAGCAAGCTTGACACTTTGTCAGATTTGTGTATACACGATTGGAATTTAAACGATCGGATTTTGTTGTTGGAAAATGTTATATCCTGCTCTTAAACTTTGTGTGTCGGAAATTCCGATGGAAAAAGTCAGATGGAGCCCTCACACGATCGGAATTTCCGACAACATAATCCGATCGCCCTTTTTCCATCGGAAAATCCGACCGTGTGTAAAGTGCATTAGTCTGTAAAAGACTTGAGACTGGGGTGGAGGTTCACCTTCCAGCAACGACCCTAAAAATACAGCCAGAGCTACAATGGAATGGTTTCGATCAAAGCATATTCATGTGTTAGAATGGCCCAGTCAAAGTCATTACCTAAATCCAATTGAGAATCTGTGGCAAGACTTGAAAATTGCTGTTCACAGATGTTCTCCATCCAATCTGACAGAGCTTGAGCTATTTTGCAAAGAAGAATGGGCAAAAATGTCACTCTCTAGATGTGCAAAGCTGGTAGAGACATCCCCAAAAAGACTTGCAGCTGGAACTGCAGTGAAAGGTGGTTCTACAAAGTATTGACTCAGGGGGGCTGAATACAAATGTACGCCACACTTTTCACATATTTATTTGTAAAAAAACGTCGAGAACCATTTATCATTTTCCTTCCACTTCAGTTATGTACCACTTTGTGTTGGTCTATCACATAAAAACCCCAAAACAATACATTTACATTGTTGATTGTAACATGACAAAATGTGGAAAATTTTAAGCGGTATGAATACTTTTTCATGGCACTGTGTGTGTGTGTGTGCATGTATGTATAATATATATACAGTCCCTGACAAAAGTCTTGTCGCTTCTCTATTTTGTAGAAACTCCTGCTATTAACCTGACTTTTAATTAATCAATTGGTGTTAGGAAATAGCTCATATGAAAAGCTAAAGCCCTCCCAAATGATGTTTAATGCACTGAAATAATATAGTTTCACTGAAAAAAGATTTATCATTTAATCAAGACAAACAGGTCAAATTTTGGCAAGACAATAGTTTTGTCGCCTATACAGAAATTGAACAACTTTACTGAAAATCCAAAAATATGTCAGCAAATTAAGTAGTGGTGCTGTGAGATCCAAATTTAATATCTTGTATGACTTCCATGAGCTTGAAGGACAGCATCCATGCGGTTTGGCAAGGATTCATACAATTTATTGATGAAGTCATCAGGAATAGCAAAGTCATCAATAACTAAAGAATATTGATGAACTTTGGGAGGCATGCAAGACTGTTTTCTTTGCTATTCCTGATGACTTCATCAATAAATTGTATGAATCCTTGCCAAACCGCATGGATGCTGTCCTTCAAGCTCATGGAAGTCATACAAGATATCAAATTTGGATCTCACAGCACCACTACTTAATTTGTTGACATATTTTTGGATTTTCAGTAAAGTTGTTCAATTTCTGTATAGGCGACAAAACTTTTGTCTTGCCAAAATTTGACCTGTTTGTCTTGATTAAATGATAAATCTTTTTTCAGTGAAACTAATTTATTTCAGTGCATTAAACATCATTTGGGAGGGCTTTAGCTTTTCATATGAGCTATTTCTAACACCAATTGATTAATTAAAAGTCAGGTTAATAGCAGGCGTTTCTACACACTTACTGGACAATTTATTAGGTACATCTTGCTACTACCGGGATGGACCCCCTTTTGCCTTCAGAACTTTGTTAATTCTTCGTGGCATAGATTCAAAAAGGTGTTGGAAAGATTTTGATCCATATTGACATGATAGTAACACGCAGTTGCTGCAGATTTGTCGGCTGCACATCCATGATGTGAATCTCCTGTTCCACCACATTCCAAAGGTGCTCTATTGGATTGAGATCTGGTGACTGTGGAGGCCATTGGAGTACAGTGATCTCATTGTTATGTTCAAGAAATCAGTTTGTAATGATTTGAGCTTTGTTGACATGGTGCATTATCCTTCTGGAAGTATCCATCAGAAGATGGGTACACTGTAGTCATAAAGGCATGGACATGGTCAGCAACAATGCCAAGGTAGGCCGTGGCGTTTAAACGATGCTCAATTGGTACTAAGGGGCCCAATTTGTGCCAAGAACATTTCCCCACACCATTACCAGCCTGAACTGTTCACACACGACAGGATGGATCCATGCTTTCATGTTGTTTACACCAAATTCCGACCCTACCATCTAAATGTCGCAGCTGCAATCAAGACTCATTAGACCAGGCAATGTTTTTTTCCAATCTTCCATTGCCCAATTTTGGTGATCCTGTGTGAATTGTAGACTCAGTTTCCTGTTCTTAACTGACATGAGTGGCCCCTGGTATGGTCTTCTGCTGCTGTAGCCCATCTGTTTCAAGGTTCGATGTGTTGTGCATTCAGAGATGGTATTCTGCATACCTTGGTTGTAACGAGTGGTTATTTGAGTCACTGTTGCCTTTCTATCATCTCACACAAGTCTGCCTATTCTCCTCTGACCTCAACAAGGCATTTTCGTTCACACAACTACCTCTCAATGGACAGTTTCTCTTTTTCAGACCATTCTCTGCAAACCCTAGAGTATGGATTGGGTGCTTTCTGGTCCCTGCAGGTGTCTGTGCTGGGGGTGCGCAGGTCGCGCACTCTCAGCATTGGAAAGTGTTTACATTGGGCCGCATATATGTGGTCTCTGTGCATTAAAGCCCACCCGCTGAGAGGCCACATATATATGCCACGTGGGTGAGAACAGGTTAAATACAACTTGTGCTGAGAAAAATGCTCTTTGGGGGTCATACTGATGTCATAATTTCACCATTTCTTGAGTTGCTGACCAGGAACAAGTAACAAGTTGCAAGGAAGCTGCATACTTGTTCTAGGTTGGAGAGTCAGAAAGTAATAAACCATTGCATTGGCATAGCTGCAGGGGACTAGAATTTTATTAGTCCACAATGTACTTTCTGTTCAACTCGGTACAGTTTTTTTTTATTTTTAAATTTTTTTTTTAATATCCATCTGTAAAACGTGATTGTATTATACAAATTTGAACCACTTTACATGCTCTATCTTCATGTTTATAGGGAACTTATTCAGATTACCGCTACTTGTATCAATTTTCAATTTAATTGCAAAATGCTACCAAAGGTAACGTTACACTGGTATATTTTCATTTCAAACTTGATTTTGGATTTTTGCTTAAGACTAATGCTATGGAAGATTCAAAACTTTATCACCTATTAGGTGATGCGCTAATTTTGATTGCAGCACACAAATAATTATGGGGTCAGTTCACTGAGACGTTTGAATTTTTTTTTAAATGACATTTTCTTCTTTTCTTCTATGCGACTTTCTATGCGACTTTAAAGAACGTGATCCGATTTTGATCTGACTTTGAGATGAGTGCAACTTGTCCTATGACCAATCAAAGCAATTTCTTTGGTTTTGGAATGGATGAAACCTCATGTCAAATTTATAAAAAATAAAACACAGCATGAGGCCCCCCCCCCCCCCAAATCCATACCAGGCCCTTTGGATCTGGTATGGATTTGGAGGGGGAACCCCATGCAACAATTAAAAGAAAAAAAAAAAACCTGGCATGGGGTCCCCCCCAGGACCATACCAGACCCTTCGAAATGGTATGGATTTTGAGGGGAAACCCCATGCCAAAAAAAAAAAGACGTGGGGTCCCCCAAAAATCCATGCCAAACCCTGCGACCAACCCCCTCCTAAACCATACCAGGCCACATGCCCCAAACATGGGGGGGTGGGTGGTTTGGGCCACCCCAAAGCGTCTTGTCCCCATGTTGATGGGGGCAAGGGCCTCTTTCCCACAACCCTGGCCGCTGGTTTTGTGGTCTGTGGGCAGGGGGCTTATCAGAATCTGTAAGCTCCCTTCAAGAAAGGGGGCCCCCGGATCCTGGTCTCCCCCTAAGTGAATGAGTAAGGGCCCCCCTACCCATTCACCCCCAAAAAAGCAGTGTAGTGTAAAAAAAAAAAAAAAAAAACCATGAGCCAGTTTTTGACAAGTCCTTTTATTAAGAATGAATAATGTCCCTTGTGGTAGCTCCAACATAAATCACGGTGTCCGGCACCGACCCGATGAAAAAAAAAAAAACGCTCCCCTACTGATGCTGGCTCCTGCAGTTCTGTCAGCCTTAGTGTCTGACAGCTCCTATAAAACTATGGGGCGTGGCCATCAGGTGACGTTACACGGAGACCCTGCCCCTTGTGATTTCACGCACCAAAGCACCCACCCCCCCATGTTGAGGGCATGTGCCCTGATATGGTTCAGGAGGGGGGGCCTCGCTCGTGCCCCCCCCTTTCCTGGGCTGCATGCTCGGATAAAGGTCTAGTATGGATTCTGGGGGGGGGGGGCACGCTGTTTTCTTAAAATTTTTTTGGCGTGGGGTTTTCCCCCAAAAATCCATACCAGACACTGGTATGGATTTTGGGGGGGGGGGACCCTTGTCATTTTTTTGGGGGGGATTTTGCATTGCTAACATTGCATACACTTGACCTCAGAAGAACATGTTGCATGCCACAAGTGGGATCAGTTAAGATGTTCTGACTTGGATGCGACTTCCATTCAATTCTATGGGCTAAAATCGCACCCAAGGCGGACCAAAATAGTTCAGGTACTTTGGACCGAAACAAGTCGGACCAGTTAAGATGGCTCTCATAGGGAATTATTGTTTTTTTTTCATGGGAAGGAGAAGAAGATAATGGGACTTTAAAGGAGGCACACAGTCAATATGAAAGGTATTGGTTATGTGTCAGATTTAAACAATAATACATGATACTGATTATTATCACAATATTTCATCTGGATACATACATATAAAAGCATGAATGACACATATCCACGTGGAAAGATTGTGGGTATAACATCTCTTGACTTCCCATTACTATTAGGAATAAACACCATAATTTACAAAAAAAATCATATATAATTACACAGGTACATGATTCTGATATAAGATAATAAAAAACACAATCGAATTAAATATAAGTACAAAAGCTCGACGCGTTTCATGGAATTTTATCCACTCTTCAGGAGCAAACGTGTACATCTGTAAAAAACAAAAATCCTTGGATAATTGTCTTTTGAAAGAAAAAGCCAAAATGGGGGAAAAACTCCCATTAGAAATGGAGTACTCACAAAATCGCTGTGTATAGAAAGTGCAACACCAATGGCTGGAAACCCCTAGAAAGGGGCATCTTTTCCGGGAACAATATGCATGGCCCGTGCAAGGTGACATCCAGGGATGCTGAAATCCCTGCAGGACAATTTCCTGAGCGTGACTGTGAATGTTTCCTATGATTGTCTTGAGTGTGTGGAATGTGATGTCGATGCACATCCCTGGATGTCTCCTTGCACGGGCCATCCATACTGTTCCCGGAAAAGATGCCCCTTTCTAGGGGTTTCCAACCATTGGTGTTGCACTTTCTATACACAGTGATTTTGTGATTTTTAAAGGGGTTTTTTTTCCCCCATTTTGGCTTTTTCTTTCAAAAGACAATTATCTAAGGATTTTTATGTTTTTTACAGATGTACACATGCTTGCTCCTGAAGAGTGGATAAAATCCCATGAAACGCGTCGAGCTTTTGTACTTATGTTTAAATTGATCATGTGTGTTTTGTTTTATATCAGAATCATATACCTGTGTAATTATATATGAATTTTTTGTAAATTATGGTGTTTATTCCTAATAGTGATGGGAAGTCAAGAGATGTTATACCCACAATCTTTCCACGTGGATATGTGTCATTCATGCTTTTATATGTATGTATCCAGATGAAATATTGTGATAATAATCAGTATCATGTATTATTGTTTAAATCTGACACATATAAATACCAGTTTTTAACCTTATCATATTGACTGCATGGCTCGTTTAAAGTCCCATTTTCTTCTTCTTCTCTTTCCCACATAGATAGGGATGGAGGCATGACTAGGTCCCTGCCTCATTTAAAGTCCCAACAAACCTCCTCTTATTGTTTTTACATTTCATGCGACATGTACTCTAAAATCGGAGCGCATGCCGCACCAGTGTGAACCGGACCTTCAGTTTGTTCAGTTAAGTTTTGACAAAAAGAAACCTGGAAGCTGATTGGTTTCTATGCAGAGCTGCACCAGATTTTGCACTCTTCAGTTTTAGTAAATCAACCCCTAACTGTCATTGTTCTCTGCTGCCTCCTTCCTCTGCTATCAGCACGAGTCATTTCTGACAAATTTTTCTGACACCAAGAAATAAAAAGATGACAGGGGAGGGAGCTCCAGCACAAAGCCTGTGATTGACAGCCACAGCTCTGTTCCTGTGCAGTGTGAAGGTGGTGTGCCCATTCCTTCCAATGCGCTCTCCCAGAGCTCTTCTCACTGAAATTTTCAGCTGTCCGCCCCCTGCTTTCTGATAGCTCAGACAACCTGTATAAATTCTACACTATGAGTGGCTGTAGAGAAGATAGGGCTGCAGATAAACAGATACAACTTATGTAGGAGGATTTGTTTAATCTCTGTGTATCACCTAAGGCTAGTCATTTCACTGGGTATATGGAAGGGACTACAACTACCTACATTTTTAAAGAATTTGTATTTTCTCATGCAACAGCTCCTCTGCATCTCAAATGCCTTTTTCTGATTAGTCAAGAAAGACCTTATGGAAATGCTCAATTATTTCATAACAGTTGCCAAAATTAATGTAAAAGTCTACAAAAATGTATTATTTATAAGTAAATAATGCAGAGGGTAAATTCAGCTATAAATAGTCTTTAGTGAATTCTAATTGGTAGCTAACACAAAGCCATGAATATAATACTTTTCTCTTTTCTGATACAGTGGTACCTTGGATTACAAGCATAATTTGTTCCAGAGGAATGCTTGTAATCCAAAGCACTCGTATATCAAAGCGAGTTTCCACATAGGAGTCAATGGAAACTTAGATAATTTGTTCCACAGTGACTGCTATTGTATGCAGTACTGCATGTGACCAGAGGGGGTGGGGGGTGTGGGCCATTGACACTCGGATGCACTCGGAGAGGCTCAGAGACACTCGGGAAAGGAGTGCTTCCAAGTGGCTCCGAGTGTCACCAGCGCCCCCGCACCTCTGGCCAAATGTGGTACTGCACACCCCAGAGGCTTGAATCCTGCTCGTCTTGCGAGACAGCGCTCGCAAACCGAGTCAGGATTTAAAAAAAATAATAGCTTGTATTGCGAAACGCTCGTAAACCGCGTTACTCGCAATCCGAGGTATTACCGTATAGTCCAATAGAAGCATGCATAATGGCTGTAGTTCCGGCAATTCCACAGGACCAGTCTAAGGCTTTTTTTCCCCCTAGCATTGTTTGTTCTCAAACGCCCATCATTAAATAGCGGATTGTGGTCCGAACACAGACCAAGCGATGCTCCTGTCCAGACCGTCAGCCCGCCAATCAGCAGTCATTGGTTGCTGGGTTCCTGGGCATCCCAGCAACCAATGATGTTGCATGTGCGCCCCTCCCCCTGCTGCTCGCGGCTCCTGTCTCACACTCCCTCCCTGCAAGGTGTATGATGTCATGTGTGCACCCCGCCCCCTTCAAGGTTCTTAGTGCAGCTCCCACCCCCTGCAGCATGTTACCTCTGTCGGCTCCTCCTGCTCTCAAGCTACACAGAGATTTACTTTACTGTGATTTACAGGGGCACGCTGATGGGCGTACACTTTATGTAAAGGGGCACTCTGATGGGCACATTTTATGTTAAGGGACACACTGATGGACATATTTTATGTTAAGGGGCACGCTGATGGGCATATTTTACGTTAAGTGGCACGCTGATGTGCATATTTTATGTTAAGAGGCATACTTTATGTTGAGGGGCACAATGATGTGCACATTTTACATTAAGAGGCGCTCTGATGGGCACATTTTTATGTTAAGGGGCACAATGATGGGCACATTTTTATGTTAAGGGGCACAATGATGGGCACATTTTTATGTTAAGGAGCGCTCTGATGGGCACATTTTTATGTTAAGGGGTGCTCTGATGGGCACATTTTTATGTTAAGGGGTACTCTGATGGGCACATTTTTATGTAAAAGGGCGCTCTGATGGGCACATTTTTATGTTAAGGAGCGCTCTGATGGGCACATTTTTATGTTAAGGGGCGCTCTGATGGGCACATTTTTATGTTAAAGGGCGCTCTGATGGGCACATTTTTATGTTAAAGGGCGCTCTGATGGGCACATTTTTATGTTAAGGGGCACAATGATGGGCACATTTTATGTTAAGGAGTGCTCTGATGGGTACATTTTTATGTTAAGGGGCACAATGATGGGCACATTTTATGTTAAGGAGTGCTCTGATGGGTACATTTTTATGTTAAGGGGCGCTCTGATGGGCACATTTTTATGTTAAGGAGCGCTCTGATGGGCACATTTTTATGTTAATGGGCGCTCTGATGGGCACATTTTTATGTTAAGGAGTGCTCTGATGGGCACATTTTTATGTTAAGGGGCGCTCTGATGGGCACAAAATAGTTGTTTGTACTCCATATAAAGACAAGAGCAAATGTAAAGCTATTCTAGTTCCAACTACCCACATGTTTAATATTGTAACTGAAACGTGACAATAAATAATGTTGGAATTTGGACCTCCGCTGGAAGACAATTGTAGTGAGCGGACCTCCTCAGACTTTAACGTCTTCCTGCCGATCGTACGGACATATGCGGCCTCGGCTTTCAGGGGTTATACCGGGATGATGCATACAGCTGCAGGCATCATCCTGTTACCTTTCTTTAGAGTGGGTGGTCGGCTCTTCAGGGATAACAACCGATGCGGCTAAAATCCACTCGCTCGGCTGTTATCCAGGAGCGAGAGGGGACGCCCCCCTCCCGCCACTCTTCCCGGGCCTCCCGCCCCACCGGGAGACCCAAGACACGATCCGGCACTTCCGCCGGCTAGAGGAGGACTGAAAGGAAGCCGGAAATGGCTTTGTTCCAGTCTTCTTTGTGTAAACACAGAAGCGGCGTCACAACGTCACTTCCGGTTTATTCGGCTGCCAGTAGCGCTGATTTTTAAAAAAAAGACAGTATTCAGAGTTGCTGTTTTTGGCAATCTTAATACTTTGAAGTGCAAAGGAGGGATTTGGGGTCTTTTAGACCCCCGATCCCTCCATAAAGAGTACCTGTCACCACCTATTGCTATCACAAGGGATGTTTACAAAAAAAATTTTTTTTTAAAGTGACAATGTAAAAAAAGAAAAAGAAATTAAATTAATAAGAAAAAAAAATTAAAGCGCCCCTGTAAGCTCGCTCAGCAAAGAAAACGCACACGTAAGTCGCGCCCGCATATGTAAACGGTGTTCAAATCACACATGTGAGGTATCGCCGCGATCCTCAGAGTGAGAGCAATAATTCTAGCACTAGACCTCCTCTGTAACGCTAACCTGGTAACTGTTATTTTTTTTTTAAAGCGCACATATGGAGATTTTTAGGTACCGTAGTTTGTCGCCATTCCATGAGAACATGACATGTTTGGTATCTATTTACTCAGCGTAACATCATATTTCACATTATACCAAAAAATTGGGCTAACTTTACTGTTTCGTTTTTTTTAAATTAATGAAAGTGTATTTTTTCCTAAAAGAAATTGCATTTGAAAGACTGCTGCGTAAATACAGTGTGACATAAAATATTGCAATGACCGCCATTTTATTGTCTATGGTCTCTGCTAAAATATATATATAAAATGTTTAGGGGTTCTACGTAATTTTCTAGCAAAAAATATGGATTTTAACCACTTACGGACCGCCGCACGCCGATATACACGCTAAGTTTGAAGAGGAATGGCTAGCTGCCATAACCCCGGTATCCTCTTCTTCGGCTGGCGGTCCGCTTTCCGATAAGAGTGGTCTCTGCGGTGGATTCTCTCCCACCGCGCTCCGGTGCCCTCCGCCGCTTACCGGAGTCGTCAGCAGAGGCCGAGGCGATTGGATGCTGTCCCTTGCTGGGTATGGAGACGAGTGAGGGGAAGATGGCCCCCACCCGTCTCCATAACATTGCAGGGCAGAAGCAAAGTCAAAAACGTCACTTCCACCCATAGCTCTTAAAAGGCCATTTTTTTTTTTAAAAGAATTTTTTTTTTTATTACATTTTAGTGTAAATATGGGATCTGAGGTCTTTTTGACCCCAGATCTCATATTTAAGAGGTCCTGTCATGCTTGCTTTTCTAATACAAGGGAGGTTTACATTCCTTGTAATAGGAATAAAAGTGACACCATTGTTTTTATTTTTTAAAAACAGTGTAAAAATAAAAGGTAAAATAAATAAGAAAAGAAAAGAAAAATGTTTTAAACTCCCTGTCCTGACGAGCTCACATGCAGAAGCGGACGCATACGTAAGTAGCGCCGGCATATGAAAACGGTGTTCAAACCACACATGTGAGATATCACCACGATTGGTAGAGTGAGAGCAATAATTCTAGCCCTAGACCTCCTCTGTAACTTAAAACATGCAACCTGTAGAATTTTTTTTAAACGTCACCTATGGAGATTTTTAAGGGTAAAAGTTTGTCGCCATTCCCCGAGCGGGCGTAATTTTGAAGCGTGACATGTTGGGTATCAATTTACTTGGCGTAACATTATCTTTCACAATATAAAAAAAATTGGGCTAACTTTACTGTTGTCTTATTTTTTAATTCAAAAAAGTGTATTTTTTCCAAAAAAAGTGCGCTTGTAAGACCGCTGCGCAAATACGGTGTGACAGAAAGTATAATGACCGTCATTTTCTTCTCTAGTGTGTTAGAAAAAAAAATGTATAATGTTTGGGGGTTCAAAGTCATTTTTTAGCAAAAAAAAAACAAACTGTTTTTAACTTGTAAACAACAAATCTCAGAAAGAGGCTCAGTCCCTAAGTGGTTAACTTGCAAGCAACAAATGTCAGACATGGGCTTAGTCATGAAAGGGTTAATTGGGTAGCTGTGCTCTAGATCTAGAAGCTTGTTCGGTAATATGAAGGAGACTGTGAAGTGTCATTGACATCCAATCACGACCTCCTTGACCAGCTCCCAGCGGTCACAGCTCTTGACAGTCCTCTGATCCCGGCCTTTTATACAGGGGCTGTGGCTTAGCAGCCGCACGTGACGCTCGTTTAAGCCCACCCATGGAGCGCTCTGATTGGCTAAGGGGGGGCTTCTGTTTGTTGTGAGGGGACGGAGGCCGCCATCTTTTTATGCCCGGACCTAGAAGCTGCTGCGGGGTTCCTGTAACCGAACAAGACGGGGGGCTCGGCGGATTGTATGGAAGCTTAGCAGCCTCGCCCATTACTGCGGTCGGGCAGACTGATAGCCCTCGGACCGGCGTCCTCGGAAAGTGTCCGCTTTTCGTGGCTCTGGCGGGAGGATGAACGGAGGATAAATGGTGCCCAAACCGGACAGCGGCACCTTCCTCCTCCTCTTTCTGCTGGTGTTAACCCTGACCGAGCCGCTGAGGCCAGGTGAGTGGAGCTGAGGGGGAGGGGGCGCGGCCTGGTGCTAAGATGGCTGCAGGCTGACTGTGTGTACAAGGCCCCCCACCATTCATCCTCATAATCCGGATCTCCATAGAGGTCACACACCCACTCACATACACAGGCCTCCCCATCACTGCCCATTCTATGGCCTTACTGATTATTATTATTATTATTATACAGGATTTATAGAGCGACAACAGTATATGCAGGGTACACAGTATAAATACACTTTAATACAGTAGGGATCAGAGGACCCTGCTCCTTAGAGCTTACAATCTAAAAGGTTAAAGAGCAAATGTCACCCAACCATCTGTATCTATATGTGTCATGTCACATCCTACATGGGTGACAGGGGTCCCAGCACCCATCTGACAATGAACCCCTAAAGGTGACCATACACTATACCAGGGTTATGCAATTAGCGGACCTCCAGCTGTTACAAAATTACAAGTCCCATCATGCTCTGCCTCTGGGTGTCATGCTTGTGCCTGTCAGAGTCTTGCTATGCCTCATGGGACTTGTAGTTCTGCAGCAGCTGGAGGTCCGCTAATTGCATATCCCTGCACTATACCATCTACTGTACAAGGGCCTGTCTGATTGGATGCAAATTCCATTGGGTTGATTTAGTGTGTCTTCCATTGACATAGGTTTGGAAAATCTGAATGAGATTGTACAATCAGATTGTATAGCGTATGGTCGGCTTAAAGTGGTTGTAAACCCACTTTGAGGGGAAAAAAAAAACAAAAAAACTAACACCTGCAAGAAAAAGGCATAATGAGCTAGTATGCATAACATACTAGCTCATTTTTAATACTCACCTGAGATCGAAGCCCTCGCTGCGGTGCCCGTACACAGCACCCGCTGGCAAAATCGCTCCCGGGGGGGCTGTGATTGGCCGGAGCCACAATGACGTCACATGCACGCAGTAACGGCACACTCACTGAAGCAACGGTACATACGTCAGTTTGTGTCAGTGTGCATGTGCCAATGGATACAGGGGATATCTCCTAAACCAGTGATGGCGAACCAATGGCTACAAATAATGTAGCTGCTGACTTTTAATATTAGCTCACCTGTCCTGGATGTCGGCACCCCAGCCAATGTTTCAGATCAGGTGGGTGTGGTCCCTGGACACCGTCATGTCATTCTATTATGGCAGTCCGGGTCTGCCAGGCTATGTTGACTTCTGTGTTGTTCAGCCACTTTTCTTGTACATATGTACAGATTCTACTTTTATAATATATGTATTTAATAAAAATGTATATATTTTTTTTTTTCAATTTTTTTTTATTATACCTTGTGTATTACATATTATGATTGACTCCTTAAACACTAGGGCCATTAAGGGGGAACATTTTCTCCATTTGATTTATGTCACTGGGATGTGGGCCCACCCTTTAGTTTGACCTTCCTTACCTCAACTTTTCTGCATCTGTTTCAGATGTAGAATAATACATATTGGCCTAAACTGATGACTTTTTTTAATTTTTTTTTTTTTTTTTTTTTTGCTATTTATTATAGTAAAAAAAAAAAAAAAATTGTTTTCAAAATTATCGTGTTTTTTTTTTTTGTTTGTTTTGTTTTGTTTATAGCGCAGGTGATCAAATACCACTTAAAAAAATCTCTGTTTTTCTTGTTTAAAAAAAAAAAAAAGCTCTATTTGTGGAAAAAAAAAAAGGACATCAATTTTGTTTGGGTACAGCATCGCACGACCGCGCTATTGTCACTTAAAGAGATGCAGTGCCGTGTCGCAAAAATGGAGAGCAACTGAGCATGTGCAGAACAGGGTGAGACAGTGTATTACTGGATTATAAACAGTATAGACACTTATTATTAATGTTTTACATAACTATACCTGCAAAAGGGGCCAGCCTGAAGTGATCTAGCAGGACTTAAAGCGGAACTTTACGCATAACAACTTGTTAAAAAATGTTCTTTAGCAAGAAACATACATTCCACATTAATAATTATGTGTGTAGTAAATTGCCCCCAGCATTGCTCCTGTTTCTTCTTGCTGGAGGCTACCATTTTGCTGAAGGCCAAAGCCCTTGAACAGCAGTGAATCAGAAAGCATAACTAAATCCATTTAATTTACCGTTTTTTTTTTTTTTTTTTTTTAAACAACAGTTACATACTTGGAATTGCTAACTGTCACATTTGCTTGTCCCCTTTACCAAACTGTCAAATTATCAAATGGCTGGTGTCATAACTGAACACATGTGCAGTTCAAACAGAAGCCTGTAAAGGATAGGAGGGTTTAATTCTGCTGTAAGGCTGTCAGCAGATCGGCCTCTACAAATTCAGCAGTGCCTAAAAATGGAGCGCAACTGAGCATGTGCAGAGCAGGGTGAGACAGTGTATTACTGGGTTTTAAACAGTATAGGCACTTATTATTAATATTTTACATACAGTAGCTATACCTGCACAAGGGGCCAGCCTGAAGTGATCTATTAGGACTTAATTTTCTGCCTTCCACTTTTTGGCTACTTTCACACTGAGGCGTTTTTCAGGCCCTTAAGGGCTAAAAATAGCACCTGTAAAGCACCTGGAAAATGCGTCCCCTGCCACTCCAGTGTGAAAACCCGAGTGATTTCACACTGGAGCAGTGCGCTTGCAGGACTGGAAAAAAGTTCTGCAAGCAGCATCTTTGGGGTGAATACACCGCTCCTAAAACGCCCCTGCCATTGAAATCAATGGCCAGCGCTGCCGAAGTGCCCACAAAGCGCTTCGGCAGCGGCGCTTTGCGGGCACCTTTAATCCTTTTTCTGCTGCTAGTGGAGGTTAAAAGCGTCCCACTAGTGACCGGAAAGCGCCGCTAGAAATACGGTAAAGTGCCGCTAAAAATAGTGGCGTTTTACCGCAAATGCCCCTAAAGTGTTACTGAACCCACAGTAGTAAAATCAGTCTGTATATGCAGTAAAGCATGTTATATATTCTCTGTGGAATCTAAGGGGTTATTCCTCTGTATTGTGTAAATAGGCTGTTTGATTCTGTCTTCTCTGATCCTCCCCTTTCTTTTACTGTCCCCAATCCATCTGCTAATACAACAGAATCTTGGAGGCTCTCTGCACATGCTCAGTCAGTTAGTTTTGTTTTTTTTTTCTTAGGAGGGTGCATGTGATCAGCACAGAGCCAATCAGCACTGTCCAGACAGAGGGTCAGGGTTAATGCAGCCTCGTAGAACAGTTAGAGCAGAATGAAAACTCCTACAAGCTTTAATCAGACACTGATAGAAGTCACAAGACTGCTATATACTGCTGATGAGAAAAGATATTTAACAGTTTATATTTACTAAAATGATTTAATTTCCATGTTCTGTGTACTGTGGAAGAACAGATATAGTGAATGCAGGGTCCTGGGTTTAGTTTTACTTTCTGACTAAAGATTCACTTTAACCACTTTCAGTCTGGGCCAATTCTGACATTTCTCTCATACATGTAAAGATCAGATTTTTCTTGCTAGAAAATTACTTGGAGCCCCTTAGAACAAGTCTATTGATCAACTTGTGTACAACCAGCCCGCAGGAAATTTTTCTCACGATCAGGTTAAACCAAAAAAAAAAAGAAATTACTTTTGTGTATTGCCTGCGTTAGGACTGGACACTATATCGGGGGTCTCCAAACTTTCTAAACAAAAGGCCAGTTTATTGTCCTTCCAACTTTGGGGGGGGGCTGGGTGTAGACTGTCGCCAGTAGGAGTGGAAATTTCCTGGTATCAGTGGAAGTAAGGATCACCACATTTTGTATTTGGGGAGGAATAGTGCTCCTTCATTAGTAATGAGCAAAGCAAAAGGCCGCAGTTTGGAAACCACTGCACTATACAATCTGATTGTACAATCTCCTTTAGATTTACAAATATGTAATGCAAGGGTCTGCCTAATTTGATACAAATTGAACGGTCTGTTCAGGTTTGTCTTAATATTACGTAGTTTTGGTAATCTAAGGAGATTGTATAGGGTATAACCAGCTTAAAGGTGAAAATCCAGGCTAGAATTAACTATGATTAACCCCTTGCTGCCTGCTATATAGCAAAATGACATTGCCAAAGTGGTTGCGATATCCTGACCGGACGTCATATAACACAGGATTACAAGCCGATGCGTGCATCACGGCGAATGTTGTTGCGGTGTCAGTCTAACACACCACAACTCCAATCTAGGTAAAGAGTCTCTGACGAAGACTCTTTACCACGTGATCAGCCGTGTCCAATCTTGGCTGATCACGATGTAAACAGGAAGAGCTGTTTATTGGCTTTTCCTCACTCGTGTCTGACAGATGCGAGTAGAGGAGAGCCGATCGGTTGCGGCCCATCTGTGCTGCCTATCAGTGCCCATCATCAGTGCAACCTTATCAGTGCTCGGCAGTGCAGCCTCATCAGTTTCCATTAGTGAAGGAAAAAACTTATTTACAACATTTTATAACCGGAACAAAAAAACTTTGTTTTTCAAAATTTTCTATCTTTTTAATAAAAAATAAAAACCGCAGAGGTGATCAAATGCCACCAAAAGAAAGCTCTGTTTGTGGGAAGAAAATGATAAATAATTTTGTCTGGGTACAGCATAGCATAACCGCGCAATTTAAACAGCACTGAAAGCTGAAAATTGGCTTGGGCAGGAAGGGGGGAAAATGCCCTGTATTGAAGTGGTTAAAACAGCTCCCTTCTAAATCCTATTCTAACTACCCTAGAAGGAAGATGTCTAAGTTTACCTATTCAGGGGGCTCCAGACTGGTTACATGATCAGCTCCTAGTGCTGGCTTCAGTGTCAAAGAGGGACAGCCGACAATGGATGCCCTGTAGTAAGTCTGTGTGATGTCACTGCCCAGGCATTGCAGCCGTTGTTGGCGAAATCTCTCCTCTCCCCTGACTGCTGGAGAGATCATGTGACCAGACTGGGGTGCCCTGAGAATGGGTACGTTTAAGCACCTTCCAGTGGTTGGAAGAGGGCAGTGCACAGTTTCAAACTTAGATAATTCTAGCCTGGAACCCCACTTTAAGTCGGCCTTCACCACTGAGAAGAGCACATTTTCTGATGTGATGTACCCCAGCCGCAAGTTTAAAAAAGGCCACACACCCATTGTGTACAAATGCAATGGCTGTCATTATCAAAGCACTATGGGGGTTGATTTACTAAAACTGAAGCGTACATGATCTGGTGCAGCTCTGCATAGAAACCAATCAGCTTCCAGTTTTTTTTTTGTCAAAGCTCAATTGAACAAGCTGAAGTTAAAAGCTGATTGGCTGCCATTCACAGCTGCCCCAGATTCCGAGTGCTCCAGTTTTAGTAAATGAACCCCAGATAAAACCTTGCTTTCTATAACTTTTCTCGTTTTGACTGCGGAGGCTTGTGATGCAAATCATCATGTGCATGTCATGTGTGTCGAATGTTAACAGTATCTAGGAATGCCATGGCTGTTGAGAAGGATTTCCTGTATACTTGCATAACTCTGCATTATTCTGTCTGTGCCCGGCATGTACAGACGTCTTATATGAAGGGGAACGACAAATGAATCTACTCGCAATGCATTAATGCTTCAAAGCTTTCAACAATTTGTTTTGACATAGAAAGCTAATAACCTTAATGTGCTGCAGTCATGACAGAGTACTTGAAATAGATTTTAAAGCTGAACCCCGTGATACAAGTGCATTTGCTCCATAAGTTTCATTACATAGGCACATATATTGCTGTTACTTTTTTACATTAGAATGTCATTGTTTAGGAGAACATGATCTTTGTAAACTATGATGTCATAGCTCTCATTAAGAGAACGCAGCTACAGCCAGACACCCACAGGAGGTGTTGAGTTAGTGGCCTTGTTACTTCCTCTCACTGGGTTGTATTGCTTTAAGGAACTACAATTGCCACCATGCCATGGGAATTGCAGTTGTGAATGGGGCCGATGGCCGAGTCTTTCCAGTACAACAAGCAGTGACTTATTTACGTTGCTGCTTACTGAAACTAGAATTACACAGGGGATGTCACAAGACTGTGCCTGGGGATATAGCTTGCATAACAGCATCTGGACTTACAAAATGTATATTAGGGGACCAAGCCCTTCTTATGACTGCCTCCAGAAGGGATTTCTCGGGGGGTGGGAGCTCTATTTGAAAACACGAAGGACTTGTTGCTGAAAGGTAAGAAATAACATTCATAATCAGAAAATTCTGCCTGGGGGTTCAGTTTAAAGTGGAACTAAACTCCTTTTGTTGCCCAAAACAGTCACATTTAAAGCTGATAACCAACTTTCTTCTCACTAGAACTGAATGGAATGATCAGTCGCCACGTAGATCATACCTTTTGTACCATGTTTCTCTGTTGTCTGCAGATCCCCTGATAATCTGGGTTTAGTTGTGGCTTTGTACCATGCAACACTCTGTATAGCTTGCTTATAGACTCTTTCCCTTCCACAGACACTTCCTGCAGCAGCTAAAGTCTGTAACACTCCCTTTATAGTCTCTCAGACTCTGCAAATTATGTAGCTTTCTTCACAGCTCTGATGGTGGGTGGGATAGAGTACATTCTAATTAGCATTCAGTACCACCTACAGGAAGAGTCCCAAGTCCCGCCTCACAGATCACAGCATTATTCAAAAAGGATGTGCCTTCATACACAGCCTATTCTGAACACTAGCTGTACTGCTACTGCGCAGGATTGAACGGATCACCATTAAAATTCAGTCCTGCCCAGTTAAATATGCTGACCAGTGTGAACAGGAAAAGTCCCACCCCTCAGCTCCCCCCTCCCAGAGCCATGCTCTCTGTGAACTGATTCATTTGCATATGAAGGAAACTCCTTCATAATCTCCCATAGCCCTTCCTCTGTTCTGTAGTCTTGCAGTAAGCCATTATTCTTTGGCATGCTGTAGACTGGAATGACACAGGAGGAGGTATGACACATTTACACCTTTCACCACCCACACCAGAACTGGTACAAGTGACTGCCATAGCCTGTGTTTCATCAGATTTGGCGAATGAATGTGTAACGGAAGTGACGTTTTGTCACCGCCATCTTGCTACACCCCACAGTAAGGATAGAGTGGGAAGGGGGCAAGTGGACATCTTGTTACACCCACTGTATGTTTTGCACTTTACACTTATTTTTAACTGTAAACTGAGGTTATATAGTGAAATACAGTAGTTAGAACTCTGTTGGACTGTTTAGATGTTGAATTTTAAAAGCAGCGGCAAGCCTGCTGATCTCACAGGTTTGCTAATCTAACAGAAATTCTAAGTACTGTATTTCACTATATAAACTCAGTTTACAGTTAAAAATATGTGTAAAATGCAAAACTCCTGTGGGTGTAACAAGGTGTCCGCTTTCCCCCTTCTCATTGTATCCTTACTGTGGGCGAGTGCGCGGGGTGTAGCAAGATGGCGGTGACGAAATGTCACTTCCGTTACACATTCTGACGGGTCGCCAAATCTGACGAAACACTTGCCCTGATGCTACAAAGGATCGTGGGACATGTAGTATCAGGACTAGAAAAGGAAGGAAACAGGAAGTCAGAGTACTTTGAAATTCAGTCAGGAGGCGGAGTGACATCACAGACACAGAAACCTTCTGTATACAGCTAAAGGAGAAAATTTACATACAAACTGACACCGGGGGTTGTGATTCATTTACATGCACAATGCATCTGTTGTTTTGGGGCGAAAAGCCTGGAGTTCCTCTTTAAGGCATGCTGTGAATGCTAACTGTCACAATTGCTTGTGCCCTCAACAAAACTGTCCAGCCGTCAAATGGCTGGTGTCAAAACAAACAGAAGCTAAGATGACCGCTTCCTGTCCTGTAATGGATAGGAGGGTTTAGTACTGCTTTAAAATAAATAAATAAGAAATCAGCAGTAGGCACGTCTGGCAAGTTCAGTGGATAAGTTGGCATGTTGGAGCAGGCCTAAAGTCCTGTACATTACATTACCCTGTAAAGTATGATGAGGCAGGAGTGTGACCACAGCCACTCACAATTCACCCAGGAGCTCCAGAGGACCAGTCACAGCACTGGAGAAAGCCTACTGGAGCAAGGAATATGGTAAAGCTGGGTGCACATGGATCAAAATTAGTTTGGTTCAGCAGGGACCAGCTGAATTTTGATCTATGTGTGGCCTTGCCTGTTGGACAGAAGCTGCCCATCAGATCAGCTTCTGTAGAATGGGACTGCTGGAAAACCTTGTTCAATCAGCTGCAGTGTATTCTGACAAAGAAGAGTCCCCATTGTCAAAATACATCTCGGCGGACAGGATTTCTGCATCCACCTCTCTTGTGTGGATGGATGAATGCATGTATGCCAGTTTAAGTGGTTTTACTTTAATCCTCTGCTCCTGGAATAAAAGGCCCCTAACACACAATGAGACTATCGGACAATTTTTTTTTTTTCCATGCTAGTCTCATATGGAAAGCAAATGGGTTACAAAAATTCTCAGACAGAATGCAACGTCAGAAATTATCTATTGTAATGTATCCTTTCATTTCACAGTTGCACAGTTTTGGTCATTTGAAATTTTTTTTTTTTCATTCGTTCTGTTATCTTACAAATAATTTTTTGGTGCTTTTTTAGTGATCCTTCCACAAGAACTGTCGGAATCCGCTCTTGAAAGCTGTGTACTAATAATCAGATTATCAGACGATCGCTCCAAATGTGCTTGTTTTCCTCCAATTTTCTCATCGTGTACTAGGCATTAATGAGCATTTAACCCATGCACAACCCAGGGGGCGCAGTTTGGCATGTTAGCCCTGGGCGACTGGATGACCTTGTTCCGGCACTGAATGAATGGTCCTATCGGGTCTGCCTAAAATACTGATGGACGAACCCGATTGGTCTGTTCATGTGAAAGGGGTCTTATGCAATTTAAGAGCTGCCTGCTTGCTAATATGTTTTCAAATTTTAGGTTTACTTCCACTTTGTGATATTTTTATGGCTCAAATGCATTCCTTTAACTTGCAATACTGAATTTAACAGCAGGCTTCTAACTGGTCCTCAGGACACGGTGTGTTTTCTGTTAGTACCCTGTTTGAATACTAAATGTGGTGTTTACCAGGCAGTAGTTTAATCTGGATGTAATTTAACATGCTGCCTGTGTCATATTTTATATGCAGATTTTTAGACTGCTGCTGTTGGTACAGCAAGCATTCCATTCTTCCTCGAACTGAACAATTGCTAAGATAAATCAATAAGCCACACTTGGCAGTGTTTCAAAATGTTATTGCATTAGGTACCCATACATAGCGGCTGCATTTTTTTTTTTTTCCCATTACTTGGTGGTATCTCTCATTTGTCTTCGAGCTGAATTCCAGGCAGATATAAAAGACACAGCTCTGTTACAGTGCAGCTCTGTTATAAATACGTCATAAAATTTATTTTTTAATGGAAAGCAGTGTATGTACCTAAAATTTACCTGGAATCGGCTTCTTGCAGTCTCTGTTCAGCGGGGCTGATGTGTGAGAGGAAGAAGCAGCAGAAGAGACCAGTCAGTTCATGTGTTGATAAGAAGTATGCGAGAGAGAAGAGCGACAAAGATGAGCTCATCACTGTGCTGCTTCCTTTTTGAACTGTCCAGGCAGAGGCTGGGGAGAGTCCAGAGCAACCTGAGCTTTAGAGGCAGTGGATTGAATGATGCTGGCCATCAGATTGAGGACATCTAGAGGCATAAAAAAGAATTGGAATTGTAGGGGAAATCTCTAGATTGAAGGCAAAAACTGGTTTTGTTATTTTATTGGTAACCACTTCAGCACCTTAGTCTGTATATACCGCTTCATTATCAGGCCATTTTTTTCGTTTTTAGTGCCATGTTAGTTTGACAATTACTCAGTCATACAAAATTGTATGCAAGTGAGTTTTTATCATCTATTGGAAATGGATACCTTTTGTTGTTGTATTTAACAACCGCTTTTTTTTTTTTTTTTTAAACTAATTTTAAGTTGGAAAAAAAAACTAAATTTCCCAGAGCGTCTTCCGGGAAGTCTATATGCGCAACCTGTGGCCCTCCAGCTGCAGAACTACAAGTCCCATGAGGCATTGCAAGCCGCTGACAGTTACAAGTATGACTGCAAAACACAGAGGCATAATGGGAACTGTAGTTCCGCAACACCTGGAGGGCCACGGGTTGAGCACCCATGTGCTAGAGAGATGCTGGCTCCGCCCTCTACAGGAAACACAATACAGAAACAGTTTAAAAAAAAAAAACCCTCCCTCCTCTCGCCCCCAGTTGTTATTGTGTTTCTGACCTTTCAGGAGAACACATCGCTATGTTTATTATTTTGACTGAGTGGGTGATTGTGATTACCGGATAACTCTTTCCCAAGTTTCCTGGATGGCTTATGGGTATGCCGTGGAGTTTAACATGCGAAAGTTGTTACCCTTTTTAAAGTTTTATCTGGTCCTCGTTCCTCCAGAAGATGGATCGACTCCAAAAGCTCCTCTTGAGTCCTTGGTAAATGTTCCTGAGTGGTGTCTGCGCTGTGGAGTAGCTTGCCGGTGGATGGCTGTATCTGGGTCCCTCTGGCCGCTCTGTGGGTGATTTTGGCAACTCTGGCCCACCCACCTGAGTCTCGCAAGGTGGGCATTGCTTCCGCTGGGTGGCCTTGTCTGGCTGGCTGGATCGCCAGCGCTTTGCCCGGGTCCTCTGCTGTCTTCACTAAAAGGAGGAACAGCTGAAATGTGGAAGGCTGCTCGGAGCAGATTTAACAGAGCGCAAGGTAGAAATCATTTTATTCTTCATTGAGCGCATGAAATCCTTAATGAAGGGGAGAGAATCGGAACCTGCTACAGACCATATCTGTTCTCCTCTCCCTGGGATGACTCCTCCAAAATGGCTGCCGTTATATGCACCCAATTAGCAGTCTAGAAAGGTGGATCAAGATGGCGGCTGCACCACTTCCGTTGCCGCGGAGTGTTGCAATTCCGGTTGCAAAGGAACACGTTGGAGCATGATCTTTTAACCCTTTCGCCGCCAGGTCCATACGTAGGGTTGCCACCTCATCCCTTAAAAACCAGGTGGCAACTCTATCCATAAGCCGTACGGACCTGACAGCGCGGGGGGGGGGGACACACAATTTGGTGGCTGCAGCCACGGGGAGATTGTGCATTAAACTAATGCAGCGTACACACGGTCGGACTTTTTGACTGGACTGGTCCGATGGATGCTGATGGACCAAATCCGGCGGACAATCCGATCGTGTGTGGCCTTCAGCGGACTTTTCCAGTTGCAAATCTGACGGACTTTAGATTTGGAACATGCTCCAAATCTTTACGTCGTAACTCCGCCGGACCCAGAAATCCGCTCGTCTGTATGCTAGTCCGACGGACAAAAAACGACGCTAGGGCAGCTATGGGCTACTGGCTATCAACTTCCTTATTTTAGTCCGGTGTACGTCATCACGTACGAATCCGTCGGACTTTGGTGTGATCGTGTGTAGGCAAGTCCGGTCGTTAGACAGTCCATCGGAAGTCTGCCAAAAGTCAGTCGAAAGTCTGTCGGACAAGCCGTCTGACTTTTGTTGCTGAAAAGTCCGACCGTGTGTACACGGTGTAACAGGCAGACTCTTGCCTGTCAGCTGAGAGCATTTGTGGGGTGGTGCTGCCGCCTGTTCGCTATCACACACCCCCGTTACCGGCACCTCCCAAACCCCCCCCCCCACCGCTGCACCCCGCCATGCTTACTGGGCTCCGTTTGCCCATTGGCGGGCCCAAGAGCTCCCTGGCGGGTGACGGCGACTGTAGGGGAAGGAGAAGAGGGGACACATGTTCGCTCTCCTCCCCTTCATTTCTGACACACTGATCCACGTCCTGTCAGGGGAGAGAAGACCGATCGGTCCCCTCCCCCTACAGTTAGAATCACTCCCTAGGTAACACATTTAACCCCTTGATCGCCCCCTAGTGTTAACCCCTTCCCTGCCAGTGACATTTATACAGTAATCAGTGCATTTTTATAGCACCGATTGCTGTATAAATGTGAATGGTCCCAAAATAGTGTAAAAAATGTCCAATATGTCCGCCGCAATGTCGCAGTCACGATAAAAATCGCAGATCGCCGCCATTACTAGTAAAAAAAATAAATAAATTAAATGCCATAAATCTATCCCCTATTTTGTAGACGCTATAACTTTTGTGCAAACCAATCTTTATACGCTTATTGCGATGTTTTTGGTTAAAAAAAAAATGTAGTTTTTTAGATATCAGCACATATCAGCCTAAACTGAGGAAATTTGTTTTTAAAAAATTGGGATATTTATTATCGGGGCTTTTTTTCAGCTGGAACTTGGTGGAACTCAGTTCCACCACCTCTGACTCAGGTCCTCTGCTCCCTTCTCACCACTATCACTTGTAAACACAGAAGTCTGGCTTCTGTGTTTACAAGTAAAAGCTTGTCTTCCAATGCTCCCACATATCTGATCTCCTGGGTGGCTCCCACTGAGTGCAGGATGGGGACAAGGGAGATGCAGGTGCCATGCAGTTCAGATTCTGACACCCTCACTGGATGAACTCCCTGCAAATGAGAGAGGCAGACACATCTACAGTGTGCGGGGAGATACCAGAAGGGGGGATTGCATGCAGAGGTCAGAGCTGAAAAGGGGTGAAAATGAGATGTGGGTGGGGGATGTAGAGGTAACCAGCTGTGGAAGGATGTACTCTGCACTCTGTGTGTAACGCACCTCTGAACTCCGCGCTATGTGTGTAGTGCAGGATATAAAGCAAATATACTGCGCTGTCTGCAATCAGTGTAAAAAAAACAGCTAGCACAGCAATAGATCAATTGCAAAAAATGAAAACGTGAACAGTATATATATCTATATCTATATATATATATATATATATATATATAGAGAGATATAGATATATATATATATATATATATATATATATATACAGGCAATGCGTATAGACACTAATATATGTGTATAATAGACCAAACCATTGATATACTATGTGACAATCAAAATGTGAGTGAATGATGTCCGATAAAAAAGCTCTTTAGAATAAAACAGTGACTTTAGCAGAGCTTCTCCAAAGCGCTTTTTTATCTACTAAAATGTGTGTGTATTTCCTCCTTTTTATTGAATAAAGTATGTCTGATTTAAATGTGATTACACTATGTGCCTACTTCTTCCTTTTCATTTATCTGTTCTATTGGAGCAACTATCCATATGGCTCTCTGTCCATTACCTATCCCATTGATGTCCATTATTGGAGTTGGTCTTCTGGTTGGAAGTCGTGTCCTCTGTGACACTTTCCCCTGGGTGTGTGGCCCTACAAGCCTGATTGACCCATTGGGTGTACACTCATTTGGGTTCAATTGCTCCGGTAAGCCTTTTGACTCTCTGGTGGTGGATCACTTATCATCAAGTTTGGGCACATTTTCTTTTCTCACATCGTTATCCAGTTCAAGTGTCAGTTATTTTGAACCACGATTTGGATATCTACAATTTATTGTTTGGTTCACCTGTCCAAACACTAAGGACTATAATTTATTTTAAAATAATTTTTTTCCTTCACTTTATCGGACACCATTCACTCATATTTTTATTGTCACATAGTATATCAATGTTTTGGTCTATTATAAACACATAATTAGTGTCTATACGCATTGCCTGCATATATATGTTGTTTGAGTTTCTTCTATATATATATATATATATATATATATATATATATATATATATATATATATATAAAATTTATTATTACACATTCTTTATCAGTTGAACTTAAGTATAAACATTATAACAATTTGTCAATGGAATAGACTTCCTGTGTAAGTGAAAAAAGTTTAACCACCTAAACACTAAACCTTTTTCTGATATTTGTTGGTTTCAAGTTAAAATCATTTATTTTTTTGCTTGAAAATGATAATTTTTTTTTTTTTTTTTTTTTTTGTAGACACCCTAGAGAATAAAATGGTGGTTGTTGCAATATTTTGTCACACTGTATTTGCGCAGCGGTCTTTCAAATGCAATTTTTTTGGAAAAAATTACTTTAACCGGTTCAATACCGGCCATTTTCACCCCCTTCCTTCCCAGACCAATTTTTAGTTTTCAGCGCTGTCGCACTTTAAACAACAATTGCGCGGTCGTGCGACGTTGTACCCAAACAAAAGTGACGTCCTTTTTTCCCCACAAATAGAGCTTTCCTTTGGTGGTATTTGATCACCTCTGCGGTTTTTATTTTTTGCGCTATAAACAAAAGAAGAGCGACAATTTTGAAAAAAACACAATATTTTTTACTTTTTGCTATAAGTATCCCAATTTAAAAAAAAAAAAAAAAAATTTTTTCCTCAGTTTCGGCCGATACGTATTCTTCTACATATTTTTGGTAAAAAAAATCGCAATAAGCATATATTGATTGGTTTGCGCAAAAGTTATAGCATCTATAAAATACGGGATAGATTTATGGCATTTTTTTTTTTTTTATTATTTATTTATTTTTTTTTACTAGTAATAGCGGCGATCGCGATTTTTTTTTTTTTTTTTTCGTGACTGCGACATTATGGCGGACACATCGGACACTTTTGACACATTTTTGGGACCATTCACATTTATACAGCGATCAATGCTATAAAATTGCATTGATTACTGTGTAAATGTGACAGGCAGTGAAGGGGTTAACCACTAGGGGGCGGGGAGGGGTTAAATGTGTTTCCTAGGGAATGCTTCTAACTGTAGGGGGAGGGGACGCACAAGGGGAGGAGACCGATCAGTGTTCCTCCATTGTGGGAACACAGATCGCTCTCCTCTGAGCTGACAGGGCGTGGATCTGTGTGTTTACACACAGAGATCCACGGTCCGGCCCGGTTAACGGGCAATCGCGGGTGCCCGGCGGACATCGCGGCCGCCGGACACAACCCGAGGCCGTCATATGACGTCCACCCAGGATGGGAGATCCCATCTGTGGACGTCATTTGACAATAGGCCGATGCTGAAGTGGTTAATGAATTAAAAAAACAAAAAAAAAAAAAACAAATCTAACCAGTAGTTAGCCCATTTTTTTTTTTTTTTTTTTGTTAATGTGAAAGATTTTACGTCTTAAGAATCGTGATCTTTTTATTCTAAGCAAAAAAAAATCGTGATTCTAATTTTGGCCAGAATCGCATATATATATATATATATATATATATATATATGTGTATATATATATATATATGTATATATATATGTATATATATATATATATATATATATATATATATATATATATATATATATATATATATATATAATATTACACACTATTTGATGTGGATCGTGGTTGAGTTCCAGCACCTATTTTCTGAGGAAAAAAAGCCCCGTTTATTATAGTAAAAAATAGTGATATAGTGCTGGTTTTTTTTTTTTTGAACTTGTCACTCTTGTTTAAAGCGCAAGAAATAAAGACCGCAGAGGTGATCAAATACCACCAAAAGAAAGCTCTATTTGTGGGGAAAAAAAAAAGATAAAAATTTCATTTGGGTACAGTGTTGTCATTCAAAGTGCGACAGCACTGAAAATTGGCCTGGGCAGGAAGGGGGTGACTTACCTATGTGTGTGTGTGTATGTATGTATGTATATATATATATATATATATATATATATATATATATATATATATATATATATATATATATATATAATTTTTTTAATATAATAAATTCCCGCATTTTCACATTGTCGTTGTGGGGTACTGAGTGTAGATTAATGAGAAAAAAAATGAATTTAAATAGCTTTAGCATCAGACTGCAACTTGACAAAATTGAAAAAAAATTGAAGAGGGTCTGAATACTTTCTGAATGCACTGTATATGAACAATTGACTTTTTTTGTGGAAGCTTAAAGTGGTTGTAGACCTCTGGCATGAAAATTGGACAAAGCTCATCCTCACATGGGTGGCTCTTCTGCCGCTGTTAAAAGCATGTTTTGTTATTTTGAAATTAAGAGAATCCTGGCACAGTGTTCACTTGCAGTTGTACGTTGCAATTAGCTGCGTCTACGTGCGTTTATTTGTGGCTGCGTTGTAACATTCTTGCTATTTCTGATGTGCTTCCTGTTGCTTTCCTTGTTGCCGCTGCTATCTACAGGAGAAATAGTACACTGCGATTACCTGCAGTTATGTGCAGATAGCTCCGCTAAATCATTCCTGGACGCAGTCAACTTTATTTTTTCTATCTGCACAAAACCACATGTAAAGAAACCATCTATAAATGCATTGTGTGAATGGGGCCATAGGAAAGCATTGTGTGCGTCCGCAGCTAAAAGCACAATTCTATCCGCCCTTGTGAAAGGGGCCTTACTTTCCTCTAGCTAAAGCACTGAGTGTTTTCTCACTGCTGTCTAGTTCTTCTGCTATCTGCAGAACTCACTTTTGACAGGTTTTCCTGAGAGCTCCAGCACGCAACCTTTGTTTGTTGTTTCCTCTGTACTGTGGGGGTGGAGGGATGCTTTTGTAAATCCTGCACTTTAAACAGTTGTAGAGGAGAGAGGGATACAAATAAACATTAGTAGCAGATCCTTTAAGTTGTAAGGTGGGGCCTCTGTTGATTGGACTTGTTTTTCAAGGGGTGTACTTGGTCAGCAAAAATGTTTATGTAATAGTATTTCTCAAGTAACATCCACCTGAATGGCAGGACTAATCTTTCCCAGCAGAACATTGCCCAAAACACACACACACACGTACACGTACACACACATGTAAAAGAAAATGTGTTTCATCAGATCAGGCCATTTTTCTTTTACTGTTCTGTGGTCCAGCTCTGATGCTTGCATGCCTATTGAAGGTCCTTCTGGCTGTAGACATGGGTCAGCATGGGCACCCTGAACAAAAGATTACAGCGACACATACAAAAATGACTTAACCCCTGCAAGGCTATTTAAAACAGCTGAACATATTCTGAAAATATGGGGATTGAGTTACACCATATGGCCATATAGTGCTAAGCCCACTACTATGTCAAAGTACCCCATTATCAATGGGTCCTACGCTATCCATAGAATGGAAGATCCTTCTCTGAACCATGGGAGAAATATACTCCCCTATATGGTAGATCTAAAAGACTCCTCCTATAACACAGGTAGATACTAATAAGAGGCAATGTTGGGGGGGGGGGGGGGGGCTCCAGCCCAAAGTGCTCTGGTCAGAATCCATACAATAGACAAACAATGGGCACCCGGACTGCGGCTATTCTGCCCCATACACAACAAACTGCATTGCCCATTTTTTTTCTACTTTTAACACCTCAACTTCGCACCATTAGTGGGCTGCCGTAACAGCCGATTTTTGTGCGGCCATCAAATTTGAGTAATCGGACATGTTGGAAATTTTTTGAAAAACGAACGATTTTCTAATCAATGATGGGAGAATTGTGTGAGAAATTGTAATCGAAATAGAAATGCGCATGTGGAAGAAAAGAAAATTCCCGGAAAGAAGATTCCCAGCCACTAAAATTCTTTTCTGTAGCAACATGAGGTGAAATTTGAAGGCTTGGTTGGCTGAATTTCGAAATCAATGGTGGCATCATCGGATCACAAAACGCACAAATTTTCTGATTTTCAAAAGAAAATTCTTTTGAAATTCCACCATGTATGGCCAGGCTTAGTTGGTCTACCTGACCGTGGTTTGGTTCCAACAGAACCCCTCATTTTCCACTTCTTGATTAGAGTTTGAACACTGCTGATTGGCATTCTCAGTTCCTTGGATATCTTTTTTATATCCCTTTCCTGTTTTATACAGTTCAACTACCTTTTCCCGCAGATCCTTTGACAATTCTTTTGCTTTTCCCATGACTCAGAATCCAGAAACGTCAGTGCAGCACTGGATGAAAGATGCAAGGGTCTGTCAGGAGTCCAGAAACTCATTGAACTTTTATACACACACACTAATTACAAGCAAACAGATCACAGGTGAGGATGGATACCTTTTTTAATAGCCATTCAAACCCCCTTTGTGTCAACTTGTGTGCATGTTATCAGGCCAAAATCACCAGGGTATGTAAACTTTTGATCAGGGTCATTTGGGTAGTTTCTGTTGTCATTGTGATTTAAAAGAGTAAACACAGTTGATTGATAATAAATGGCTTCAGCTAAATACTAACCATGAGTGAAATGTTTTTGTGTTATCCATGTTCTCTGAAAAATGGCCAAGAAATCATAAATTCTGCCAGGGTATGTAAACGTATGAGCACAACTTTATATAAAGCAAGTCATTTTCTAAGAGTCATAGCTTTTAGAAAACACAATGAGCCTCACTTTGTCAGGTGTTCAAATGTACCGTGTTCTTTGTCCCTGTATCAAGCCATTCGGTTTAGCATCCTTTTTCTTTACTGTTCTGGGATCTGGAAGCACATTTTTACTTTTAGATCACCTATTAAGAGGCACAGTGTGCATTCTTGTATTTGAATCTTTTCCCTGGTTATAACATTTTATTGATATTTTGTTTGGTGCAAAATTGGAACAGATGCATATGCACACTCTCTGGCTCGTGCTGATGCAGAAATATATAGTATCTAAGAATGTTAGGGAATTAATGTATAAATTGACCCACTTTAGAAGGGAGACAGAAAAGCCAATTATGTCAAGACATTAGCTGGAGGCAACGACCCACTTGAAAGGAATTTAACTTCTTCTGTATCACTGAATACCACATACAAGCATATTTCATTCATTCATTCATTGAGAGTTCAATGTGTAATTTATTGTGGCAAACTAAAACCCTCTTAAGAGTACAAAACTGAATGGATTGTAAAGGCAGAAGGTTTTTTTATCCTAATGCAGTCTATGTATTAAGATAAAAAGGCTTCTGTGTGTAGCAGCACCCCCCACCCCCAATTATTTATCTGAGCCCCTTCTCTCTCCAGCGATGTCCACGAATGTCTAAGCCATTCAGGACACTCCTCCTGATTGGCTGATTGACTTTGACAGCCACGGGAGCCAATGGCGCTGTTGCTGTGTCTCAGCCAATCAGGGGAGAAAGGGGATGGGGCCAGGTCGGTGCTTCGTGTCTGAATAGATACTCGGAGCTCTGACTCGGCTTGGGTGCCCCCCATAGAAAGCTGCTGGCTGAGCGGGCACATGATAGGAGGGAGGGACCAGGAGCAGCAAAGAGTGACCCGAGAAGAGGAGAAGAGGATCTGGGCTGCTCTGTGCAAATCCACTGCACAGAGGTGGTAAGTATAATATGTTTGTTATTTAACCCCTTGCCGCCAGCAGAATGGCACGTACAGGCATAATAACGTACCTGTACGTCGCCTTTAAGATGCGGCATTGTGGACGCGCGCCCGCCGCGAGCTCCATGAGTGTGATCGCAGGTCCCGCGGATACCCGCGATTGTCTCGTGGAGAAGAACGGGGAAATGCTGATGTAAACAAGCATTTCCCCATTCTATCTAGTGATAGGACACTGATCGCCGCTCCCTGTGATTGGGAGCGGTGATCAGTGTCGTGACACACGTAGTCCATCCCCTCCCCTACAGTTAGAACGCATCCCTAGGACACACTTAACCCCTTCAGCGCCTCTTCCTGGTTAACCCCTTCACTGCCAGTCACATTTACACAGTAATCAATGCATTTTTATAGCACTGATCGCTGTATAAATATGAATGGTCCCAAAATAGCGCCAAAAGTGTCCGCTATAATGTCGCAGTCACGATAAAAATCGCTGATCACCACCAAAAAAAAAAAATTATTAATAAAAATGCCATAAAACTTTCCCCTATTTTGTAGACGCTATAACTTTTGCGCAAACCAATCAATAAACGTTCATTGCAATTTTTTTTTTTTTTTTTTTTTTACTAGCTATATGTAGAAGAATACGTATCAGCCTAAACTGAGGAAAGAAAATGTGTTTTTTTTAATATAATTTTTGGGGATATTTATTATAGCAAAAAGTAAAAAATATTGCATAAATAAAACCGCAGAGGTGATCAAATACCACCAAAAGAAAGCTTTATTTATGGGGAAAAAAGGGTGTCAATTTTGTTTGGGAGCCACGTCGCACGACTGCGCAATTGTCAGTTAAAGTGACGCAGTGCCGAATCGCAAAAAGTGGTCTTTGGCCAGCCAAATGGTCCGGGCTGAAGTGGTTTAAAAAAAAACACACAAGACTTTGCAATCACTTTAAGTACTGTTTAATTATCAGAGTGTTCTCAAAATGATTAGCTATAAGTTGGAACGAAGTCCTGCTTTTAAAAACTGCAAGCAGGCAGGTTTTTATTGCAGAAAAGGCGTATACTGCCTCTTTTGCAATAAAACACTCCTACCTACCTGCTCACCGTCTTTTTGGGCACTGTAAAGTGAGCTGCACATATGCTGCTCGGCTTCCAGTGCTGGGTCAGTCTCCATGTCCCGGGATGATGGGTTTCTGCACATGTCCAGGAGTGATGTCACCTCCCAGCAGTCAATGAGGCCCAAAAACCAGCACTCAGGATAAGATGCCAGCATTAGTGAACAGGACCCTTGAACAGGCAAGTATGAAAAATTAAGTTCCGCTTTAATCTGCAGTTAAATACTAAAGTGGCACTAAGGCCTCGTGCACACTGGACATTTACCCAGCTTAACATATTTTCTCCTGGCAGGAGAAAAACTGCATTAAAAATGCCTAAAGCTGCGTTTAGGTGTTTGGGCATTCCTTAATTTCATTGGCCAGAATATTAATTTATTGAAACGAATGAAGCTGAAGCGCATTTACACCTGTTTTTGCAGTTCAGCTTTTTTTCTGCTGGAATGCTTCTCTCCTGATTGTGCAAGTGATGGTTTCTTTTCCTCTGCCACTAAACGTCTGTAAACACCTATGCAAGGACACACAGGCTAACGTGGAGGTGCGTTTAGAGGCAGAAATAAAGTCAAACATCCTTAAATTGCATTTTTTGATGCCCAGTGTGAAGGGAGCCCAACGGATGTCCTTATTTTCCAGAAATAATCCATACACCTCTATTACTTTATGGTAATCTGTTTTTCCTGGAAGCGTTCCTTACTGTGCTTTTATACCCCCTTGTAAATTCCTCTTTGAGCTTCCGAACCTCTTCTTTTCCCCCCTCACTCTTTAGTTTTTGGAAGAGCAGTGCATGTTAGTTGTGGTCATGTGCATTGCTCTATGCATTACAACAAATCCCATAGTTCTTAGTCCATCTCACGATAGAGCAAGAGAGGTTTGTTTACGTACCTACAGTGGGATTATGGAGAACAAACGCGATCGCCCTCTAACAGGAAGTCAAATCGCAGCAGTAGAAAAAAGGAATTGGGAGTTTTGGAAGAGGCTGAGGGCAATCAAAGGTACTTTTTGATACTGTATACTTGAATAGAACTTCTTACTTCTTTCTCCTCCTCCCACAACCGTAACATAAGCCTAGTAAAGCATGATTGTTAAACTCACTGTGGAACCTAAGGCCTCATGTACACTGCTGCTGGTAAACAGACATTTAGGAGCAGTTGGGCATTTTTTTTTTTTTTTTTTCAGCTGCCCCTGAACAACTCCTCTGTTAACTTATCAGTACATGTACACAGGGTCGTTTTCTAGGAAGGTGAGGTTAGAAGCATTTTTTGGAACGCAAAAAAGGGTTCATACGGATGTTCAGCAGCATTTGAAATGCCAAATGCCTGTAAACGCTACAACATGCGTTTAGCAGCATTTTGTTTACAGATGTTCATTTTAACACACATAAAATTTTTTTTTAATATATATATAGAAACATAGATACAGGGGGTCCTCTAGTTACAATCATCCGACTTACAAACAGAAGGAGACAACAGGAAGTGAGAGGAAATCTACCCCTAGGAGTGAATTTCCCTTCCTGTAAGAGCTATTATGGGGAAAAGGTGTCTCCACTGATGCTTTATTATCACCAATCCCTTTTTTCCACAACAACCCAAAATTTTCAAAATCCAATTGTCATTGGGACAGAAAGTGAGGTGAAATCTTCTGAACAGGGGCACACACAGAAAAACAAATGTTACAGAGGTGATGATAACCCTTCCCTATGTTATCCAAAAGCTTAAAAATTGTTTTTTTGGCTGGAGCTACACTTAAAAAATTTACCTGTTCCGACTTACAAACAGATTCAACTTGAGAACAAACCTATAGTCCCTAACTTGTTTGTAACCTTCCTCTGTCCCCAAACCATCTCCTGATAGAGCAGAGGATGGAATACAAGCTGCACATGTTCAGTTTGGTGTGTATTACTAGACGTTTTTTTTTCTTGGGACAGTGCATGTAATCGGCACTGTCGGGACAAAGGGTCAGGGGTCCTGCAGCATCATAGGACAGTCAGAGCAGAATGAAAACTCCTCCTACAAGCTTTAACCAGCCAGTAATAGAAGTCGCAAGGCTGCCATATACTGCTGATGAGAAAAGGTATTTAGCAAATTATATTTACTAAAACTATTGCATTTCCATGTATTGTGGGGAGACCAGACCAATTCTAGTGAATTCAGGGTCCTGGGTTTAGTAAGGATAACCAAATACAAAAAAAAGAGAAGAAGGTATTAAATGTTTACACGGAGCGTGTGTTACTTCTCTCTTAACTCCATCCCGTGTTCACATTGTCATTTTCCTACATGTGATTTGAAGGATTTATTTTACTAGACAAAGCGGCAGAAACACCTCACTGATCACAAAGTTATATCTTTGTTATGGGTTGCTCTAAGAGCTGGCTTTATACAAAGTGAATTTCCTTGGGTTCAGTTGAGACACCTCGAATGTAGTGACAGTGTACCGTGCTTTTTATAAGTATACTTAAGCAATATTTGCATTACAAAGTGGTAGTTTTGGTATTTTTTAAATGGCTAAGAAGAGCTTTATAATTTTTTTGATGGTGCTGTTTTTATGTTTTGGCAGGTCTTCTGAGTAGTAGTAAACAAAACAGTTTGTTTACTTTTTAATTATGTTAGTCAAAGCTATTAAATTTATGCAAAAAAAAAATATATACATTTGCAAAAAAATAATACATTAGATAAAAAAAATTGGCTCAGAACTTTAAGCCATAATGTGCTAGTATGCATTGTATATTAGTACATTATGGCAGATACACCTGGCAAGCGTTCCACCCCCCACCTTCAGTGCTGTGATGTCAGCCCTCCAGTCTGTCATGGGCATTTCCAACTCCTGGTTTTTCCTTCTAGGTTCGGCTGTGAGAAGTGCCGCAATTGTGTGCTGGGCCGTATATACAAATACTGACAGGCAGGGAGGAGGGTTTGACAGAAGAGACCAAATAAACATTTTATAAGTCCTCGCTTCTATATATTTTTTTTTTTTTTTTTTTTAAGTTCTACTTTTTTAATTTATATTTTGGGGTGTGCATTATAGCTGGATAAGTCCTTTTGATGAGATTGACAGACAAGATATGTTTTTTTCTCAAAGGCTGACTTTCTCCTTTTAAGAATAAATGCACAAAAATGTTATCTTTTAAAACAGGAGCCTGCGGCCCAGGTTCACACTGAGCTGCGGGAATGAAGCTGTGTGAGTTCAGCTGAACTCGCACGATTTCACTCCCGTATGTCAGTCCCAATTTCAGATTTCGGAGACATCCGTGCAGGTTTCTGCACGGATGTCAATGTAAATCGCAGCCTGAAATCACAAAAAGTAGTACAGAAACTACTTTTTGAAATCGGCGAGGCGCCACAAATGCAGTGTTGCACTGACTAGGACAGTGCAGTTGCCGCCGATTTGACATGTCAAATAGTACCAGTGTGAACCAAGGCGCAAAGTACTGTACTCGCGATCAGCGGATTGCAAGTGCAGCGTCCGGCTTCTGCACACACAACCTATAGTGTTGTACATACCTCCTGTATGGGCTTTCAGTTTCAGAGCTGAAAGCAGTGTAAATGAACTACAGACATGCCAATCGGTGTGTTTGCAATACATTTAAACTACAAGTCTGTCTGCCGCATTGTAAGATGGGTTTTATAGTTTTTTTTCATTCACAGATTTCTGCAGTAGTATTTTACAGCTGTGCAGTATTTTTACAGTTTTCACAGCTGGTATCTAGGGGTTGCTAAAGAGCTGTAACATGAGAGAGTGCAATAAAGCACTTACAACCATCTCCACGCACAAGTACTGTTAGGTGGAATGACAAAAGTCGCTTTGGTTGAAAGAATTTTCCAAACAGTCAAACACATGTCTTGAGATCCTATTAAAAAACTGAAAAATACTATTAAATATTATATTGTATGTTGCCTTCTATTCCATTGAATTTTAAAAATGTAGATATTTCCTTCATTATATGCCTAATTAGATTGTACCTAGTTTGGTAAGTGTTTTTTTAAATTTTAAATTTCAGGTCCACGAATAGCTCTCGCAAGACTGCAATCAGGTGAGCATGCTTATAGTTTTGGCAATGGATTGATAGAGTAGAAATGCCTCTTATGTCAGTAAGCAGTCAACATTTTATTCCTTGGTATTTAAGCGGACCTTCAGTAATTTTTCCATCTTCCCATCAAATAAATCTTCTGTCCTTGTTTTAACTATAGTAAAACCTTTTTTTTTTCTGCCAGTAAATACCTTGTACAGCCCACTTCCTGTTTCGTGTCTGGTAAAAAGCCTAGGCTTATGACATCATGCACAGCGCTCTCTCTCTCACACTCTGTCACTCTTGTGAGAGTTTGCCAGGAAAGCAGGGGGGATGAGTCATAAGAGGGCCAATGAGAGCTGTGGAGGTGTGTGTCTGTGTAAATCCAGGAAGTGAACAGGCAGCAGCTTCAGCTGCCAAGAGTTAAAATGGATGCAGCCAGACTTAGTGAAGGGAGATTTCTGGAGCATATTTGGCAAGTACAGAATCACAGTATATATAAAATAATATGCAAAGTGGTTGAAGGTAAGCTTCAGAATGGCAAAGATATTTTTATTACAAATTATGTGAGCAGAGTACAGTTCCTCTTTACCCTGCTGGGTTGTGGTATGTGTTGGGATTCCTAGAAATCATTCAAGCAGTAATAGACCCAAAAGCAAACATTTATTATATTGCATCTAACAATTCTTAGATGTAATGGCTGTATTTTTTTCTTTAGGCATTCTTTCTTCTATTTTCATCTGATGATGCAGCCAGTAAGCGCTCTTCCAGATGCATCAGACAGTGCTATTGTGCCCCCTGCGGGCACTCTAATACAGGAGGTGTGTTACTGGCCTGATCACCAGGTACAAACTGAGGGAAAAAGAACTAATGCAGCACCTACATCTAATGGCTGGTAAGCTGCAATATTATACATTTCTGGTTTTGGGTTTAATACTGCTTTAAGCCATGTTTCTAGAGGTATTTATCGGTCTCACAATTCAGGCCTTTCTTCCCCTCTTAACCTTTTTATTGGCTTTACATGTTTCCAGGTTCAAAGAGATTGAATTTGCAAAGTTAACAGTCAAAAGTAAGCAGTAACCCACTAACTTTTTTTTTTTTTTTCTTTTTTTTTTTTTTTTTTTTTTTTTTATGTAAATTTTTTTTCTTGAAAATTAGAAAACCTTTGTCCAACGTTTTCACATAGTAAGGCTTTGGTAATACGAACATCAACTTTAGAATTAGATGAGCAAAAAGTCTAACAGGCGTTGTGCACACTGGCTATTTGTCCAGCTCCTCTGAAGGTCTTTTCTCTGGAGAGGAGAAAATCGGCTTCAAAAATGCCCCAAAAGTAAAGTGCTTTAGGTACATGAAGGGTTTGGCCTTTAATAATTCTGGCTATTAAAATGAATGATCACTCAAGTGTTTAGATGTGCCCCCCCCCCCATGCTCTTCTAACATAGAGGGACATTGTTTAGCCACTAAACACCCAATGCCCTCAAAAACAATGTGTTTTTTACTACTTTTTTTTTTTTTTACTCCCAGTGTGCAGAGGCCAAAACAACCTTAAGTAGGCAGAAGTAACAGCCTCTAATTGGAACAGATCATTAACAGAACCTAGTAGATCTGGATAAATTTTAAGCATTTCACAAACCGATATTTAACCTAGGTTCGCATTGGAGCGATTTGTCATGCGATTTGAGAGATCAAATCGCATGACAAGTCGCAGCCTTTTAGAGGCAATGGCACTGTTCCAATCGGTGCGTCACCGCACTGATTTGCAAAAGCAGTTCCTGCACTACTTTTGCCGATTTTCAGGTGAGACTTCAATAGACATAGTGCATGAAGCCACACAGATGTTTATCAAGTAGCACCTGAAATCGACCTTGATACTTTGAAGTCGGGCTACTTCAAGAGAAGTGGGTGCAATTTCAAAGTAGCATCAATGTGAACCAGGGCTTAGTGTGTACCAGTCCTTAGATGTAATGGCTGTATTGGTTTTCCCTTTTTTTTTTTTTTTTTTTTTTTTCCTGGCCAGTAACACATCTCTGGAGGAATGAGCACAGAGACACCTTTGAACCTATCCTTTGGGGATAAAGGTTTTACATAAATGATGACCATTGTAAGCACCCCTGTCAGTGTTAAAGTAGTTGTAAAGGCAGAAGGCTTTTTTACTGTAATGCATTTTCTGCATTAGGCTAAAAAAACCTTCTGTGATCAGCTACATAAGCTCAGAGGACACGGACCAGCCATGTGCCTGCTTAGCAAGGATCAATGTGAAAGTGGCCTTAGTTTTTTTTTTTGCTATCTGTGACCCTTGGGGAGATTTCCCTTAATTTCTTGTCCCATAGCCAAAACAGCAAGTGAGAGGAAATCCCTACAAAATAAGGGAATATTGGTGTGTAACCAGGGTCATCAGAACTAGTGTCCCCATCGTAAGATTTCCCCTCTATTACTGCTCTGATCTCAAAATAGTAGAGGACAAATAGAGCGGGAGAATCTCCCCAATGGCTAAACCATCCGAATTTCAATCTGTCTGTGGCTGGCCTAAGAGAAGAAGTATGTTACTGGCTGGATCACCAGGGGAAAATAAAAGGCAGACAACATACAAAAGAAAAAATAATGTAGCAACCAAATTTTAAGGTTTGGTTAGCTGCAGTATATTAAAAATTTTTGTTTTTGGGTTTAATATCACTTTGGTTTGTTAGGTCAATCTAAATCTGCTAGTGCATCCAACACTACCCTCTCTGCAAATAGTGTTGCTGTCCAAAGGGGTCACCGTGGCGCCTTTATCCAGGATAGAGACACTCTAGGACAGGAAGTGTTACTGGCCAGATAAAAAAAAATGCAGCCGTTACACTCAAAGGATTGGTAAGCTGCAGTGTAATCATTTTTTACTTTTGGGGTTTAATACCGCTTGAATACATGTGACTATGTGGGCATGTCAGCCCAGGGAGGTGAGCTTGAAATTACAATAGGTAGATAGGGAGGAGTCAGATTCATTGTTGGTCATTTATTTTTTTTTTTTTTTTTTTATGGGAAAGCGTTGATTTTTGTAAATGTTTACATTTTGTCCTGGAAATGTCTTAATTTTTATAATTTACATTTTTTTAAATTACTGCTCAATATTCAGTTGGTAGAATTGGTTTTCCGGTATACTGTTTTTTTTTTTTTTTCAGTGAATACTTATTCACTTATTCATTTTTGATTTCACTCCTCACTACCTATTACAGTTTTGTAGGCCATAAAATGCCACGATAGCACAAAACCCCCCAAATGACCCCATTTTGGAAAGTAGACACCCCAAGCTATTTGCTGAGAGGCATGGAGAGTATTTTGCAGCTCTCATTTGCTTTTGAAAATGAAGAAAGACAAGAAAAATGTATTTAATTTTTTTTTTTTCTTTTTTCAATTTTCAAAACTTTGTGACAAAAAGTGAGGTCTGCAAAATACTTACTATACCTCTCAGCAAATAGCTTGGGGTGTCTACTTTCCAAAATGGGGTCATTTGGGGGGGGGGTTGTGCCATCTGGGCATTCCATGGTCTCTGAAACTGTGATAGGCAGTGAAGAGTGAAATCAAAAATTTACACCCTTAGAAAGCTTGAAGGCGGTGCTTGGTTTTCGGGGTCCCGTACGCGGCTAGGCTCCCAAAAAGTCTCACACATGTGGTATCCCCGTACTCAGGAGAAGCAACAGAATGTATTTTGGGGTGTAATTTCACATATTCCCATGGCATGTTTGAGCAATATATCAAAAATGTGCAAAAAAAAAGTGTCTTTTTCCTGCAACTTGTGTCACAATATAAAATATTCAATGGACTCGACAGGCCTCTCAGCAAATAGCTTGGGGTGTCTACTTTCCAAAATGGGGTCATTTGGGGGGGGGGTTTGAACTGTCCTGGCATTTTATGCACAACATTTAGAAGCTTATGTCACACATCACCCACTCTTCTAACCACTTGAAGACAAAGCCCTTTCTGACACTTTTTGTTCACATAAAAAATTTTTTTTTTTTGCAAGAAAATTACTTTGAACCCACAAAGATTAAATATTTTTTTTTTAAAGCAAAGGCCCTACAGATTAAAATGGTGGGTGTTTCATTTTTTCACACCGTATTTGCGCAGTGGTTTTTCAAACGCATTTTTTTGGGAAAAAACATACTTTTTAAAATTTTAATGCACTAAAACACACTATTTTTCCCAAATGTTTGATGAAATAAAAAAGATGATCTTAGGCCGAGTACATGGATACCAAACATGACATGCTTTAAAATTGCGCACAAACGTGCAGTGGCGACAAACTAAATACATTTTTAAAAGCCTTTTAAAGCCTTTGCAGGTTACCACTTTAGATTTACAGAGGAGGTCTACTGCTAAAATTACTGCCCTCGATCTGACCTTCGCGGTGATCCCTCACATGCATGGTGCAATTGCTGCTTACATTTGACGCCAGACCGACGCTTGCATTCGCTTTTGCGCGAGAGCGGGGGGGACAGGGGTGCCTTTTTTTTTTTTTTTTTAATTTTTTAAATTGGGGTCTATTAGACCCTAGATCTCTCCTCTGCCCTCAAAGCATCTGACCACACCAAGATAGGTGTGATAAAATGCTTTCCCAATGGCGCTATTTACATCCGGCGAAATCTAAGTCATAAAATGCTCGTAGCTTCAGGTTTCTTAGGCCATAGAGATGATTGGAGCCACTCTGGTCTCTGATCAGCTCTATGGTCAGCTGGCCGAATCAACGGCTGCATTCTCAGGTTCCCTGTTGGGACAGGAGAGCCAAAGAAAAACATGGAAGACAGTGGGAGGGGGGGGGGGCATTCCCTCCCACTGCTTGTAAAAGCAGTCTAGAGGCTAATTAGCCACTAGGATTGCTTTTACATGAAAGCCGACCGCTGGCTGAAAAGAATGCTACCAAGATGATACCTAAACCTGCAGGCATCATTCTGGTATAACCACTCAAACTCCAGCAACATACCAGTACGTTGCTGGTCCTTGTTGGGCATATATTGTAAACCTTTTTTTCATGCAGCCTGTGGGCTGAACGAAAAAAGATTGATCGGTGGGTATGCCCACCATTAGAATACCTCCCTTCATCCACCCACTTCTAATGATGGGCATACATGCACCGTTTATATATGCCGAAACATGGGGGCATCCGCCCCAAAAGGTAGGAGCAAATCGCTCCTCCGCCCCTGCTGCCCTCATGCTTCGGCATATATGCTCTTTTTTTTAACTGTGGTGGTGAAATCACCTCCAACAGCGCTGGAGTCACGGCTTTATGTATCGTGGGAGCACGATAAATAAATCCGCGCTGCAACTGAATGGCGTACCTGCTAAGCAAATGATGGTTAACAATAAAACAAAGTAACATTACAGTATAACAGTAAGACTTACCATACCTGCAAAGCAAATACAAAAAAAAACCATAGTAAAAAATAAAACATTTTTTAACGCAACGTGTGGCTAAAATATATATGTGCTGAAGCATGGGGGCATCCTCCCGCAAAAGGTAGGAGCAAATCGCTCCTCTGCCCCTGCTGCCCCCATGCTTTGGCATATATGCTGACGTATGTAATTGTGGTGGTAAAATCACCTCCAACAGCACTGGAGTATCGCTTTATGTATCGTGGGAGCAAACACTGTTGCTGTCAAGATACATAAATCCGCGCTGCAGCTGAATTGCATACCTGAAAACAAAAAAATGGTTAACAATAAAACAGAGTAAACAGTAAAGTATAACAAAATTGCATATCTGAAAAGCAAACGTGATAAAACATAATAACAATAAAACATTGCAGAATAGCATACAGTAAAAAAGAGCAGAACAATAGAGAGAACAATAAAACGACAACTGTTTTTTTTTATTTTATATATTTTTTTTTTTTTGTAACTGGTACCAGGTTCAGGTCCCCCAAAATGCGATGGCATCTTGGGAGACCCTGTGGAAGTGTGTCCTAGTCTGTGCAGTGCTGTACCCTACGCTAATACTCAACTAGTGAATGGTAGCGTTCAAAACATTCACCATTGCATAGACCAGGATTGTCAGAACAGGAGGGAATAATAATAGCGGGTGTCGCGCCTATATCCGCGCTTGCTGCACACGACATCGACATCTTCTTTGGGGGGCTCGTTGGGTAGGGGTACTCGAGAGGACATAAGGAAAATGCCTCTCGTGCAGCCGGCTTACTGCATTTGGTTGGGGAAGGTGAGGCGGAGCACCATCTGGAAACAGAAGGGATCTGACGATCTCTTCCTGGAATTTAAGGAGGGATCCAGTCTGTCCTGAAGATCTGTATAGCACATGAGCGTTCAGCAAAGCCAATTGAAATAAACAGACACTTTCTTGTACCAGCGTCTGGCCTTACGGGCAACTAGGTACGGCGCCAACAACTGGTCGTTGAGGTCCACCCCTCCCATATTTTGGTTATATTCGTGGACACAGAGGGGTTTCTCCACAACACCAGTCGCCGTAGGAATTTGGACCGTCGTGTCTGCATGAAGGGAGGTAAGAACGAAAACATTCTTATTATCCCTCCACTTCATAACGAGCAAATTATTACACTGCAAGCAGGCTCTCTCCCCCAGCCTAAGACTGGAATCTACAAGCTGCTGGGGAAAGCCCCGGCGATTAGGTTGCACGGTGCCACATGCTCCAATCTGATGATCAAACAGGTGACTAAAAAGTGTCACGCTCGTGTAATAATTGTCCACATATAAGTGGTACCCCTTTCCGAATAAGGGTGACACCAAGTCCCACACAATCTTGCCAGCGCTTCCTATGTAGTCAGGGCAGTTTGTCGGCTCTGCGTGACTATCTTTTCCCTCGTAAACCATAAAACTACATGTATAGCCTGTGGCCCTGTCACAGAGCTTATACATCTTGACCCCGTATCTGGCATGCTTGCTGGGAAGGTACTGTTTGAATGACAAGCGGCCAGAAAACTTAATCAGGGACTCATCAACGCAGACAACTTGATGGGGCGGAAACAAGTCTGCAAAACGTTGGTTGAAGTGGTTTACGAGGGGCCGCTTTTTCGTAGCACCAATCGTATCCAGGGTCTCCACGAGGATGACAGAGTTCATTGTTGTTGAAGTGCATGAACCACAAAATCTGCTCGTATCGTGCCCTGGTCATGGAGGCAGAGAACACGGGCATATGGTGAATTGGGTCAGTGGACCAATATGACTGCAACTCACTCTTTTTAGTTATGCCCATGTTGAGGGAAAGGCCCAGAAAGATCTAAAATTCAGAAACCGTAATTGGTCTCCAATCTCTGGCAAGGGAGGACTGGGGAATAGTGGCGATGTGTTGACCAGTGTACAAATTGCTTTGGTCCACAATAGATCTATAGAGATCTTCGGTGAAAAAACAGCGAATAAAAATCAAGTGACGTAAAATCAACTGTTTCTACCTGATTGCCGGGTTGGCCAGTGAATGGGGGAAGTACGGGTGCTGCGGAAGTGGTGGGTTCCCAATTCGGATTGGCGAATGCAGCAGGAAGGGCACTATGGGCACGACGGGCCTGTGTTCGTCTTCTTCTTGGTGGCAGCGGGACACTACTTGTGCTTGCCACCTCACCAGCTTGAACGGCACTTATGGGACTTGCCATGTCACCAAGTGTTACTGCAGTGCTGGATGTACAACCAGGGTGTACTAGGCCGCTGGTGCTTGCCAGTTCACCAGAAGGAATAGCGGTGCTAGTACTTCTCTGCTCCATACGAGGGACCTGCGGTTCTTGCACCTCAACAACAGAAGAAGAAGTTTGGGGTCTGGTACACCTGACCTTGGCAGGGACCACAACTCCGTCGTCAGAGCTATCTGTCATGGAGCCGCTGTCCTCTACAGGATCGTATTCTGAGCCTGAATCTGACAGATGAGTGATTTCCTCTTCACTCTGTCATGCTCAGAAACATGTAGGCCTCTTCACTAGTGTACCTTCGATTTGCCATTTTGGGCTCTAAATTTAGTGGTACACTAGTGAGACTCACAGGCAAAAAAGCTCCTGACTGTTGGCGACTGTATCAAAACGCTACCAAAAAAACTGTTAGCGATCGCAGGGATCAGGCCTGACTCTGCGAACGCTGCAGTTATGTGTGTTTAGTGTTTTGTAAGTGACAGTGATCGTTCGATACTGCACTTGGGTGGGCTGGGCTGAGCCGAGGGGCAAAACGCAGGTGCTAGCAGGTATCTGGGCTGATCCCGCTAACACTGCGATCAGGGGGTTAAACCTTTATTAGGTAATTAAATGGCGGGTGCCCTGACATTATAAAAAATAAACTAACTAACCAGCGTTACCCGTAACAGTTATACAGTGATCACTGGTGAAAGGGTTAACTAGGAGGTAATCGGGGGGGTTAAAACCTTTATTAGGTAGTATACGGGGGTCCCTGTCTCTATAAAACGCTGACGGCAAACCTAAATACTTACCTCCGTAACTAGCGTCACCAGTGACACTAATGCAGCGATCAGAAAAACGATCGCTTAGTGACAGTGGCGACGGGGGTTGATCAAGGGGTTAACCTTTATTAGGGGGGGGGTAGGGGGGTATCCTAGACCTAAAGGGGGCTAACACTAACTGCCCTACCACTTATAACTGTCACAAATGACACCAATGCAATAATCAGAAAATAAAAAAACTGCTATTGGTGTCACTGTGACGGGGATGAAAAGTGTGCCTAGAGTGTTCTACTGTACGTGTAGTGTTGGTGCACTTACTTGGATGTCTTCTCTCCTCGGCGCCGGAAACGAAAAAGACTGACGCGAGGAGAGATGACATCACTTCCGATAGGACCCCCCGCCCACGGGAGGCAAGTAACGTACCCATACGTTACTTTGCCTGCCCGTGCCTTTCTGCCGACGTATATCGTCAGGCGGTCGGCAAGTGGTTAAATAGGATGGATTTTATTTAGCTACTGGTTTAGGCCCTGTACACATGAGGCTGGATGTGTACATGCATTACTGTAAGTGCTGGGTTTATATTCTTCCTGGTATGAACGTTCTTTTGTATGCAATGTTGCTCATACAGCATGCAACTTTAGGTGAATGCTGGATTCAGTTAACACCCGAGGTCTAAGGCAACACTAAGTAAGCATGGTTATTTGTACCAACAGACAGGAAAGTGTCTTTGAAAATCACTTAAACCAATTCAAGACCAGGCCTATTTCTGACATTTTTGTTGCTTGCAAGTTAAAATCAGTATTTTTTGCAAGAAAATTACTTAGTACCCCCACAGACGTACCATCAAGGAACATAAAGAAGACATTTTCTGCACACCTGAGGGACATCACTTCTCACAACCGGACCACACCATAGACGACCTCAATGTTTTAGTTCTTAAAGGGAATTTCAGAACTATCCAGGAAAGGAAAACTTTAGAACGAAGAATGATGCTACTTTTTGACACCAAAAAATAATGGCCTAAATTTAGATATTGGTTTCCTTACCTATTTATACTACAGTTTTACGACCCCCTCTGTGACTATCATCCCTCTCCAGTCTATAGCTCTCTATTATTATTATTATTATTATTATTATTATTATTATTATTATTATTATTATACACTTTATATAGCGCCAACAGTTTATGCTGCGCTTTACAATGTAGAGGGGGGGGGGCAGCACAATTGCAATACAGTTCAATACAGAAGGGACAGGAGGGCCTATCTCACTAGCTCTACTGCTAGCTTTATTACCATTGATTTTATATGTTGGTTTTTCTTTCTTTTTTTTCCTTTCCCTCAGATTGTGTGTTTGTGTGTGGGTGTTTTTTTTTTTTTTTTTTTTTTTTTTACAATCTGCTAAAACATTTGTGAATCAGTACTGCTTGGACCTTGAAGAAGGAGACATACCCTGAAAAATTGTATGTTGGTGCAAATAATAAAAATATCACGGACAGTACTCGACTTTCTGTCACAATTGCACTAATACGGCTACTATCACCTCAAGTTAGAACCCCCACGTAATTCTAAAAAGATTGTGTTTGAAAGAGCGATGTGCAAATAATGCGACATAAAATATTGCAATGACCACCATTTTATTCTCTAGGGCAGGGATATGCAATTAGCAGACCTCCAGATGTTGCAGAACTACAAGTCCCATGAGGCATAGCAAGACTCTGACAACCACAAGCATGACACCCAGAGGTAGAGGCATGATGGGACTTGTAGTTTTGCAACAGCTGGAGGTCCGCTAATTGCATATCCTGCCCTAGAGAATAAAATGGTGGTCATTGCAATATTTTATGTCGCACAATTTGCACAGCGGTCTTTCAAAGCAATTTTTTTCAGAAAAAAATACACTTTAATAAAAAAAAAAAAACCTAAAAAGTAAAGTTAGCCCAGTTTTCTTGTATAAGGTTAAAGATGGTACGCCGAGTAAATAGATGTCATGCTGTAAAATTGTGCACACTCGTGGAATTGCGACAAACTACGGTACTAAAAAAAAAAAAAAACTCCATAGGCAACACTTTAAAACATTTTTAACGGTTGCCAGTTTAGAGTTGGGGTGTAGTGCTAGAATAATTGCTCTCGCACTAACAATCGCGGCGATACCTTACATGTGATTTGAGCATGTTTACTTTGGCACGTGAGCACTGAGGAATGGGGCATTTTAAAACTTTTTTTTTTTTTTTTTTTAATTTTTATACTGTACCTCCCCCCTAATCCCCCCCCCCCCCCCCGCTTGCTGACCACCCGCTGTCATTTTACTGCGGCAGGTCGGCACAATCCTGCAAACCGTCGTAGCTATATGTTAGCTCGCCGGATCAGGATAGCAGGTGCACAGCGGGGGTGCCGATGCTCGTGGCCAACGGTCCGATAACCGCCACCCACGAGTGATTGCGAGCACGAGAGACAGAACAGGGATGTTTTCTGAGAGGAGTGACAGATCGTGTGTTCTTATTAGCTAGGAACCACGATCCGTCACTTCCTCTAGTCAGTCCCCTCCCCCTTCAGTTAGAATCACCTCCCAGGGAACACCGTTAACCCCTTGTTCGCCCTAGTGTTAACCCCTTCACTGCCAGTGACCTTTTTTACAGTAATCAATGCATTTTTATAGCACTGATCGCTGTATAAATGCCAATGGTCCCACAAATGTGTCAAAATTGTCCGCCATAAAGAAGGACGTCAATTTTGTTATGGTGCAGCGTCGCACGACCGCGGCATTTGGCAGAGCGACACAGTGCAGAATTGCAAAAAATGGCCCGGTCATTCAGCAGCCAAATCTTCTGAAGTGGTTTTAAAAAAAAAAAAAAATGATTATTTATTTTTTGGTTCACTTTTATTGCTGTCACAAGGAATGTAATCATCTCTGGTGATAGCAGAAGTTACGTGTCAGGTATTTTTTTGCAGGGATCAAAAGCATTCAAAACGCCAAGTTTGGCTGTTTTTGAATACTGACTTTTTTTTTAAAAATCTGGTGCCTGTAATGTACCACATGCGTTTTTGTTTTTGCCAACAAATATATAATCTGCGATACTCCAAAAAAAAAAAAATAAATAAATAAAAATTGTATGTATGTATGTGATATATATATATATATCTCTATCTTTTTTTTTTTTTTTTTTTTTTTTTTTTTTTACACACACGCCTGATCAAGTAGGCACTGCCACTATATCCTTGGTGGTAAATCTAAAAAATGATCATCCTATCGTAACCTGTATGGTCAGCTGTGGTCTCGGCGTCATCACTGTGATATGGTTGGGTCAGATTTGAGATGGTCCTTTTTATTGTGTATCTGCCAAGCATGTATGGTGTGATTTATAGACTGTAAAGGGATCCAGCAGAAATGCGACTCGTACTGGGCAATGCTATGGATTCAATTTTGTTATTAAAAAAAAGAAAAAAAAATTACATTTGACAATTTGATGCTTTTACAAGTCCCTTTCGCTTGTGGTAAGCGCCTAGCCTTATTGCCATCAGGATTTGATAATTTTTTTTTTCCAACTAAATAAATAAAAACTGGAGAAGATGGCATTATTTTTATGTGGATCAGTTCTATTAAAGGGTTGGCCTTTTCCAAACGGATATTCCATTACTGTAGATGCACAACAGCACAAAAGAAAAAAACATTTAAAGTGTACTCCTGTCACCTACAGAAGAAGAGCCAAACGAGGTTTGGCCCTGCTTCTCCTGTAGGTGACAGGAGTACACTTCGTTCTGGATTGCTGTGACCTGTATTCAGCCGACAGTGCGCTAAAGCCCGTTGTTGGCAGACGTCGTTCAGCCAGTCCAGGCTCTGGAGGGATCCCGACTTTAACCACTTGCCTACTTTCCCACTTTTACTCCCTTCCTGCCCAGGCTATTTTTATATGCTGTCACACTTTGAATGACAATTGTGCGGTCACACAATGCTGTACCCAAACAAAATTTTTTTCTTTTTTTTTTTTTGACAGAGCTTTAGGGTGGTACTTGATCACCACTGGGTTTTTTTTATTTTTTGCTAAACAAACAAAAAAGTCTGAAAATTTGGGTGAAAACAAAACAAAAAACAAAAAAAAAAAGAATTTCAGTTTTCACAGTTTCGGTTATAAAATTTTGAAATGCTCACTTCTGCTGTACGCTAAAGCCTTGATATAATTGCACTTGTTTCTCCTCCATCTTGCCCTGCTCCTCTTGGGTACCAAGAAACCTGTAAAGTCTAAAAAGACAAGTCCTATTCCTATACAAATAGAATGGGCAACTTCTGATGATTTGAGTTTCTCCTGAAAAGGTTTTCACCCCTCCCAAGAATCATTGCCAAGTGGAAAAAGAATTTACTAAAAATTAAACCATTCTATTAGGCCATACCTTCTCAGTCTGAAACATCTTACTGTGCCTGTAGAAGATGTTTCTTCATTTTAAAACTTATTTTTTTTAGCCCCCTTTCACAAGAGGCGGACTCCATTTCTACGGAGCCCGCCTCGGTCCGCCGGCTCAGCGGGAGATTAGTCCGTTGATCTCCGTTGAGCCGGCGGATGACAGGTCCCTCTCTGCTCACTGAGCGGGGAGGGGCTTGTCAGGCGCCGCTGCCGCCTATGGAGGGATCGGACGAAAACGGACACCATGTCCGTTTTCGTCAGATCTCACCCGATCCGCCAGCGACGGACCTGGACGTAGGGCCATCCGTCTGCTTTTAGCAGATCGGGTGGGGTCCGATGTCAGCAGACATGTTTCTGCTGACATCCGACGCTCCATAGACTAACATGGATCGCCCGTTCAGGTCCGCCGTCAAAACTGACAGGTGGACCCGAACGGTCCGATCGCGTGAAAGGGGCCTTAAACTTTCAGGTCCAGCCCTGCAACTAGCTATTGCTGCAATTTCTGTTTGTCAAACCTCTGCCAATTTGGACAAGGACAATTAATGTTCAGTCCTGCGTTTCAAGATTGAAATCTGGTGGAGCAATTGCAACTCACCCCTGTGTCCAGCTGGCAATATAAAAATACTTCTCCAATACTTTCTGGACAGACCTTGGGACATGACACAGGAAGGAGTTCACCAGCTGACTTCATTAGTACACACCCTGCATCTGCCCTCCCCCTTCCAGCAGATCGCTTTTCATTCATCTCCCCAGGTGCACTTTTTTCCAGTGCAATCGGTGATCATCGTTCTCACTAAATACACAGGCAGTGATCATTCATTTAGAGTATGCAGGAGCTGAGCGATCACATAACAGCCTATGTGGATAGAGCAGTAGTATTGAAAACAGGAGAAGGATGTTCTGGGTTCTGTAAAGCTCACCATACACTATACAAGCTGATTGCACAATCTCCTATAGATCTACCATCAACTATGTAGTGCAAGGGCCTGCCTGATTGGATATTGACTGGCTAGATGGTGTGTCCTCATAGTTTTGGTAAATCTAAAGAAGATCATACAGAGATTTTACAATCGGATTGTATAGTGTATGGCCACCTTTTTATACACCTATAAAATTAAAAAAGGTGAACTTATCCATCAAATTTGGTTCTCTCTGCCATGCAGAAACCATCCTTTTGAACCCATTAGGTAACTCCCCTTGGGTGATCTCTCTCTCTCTCTCTCTCTCTCTCTCTCTCTCTCTCTCTCTCTCTCTCTCTCTCTCTCTCTCTCTCTCTCTCTCTCTCTCTCTCTCTCTCTCTCTCTCTCTCTCTCTCTCTCTCTCTCTCTCTCTCTCTCTCTCTCTCTCTCTCTCTCTCTCTCTCTCTCTCTCTCTCTCTCTCTCTCTCTCTCTCTCTCTCTCTCTCTCTCTCTCTCCCCCTCCTGCTTTCACACTGCTCCGTCGAAAAAATGCTTTTTATTTTTTTTTTTTTTTTTTTTAATATTGCTTTCAGCCGTGAAACCTGGACACATCCTCTCTCCAGAAAACACACTGGGGTTGATTTACTAAAATTGGAGAGTGCAAAATCAGGTGCAGCTTTGCACGTTATCCAATCGGCTTCTAAATGGAAACTGGTTTCTTTGCAGAGCTGCAATAGATTTTGCACAATACATTTTTAGTAAACCCCCCACTTTGTTTTGCCAACAGAGTCTTGAAAAGTATGCTCTGTTTCCAAGTCCACTATTGCTAGATGGATAAGACAACTCGTAAGAGCATTTGCTTTGAAGAATAAGGTACTTCCAGTACACTTATGTGCTCATGCCAGAATGCCCAGGATTTTCCTGGGCATTCTGGCATCAAGCACCATTTTTGATTTATAAGGCTGCCACCTGGTCTTCAGTTCACACATTCTCCAAGTTCTACCATATGGATGTCCAGAATTCTGCAGGTTCAGCTTTCAGCCACAGTTTGGTTTTCCTTGTCCTCCTCTCTGATTTATTGCTTGGGGACAATCCAGGGACTGCGAATGTCCATCCCTGTGTTTGTTTGTTTTTTTGTTTTTTTACTTTAGAGGTTTGTGAAGCTGGTAATTTTTGTGGGTAACTCCAAAAAAAAAAAAAGTGCCATGTCCAGAATATAATATGACATTTTTTTATGTGTATGTATGTATGTGTATATATATATATATATATATATATATATATATATATATATATATATATATATATATATATATATATATATATATATAATATACATGTAATGGCATCCCAGTCCAGAGAGCGGGGGGGGGGGTTGGGGATCAGAGGAGCGCATGGTGGACACTTATGAACAATGAATGCAGCGGCGGGGAAGTTATAATCACCGTAATTTTACAGAAAAATAGTAACGAGGTTGTGCATGTCCACGCACCAATGACCAATAAGAGAAATCCTTATAATATAGGACCTATATTATAGGAATAGGCTAAAACAGATCAGTACTATTGGTGTATCCTTCCACCTCTTGCTTTCTTGCCTTTCTACAGAATCCATGTGCTTTTCATCCTATAAGTACAGTATCTCACAGAAATGAGTACACCCCTTACATTTTTGTAAATATTTTATTATGTCTTTTCATGTGACAACACTGAAGAAATTATATTTTGTTACAATGTGAAGTAGTGAGTGTACAGCTTGTATAACAGTGTAAATTTGCTGTCTAAACTGCTGGCAAGAAAAGTGAGTACAACCCGAAGTGAAAATGTCCAAATTGGGCCCAATTAACCATTTTCCCTCCTTGGAGTCATGTGACTCGTTAGTGTTACAAGGTCTCAGGTTTGAGTGGGGAGCAGGTTTGTTAAATTTGGTGTTATTGCTCTCACTCTCTCATACTGGTCACTGGAAGTTCAACATGGCACCTCATGGCAAAGAACTCTCTGAGGATCTGAAAAAAATTATTGCTCTACATAAAGATGGCCTAGGCTATAAGAAGATTGCCAAGACCATGAAACTGAACTGCAACACGGTGGCCAAGATCATACAGCGGTATAACAGGACAGATTCCACTCAGAACAGGCCCTGCAATGGGCGACCAAAGAAGTTGAGTGCACGTGCTCAGTGTCCTATCCAGAGGTTGTCTTTGGGAAATAGACGTGTAGCGGGCACCTACTTTTAGGTAGGTGACTTTTTTCCTAATAGTTTCTATGTTAAGTAAATTTAAACAGGCTTGTGCTATTACAGCAGGCCTGTCTGTTGATTTTCTTTTGAGTGGCAGGTAGTTTGTATGCTAGTCTCGGCCAATCATTAATTTGCTTGATAACACCCGGGACTCTCATATAAAAGTCAGGTCACATGGTCAGTGAGGGTTCCAGTTTCTCCAGAGAGAGCCAAGCCAGAGGTTCCCCCTCCTGGGGAGCCAACGGGCCCCCCTCCTCGGAGGATGGGGGGGGACTTCACCAGGACCCACAGCGGAGTTAGTGACACCGGACAGCATATGGTCGCTGGTGCCATAGGACGCCCCTACGGGGAAGGGAGCGGTCCATAGAGGAAGAGAAGGAAACAGAGGAACTATGCAGGAGAAACAGTAGCTAAGCGGAGGACAACTGGGTGATAGATTACATATGAGTGACACACAGGCTATTGATCAAGTGAGTGAAAAGCCCAAGGGAGGGGTACTGTCCAGAGGCTGAGGGTTGTTTGTACGCAAGTCAAGTGAGATGGGTGGTGATGGCCTATGACTTTGGGTTCAACAATGCCCCGGGATTTCAATCAGTCAGGCGGGAAGAGTTATTCAGTGACTTTTCTTTAGCTCAACTTGGAAGTACCATGTAGATGGGAAGTAGTAGTAAAAGGGTAGCGGTGAAGCTGCAAGCACACATATAGAGAAACATACTGTTCTTAGAAGTTCTGCAGATAAAGGTGTTATTCAGAGTGACTCTTTATTGATTATTCTCTATCAAAAATCTACTTCCATCTTCCCTGATAAAGTAATCATCCAGTTTTGAATCACTATCACCCGCAATGCTATAAGTTTTTGCAAGTGAAGCAAGGAAAAGATGATAATATAATAAAAGAGCATCTCAAAGGAAGTCCCTCTCCCATCCCAGTTCATGTTGTCAAATAAAGCATAGAAAAAGTAACAAGGACTGTGAGTTGTGAATCTATGGGCTGCAAGAGTTGGGTGGTAAATGTGAATTACGGATATAACAATTAATTAGCAGCTCCTTCGGGGGTTCGTGCTACAGACATATGAGTGCTTCCAGCATTGCTGCAGAGGTTGAAGGGGTGGGGGGGTCAGCCTGTCAGTGTTCATACCATATGCCGCACACTGCATCAAATTGGACTATATGGCTATGGTTCCACAAGAAAGACTCTTCTAAAGATGATGCACAAGAAAGCCCACAGACAGTTTGCTGAAGACAAGCAGACTAAGGACATGGATTACTGGAACCATGTCCTGTGGTCTGAGACCAAAATAAACTTATTTGGTTCAGATTGTGTCAAGCGTGTGTGGCGGCAACCAGGTGAGGAGTACAAAGACAAGTGTGTCTTGCCTACAGTCAAGCATGGTGGTGGGAGTGTCATGGTCTGGGGCTGCATGAGTGCTGCCGACACTGGGGAGCTACATTTCATTGAGGGAACCATGGATGCCAACATGTACTGTGACATACTGAAACTTAGGATTAACCCTCTCCCTTCGGAGACTTGGCCGCAGGGCAGTATTTCAACATAACCCCAAACACACCTCCAAGATGACCACTGCCTTGCTAAAGAAGCTCAGGGTAAAGGTGATGGACTGACCAAGCATGTCTCCAGACCTAAACCCTATTGAGCATCTGTGGGGCATCCTCAAACTGAAGGTGGTGGAGCGCACAGTCTCTAACATCCACCAGCTCCTTGATGTCGTCGTGGAGGAGTGGAAGAGGACTCAAGTGGCAACCTACCAAGCTCATGCCCAAGAGGGTTAAGGCAGTGCTGGGAAATAATGGTGGCCACACAAAATATTGGCACTTTGGGCCCAATTGGGACATTTTCACTTTGGGGTATACTCACTTTTGTTGCCAGTGGTTTAGACATTAAGGCTGCATTCATACCTGAGGGTTTCAAAGTTGCGTGTTTTTACCAGGATTTTGTACAGGTCACCAGTGTAAAAAGAAGAAACACGCCTATAATCTTCTCCAAAGAAGCTCATGTTCTTTTTTGAGTTTAGGGTGTTTTGCTTCAGGTGACAATGCTCAGATGTGAACAGGTGCCATTAAAATGAATGGGATTTTGCTTATTGGGCGTTTTTTCAGGCGTTTTACGAGCGTTTTATTAGCTGAAAATGCTCAGGTGTGAATGCAGCCTAATGGCTGTGTGTTGTTATTTTGAGGGCACAGCAATTAATTGACACTGTTATACAAGACGTACACTCACTATTTTACATTGTAGAAAAGGAAAAGTGTTATTTCTTCAGTGTTGTCACATGAAAAGATATAATAAAATATTTACTAAAATGTGAGGGGTGTACTCACTTTTGTCAAATATTGTGTGTGTGTTTTGTCAAGGCTTATTTCAATGTATTTTCTTTGAACTTATATGAAATCTAAGCCGAATTAGAAATGGTGCACTAAATGTGACAATGGTGCTTTTGTGTTTAGTCATTGGACTGAGAACCCCTTCCCACAGTTGATTAGCAGTCTGAGATGGAAAGGTTGCAGTTATTGGTTTAGTCTGTGTAGTATTTAGTATTTTGTTTGTTCATTTGTGATCCTTCTCACAAGATATCTATATGTAGGCAGCTTAAGACCTGTGTGTTGCAGTGGAGATGAGAGACTTTAATGGCTTCATTCAACTGTGATATATTTAGTTTTTTGTATGTAGTCAGGCTGTGCTCTACTTGATGTTTGAACTTAATTAAACACTTTCCAAATTGGAGCTCGTTTGCAGGAATCTGGTTTTGCTTGGAAAAAACAATGTAGTTGTGTGTTTTGAAAGACTGTTGGCATTCTCTTACTTATAGTAGCGTTACTAGGGTTTCTTTGCTGTTAAGGAGAAACTGTGCCCTGTTTTGCATTAGTACTGCAACTTTTGATTATAACATTATCGCTTTCATGTTTTTAATTGCTTGCTGATTCATACTTTTTTCATAATTGTATTTTTATACAGGTTTTTAAACGCTTCCTCTGGTGGCTTCTTGTGTATCGGGCTGTTCAGTCAATTACTTTGAACAGCAACTGATGGACTGCCATGGATGTTAAAGGGTGGGGCTAGAATTCATTTGCTGAGAACAGCGAACTTTATAAGGCGGTGGTTTCTTAACTTGCGGGGGGAGGATACGGTCCCCAAAAGTGGTTGAAGTGTGTTGCAATAGAAAATTGTATTCGTGCAGGCATAGTCTACATAGACAGCTAGCCCAATCATTCCTTCTACATCCAAACTAATCCACGAACCATGCCAATCATCTGACCTCAGTACTGTTAGTCACTGAACTGGAACATACAGCCAGTGTGCTCATGTTTGCCTTTGTTTTAGATCATTGACACCGGAAGTAAGAACATTTCCATTAAATAACTACATATCTAGGTTTGAATCTGCTCAAAGCTTACTGAAAGCTTGGCAAACCTTTTTTATAAAAGCATGCTGTACTACCATTATGCAAATTTTAAGGCACTATATGAAGACCTAATACTTGTCTTTCAGCCTATTCCCTGCAGACATGTGGGAAACACTTTGAACCAAGTTGTTAAAGTGGTTGTAAACCTCAGACATGAAATCTGAATCTATCTATACTGTGTACCCTTCTTTACCCAAAGCTCTGAGTTTCTCTGCTGCTTTGTTTCTCTTATCAGCATGAATCCACTTCTGACAGCTTTTCCTGACACTAAGACCCCTTTCACACTGGGGAGGTGCGGGCGTTGGTGGCTTTACCTTATAGCGGGTCACTTTTAACCCCCGCTAGCATCCGTGGGAAAGGGTTAATAGCGCCCATTTTGCGGCGCTGCTGAATGCTTTTTGCAGGCACTTCGGCAGCGCTGCCCATTCATTCCAATGGACAGGAGTGGTGTATACACTGCTCCTCCACCGCCCCAAAGAAGCACTCGGGCTTTTACACTGGGGTGGCTTGAGAGACGCTTTTCAGGTGCTAAAGTGCATGAAAAGTGCCCCAGTGTGAAAGTAGTCTAAGAGAAAAATGGTGGCTGGGTAGAGGAGCTCCAGCACAAGTCCTGTGAATGACAGCCACAGCTGTGCTTGTTCTGTTTGTAGTGTGAGGCAGGTGTGTCCCTTTCCTCCAAATAGGCTCAGAGCTTTTCTCCCATAGCTGTGCAGTTTATGTACTCAGATTCCCACCCCTGACGTTTGCTGCTGAGATGTTGACAGATTCTGTTAAGATTCTGTGTGTTGTAGAAAGCCGCACAGGACAGATCACTGCAGATTAACAGGTATAACTTATGTTGGAGTAAGTATCTCTGTGTATCACCTGAGGCTAGTCACTTCAGTGGTTGTGTGTAAGGGGTTTCAACCACTTTTAAGGATCTGCTTCATAAAAACAGCCCTTTTCTCATATACATTTTTAGTGTTGATACATACTAGGCAGCAGAAAGAAATGCCAAAACTATGAAGCATATTGCACATGCAAAAATGTACACTTAAACAACTGATGCGCCTAAACGCCGCTTTTAGGAGCATCAAGCCTTTTTTTTTTTTTTTTTTTGTCCCAAAGCACCTCTCAAAAACACGTTGATGGTGGTGTTTTTTTCCAGCCTGTAAACTATCCTCTACAAAATATGCCTGTAAATGCCCAAATGTGCGTCAACACATAGGCTAACATAGAGTTGCTTCTACATGCTAAAAGCAAAACCCATTTTTTTAGTATGTATTTATTTTATGCCCAGTGTGCATGATGCCTTTATGGTAACTCAGGAAGCTTCTAGCTTGCGCTTAAAAAAACCCTTAATTAAAGTTACTTATAAATGCTTTTTTAAAAAAACAAAAAAAAAAAACAAAAAAAACGGTTTATACTTACCTGCTCTCTGCAATGGAATTGCATAGAGCCACCTAAATCTCCACTTCTTGGGTACCCTGTCAGCGCTCCTCCCCTCCACTGAGTGCCCCCCTAGAAAGCTGCTTGCTTTGGTGTCACTCATGCTGTCTTACTCCCGTGATTCGCTGTCTGTGTCTGACACATGGGATTGTTAGTACAGTGGCTCTGATCTGAGTGGTCAGTTTTTTTTTTTTTTTGTTTTTTTTTTTTTCAGGTTGGAACAAAAAACGAGCAGTGTGTTACGAAGCTTTAGTCTTCTGTTCACATGTTCTCAAAGTTTATCGGGTGGATATTACGGCCTTACCTGATGCCAGCTTTTGGGCGTAAAGAGCTTCAGGAAGCCCATTGAGCTTCAGGCAGTCTCCAGTTTTTGTCTGCTTTCTTAGTAGACCTGTTTAGCGTTTTTGTGTTCTTTGTTGCCTCCTTAGTTGGCTAGCTTTTGGGTGCCCTAAATGTCTCTGAATCCTGACAAAAGAAAATTAGGAATTTTATTCTCATAACATCCCTTTCTTATAGTTCATTGAAGGACTCAGGTCCCACCCCTCTGTGTTTATGGTCTTGCTTTTGGCATACCTTACAAAACGGAGGCATGCCTGATGTGGGAGGGGTTCTACCACACTGGTCAAGATTTTATGTCCGAGTCCTGTGTCTCTCAATGAACAGCAAGAAAGTAATTTTACGGCGAGTACAAAAATCCTATTTTAAATAATGCATGTCCCAATAGTGCAATAGAGCACATCTTTGTGGTATTTTGTTGCCTTCAGATTTTTTTTTTTTTTATTTGTAGTAGTTGGCATTACTACAGTGATCTCTGCAGTCTTCAATGTCTTGTGCCAAGCAGCTTCCCCTCTGCACACTGACCACAGGGTGTTGCTTGCTTGGCACTGTCGCCGTTCACAAAACGCCTTGTATTTTTTTTTTTTTTTTTTCGATGAATACAAGACGTTCTCAGATTGAGGAAGTTAGAGTACGGGGGAGTTTTTCTCAAGCAAAAAAAAAAAAATACACTTCTCTTTATTGAAAAAAAAATACAAGGTGTTCTGTGAATGGTGCTGCGTGAGCGACCACATTTGGTTAGTATTCAGTTGCACAGTGCCTGAAAGATCATGGCGATTACTGTAGTGGTGCTGACTACTACAATTATTAAATCTCCACAGTGGTCTCTCAGGTATAAAATAAATTATGAGAGTTTTAATGTTTACTGTATGAGTAAATAGCCAATTTTGTTTACATGTACACATGTTTATGCTGTGGAATTTGGTAGGCATGAAAACTTGTTAGAGGCCTAATGCTCATTTGAGCCCTAAAGCAGATGGTAAAATTGATACAGAATACAAGTATTATATTTTACACACCTGTATAAAATTGAAATAATCTTATTTAAAGTAGAACTGTTCTGTGATATTCTCAGCAAATATTGTGCAAACAGTACTCTTTGTAAAACTGTTTATTTCTATAGTTATTAAATCATTTCACTACTACTACAGTGATTCCCACTAGCTTCCGGGTTGCATGCTGAGCGACTGCCCTGCTGCTTAGTGAACACAGGAGCTTGCTTGCTCAACCAATGAATGCAAAGTTTTCACTCTTTGGACAAGGTGGAGAGGCGGTGTGGTGACATCACTATCCTTCTTGTCCAATCAAAGAGTACTTTGTGTTCATTGAAAAAATGCAAAGTGTACTCTGACTGGCTCCCATGCTGACCGAGTAAACTCCTGTGTTCATTAAGCAGCAGGTCAGCCACTCCGCATGGGACCCGGAAACCAGTGGCAATCAGTGATTAGCAGTCCAGCTACCATGAAGATTGGTCAGATATAGCACATGGAATTCAGCTTTGAATGTGAATTTTTTGTGGATTATTTTTCAATCTAAGACTAAGTGCTTTAAATGTATCCATTCTTTTCACAGAACTGCGCTGTACACCTGTGCAGTTTGCCTGCCACAGAGGTGCCATCCAGTGCATTCCCTTGAACTGGCAGTGTGATGGATGGCCAACCTGTGAGGACGAGAGCGATGAATTTAACTGTCCAGGTGAGTCTAAGGTCAAAGGTGTAGCAATAACTGACATACTCCTTTTTTGTTTTAACTTTGTTGTATATTTGTTGCATAAAACTTTTTTCTTTCTTCTTAAGCCTAGTACACACGGGCTGCATGTTGGGCGGCATCGACCAGTTCAGTAGAGACTGGCTGACATTCGGCCCCTGTATATGGAAGCCGGTCCGACAGAAGCTGGCCGCCTTCTGTCAAAGGGTCATGACCGTAAAAGGTCTGCCAATCGGCTTTCTCAGCCTTCTGGCGGGGCCATCCTCCTGTCCCAACACAATAGCACATCAGGGGGAGCACTGTACTAACATCAGATAGTACATCGACTCTGACTTGAGCTGTCAGGTTTTTTTTCGCTGGGTTGAACAAAAAAAGTCTAGCAATGTGTAGGAGGCTTTAGAGTTTTGCTCTGTCCCAGTGATTATAGCTGCAGACACAAAAAGTAAGGAGAAATCCTAAAAATGCATTCCTGTTGTGGTGTACAAGTAGAAAGGGTAGATACTGTTGGTAAGTGGTGTGCAAGCACCTTGTGGTGCCTGAAAATACCTGTTTGTCTTCAATTTAATTTTAATGTTACTTTTGTAGGTCCCTTCAATCTTAGTCCAAAGGTTCCATCCAAGTCAAGATTAGGTCTGCGGTCTCCAGACACTAAGCCCCAGCCCTCATCTAACGCTCTGTCAGGAATTCAGTGGACAGTAGAGGCTGCCACAGTTAATAGTTGAATGACAGTGGATGTGGCTTATTCTAAACTTGAGCAGAAGTCAAGGCTCTATAAACTGCCTGGGATAAGAATTAAAGGGGCTGCACAGGGATCAATTTCAGATTAAAATGAGTACTTAAAAGCACGTTGTGGTGCTTGCATTTCAGCGCTGACTTTAGCTTGGGAACCTTTTTGGGTAGGATTCTTCCAGAAACGCATTTGTGAGGTCAGGCACTGATGTTGGACGAGAAGGCCTGGCTCACAGTCTCCGCTCTAATTCATCCCAAAGGTGTTCTATCGGGTTGAGGTCAGGACTCTGTGCAGGCCAATCAAGTTCCTCCACCCCAAACTCACTCATCCATGTCTTTTATGGAGTTTGCTTTGTGCACTGGTCCAAATCATTTGGTGGAGTAAGGATTATGGTGTGGGGTTGTTTTTCAGGGGTTAGACTTGGCCCCTTAGTTCCAGTGAAGGGAACTCTTAGGGTACTTTCACACTGGGGCGGTTTTCAGGCGTTGTAGAGCTAAAAATAGCGACTGCTGTAAAGTGCCTGAAAAGCGCCTCTCATGCCTCCCCAGTGTGAAAGCCCGAGTGCTTTCACACTGGGGCGGGAGCGCTTGCAGGACGGGAAAAAAAGTCCTGCAAGCAGCATCTTTGGGGCAGTGTATACACCATTCCCAAAACTCCCTGCCAATTGAAATGAATGGGCAGCGCCGACGAAGCGCCTGCAAAACGCTTCGGCAGCGCCGCAACACTGGCACTTTTAACCCTTTCTTTGGCCGCTAGCGGGGGTTAAAAGCACCCCGCTAGTGGCCAAAAAGTGGCGCTTTACCGCTAGCGGCCGAAAAGTGGTGCTTTACCGCTAACGCCAGCACCGCCTTAGTGTGAACGTAGCCTTAAAGCGTCTGCATGCCAAGACATTTTGGACAATTTCATTCTCCCAACTTTGTGGGAACAGTTTGGGGATCAGTAGATTCTTGCTACTGAGAATCGCAGATTCACATATTTTAGTTGTGCTCATAAGTTTACATACCCTGGCAGAATTTATGATTTCTTGGCCATTTTTCAGAGAATATGAATGATGACACAATAAGATTTTTCACTAATGGTTAGTGTTTGGCTGAAGTCATTTATTATCAATGTGTTTTTACTCTTTTTAAATCATAATAACAGAAACTACCAAAATGACCCTGATCAAAAGTTTACATACCCTGGTGATTTTGGCCTGATAACATGCACACAAATGGGTTTGAATGGCTATTAAAGGTAACCATCCTCACCTGTGATCTGATTGCTTGTAGTGTGTGTGTGTGTGTGTGTATAAAAGGTCAATTAGTTTCTGGACTCCTGCAAGACCCTTGCATCTTTCATCCAGTGCTGCACTGATGTTTCTGGATTCTGAGTCATGGGGAAAGCAAAAGAATTGTCAAAGAATCTGCGGGAAAAGGTAGTTGAACTGTATAAAACAGGAAAGTTATTTAAAAATGCCAATCAGCAGTGTTCAAACTATAATCAAGAAGTGGAAAATGAGGGGTTCTGTTGAAACAAAATCATGGTTAGGTAGACCAACTAAAATTTCAGCCACAACTGCCAGGAAAATTGTTCGGGATGGAAAGAAAAACCCACAAATAACTTCAGGTGAAATACAGGACTCTCTGAAAACATGTGGTGTGGCTGTTTCAAGATGCATAATAAGAAGGCACTTGAAGAAAGATGGACTGTATGGTCGAGTCATCAGAAGAAAGCCATTACTACGCAAATGCCACAAAGTATCCCTCTTACAATACGCCAAACAGCACAGAGACAAGCCTCAAACCTTCTGGCACAAAGTCATTTGGAGTGATGAGACTGTAATGGAAATTTGTAAGTTCTGTATATAATTGTATTGTATTTTGTATGTATTGCACACTGCCCTCACTGTGCACACAGTACTAATAATGTTTTCAGTAAATGTTTGCATTCTTTCGAGTCCTGATTAGAATTAGCCTGCCTATCTAATGCCCCTTGTTACCATAAACGTACAATTGTAATATTAATGTGATACCTACATAATCATGTGCATAAAAGGCAGAACAGTTATTTGGAAAGATGCTGAGCGTATCTTTTGTGTCTGTTCCCTACTGCAGTAGTTATTATTAATTTGGAACCACTAATCAATATGAGGATAGGAGTTGCCTATCATCAATTTAACCAAGTCAGCATGGCGAGCTTTGCCTAGGAGGGGTTTCCAGGTGACCCTGAGTATCCGAAACGAGGAGCTTGAGACGATCCGGGAATTTCTGATAATCAGCCGGCTGAGGTAACCCTTTTGCTTACATTTGGGTTATCAGACTTCCTTGATCGGTAAGGCATTTTCGGGACAAAGGGTACCTATTTTACTCCCCTTAATCGAACTGTATTGATTGGTGGTTATATGTTATGTTGTCACTGTCTATTGTCCACCGGAGTGTTATAGATAAGAAAGGGAAGAATAGTGCTGTTCACAGGTATATGTAGTACATCTGCTAGATAAAGTAGTTTAGAGGCAAGAGAGTATAGGCACAAGTAGAGAAGAGATAAGACTGGCCAGTCATTATGGGCATTGAATTAAGTAAGGGAATGAAGGGTAAGAGACCCTCAAAAATGCCCAACGCAAGAGGAGCGCTATATATGAACTGAAGTTGCGGTTTGGCCTATACTGAGCCCCTAGATTAATGGTTAGAGTGGACAGGGATCCACAATGGGTAACTGGGTTACCAAGGTCCGCAGGGACTAAGAATCATGCAGAGTAAACAGCTAGAGAAACAGCTATCTATGTGAGCAGGATGGATCAAGGGTGACATTAACACTAGACAGAAAGGGACATTTTCATGTTAGGTTATGGGATGAATTTGGGGTCAGGCACTACAACTAGTAAAATTAGAAACAGAGAAATGAGAGGTAAAACAGAATACTTTATATGTTGTCAGAGAGGGAAGATGGGATGAGCACTCTGGCTGCCCATCTGGTCATAGAAGCTAAATATAAAGGATTTCTGAACAAAATAAGGAAAGCAGAATTTAGGCAGGGAAATATTAATGAGAGTTAAAAGAAAGTGAGAGAATGACATGCATGTGTTGTGTACAAATGGGAAAAATGTAAGTGATTTTAGAGAGATATTGGTGTATGTATGTGTGCGAATGCTGGGACCTTTAGTTCTATCCCTTGTGTGTGTCATGTACGCAGATGTGACCCCCTCCTTTGTGCTCTGATGAAGGAAATGTGGCTGGGATGAGAGGTCAGTGATAAGCTGGAAGGACACCATGCCAATTCCAGTTTTTTAGACAAAACATTTATAACAAAATGTGCCGGGTTAACGAATCTAATGGTAAACAATGTGATCACAATTATTTTGAATCTGTTTTCCAAACATGGTAAAATGAAGGTTACATTTAACCCTGTATTACACAAATTGAATATTCTTTGATAGTGGAAGCAGTGCATTTAAAAAAGGGAAATTAAGTAATAATGAGTATTCATTTCTAATATGAGTTTAACAATTTTATTAATAATATAGATATATTGAAACTGGTTTAGACAATCTTTGGTTGGAAGTGAAATTCAGGTTATTGGGGAAATTTGTAATGAATGAGATTAATTTAGATTAAGATAACAATTTTGTAATTTTACATTTATACAATAAGCCCTTATTGAGAGAAAAAAAGATTTAAGATGAGGTTGTTATTTGGAATACAGCTGCTATAATATTTAACAAAGCCAAGTTGGATGGGATACATAAGAAGTTTTTGTACAAAAATGAAATTTCAAGGTTCTTGATAATAACTTGATGTGCGGTCCATGATGTGAGAGTAATAATAAATACAATTTAAATATAACAGACCTATCACATCAAGTCCACACACCCTGTTAGGATAGATGCCACCTGCAGCCAGTTGTTTTATAGTTTTTGATGCTTCTAGTCCATCATACAGATTGCTGGTCCTTTTTGTTTTATTTATTTTTATTTTTGAAATCCAAAGCAGAATATGTAGATTGTGAAATGATTTCCCCCTTTTCCTTGTAAGTACAGTGGTATAAGCAGAAGAATAGTTTGGATTTATGGGCATCTCTCCGTGACTGCAGGGTATTGTTATCATTTATTATAATATTGCCAGGAAGAAGTTGTCTTTTGAAACATGAAACTGGAGTTCTTACACAAATAGTGTGATAGAAAACAAGCCATTGTAATATATTTATGCAAGCTGGACCCAGTAATGAAGGGTTCATCCCGCTATATCAGAGCTGCAGCTTTTATGCAAAGGTGCTATTAGACAAAGTTAGATATTGTTTTGGTCAAACATTTAATTTTTAATGGTCCGACATTCTGTGCAGCAAATATACAGCTAACTAAATGTTTGTCTAATGAAAGGTTTAAAATATGAGTTTATGTATAAATCTAACAATGAAAAATGCGTACATTTGAATCCAGCCACCTTATTGCCTCTATTGGACGAGGCTGGAGACAAAGGAAGACACGTGTGTTAAATTGATGGTGTAGGAATCAGCTGCTGTGAGCCCAGTGCGGGACACACTCCCTGAAGACCCAGATATTACATTTTTTGTAGATTTGAGTATGCAGTTTATCACCCAGAAGGATACTCTGTATTCAAAGTCATTGGATCCTTTTTCCCCAGCTCAAGAAGCAGAGCTCCATGTTTTAGCAAAGCCTGTGAGCTATAAAAAAAGTGTATATTTATATAGATAGTCAAGATATCGAGAGCTTTTGGTTCCATTTAAAGGGCCAGAAGTTTGTTTTTACTTTGGCAGGTAAACCAACCAAGCATGCCAAGTTAATTTTTCAGCCTTCCAGGTTCTTGCTGAGGTAGCCATATTAACTTTAAAACTCACACATGGAAGCAGACCAGGCGACTCTAAGGATGCTGCATTACAGCCCCGGACACTTGATGGGTCTGTGCAACTCACAGATTCCACCCTAGTTCTGGCCCAGTATAGCTGGGATTAATAATTCAACTTTAAGGACCCCAGAACGAGAAGAACAAGTGGTCCACAGGGGGCAACTTCTTATGAAACAGGACTTTGGAAAAAGGTGATCATTTATGTCTGCCAGCCACTCTTTTTCCCAAAAGCTTGACACATGGGCAGTGTCATCAGGCACAAGCAGTTATGGCTGCCTTAGTAAATGAGCATGAGATAGAACCAGGGTTCTCCACAGTTGTTTTTATAACATACCACTTCTTGTTTTACCTGTTACCAAAGGTGTTACCAAAAGCTGAACATCCCTTCCAGAGATTACAAAAAAGATATATCCAGATGTCCAAGTCAGGATTTTACGAGTATGCATTTTTTCTGTATGGACATGTTTTTTGGATGTCCAGTGGCAAATGCTACTACAAAGGCCACAGTAAAAAGTGTTATCAGAAGTAGTTTGTAAGTACAGAGTGCCAGAAAGTACAGAGAGTAACAGAGGGAATCCTTTTTTATAGGGGAGTCCTTACTAGAAGTTTTGAGGTTTTATTTTTACACCCCCTACTGTCTACAATGTAGCAGACAAAGTAGAATAAGAAACTAGAAAACTTTTGCCTGAATGTTTTCTTTTACTTTATCAAACCCCTAAGGGGGATGTTGGACTCTCTCCCTATGGGATTTGGTTTGGGAGTGTGTTACTCACTTGCTTATATTTTGTCTCAGCAGCTGAAGTCCTCCATTCGGATCTCACAGAGAATGTTGCTGATCTTTTAAGGTTTTTTGACAAACTCATTTATGTGTTTTCTCCCCAATTCCAGATCCTAAAAGTTTGGAAGGATCTAAAACTAAAGCCAGGTGACTTGTGGATTGTTAAGAGACATTTATATATAAGGAAATGTTTGGAGACTCAATACAGCATCTATTTCATGTACAGTTTTTGCAAAAATTGAAGGAAAAGTCACCTGGATCCACACCAGACACTGCAAAAATGACTAAATTAAAGAAATCTCTGTGTTTGATTTGTTTCCCTCTTGTGATCACAGTCTAGGATACTTTTTGATTAAATTACTTTAATTGTAAGGGATATATATATATTTGAAAAGTAGTTTAGCCATGTTGAAGTCATATTTGTCTTTTGTACGTCTTCCATTTTATGTAGAATTGTCTGTTTACATATGCTGATAAGTCAGCATGCCCACAATTCAGCTAGAAGGCCATTCTGGCCACAGGAGTGTACAGCCAGTACTCTATAAATATGTCTTATCAATCATTTGTTTTTCACAATTAAAAGTCATTTGGTAATGAACAAAGTTGCTCAGCTATTTTTTTCTCCACAATGGAGTTTTTTGCCTCTTTGGCCAGGACTACCTCCACCTAAGCGTGTGGAGGTTCCAGGTTAAAGGTGATAGCAGGTATGGTTAGTGATTGTAACGGAAATTTGTACGTTCTGTATATAATTGTATTGTATTTTGTATGTATTGCACACTGCCCTCACTGTGCACACAGCACTAATAATGTTTCATTCTTTCGAGTCCTGATTAGAATTAGTGTGCCTATGTAACGCCCCTTGTTACCATAAACGTACAATTGTAATATTAATGTGGTACCTACGTAATCATGTGCATAAAAACCTTCAATTGCGTCATAATAAGGCAGAACAGTTATTTGGAAAGATGCTGAGCGTATCTTTTGTGTCTGTTCCCTACTGCAGTAGTTATTATTAATTTGGAACCACTAATCAATATGAGGATAGGAGTTGTCTATCATCAGTTTAACCAAGTCAAGACCAAAATTGAGCTTTTTGGCCACAACCATAAACACATTTTGGAGAGGAGTCAACAAGGCCTATGATGAAAGGTACACCATTCCTACTGTGAAACACGGAGGTTGATGGCTGATATTTTGGGGATGTGTGAGCTACAAAGGCACAGGAAATTTGGTCAAAATTGATAGCAAGATGAAAGATGAATGCCGTATGTTGTCAAAAAAATACTTGAACATTTATATTCATCAGCCAGGAAGCTGCGCATGGGATGTACTTGGACATTCCAACATGACAATGATCCAAAACACAAGGCCAAGTCGATCTGTCATTGGCTACAGCAGAATAAAGTGAAGGTTCTGGAGTGGCCATCTCAGTCTCCTGACCTCCAATATCATTGAGCCACTCTGGGGAGATCTCAAACATGCAGTTCATGCAAGACAGCCCAAGAATTTACAGGAACTGGATGCTTTTTGCCAAGAGGAATGGGCAGCTTTACCATCTGAGAAGATAAAGAGCCTCATCCACAAATAACACAAAAGAATTCAAGCTGTCATTGATGTTAAAGGGGGCAATACATGGTATTAAGAACTGGGGTGTGTAAACTTTTTTGATCAGGGTCATTTGGGTAGTTTCAGTTGTGATTTATGATTTAAAAAGAGTAAACACAGTTGATTGATAATAAACAGCTTCAGCCAAACACTAACCATGAGTGAAAGAAAAAATGTTGTTATCATTCATATTCTCTGAAAAATGGCCAAGAAACCGTAAATTCTGCCAGGGTATGTAAACTTATGAGCACAACTGTCTGAGTATGTATGTGTGTGTGTGTGTGTGTGTGTGTGTATGTATGTATATGTATGTATATATATATATATATATATATATATATATATATATATATATATATATATATATATATATAATGTGTGTGTCTGTGTCTTTTATAAGACACTAGGCTCAATTCACTAAAGAATATCTCATGAGATAATTGAATCGTGTGACACATTTTTTCCAGTCATCTCATGAGATACTGAAAATGTCAATTCACTATCATCTTATGTGGTATTTACCGCCAAAAACAAAAAATGCTCAATAAATACCTCCATGAAACCGTGTTGGTCAATTCACTAAAGGGGGGGAAAAAAAACAAATGCATGCGGTAATTAAGAAGTGGTCCAGGCATGCAAGAAGGTAACCATATAATAGCCAATTTGGAGTTAGTCTCTACCTTTTTGGATCAGTTTCTCAACAGTAATGCATAGCAACCTAAGTATGGAAAAACACAATCATTAGGGCTGATTTACTTAACCACTTCAATACCGGGCACTTATACACCTTCCTGTCCAGACCAATTTTCAGGTTTCAACGCTATTGCACTTTGAATTATAATTGCGAGGTCATGCAACGCTGTACCCAAACAAAACTTTTATCATTTTTTTTTCACCACAAATAGCGCTTTTTTTGTTGATATTTCATCACCACTGGGTTTTTATTTTTTGTGCTACAAATAAAAAAAGACTGAAAATTTTGAAAAAAAGTTTTCTTCGTTTCTGTTACAAAATGTTGTAAATAAGTAAGCTTTCTCCACTGCTGGGCACTGATAAGGGGGGACTGATGGGCAAAGAGTGCCATCCCTGATGGCCATGGGTGGGCATTTCTGATCCTCAGGAGGGGGGCTGTACTGATAATCGGCTATGATTGGGCTCAGCTGAGGCAGATGCTCTTTACCTCGATTGGAGATGCGGTGTGTCAGACTGACTCCCCACGCTGCGCGCAATCATGGCTTATCCTGCTAGATGTCAGGATAACAGCGCCACTTTCCGTCCGTCATTTTTCTAATTGGCGGGCGGGAAGTAGTTAAAGAATAACTGGCAAAACTTCTTCCCTTTTTTTTTTTTTTTTTGCATGCAGTTGGGAAGGATAACGTCAGTTTCGATTGTTGTGTGCACCCCCGTTAGGGAGATTCATCCTCTCTATTTGTCCTGTTTACCGTTATCATTGTAATTTGAACGTAATAGTCCCAAATTTTGGATTGTCCCCAGAAAAGATGAAATTTTCCAATGGGGGGGTCCTGGGGTCCCCTCTCAATTCCTGTTTTTGTTATGTGACAGGAAGTGAAATCTCTGCAATGACAACATTTATCTTTTTATTGATGGAAGAAGAGTGTGTGTGTGTGTGTGTGTATACACGGTGGGGGCGTCGGTGGTAAAACGGCGCTATTTTTAACGCAGTTTTAATGTCGTTTTAGCGGCGGTATTCGGCCGCTAGCGGCGCGGTTTTAACCCCCGCTGGTGGCCGAAAAAGGGTTAAGACCGCTCGCATAGCGGCGGTATAGCCGCACTGCCCCATTGATTTCAATGGGTAGGAGCGGTGAATACACCGCTCCTTCACCGCTCCAAAGATGCTGTTTGCAGGAGTTTTTTTTTTCTCTCCTGCCAGCGCACCGCTTCAGTGTGAAAGCCCTCGGGCTTTCACACTGGAGAAACAGTAGCGGCAGTTTTAGGTCGGTTTGCAGGCGCTATTTTTAGCGCAATAACGCCTGCAAACCGCTCCAGTGTGAAAGGGGCCTTAGTGAGTTGGCATATTTCTATGATTTTTTTATTTTATTTTATTTATTTCAGGTACTTCTATAGCGCCGTCAATTTACGCAGCGCTTTACATATATATACATTGTACATTCACATCAGTCCCTACCCTCAAGGAGCTTACAATCTAAGGTCCCTAATTCACATTCATACATACTAGGGACAATTTAGACAGGATCCAATTAACCTACCAGCATGTCTTTGGAGTGTGGGAGGAAACCGGAGTACCCGGAGGAAACCCACGCAGGCACAGGGAGAACATGCAAACTCCAAGCAGGTAGTGTCGTGGTTGGGATTCGAACCAGTGACCCTTCTTACTGCTAGGCGAGAGTGCTACCACTACACCACTGTAACCATTTTACCTCTTTATTAACCATACAAACTGACAGGTTTCTAATCCTTTTCTACTTTATCCAGCACTTTGGATACCGCATGGTTTTGAGATAAATACCTCACATTTTGATAAAATAACTTGTGTATTTAGTATTTTTTTTTTTTTTTTTTTTTTTTTATTTGCTCAACTTTTTTTTTGAAAAACATTGAGGTATTTTTTCTCAGATTTTAAAGAGGAAAATAACTCTTTGTGAATTAAGCCCGCTATCACCCCTATAATAAACAGGCCAGTTGGTTGTGTTTGCCCCGTGGGTTGAAGGTTCCCAGTCTTTCCCTGATTACAAGTACTAGGGGTAATTTTAATTCTGACATTTCCAATGAAAGAACTGTACTAAGCCAAAGTGTTTTACAGTGATGTTCGAGCACAGTCCGAAAAAGCCAGAGGTCATCTCTGACATTCATTCCTTCTTGGCTGTTCATACTAGGTAACAGTGAGAGAACAAGAACAGTGAAACAATGCATACTCTTCATGGTCAAAAACCTGTTGATGTTTTTGCATCATTATAATTCAGAGAAACACAATTAAAACCATGCCTGTAGATGTACCCACTATTCCCAGGTGTGAAATGCATTTTGGAAAGGTTGTGTTCTGAGTTTATTATAGATGCAAAGGTCGTTGGTATCTTGTATCCCAGGAATTGCAGACCTTTGCCAGTTAGTTTCCTGAGGCTATATTTAGTCTCTTACAGGATGTTATTGGGAAAATGGATTGAAACGTTTTTTGGCTTGTGATCCAAATAGATCCAGATGGAGCATTTAGTGGACCGTAGTTTCCCAGAAAGCTCTATTGTTGCAGGATATCTATTGAGCAAATGTTTCTGGAAGTAATTGAATTACGCTGAAAGTCAGTAACTGGCTTCAGGGCTGGCAAACAAAAAAATAGCTTACAAGGAGGAGGCTTGCATTTTTTTTAAGTTGGTGTATTTCTGACACATACGAGTGGATTTATGACAGAGAGCCAATATCCCTATATCATGCCTGCAAATGTTTGACCACATATTAAGAGTTAACTGACTTTTTGTCCATTTTTGGGTCAGAACACCCTAAACCACTTGCCGACCAGCCGCCGTCATTGTACTGCGGCAGGTCGGCTCGTTGCCACGTATCGCCGTCATTGTACTTCAGCTTGGAAACGCTATGTTGTGGGTGCGTGTGCCCACTGGCCAGCAGGGGAGCCAATCAGCAGGTGGGGCGGACTCTATGTCAGATGGCCACCCGCCATCGTTCCCCGCAGTGACAGAACGGGGATCTGCCTGTGTAAACAAGGCAGATCTCCATTCTGATGGGAGATCTCACAGATCCCGTCTTTCTGCTATACAGAAAGACAGATCTGTATGTTTTTCCTCAGACAGCCCATCCCCCATACAGTTAGAACACACCTGCAGGGAACACACTTAACCCCTTGACCGCCCCTGATGTTAACCCCTGTGTCATTGGTACAATGTCTGTGCATATTTTTCATACTGATTACTGTAATGTCACAGGTTCCCAAAAAAGTGTCAAAAATGTCTGGCAGGTCTCTTAAATAAATCTTATTCCTATTTTGCAGACGCTATAACTTTTGCACAAACCAAGCAACATAAGCTTATTGCGTTTTTTTTTTTTAAACCATAAATATGTAGAAGAATATATATCGGCCTAAACTGAGGGGGTTCCAGTCATTCTGGTGGCACCAGCCTGGCCCAGAAGGCCCTGGTTCCCGGAGATTGTGAGAATGACAATAGACAGGCCATGGATGCTTTTACGTCACCCTGATCTACTGTCCCAACATCCTATATTCCACCCCAATTTAAATTTGACGGCATGGCTATTGAAGCCAGGGTGTTGAAGGCCAGTGGCATCTCGGGACCAGTGGTATCTACCCTACTGAATGCTAGATAAGCTGTCACTAGGAAGATCTATCATAAGGTCTGGAAGCCTTTTATTGCTTGGTGTGAAGCCAGAAAATGGCATCCTCAAATACGTGATTGGGAGAATTCTCTCTTTTCTACAGTCAGCTGTGGAAATCAGATTGGCTTTGAGTAAAATCAGAGGTCAGTTTCCGACCCTGTCAATATTCTACCAAAGGCTTTTAGCCTCCCATTTGCTGGTCTGACCCTTTATGCGAGGGGGAACTTGTTTGCCCCCCCCCCCCCCCCAATTAGGTCACCTTGGTGTCCTTGGGACTTGAACTTGGTGCTGTCTGTGTTTCTATAAACAACCATTTGAGCCTATCAAGGAAATTTCATTAGACTTGCTGTCACGCAAGCTAGCCTTCCTGATGGCTATCACCTCGGCTAGAAGGGTGTTGGAGTTGGTGGCCCTTTCGTGCAGGGAACCATACTTGATCCTTCACCACGACAGGGTCGTGTTACGTCTTGTTCCATCCTTTTTGCCAAAGGTGGTGTCAGCCTTTCATTTGAATCAGGATATTATTTTGCCACCTTTTTCCTCGTTCGGCGGAAGAGATACGATTGCATTCCTTGGACGTTGTCCGGGCAGTCAAGGTTTATTTGTCTAGATCTGCGGGGATCCGAGGATCAGACTCCTTTTTTGTTTTGCCAGAAGGACCCAAGAAGGGGCAGGCAGTGTCCAAGGCTTCCATTGCAAATTGGGTCCGTCAATTGGTCATTCAGGTCTATGGTCTGAAACGTAAAGCTCCTCCCTTTAGGGTGAGAGCTAACTCTACCAGGGGTGTAGGAACCTCCTGGGCTTTTCGCCATCAGGTATCTGTGGATCAGATTTGTAAGGCTACTACCTGGTCTTCAGTGCATACGTTCACAAAATTTTATCAAGTGGATGTTCGAGCAGCCGAGGATTTGGCTTTCGCCCACAGTGTACTGCAGGCTGCCGTATAAGGTCTCATTGCTATTGTTTGGCAGGGTGTCTCCCTCCCCTCAAGGCTATTGCCCTGGGATGTCCCAGTAGGTAATGAATATTAGCCTGACTCTGTGTCCCATGATGTATGAAAAAGAAAATAGGATTTTTTCGTCATACTTACCTGTAAAATCCTTTCTTTGAGTACATCAAGGGATACAGAGATCCCTCCCCTCTTTTTTGAGGATTCAGTGCTTGCTACAAAACTGATGTACTTCCTGTATGGGAGGGGTTATATAGGGGATCACTTCCTGTCTAAGACTATCTACCAGTGTCCATTCACCTAGGGATGGGGTATAACCCAGTAGGTAATGAATATTAGCCTAACTCTGTGTCCCATGATGTACTCAAAGAAAAAGATTTACAGGTAAGTATGGCGAAAAAAAAAATCCTATTTTTTTGTTTGTTTATAGCTCAAAAATAAACTGCAGAGGTGATCAAATACCACCATAAGAAAGCGCTATTTGTGGGGGGGGGGGCATCAATTTTGTTTCGGTGCAGCGTCGCACGGCCGCACAATTGTCAGTTAAAGCGACGCATACAGTATCGCAAAAAATGGCCTGGTCATTAAGGGGTTAAATGCTTACGGTCCATGTACTGTAACTCCCTGCTCCATGTTTATCAATAATGAGAGGCTGTGACCTCCTTTGTTATAAGATGCGGTCACTTTGTACAGACCCTGTTCATTCCTGCAGAAACTTAATAAAAACTTAATAAAACTTATATTTGCAAAAAAAAATACTTACGGTCCTTAAGTGGTTAAAGGAAATTTATATTTTAATTCATTGTTGAATGCTTTCAAAATGTTTGTTTAGCTGTCATTTTAGCAAATTGCAATTCTAAAATGGAAAATTCTCCGTAAAATTGGAAGTAAAATTAAAATGCTTTTTGGATAGCAGTGGTATGCTTCACATCTATGTATACGATGAGTATTATAACTTGTAAAAGCCTAAACCTTCTGCTTGAAATATTCATATCCTTTGCAGCAAGTGGCATTAAAATCACTCAGCACAACACGTTCTTGTGGTCTAAATCCAGACTGACACCTGCTTTGCTGGTCCTTCTCGCAGCTGTGCCTGCCAACCGAATGACCTTTTTATGTCAGATGGGGTCAGAAGTGCACTGTTTAGTATATTAGTAGGGAAGAGCATACGGTTAAACATTCTTGCATCTGATAGCATTGGGATTGCATCCCTAAGGAATGTGTTGACTGCTAAGCCTATGATAATTTGGTGGATCTTGAGCTGCTCAGAACTGTTAAAGAGCTTTGCTGATGCGCCCCTGTTGCCATTACAAAACTGTTAAATAAAAAATAATTGTTTTTTATTATACATGTGTATATATAATGTCCAGACTTTTTGAAAACTCATATAAATATCTTGTGGAGACTAAAGTAGTTGTTTAAAGCGGTATTAAACCCAAAACCACAAGTTTAAAACCATATTAAACACAAAAGCAAACAATTTTTATATCACAGCTTACCAATTCTTGGTTGTGAGGGCTGCATTATTTATTTATTTATTTCAGGTACTTATATAGTGCCGTCAATTTACGCAGCGCTTTACATACACATTGTACATTCACATCAGTCCCTACCCTCAAGGAGCTTACAATCTAAGGTCTCTATCTCACATTCATACATACTAGGGACAATTTAGACAGGATCCAATTAACCTACCAGCATGTCTTTGGAGCATTAGTTGTTTTTGTTTTGGGGTGTGTTGTGTTTTTTTTTTTTGGCTTACTTTCTTCTGTTTTCATCTGGTGATCCAGAAAGTAAGTCTGTTTTTCAAAAGACCAAGGTTTCCAGCAGAATGTGTTAGTTGCAGACAAGAGACAGACCATTTACCACTGACAGGTGCTTACAGTGATTTAGCTTTTGTTTATTTATGTACAACCTTTATCGCAAAAGGGAAAAAAAAATGTGTTAGGTGGACTAGCAGATCTAGATACATTAACAGTCTCCTCCCCCAGGGCTGACAATGCTGCTGTCTGCTGTGCCACCTCTTCTCCTTCATCCAGAGTGTAGGTACTGCTAGATCACCAGGTGAAAACCACCACATCTGATGATTTGAAAGCTGCAATATTTAACATTTCTGGTTTTGGATTTAACATTGGTTTAAAATATTGCAGCTTACCACTCATTAACCACCTCAATACAGTGCACTTTCACCCCCTTCCTTACCAGGCCATTTTTTAGCTTTTAGCACTGTCATACTTTGACAATTGCGCAGTCATCCAACACTATACCCAAAATATTTTTTTTTCTTTTTCTTCACACAAATAGAGATTTCTTTTGGTGGTATTTAATCACTGCTGGGATTTTTTATTTTTTACAAAAAAAAAAAAAAGTTGCAGAAAAAAGTTTGTTTCTGTTATACAATTTTGTAAAGAGGTTAATTTTTCTTCACTGATGAGGCTGCACTTATGGGCACTGATGAGGAGGCACTGATAGGTGGCACGGATATGCAGCTCTGATGGGTAGCAGTGGTGGGCACTGATGGGCAGCACTGATTGGTGGGACTGATGGGCACTGCTGGGGCTTTCCTGTAATCGGGGGCACTAACCAGTGCCCCGATTACCTGCCCAGGTCTCCCCGTACGAGGAGATGCCACTGAAAGGCACTGCTTACCACACACTGTCAGTGTGAGGCGAGGAGAGCCAATTCATGGCACTTCCTAATTTGCATGTGACCGGCTGTGATTGGACACAGCCGATCACATGGTTAAAGAGCCACGGCTCTTTACAGAGATCAGGGTCTTGCTGTGTCCTAGCTGTGCGCCCCCACGAGTGCGTAATGGCGGCCCTTCTGGGGCGCCGTCATATGACGTCCTCCCAGAACAAGAGCCTCACCGACCCTCTATCATTTGACTGTGGGCAGGGGCGGCAATCGGTTAAGGGTCTGTGCACATTGGGCTTTAAAAAGCGCTGATTCTACAGGAGTTTTTCAGCATGTAATATACTGCACTGCATACCCAAAGGGGCAGTCTAGTGTGTGTATTGTACTGCATAGTGTAAGGGAGTAGTTTAAAGTGTGGCACTTACAGTGAGGGCCTTGAGTATGTCATTTACAGCACAGTGAATAGAGTGGTGTGGTTCTAAAAAGGCTACATTATGTGGCCAAATGCACACAATAAAATGGCTTTCATATGTATTCATAAAATCTATTCTGCAGGAAAATGTCCTGCTTACAGGAGACACCCCCCCCAAATTTACTACTGTAAAATGTCCAAATTGCCAACAAGAAATTCAATTCACTCTGGATGGTCACTTTTGCTTGGTTAAGTGAGAGATGGAGCCTGTTTCTGCACAGATGACCCATACACATGGTGATGCTTACCCTTTGGTTAAAATGTAAATGGTAACTGCAATTTAAGTCCTATGGAATCGGTGGTCACTAGTAGTGATTGCATTTATGTGCAGTTACATTCACTCAATTCTACATACAAAATGGCAGGAGGAAACGGTGTTGTAAGTAAATCCACTGTCATTTTCTGAAGCACTGAATGTAACGGTTTACATTAGTATGCGTTAACAATCCACATAATTCATCACAGTACTCTACACCATTAATCCAAATACACTTGGCATGCTTGCCTATCGTATCTCCTATCCACCTCTGAGCTCCCTTGAGAAGGTAGACATCAGGCTGCAGGCAGATGTGCAATGCCTGGCCAGCAGCCTTCATTTTCTCCAGGCTTTTCTTTCTATTGTTCAGCTTTACCGACTTTCTGGACATCCCTTCCTGCCTATCCCAGTGCTGGCCCTTTCACACTTTATAGTTGAGAGGGGGCTACATTCCAGGTAAAGTCATGGAAACGTTTATAAAAAAAAAAAAAAAATATATATATATTATATATATATATATATATATATATATATATATATATATATATATATATATATATATATATATATATATATATATACACACACACACACACACACACACACACACACACACACACACACACACCTCCTATCTATATAACATATATTGGGGACGGAAAGTATTCAGACCCCTCTGAATACTTTCACTCTGTTATATTGCAGCCATTTGCTAAAATCATTTAGGTTTTTTTTTTTTTTTTTCCCTCATTAATGTACATACAGCACCCCATATTGACAGAAAAACACAATTGTTGACATTTTTACAGATTTATTAAAAAAGAAAAACTGAAATATCACATGGTCCTAAGTATTCAGACCCTTTGCTCAGTATTTAGTAGAAGCACCCTTTTGGTCTAATACAGCCATGAGTCTTTTTGGGAAAGATGCAACAAGTTTTTCACACCTGGATTTGGGGATGCTCTGCCATTCCTCCTTGCAGATCCTCTCCAGTTCTGTCAGGTTGGATGGTAAACGTTGGTGGACAGCCATTTTTGGGTCTCTCCAGAGATGCTCAATTGGGTTTAAGTCAGGGCTCTGGCTGGGCCATTCAATAACAGTCACAGAGTTGTTATGAAGCCACTCCTTTGTTATTTTAGCTGTGTGCTTAGGGTCATTGTCTTGTTGGAAGGTAAACCTTCGGCCCAGTCTGAGGTCCTGAGAACTCTGGAGAAGGTTTTTGTCCAGGATATCCCTGTACTTGGCCGCATTCATTTTTCCCTCTATTGCAACCAGTCATCCTGTCCCTGCAGCTGAAAAACACCCCCACAGCATGATGCTGCCACCACCATGCTTCACTGTTGGGACTGTATTGGACAGGTGATGAGCAGTGCCTGGTTTTCTCCACACATACCGCTTAGAATTAAGGCCAAAAAGTTCTATCTTGGTCTCATCTGACCAGAGAATCTTATTTCTCACCATCTTGGAGTCCTTCAGGTGTTTTTTTTTTTTTTTTTTTTAGCAAACTCCATGCGGGCTTTCATGTGGCTTCCGTCGGGCCACTCTGCCATAAAGCCCCGCTGGTGGAGGGCTGCAGTGATGGTTGACTTTCTACAACTTTCTCCCATCTCCCGACTGTATCTCTGGAGCTCAGCCACAGTGATCTTTGGGTTCTTCTTTACCTCTCTCACCAAGGCTCTTCTCCCCCGATAGCTCAGTTTGGCCAGACGGCCAGCTCTAGGAAGGGTTCTGGTCGTCCCAAACGTCTTCCATTTAAGGATTATGGAGGCCACTGTTCACTTGGGAACCTTAAGTGCAGCAGAAATTTTTTTGTAACCTTGGCCAGATCTGTGCCTTGCCACAATTCTGTCTCTGAACTCTTCAGGCAGTTCCTTTTGACCTCATGATTCTCATATGCTCTGTCATGCACTGTGAGCTGTAAGGTCTTATATAGACAGGTGTGTGGCTTTCCTAATCATGTCCAATCAGTATAATCAAACACAGCTGGACTCAAATGAAGGTGTAGAACCATCTCAAGGATGATCAGAAGAAATGGACAGCACCTGAGTTTAATATAGGGGTGTCACAGCAAAGGGTCTGAATACTTAGGACCATGTGATATTTCAGTTTTTCTTTTTTAATAAATCTGAAAAAATGACGACAATTCTGTGTTTTTCTGTCAATATGGGGTGCTGTGTTTACATTAATGAGGAAAAAAAATGAACTTAAATGATTTTAGCAAATGGCTGCAATATAACAAAGAGTGAAAAATTTAAGGGGGTCTGAATACTTTCCATCCCCACTGTGTGTGTGTGTGTGTATGTATATATGTGTGTGTGTGTGTGTGTATGTATGTGTGTGTATGTATGTGTGTGTGTGTGTATATATATATATATATATTTTAGTGCGTGTATTTATTTATTTTTTTTAACAGTACTGCTTTGGTATTTCTAATTTATTATAGATCTTTCAGATGTATTTTTATATGTTGCTTTTAGGTGTGTCTGGAGACCAGAGAATATATCATGGAAAGGAGGCTGTGGAGACACGACATGGTCGGGTTAGAAATGGGGAAACGCCACGATTCCATACGGTGAACTTTGCCCAGCCTGTGCGCTTTAGCAGTAAGTTGTATTATGTAACCTCTCAGATACCTGTCTTGTAATGGCTTGTTCACACATGCCTGCATACTAAAACAATCTTTTTCAGTGCGTAGGCTGGCCTCCTTTCTGTGCTTGTGGTGGGGATCAGTTGTTACAATGTAAGGCACGATTTAGCTTTTAATTGAGATGTCAATGTGACTTTTCACTCTTATCTGCTACAGTGGAGCTGCAGTGCGGTGACCAGCACTGACATCGGCTGAACTCCAGTGCATTGAAGAAAAATGCAGTATGTCTGCACCACACTGCACATCACACCAGTCATATGTGAACTAGGGGGGAAAAAATGTTTTCTCAGTGCCTTTAGCAGTTACTGGTGTTGATTCGGTGATCCCAAAAATATATATACACACACACACACACACACACACACACACACACAGAGATTATATATACACTCACTGACCATTTTATTAGGTACACCTGTTCATTTGCTTGCTAACACAAATTGCTAATCCGCAAACAGCAACTCAATGCATCAGAATGGGAAAGAAAAGGGGATTTAGGTGACTTTGAACGTGGCATGGTTGTTGGTGCCAGACGGGCTGGTCTGAGTATTTCAAAAGCTGCTGATCTACTGGGATTTTCACACACAAAATATCCAGTGAGCGGCAGTTGTGTGGAGGAATATGCCTTGTTGATGTCAGAGGAGAATGGGCATACTGGTTCGAGATAATAGAAAGGCAACCGTAACTCAAATAACTACCCGTTACAACCAAGGTATGCAGAATACCATCTCTTGAATGCATTGAACCTTGAAAAAGATGGGCTACAGCAGCAGAAGACCACACCGGGTGCTATTCCTGTCAGCTAAGGACAGGAAACCAGAACTAAAAATAAGAATAGCTAAGAACAGCTACAATTCCCACAGGCTCATCAAAATTGGACAATAGAAGATTGGAAAAACATTGCCTGGTCTGATGAGTCTCAATTTCAGCTGCGATATTCAGATAGTAGGGTCAGAATTTGGCCTAAACTTGAAAGCATGGATCCATCCTGTCTTGTATCTCTGGTTCAGGCTGGTGGTGGTGTTATAGTGATGTGGGGTATAGTTTCTTGGCACGCTTTGGGCCCCTTAGTACCAATTGAGCATCGTTTAAACGCCACGGCCTATCTGAGTATTGTTGCTGACCATGTCCATCCCTTTATTAATACAGTGTACCCATCTTCTGATGGCTACTTCCAGCAGGATAATGCACCATGTCACAAAGCTCAAATCATCTCAAAATGGCTTGAACATGACATATGAGTTCACTGTACTCCAATGGCCTCCACAGTCACCAGATCTCAATCCAGTAGAGCACCTTTGGGATATGGTGGAACGGGAGATTCGCATCATGGATGTGCAGCCGACAAATCTGCAACAACTGCATGATGCTATCATGTCAATATGGACCAAAATCTCTGAGGAATGTTTTCAACACCTTGTTCAATCTATGCCATGAAGAGTTAAGGCAGTTGTGAAGGCAAAGGGGGTCCAACCCAGTAATGGCAAGGTATAACTAAATAAAATGGCCAGTGAGTGTATAAACTTTTGATACCCCTAACTAAAATCTAGTGGAACCAATTGCCTTCAGAAGTCACCTAATTAGTAAATAGAGTCCACCTGTGTGTAATTTAATCTCTGTATAAATATAGCTGTTATCTGAAGCCATCGGATGTTTGTTAGAGAACCTTCGTGAACAAACCACATCATGAAGGCCAAGGAACACACCAGACAGGTCAGGGATAAAGTTGTGGAGAAGTTTAAAGCGGGGTTAGGTTAAAAATGTCTCAAGCTTTGAACATCTCACAGAGCACTGTTCAAGCCATAATCCAAAAATGGAAAGAGTATGGCAATGGCACACCTGCAAACCTACCAAGACATGGCCGTCCACCTAAACTGACAGGCTGAGCAAAAAGAGCATTATTCAGAGAAGCAGCCAAGAGGCCCATGGTAACTCTGGAGGAGTTGCAGAGATCCACAGCTCAGGCAGGAGAATCTGCCCACAGGACAACTATTAATCATGCACTCCACAAATCTGCCTTTATGGAAGTGTGGTGAGAAGAAAGCCATTGTTGAAAGAAAGAAAGAAGCCATATGGGGGACACGGCAAACATGTGGAAGAAGGTGCTTTGGTCAGATGAGGCCAAAATTGAACTTTTTGGCCTAAAAGCAAAACACTTTGTGTGTCAGAAAAACTAACACTACACATCACCCTGAACACACCATCCCCGCTGTGAAACGTGGTGGCAGCATCATGTTGTGGGGTTGCTTTTCTTTAGCAGCAACAGGAAAGCTGGTCAGAGTTGATGGGAAGATAGATGAAGCCAAATACAGGGCAATCTTAGAAGAAAACCTGTTAGCGTCTGTAAAAGACTTGAGACTGGGGGCGGAGGTTCACCTTCCAGCAGGACAACGACCCTAAACATACAGCCAGAGCTACAATGGAATGGTTTAGATCAAAGCATATGTGTTAGAAATGCCCAAAGTCCAGACCTAAATCCAATTGAGAATCTGTGGCATAACTTGAAAATTGCTGTTCACAGACGCTCTCCATCCAATCTGACAGAGCTTGAGCTATTTTGCAAAGAAGAAAGGGCAATAATGTCACTCTCTAGATGTGGAAAGCTGGTAGAGACATCCCCAAAAAGAATTGCAGTGAAAGGTGGTTCTACAAAGTATTGACTCAGGGGGGCTGAATACAAATGTACGCCACACTTTTTTCAGGTATTTATTTGTAAAAAACAAAATGGAAAACCATTTATCATTTTCCTTCCACTTCAGTTATGTGCCACTTTGTGTTTGGTCTATCACATACAATCCCATAAAATACATTTTACGCTTTTGGTTGTAACATGATAAAATGTGGAACATTTCAAGAGGTATGAATACTTTTTCAAGGCACTGTACATGCAAATAGTATTTTTTGAAGAAAAATGCAGTATGTCAGTTTACCAGTCATGTGTGAACTGGGGGAAAAAATGTTTTCTCATGCATACATTCAGAGAGCGAGATTTCAGCAGTTAATGAAACTGGCAGTTTCCATAATTGATATAACTGAGATGAGTGTCAACCAGTGTCGTAACGCGTAAAACAAAGGGGTCGTGCCTTTTCTTTCTATGTCATTTAACTGTAAGTTATTTACAATTGCAGCTACCTTTTTTATTTTTTTTCCTCGCATATCATTTGCAATATCAACTGAAAATAATGTAATAGCTGCATTTGTTTTTTTTTGTTTTTTTTTCTCTTTAATTTCACTTGGTTATCCTGCAAATAACACACTTCCTGTCCCCTAATATCTACGCTCATTTCTCCACTGCATCTATAGAGGAGCCATGGTTGTCCCAAAGGCTGTACTTTATGCCTTTTGTTCATCTTCATGCTGAATGATGTATTGCTGGGACTAGTAATTTACACAATAAAAATGGTGTTTGTTTTTCTTCTTTTAAGCTCACAGGAAGTGACAAGGACATTTCTGGCAAGATCAACAGGTATTTTCTGTACTTGCTGAAAATGTGAAAACGAATGCACCCACCACATCCTAAGGCTTGGTAAACTGCAACATAAAACATATTTTTTCTTAATCGTACATCATGGGACACAGAGCCATAGTAATTACTATGTGGGTTATAGGCCACCTTCAGGTGATGGACACTGGCACACCCTCAGACTGGAAGTCCGCTCCCTATATAACCCCTCCCACTACTGGGAGTACCTCAGTTTTTTCGCCAGTGCCTTAGATGTGCTATGCTTAGCTCCACTGGAGCAATCTTTGCTGGGGCTAGCTATGCAGCCGGATCCATTCAAAGTGTCTCTTCAGGCCAAATTGAATGATACCCGGGCCTCGTGGCGGAAGAAACGAGGCTTAGCCCGTAACGCTTCTCTTTTTAGAGAGCTGGACCCCGGGATACAGTACTTTTGTTTTTTTTCAGCCATAAGGTTTTTCTGGCGGAGCCTTTTATGCATCCAGGAGTGTGGATCCCCCGATAAAAAGGGGCCCCGTTTCCTGAAGGTTTTTAAATGGAGCCCACTTTGAGAGGTGAAGATTGGGTCTGTTGGTTTTACCACAGAAAACCCTGCGGCGGGAGAGGTAAGTGGAGATTTCTAAAGGGGATTTTAAAGTTTCTTATGAATGGTCTCCTTTAAAAAAGGAAATGTCATGCCTAAAAGTCACCACTGCTTTCCTCAAAGATAACGCTGTCTCAGCAGAAGCTGCAGATTCCCTCCGGTGAGCAGCCCAGGCCTCCGGTACAATTGAGGGGGGAATTTTCTTACAAAAAAAACACCCCCCCATCTGGACAAAGCTCTCCCCCTCTTCCACATGGATAGGGGGAGGCCAGAACAATCGGCGATGCTGCTCCGTCTTTTACCGCCCCTGTACAATGGTTTGATTGCCGGGGCTCCTCCTTGCGCACACCCACACACACATGCCGATTCTGTCGCTGATTACTCCTCTTCTGAGGGGTCAAATGCGGAAGGATCAGGTTCACAATCTGAAAGATTGGTACAATCTCTTACTGAATTGGTCCGCTCCACATTTATGCTACCCTTTAACTGAGTCAGTTGACAAGCCTACTTCTTGTTTGGGTTCGCTAAAGCCTCCCCAAGCTGTGCAAGCCTTTCCTCTCCATTCATTGCTGGAAAAGCTTATGTATTCTGAGTGGGATCACCCAGATGAGCATTTTTTTTTCCTCCTAAAAAGTTTTCAATGCTTTCCTATGGAGGAAAAGTTTAATAAAAAATGGGAGATACCAGCAATTGACGCTGCTATATCCTCTGTGAATTAAAGTTTGATTAGTCCGGTAGACAGTACTCAAATGCTTAGGGATCTAACGGATACAAAGTTGGAATTCCTATTAAACACTTTTTCTCTGGCAGGTTCTGTAACTCAGCCTGCGCTGGCAGCAATTGGTGTATGTCAGTCCTTGAGAGACCAGTTTAAACAGGTGCTCCAAGATTATTCCTGATCAGCAGGCCCAAATAATTGGCCAAGCTATCAGGGGCGTTATGTTTTGCAATAGACGCTATGAGAGATTCTATTCCCCAGGCCTTACGCTTGGGCTGGTGCATATGCATAGAATTCTATGGTTGAAAAATTGGTCAGCCAAAGCGCCCTGCAAAAAGCTCCTGGCTAGTTTTCCTTTTCGTGGTGAACAGCTGTTTGGGGATCTGGATAAGTACATCCAAAGACTTTCTAATGGGAAAAGTACCCCTTTGCCAGTTAGGAAAAGGAGTAAGCGTTTTTCATTTAAACAAGCCTCTTCAGTGCCAGGAGCATCAGCCTCCAGGCAGTCTCGACGGCCTACACCGTCAAATTCAAGAGCTAAAACTCAGGGTCAATCCCAGGGACAGAAGAAGTCCTGGGGAAGGAAACCTACAAAACAAGATACTTAAGCCTCCTTATGAAGGGGCGCCCCCGCTTGCTCAAGTGGAGGGAAGACTTCTGCAGTTCTCAAGGATCTGGCAGGAAGAGTGTCAAGACAAACGGGTGGCTTCCTCAATAACTCTGGGGTACAAACTAGAGTTCCGAGAGTCCCCATTTCCTCGTTTTATCAGATCAAACATTCCCAGGGTTCCAGAGAAAAAGAAGTCTCTCTCTCTCTCAAGCATTGGACCATCTTTTGTCTCAAAAGGTGATATCGGTGGTCCCCTTGGAAGAGCAGGGGTTGAGGTTTTATTCAAACCTTTTCACGATACCAAAACCAAATGCAGATGTCAGACCCATTCTAGATCACAAAGATCTAAACCGTTTTTGAATATCCGCTCTTTTCGCATTTAGTCAATCCGATCAGTAGTCTCCATCCTACAAGGTGGAGAACTTCTGACGTCACGACATCAAGGATGCATACCTCCCATGTACCAATTTTCCCCGGTCACCAGAAATATCTACGTTTTGAGATAGAAAATCTTCATTTTCAGTTTGTAGCTCTGCCTTTTGGACTAGCTACTGCTCCTCGAGTATTTACAAAGGTTCTGGCCCCTCCTCTAGCCAGATTAATGGCTCAAGGTATAACTATTTTAGCATACCTAAACGATCTGCTCTTGATAGACCAGTCGGTATCCCGCTTGGACCAAAGTATGGTCACCACAGTCAACTACCTGGAATACCTAGGTTGGATTCTCAACCTAGAGAAATCTTCCTTAAAACCATCAAGAAGTTTGGAATAATTGGGTCTGATCATAGATACAGCCCAGAAGAGGGTATTCTTACCCCAGGCAAAGATCAGTGCCATAAGGGAGCTGATTCAGGTAGTCAAGGCAAAGAAGAATCCTTTTATTCAACTTTGCATGAGGTTGTTGGGAAAGATGGTGGCTTCATTCGAGGCCATTCCTTATGCTCAGTTTCATTCGAGGCTGCTGCAAAACAGTATCCTATCGGCTTGGAACAAGAAGGTCCAAGCTCTAGATTTCCCAATGAGTTTGTCTCCAAAGGTGCACCAGAGCCTCAGTTGGTGGTTGATGACCAAGAATCTGCAGAAAGGAAAATCCTTCCTACCAGTTACCTGGAAGGTGGTAACAGATGCCAGCCTTTTGGGTTGGGGAGCAGTCCTGGAAGAGGTGACTGTCCAAGGGAAATGGTCCAGGTCTGAAATGACCTTGCCCATCGGTATTCTAGAGATTCGGGCAGCGCGCTTGGCCCTGAGGGCATGGACGTTCAGATTACAGAATTGTCTTGTCTGGATCCAATCCGACAATTCCACAGCAGTGGCCTATATCAATCACTAAGGGGGCACGAGAAGTCGTGCAGCCCAGAGAGAGGTGAATCATATCCTAACTTGGGCAGAAAACAATGGACCTTGCCTGCCGGCAGTCTTCATTCCAGGAATAGGGAATTGGCAGGCGGACTAGAGTCGCCAGCAGTTGTTCCCGGGAGAATGGTCTCTTCACCCTGACATCTTCCTGGCAATAGGTCAGAGATGAGGAATTCCGTATGTAGATCTGTTTGCGTCCAGGTTCAACAAAAAGATCAACAACTTTGTGTCAAGAACAAAAGATCCGCTAGCTTGCGGAACAGATGCCTTGGTATTCCCGTGGAATCAGTTTTCACTGATTTATTTATTCCCTCATGTTCTGCTGCTTCCATGACTTCTTCACAGGATCAAGCAGGAAGGAAAGTCGGTGATTCGTGTGGCCCAGGAGATCTTGGTTTGCAGAGATCATAAAGATGGCGGTAGGGGACCCATGGACCCTACCACCACATCTAGACCTTCTCTCATAAGGTCCAGTATTCCATCCTACCTTACCAATGCTAATTTTAACGGTTTGGCTATTGAGACCCACATTCTGAAGAAGCGTGGGCTGTTGGGTTCAGTGGTATCTACCTTTGGTTAATGCAAGGAAGCCGGCCTCCAGAATCATATATTAGAGTCTGGAAGGCATGTCTCCTGGTGTGAATCCAGGGGTTGGCACCCCAGGAAGTATGTCATAGGTAGAATCCTTGACTTTCTACAAATGGAGTTAGAAATAAAGTTGGCCTTGAGTACTATCAAGGGCCAGGTCTCGGCCTTATCGGTATTATTTCAGCGACCACTTGCTTCGCATTCTTTGGTTCGTAGCTTTATTCAGGGGGTAACGCGGCTTCATCCTCCGGTTAGGTCACCCCTGAACCCTTGGGACTTGAATTTAGTTCTGTCAGCGTTGCATAAACAGCCTTTTGAGCTGATACGACACATTCACTTGGTCCTTTTGACAAGGAAATTCATTTTTCTGGTAGCCATATCTTCTGCAAGAAGGGTATCAGAGTTGGCTGCTCTGGCTTGTAAAGAGCCATATTTAATTATTCACAAAGATAAGTTGGTATTGCGTCCTCATCCTAACTTTCTACCAAAGGTAGTGTCAAGTTTTCATTTAAACCAGGATATTGTCCTACCTTCATTTTTTCCAGAACCCGGTCCATACATTAACCAGATTCTATCAAAATGTAAAAAGTCATGAGGATATCGCCTTTGGGCACGGTGTGCTGCAGGCAGCAGTATAAGTTCTCTGATCTCATGGTGCCCTAATTTTGTGTCTCCCTCCCTTCAGTTGGCATTGCTCTGGGACATCCCACATAGTAATTACTATGGCTCTGTGTCCCGTGATGTACGATTAAGAAAATAGGAGCTTACCTGTAAAATCCTTTTCTTTGAAGTACATCACGGGACACAGAGGTCCCCCCTTCTTTCTGGTATACACCTGTATTGCTTTGCTACAAAAACTGAGGTACTCGCAGTAGTGGGAGGGGTTATATAGGGAGTGGACTTCCTGTCTTAGGGTGTGCCAGTATCCATCACCTGAAGGTGGCCTATAACCCACATAGTAATTACTATGGCTCTGTGTCCCGTGATGTACTTCAAAGAAAAGGATTTTACAGGTAAGCTGTTATAGAAATCCTATTTTTTGTTTTTTGAGTTTAGGTACAATTTAAGAATATTGTGCATATATTTTTGTTTATACATTTCTTTTATTTAGCTGAAATCGACAATTCAGATTGTTAGTCAAAACCAACATCAGACCTAGTGTACAATGTACATAAAACTCATAGCTGTCATTTCTCTTGGTTTGCATATTTTAAGAGGCAAGAAAACTTCATAAGTATCCAAAGTATAGAGAGAAAGATGGAACAAAAGGGGAGGGGAGGCAGTGGGTCTGCTACAGTCCAAGTCCAAAGGGGTGCATGGCAGGGTAAGAGCTCAAGGTGTATTGTTTTACTGAGATGTTAAGTGGGTTTGGTCATTGTAAAACAACTACGGTGTCCATATTTGCCAGTGTTTATCATCCTGGTCTTTTATAGCCACAGTTAGTTGCTCAATCTGTTGGATCTCAGAAGTTCTAGTAGAACTTTTTAAAACAGTAGATGGTGAAGTTTGTTTCCTCATCATTGGAATACAAGCTTTGGTGGCCTTAAGGTGTTAAAGTAACATTATTATTTTTTTTTTTTCTTTTAAACAGAACTGGAATATCATGTAGTAGAGAATAGTTGTGCATATTTTGAGCAAGCAGTCTTCATTGATCTTTTTAAACTCCTCCTCAGTGTCTGTTTTCTTCTATAGCGTCTTGTCATGAACTGTTTATTGGGCTGTCCTCTTGTGTGCCTATATGCAAGTAGGTTGCTGGTCCCATCTCCCTATTACTAGCTAAAAACCATCAACCTGACAAGTTGAGTATAATCTACTTTACACTGTAACAGCTACAACATTACCGTTTGAGGATCCTTGAACAATAATGCTTGTGCACAGTTTTTTTGTCAGGACTAGCCCATCCTCTGACATTAGTTCCTCATGCACACGGACGTTTTTACAGCTGCTTTTTTGAGCTTTTTTGCAGCTTAAAAAGGCCTGTCTATGGCTTCATGCCCACCTAGGTGTTTTTGAGCTTCAAGTGGCATAGGTGTTTTTAAGCTGTAAAAAAAACCCAGGACCAGTGGGTTCTGAAAGACGTTTTTCAGCTGTAAAAACGCTCTAACGCTGAAAAACGCTCAAAAACGTCATTCACCAATGTTTTTTAGCGTTTTTGATCCATTGGAAAAAAAAAAAAATTTGAAAAAAAAAAAAAAACGCTCAAAAACGCTATTGCAAAAACACTGAAAAAAGCTGAAAAAAGTTTAAAAAAATCACTGCAAAGATACTGGCGTTTTCATAACGTTTTTTTAACAGCCTGTGTGCATGAGGGCTAATAAGGACCAAAAGGGCTGTTCTGCTAAGGGGCTGGATTACACAGTGAGGGAGGAAAAGATGGTTATTTTGCTCCTCATTATACTGACATACAAGAGCGCAAGCCTACAGACATTTTTAAAATACAAAAAAATGAAAAATATATTTAACAGAATAGGATCCCTGTGTCAGTTAGCAATTCCAGTTCAGGAGCATCTTAAAAAGCAATATAGGTAAAGGTATTAAATCATAATGTGTTTCCTGAAGATGGCAACCGATTTGTAAACTACTGATGTTGAATAACCAGTTTTTAGGTCTCTTCTTTTGGTATAATTGTAATGGGACATATTTTACTGTAACCATAGAAATTTGCCAGGTAAGTACCTCAAGCAAGCAACATTAAAAGGAAACGGTTAGGATAGAAATATGGGAACCTGAGGCATTCAGAGGTCTGATAAAATCTGACTGTTGATGCCTAGTCAGATTCTTGACCTTGCACACTGTGGGGTTGATTTACTAAAACTGGAGAGGGCAAAATCTGGTACAGCTTTGACATGGTAGCTAATCCGCTTAAAGCTTGTTTAATTGAGCTTTTATATAAAACCTGAAAGCTGATTGGTTTCTATGCAGTGCTGCAATAGATTTTGCACTCTTCATTTTCATTAAATCAACCCCTGTCTTTCATCTATAAATGTGCATTGTTTGAGGTCAGGCAATTGACAGGCAACAACTGTCAGTCTTCTGGTGACCTCTGACCTTGTGACAGTGTCGCACTTGAACAAAGTAAACCAAAGGTACACAAGTACACTATTGGTCTCGTTAGCCATTATTTTAGGACCACTTATACAGAGCTTTCTACCTTAATGTGTCCAAGATGTTCACATTGTGGGGGTGGTGATCCCCCTTGTTTTTTTTATGTTTCCTAGGAAAATGCCCATCAGGATGGCACCACTATGATGGAACAGCAAGCTGCTATAAGGTGTACTCCTCTGGGGAAAACTACTGGGATGCCGTTCAGACATGTCAGAAAGTGAATGGCTCACTGGCAACATTTACCACAGATTCAGAGTTAAAATTCATTTTGGCTCAGGAGTGGGACATGGAAGAAAGGCCATTTTTAAGAAAGGACCAGCGACGGTGAGGAAAGATTTAAAAATTACAGATCATGCAACTAAAAAGTGCTTACTTTTAACATTGAATAGGCACTTTTGTCATAGACCATCAAACCTTTTACTGCCACAGCTGTAACTACTACGGGAGAGTAAGAGGAAGTTAACAAGATCATGGCTGCAATAGCATCTCTAAGCTTGTTTTTAAATTTAATGTGGCTGTAAAGGCTTTTTACCTTTATGCATTCTAATTGCTTTTTGGGGCACTGGTCAAGGGGGGAGGAGCCAAAGCGTCTTCTAGGGACCCGAGAAGAGGAGGATCGGGGCTTCTCTGTGCAAAACCACTGCACAGAGCAGGTAAGTATAACTTGTTTTTTTTTTTTCCTTTTTGTTAAAGCCGAAACTTTAATACCACTTTAAGAGCTAGTTATGCTTTTTCCTGTAGACGTGATCACTTCTACACTGTCTGTAAGTACACATTTTTATTTACTATTGCAAAACCAAATGCAACTTTATGGTTTTCTATACAATTGATCCTGCACTGATAAGGTGACTAACTTTAGTCCGTTAACATGTTTTTAAATGTTATGAGTCCTGTTTACATTTTTACTATAGTTGACCATAATACATGAAGGTGGCCAGGTAGCTTTATTACCCTGACAGGATTGAGCTTATCTTATTCGGGAACTAGATTTTGTAGTTTTGTTCTGGTGCTCTGCAAAACTGTTTACTGTGTTAATTGTTCAACAGGTTGTGGGTGGGTTACCAGTTTGTGGTAACAAACAGGAACCATTCTGTGGAGGGACACTGGGAGGTTGCTTATAAAGGTAAGTGTAGGCTACTGCAGTTTCACTTTTAAACATGTTGGCCTTTTATAATGTTTAAATTTGTTCTTTACACTATGGCTTGAGTACAGCTCTTGTACTATGGTCTGACGTGAGCAGCGCCAATGCGGGTGGAAGTACCCGCATATCCTCCTGCAGTGGCCACTCGTGCATGCACTCTAGAGCACGCAGCAGCAGGATTGGTGATGGCTGTGTCCGCCAGACACAACTGATCACAATCATTGTACCAGGCCGCTGTGAGTGGCCCTGATATCATGTGATTACTGTGACCAATCACAATGAGCACATGAACAGTAGTAAACAATGTCATTGTTTACTACTGTGTAAACTCTGGTCACAGCGATCACATGATACTAGGGCTAATCACAGAGGCCCTGTACCATGTGATATCTGTGACCAATCACAGTAGGTAGTACACAAGGTTTCTTGAATGAAACCTTTTAAAGCCTTTTACTGTTTTGCTTATTACAGTGATAAAAAAAAATCCTGCTCAGCACAGTACAATGTCACTATGTAAATGAGATTGAGAGAGGTATATAGTTTTTTCCCCCAGCGTCTCTAATTACCGCCACACAGTCATATTGGCCCTGACCACTGCCAAACCAGTTAGTGTCGCTGATCACTGCCACACCAGTCATATTGTCCCTAATCACCGCTACACCAGGCGCTCCTGGTGCTCCAGGGCCTCCAAAAATGTCATGGGTAGTCTAGAAGTTAGATTTTTAAATTATGCGCCTAGAATGCCTGAAGGTGCTCCTTGTATTTTGGGCCCCTCTATGCGGCTAGGCTGTGAAAAAAATCTTGCACAGCAGAATGTGCTTTTGGGTGTAATTATACGTATGCTGTGTGTGTGAAATAACTTGTTAAAATTTACAGGTTTGTGAAAAAAAATATATATTCCAAATCTTGACAAAAAAATTACAGCTTTAAAAAACTCACCATGCCTCTTACTAAATACCCTTGGATTGAACACTTTCCAGAAAGGGGTCATTTGGGGGTGTTTGTACTGTCCTGGTATTTTAGGGCATTAAGAAATGAGTTTGACAGTCAGTACAATCAGGACTAATCAATTTTCAAATATATACCAGAGTTTGTAGACTTTATAACCTTCACACAGACTAAAAAATATACACTGATCTGCTACTTTTTTTGGTAAAAATAACTTAAAATAAATTTTGGCCTAAATTTTGTAAAAAATAAAATTAGCAAAAAATGTTATAGCAGACCCCCCCCCCCCTTTTTTTTTTTTTTTCTTAGAATTTTGGTATTTTTTCATTTTATGTAGCAAAAGATAAAAAAAAAACCCAGTGTGGTTAAATACCCCCAAATTAAAGCTCTGTCTTGCAAAATTCTAAAAATTTCCTTTGGGTACAGTGTTGCATGCCTGAGTAATTGTCATTCAAAGTGTGACAGCTCTGAAAGCTAGAAATTGGCCTGGACTGGAAGGGGTGAAAGTGTCTGGACTTAGTTGGTTACGTTTGTTTTGGTCTTTGACAATAGCTAGATTGGTACTTACATCATAAATGCCTTATGTCATTTCTCAGGTTCCTCTGAAGTTTTCTTACCCCCAGTGCCCATATTTGGTTCAGCAATGTCTGAGAATGAGAATATATTGTGTGCACAATTGCAGTATTTCCATCTGCCTTCTCTACGGCACCATGGCCTGCACAGCTGGTACGCTGAGAACTGTTATGAAAAGTCGTCCTTCCTGTGCAAGCGCAGTAAGTGGGTTTTGTTGTTGACTGTTTAATATGTACAATGGGTATTGAAAAAAATCACCACCCTTTTAAAATAATCAATTTTGTTACTTTGCAGCCTGAATTGAAGAAGCACAGTTTTTGTTTTATCTAGCTGTAGCCTGACTGCATGGGAAAACGTTTTTCTTGCCCGGAGTTGAGTTTTTAAAGCAAAGAAATCTCAAATTAACATGCTCTCTGATAATTTTCATACAAATCTCCCTAAGAATTTTCCTCTCGTTTCCATTGAAACCTCTATTAGTGTATACCCAGCTTACAAGCTCACATGCACTAAAGAGCACTAATGTGACACTAAGGCCCCTTTCACATGGGGGGCCCCTTTGAGTACAGCAGGGGATCTGTCTACAGATCCCCTGCTGATCACTGGCTCAGTTTATGCAGAGTGGAAATGGTCAGAGTCCACTCCACTGTCAGTGGCCGTGAGTAACCAGATTCTGCCTGCCTGTATGTTTACACCCGAGTGCACTTTGTTCTGATCTGCCTGAGGTAGGCTGGCCTTATGTCCGTTTTTACACCCACTAGTCATAGGGGTGAATGCACCATTCGAGCAGGTCTGCCTAAAAAACTGAAAGGAGGACCTGATTGGACCCTTCATGTGATGGGGACCTAATTACTTCACTAAGTACTGGTGTGTGCAAAAAGAATGCTGCCTCCAAACGCAGAAAAAAAAACTGTAAAAGCTGAAATTTTTAATCGCCGATAAACACTTATAGTAAGTAAATGCAATGCGACAATAATTGTTTGCTCAATAATGATATTTCTTTGCTAGGTCAGACTTGTGTTGATATCAAGGACAATATTGTGGATGAGGGCTACTACTTCACTCCTAAAGGGGATGATCCATGTCTGAGCTGCACTTGCCACAATGGAGAACCTGAAATGTGCGTAGCTGCTCTATGCGAGAAACCACAGGGATGCCAGCAATATCGCAAGGATCCCAAAGAATGCTGCAAATTCACTTGTCTTGACCCAGGTAATTGGGACTCTCTTAATGTTGTAGGTTATGGGATAGTTGTATGATTAGAAGTGTTTGTATCGATCTATATGTAGGGCAAGGATGGCTATAACTTTTATATTTAAGGGCACATAATTTTGTATATTATCTAGATCAGGGAGATGCAATTAGCGGACCTCCAGCTGTTGCAGAACTACAAGTCCCATGAGGCATAGCAAGACTCTGACAGCCACAAGCATGACACCCAGAAGCAGAGGCATGATGGGACTTATAGTTTTGCAACAGCTGGAGGTCCACTAATTGCATATCCCTGATCTAGATGTTTGTTGTGATGCAATGGTTTCCAGGGTTATAAAGCAGTGTCTGACTGCACATAATGAAAACAGCTCTAGGGAATTTCTCAAAAGAAACTTGTTTAGTTAACTGCCACTAGATAGATGATATACACTATTGCTTATTTTAGTTCATGTGACATCAACGGGATAATCAGAAACCCCTCCAATGGTATTGACTAACAGCAAATTTTATATGAAGTGATGGCTACTTAAAGTGCTTGTAAAGTCTCATTTTAAAAAGAAGAAAAAAAAAAAGTTACCTGCTCAGTTGCAGTGGTTTTGCACAGAGCAGCTTGGATCCTCCTCTTCTCGGGTCCCTATTTGCTGCTCCTGGCCCCTCCCTCATGTCGATTGCCCCCAGAGTCAGCAGTTTCCTTTAGGGGGCACTGGAGCCGAGTCACAGCTCCCTGTGTCCATTCAGACAATGGCACCGCTGCCGTGTCTTAGCCAGTCAGGAGGAGTGTCTCGGATGGCTTAGACGTTCGTGGACATCGCTGGAGAGAGGTGGGGCTCAGGTAAGTAAGTAGGAGGGTGCTGGGGTGGCTGCTTTGCAACTCCTTTAACCACTTGCAGACTGCTGCAAGATCACTTTTATCGGCAGCGGGAGAGGTGCCCCCTCCCGCCGCGCTCTGGGGGTCCCTGCTGCCTACCGGACCCGGCGGTAGCGGCGGCAACGATTGCGTCCTTTCCTGTGGTGGCCAGGCTGCCGAGTGAGGGGAAGATGGCCCCTGCTCGGCTCCATAACATTGACTGGCGGAAGCAACGTCAAACGTCACTTCCGCCCAATGCTCTTAAAGGAGATTTTTTTTTTAATTTGCCTTTTAGTGTAAATATGAGATCTGAGGTCTTTTTGACCCCAGATCTCATATTTAAGAGGTCCTGTCTTGCTTGTATTCTATTACAAGGGATGTTTACATTCCTTGTAATAAAAAAAAAGTGCCAATTTAATTTTTTTTTTTTTTTTTTAAGGACAGTGTCAAAAAAAAAAGTAAAAACCTTAACCCTCTTGGGCATGGAGTTCACCAGAGCTTCACAATTGCCACTTGAGTCCTCTTCCACTCCTCCATGACGACATCACAGAGCTGGTGGATGTTAGAGACCTTGCACTCCTCCACCTTCCGTTTGAGGATGCCCCACAGATGCTCAATAGGGTTTAGGTCTGGAGACATGCTTGGCCAGTCCATCACCTTTACCCTCAGCTTCTTTAGTAAGGCAGTGGTAGACTTGGAGGTATGTTTGGGGTCGTTACCATGTTGGAATACTGCCCTGCGGCCCAGTCTCTGAAGGGAGGGGGATCATGCTTCGCTTCAGTATGTCACAGTACATGTTGCCATTCATGGTTCCCTTAATAAACTATAGCTCCCCTGTGCCGGCAGCACTCATGCAGCCCCAGACCATGACACTCCCACCACCATGCTTGACTGTAGGCAAGACACACTTGTCTTTGTACTCCTCAGCTGGTTGCCGCCACACATGCTTGACACCATCTGAACCAAATAAGTTTTATATTGGTCTCATCAGACCACAGGACATGGTTCCAGTAATCCATGTCCTTAGTCTGCTTGTCTTCAGCAAACTGTTTGCGGGCTTTCTTGTGCATCATATTTAGAAGAGGCTTCCTTCTGGGACGACAGCCATGCAGACCAATTTAACGCAATGTGGGGCGTATGGTCTGAGCACTGACAGGCTGACCCACCACCCCTTCAGCCTCTGCAGCAATGCTGGCAGCACTCATGCGTCTATTTCCCTAAGACAACCTCTGGATATGACACTGAGCACGTGCACTCAACGTCTTTGGTCGACCATGGCGAGGCCTGTTCTAAGTGGAACCTGTCCTGTTAAACCGCTGTATGGTCTTGACCAGCGTGCTGCAGCTCAGTTTCAGGGTCTTGGCAATCTTCCTATAGCCTAGGCCATCTTTATGTAGAGCAACAATTCTTCTTTTTTTTTTTTTATTTATTTTTTTTTTTTCAGATCCTCAGAGTTCTTTGCCATGAGGTGCCATGTTGAACTTCCAGTGACCAGTATGAGAGCGTGAGAGTGATAACACCAAATTTCACACACCTGCTGCCCATTCACACCTGAAATCTTGTAACACTAACGAGTCACATGACACCGGGGAGGGAAAATGGCTAATTGGGCCCAATTATGACATTTTCAGTTTGGGATGTACTCACTTTTGTTGCCAGCAGTTTAGACATTAATGGCTGTGTGTTGAGTTATTTTGAGGGGACAGCAAATTTACACTGTTAAACAAGCTGTACACTCACTACTTTACATTGTAACAAAGTGTCATTTCTTCAGTGTTGTCACATGAAAAGATATAAAACATTTACAAAAATGTGAGGGGTGTACTCACTCACTATATAAGCACTTGCAAGAAGAATGCACAGGGAGGGAGAACGTGTCATCCCTGCATTCTTTTTGCATGTTGCTTGTCCTAGGAAAGTTCTCACAGCTGAGATAAGCCGTTTCCTTCATAGCTGTTGTTGGATTGGCTGCGGCAGGAGGGGGCAGTTTGGCCCTCCATAACTATAGTTAGAAAGCATTTAGAAACATGGGAAAATGACTACATGTATTTTGTCCCGTAGGGGACAGCGCTGTAAGGTAAATGATAGATCTTTAAATATAAACTGGGAGTTGCTTTGCTGCTGGCAAATACCTAATTTTTTTTTTTTTTTAAGGTGCAAATAAATTAATGTAAACATTTAGCTAAGACATAACTTTATTTGCTGCTTGAAATTACCATTGTATAGTTTATTATTTGTACATGACTGCAGCACCCAATTTTCAGTCATTTTTATGGTAAACTATCATGCTTAATCAGATTTAAATGATTCTTGGTTATTGCATAAACCTTTCCTGACACATCATGGCAGCACACACAATGGGTTGTGACTCCACCTCCTCAACCTGATAGGACTGGTTAGCTATAAGTTTTGAAGAGGAGCCCACCGTTGTATTCTCATTTTTTTCCCTCACGTAGATGGTTGGACCGGTAAAAGCTGGAAACCCCTTACCGTTTCGCCCCAGCTAGGTTCAGCCTCTCCTAGTTGGAAGCCCTGGCTGTACAGTCTCTAAAAGAGCTTTATGCAGGCAAACCCCACTCTGGTGGTCTCAGGGGTAAAAAAAAAAAATCAACTTTTGCCTTACAAACCTTAAAGAGGTTTTTTGTGACATCTGCAGCGGCCTCCAGGTACTGTTTTCATTTCTTTTCCTTTTTTTTGCTGACATATAGCATTCCCTTATGCACATCTGTGTAATTATTGCTCCGGGTGCGCTGGGCGCTGTAGTCCCTCAGCGTCTCCTTACTGTGCATGGCACCGGCTCTAGGGCGCACAGGATCTGACATATGCGGCCGTGCCAAATTCCAAGGTGGCGCCGGACGCCGCAAATGGCCACTGCGCGTGGGCGGGCGTGACGTCAGAGCCACCACGAAGGCGGTTTATTTAAAAACAGGGAATCCTGTCATTTTAGCCTCTATGAGCACCAGAGCCTCACCACAGTGCTGCCTTGTGACCCTTGTGCTATCCCTGACACTGGTAAGTTTTGGATTACTCTTCCACCTTGCTAGCTCTGCATTTTTGTGGCACCTCCTGTTTTAAAAAAAAAAACACTTCTTCCTTTCAGATACACTCTATCTCCTTTCATGGAGGCCGCTGCTCCAGCAGACCATCCACGGGCTACAAGGTAAGGGGGGCAGACATTAGGTAAGTAGTGAAGAGGAGTAAAATAGAGCCTTGCCACTAATGCTATATCATTTTGATAGCTCTGGCAGATCATCAAGGTCAACGCACTCCAAACGCAGGGACCGATCACCTTCAAAACATTCCCAGTCCAGAAGAAGTCGGTCAAGAACCTCATCCCATCACCATAGAGATGAGACTTCATCCCGTCAATCTCGCGATGACCAACGCACCCATCCTGCGGCCAATGCCTGCTGGGTCTGCGGGGCAGTAGCACTACCTGGTAAACTAGTCTGTCAAGTCTGTTTTGAAGAAGCAACTCGTGAAAAAGAATCGGATGCAAGGGAAGCATCCAACATAATAAGAGAGTCAGTGAAAGAATCTATCATGCAAGTGGCAGCCCACGAATTCATCAGACAGGCTTCAGTGGCCTCAACCTCTTATACGCCTCAAGATCTCTCCCCGTCAGCCTCTCATACTCTTCAGGAAGAGTCCCCAGAAGAGGACGAGATTCTAATGCCCACTTCCTTTGATTTTGCACTTATAGATCCCTTCGCAAAATCGGTAAAAGAGGCAATCGGTTGGGAGGAGGAGAAGGAGGCGCCACGCAAGTTAAAGTATTTTCCTAACCTGAAAAAGGACCCTGAAACCTTTCCTTTTATTGAAGAGCTAGAGGAGTTAATAAAGGATGAGTGGCAGAAACCAGATAAAAAAAAACGGTCTGAACAACAGGATAGCAAAACTCTACCCATTAAGGGAACCAATGGTAAAACCTCTAATTTCAGCTCCTGTAGTAGATTCCTCATTAATGCGTCTGGCGCGACATGTAACTCTTCCGATCGAGGATGCCGTAACCTTTAGGGATGTAATGGATCGAAAAATACACATCGATCTTAAGAAGACCTATTCAGCGGCAGGAGGAGCATGCAGACCAGCGATCACTCTGGCAGCGGTCGGCAGAGCAATTACCTATTGGGCAGCCAACATTGAAAAATTGTTGCTGGAGGCAGCAGACCAGGAAAAAATCATATCAGCTATGCAAGAACTCAGCCTAGCAGGAGACTTCGTGGCTGAAGGGGCCGTTGATATCATAAGATCTTCAGCAAGGGCGATGTTGGCTTCAGTAATGTCAAGGAGAGCACTCTGGTTAAAACCATGGGTCGCAGATGCGACCTCTAAATCTACCTGGTGTAGGATTCCCTATGACGGCACCAACTTATTCGGTCCTAAACTGGATACAGCAATTTCGAAAGTTACAGGAGGGAAGTCTGGCCTCATCCCTTCCGATAGAAGACCCAAACAACAAAGAAATCCACCATTTAGATGCCAGTTGCCAGAAAGATACCGAGAGGCAAGATCTTACAAACCAGTTAGGGAATTCAAGCGAAATTGGCGAAACTCCCAATCGTCCTTTGTGAGGGTGCAGAAACCGAAAGTCCCCAATTCAGGAGAACAGCAGAAGTCATTTTGATGGCGCGCACGCCCAGCCCGCAATAGTAGGAGCGAGGTTGAGGCGATTTACTCAGACATGGGCAAATCAAATAAAAGACTCCTGGACGATTTCCACCATCCAGGAGGGTCACAGATGGTCATTCAAACACAAACCTCCCAAAGATCACTTCAGACCGACCAGAACACCATCTTCTCTACCAAAACGAAAGACCCTGACCAGTTATATTCAAGAACTGTCGCAAAAACAAGCAATCATAGAGGTTCCTCGAGCAGAAGGGCTTAGGATTCTACTCTCCGCTTTTTCTAGTGGCAAAAAAGACGGGAGATTTGAGGCCAGTGCTAGACATGAAAAACCTAAACGAAACAATTTCAGTCAAATCCTTCAAGATGGAGAGCCTCCAGTCCATATTACTAGCAATAGGAACAAAGGACTGGATGCTCTCGGTCGATTTGTCCGACGCCTATCTGCATATTCCGGTGCACCAAACCTTCCAGAAATGCCTACGCTTTGCAATAGGTCGCCAGCATTTTCAGTTCCAAAGCCTTCCGTTTGGGATATCGACGGCTCCCAGAACCTTTACAAAGGTCTTACTACCGATCATAGCTCTTCTGAGAGAAAAAGGGCTCGACTACATCATCCAGCAAATTGCCCTCCAACATCGAGCAATTCTAATTTCCACACTTCAACAGTTTGGCTGGATAATAAATTGGAAAAAGAGCAGTCTGGTCCCAACGCAAAGAATGATCTTCTTAGGTGCAGAATTAGACACCAGCTCCAATACGGTCGGGCTGCCTCAAGAGAAGATAAGGCCATAGATTCACAAAATAAAGAACCTTTTGGCGGCAGAACATCTTCCTGCCAGAATGTGTCTGAGCATCCTGGGCTCGATGTCCTCAACCTTCCTAATGGTCCAGTGGTCCCAATGGAATTCAAGGGTCTTTCAAAATGCATTCCTGTCTCAATGGAATGGGTCTTCAATGAAGCAGCAAATAATCATCAGCCAGGCAATAAAAAGATCAGCATGGTGGTGGACACGAGTCAGCAACCTGACACGCTGTCGTCCTATAGTTTCTCCATTACCAGAAATAGTCACGATAGATGCCAGCCTCCAGGGATGGGGAGCACATTACCAACATCACGGAGCGCAGAGACGTTGGTCTTTCCGCCCACAGGGCATAGTCTCAAATGTCCTGGAACTCAGAGCCGCATTGCAGGCTTTTCTAACATTCGGACCGTTCCTAGCAGGGAAAAGTGTTCTCTTACGTATGGACAATACGGTAGCGGTAAACTACATCCACAAACAAGGAGGTACCAGGAGCAGAACGCTCATGGAAGAAGTGCGACCCATACTCGAGTGGGCTCATGTTCACCTGATGGACTTGAAGGCGATCTACGTTCCGGGTATACAAAACCAACTAGCGGACGACCTGAGGAGGATATTTGTGTCGAACGAGTGGTCTCTCAGTCTCCAAGCCTTTACTCTCATCACTCGCAAATGGGGAATTCCTGATATAGATCTGGCGGCAAACCCAGAGAACAAGAAGTGTCTCCGATTCTTAGCGAGGAACGACTATCCGACAGCAGCGGGGATCGATTGCCTTCACCACCAATGGGAATTTCACCTAGGCTATATTTTTCCTCCGATTCCCCTAATAGCCAGATTTCTGGCCAGGCTGAGGAACTCAACATCCACGGTCATAGCAGTGCTGCCCTTCTGGCCAAGGAGGCCTTGGTTCACGACTGTATTACAGTTGAACACAGAGGAGCCGCTTCCGCTCCCATTGAGCCCGGATTTGCTCTCTCAGGGTCGATTCCTGCACCCGTCACCAGAACGTTTACTCCTAACGACCTGGAGGTTGAAAAGGAAAGGCTGCTGGATAAAGGATGTTCACTTAGAGTAGTGGCCACACTACAACAGGCCAGGAAAAGATCAACAAATGGCACGTACAACAGGATCTGGGAGGGATTCACCGCGTTTGCCCAGCAACATTCTTGGGATCCGCTCTCTCCATTAGTCTATCATATTTTGGAGTTCTTGCAGCCAGGCCTAGAAAGGGGCCTAGGTGCGAGCACTCTTAAAGTACAAGTCTCTGCACTGTCCGCAATGATGGGAACTAGATGGGCGTTAGACCCCCTCATAGTTCAGTTCTTAAAGGCATGCATGAAGATAAGGCCGCCCAGGAAACCAGTCTTTCCAACCTGGGATTTGTCCACCGTTTTAGAAGCTCTATCGAAAGAACCATTTCTTCCCCTGGAATCAATATCCTTATGGGATCTGACGCTCAAACTATCATTTCTGATCGCAATAACGTCTGCCAAGAGAGTCTCAGAGATGCATGCTCTATTTATTAAAGAACCGCATCTAGTCCTTTATCCGGATAGAGTTGTCCTCAGACCCTCAGAACAATTTATACCCAAAGTGGCGTCTACCTTCCACTTTAACTCGGAAATCAATCTTCCAGTCTTCCTCTCTAATGAAGGTCATCCACACCCCTTGGATGTCAAGTCTACCATTGTTTCCTACCTTGAAGCTACTGGACCGTTCAGGAAGGTCGAAAACCTCCTAGTCATTCCTCATGGCCCTAGAAGAGGGCAAGCAGCTTCCCCAAGAACAATAGCGACTTGGTTGATTAAAATCATCAAGAGGACGTACATTATACAATCACTCCCAATACCGGATGGTCTAAAGGCCCACTCGACCAGAGCAGTGGCCACCTCCTGGGCAGCGTACTGCAGAGTGTCAGCGGAAACTATTTGCAAGGCAGCAACTTGGTCTTCTAAAACCACGTTTATGTCACACTACAGAATAGATCCGGCTCAATTAACTACGGTTGAGTTCGGAAGATACCTGAGTAAATAAAATGCTCTAAAAGCACCCACCCATGTAGCGAGTTATTTCCCATTGTGTGTGCTGCCATGATGCGTCAGGAAAAGGAAAATTGTATACTTACCTTCCGTAATTTTCCTTTTCTGACGCATCCCATGGCAGCACACAGAATCCCACCCTTCTAAGGTGATAGGACTGGTTAGCTGTAAGTTTTGAAGAGGATCCCACCGCTGTATTCTCAGTAACTATTAGGTTGTGAAGGCGGAGTCAAAACCCATTGTGTGTGCTGCCATGGGATGCGTCAGGAAAGGAAAATTACGGAAGGTAAGTATACAGGACTGGAGTTGAGAAACATTGGTCTATCTATCTCAAACAGGTGTGGTGAATAGCTTCAGCAAAACTTCTAGTGCAATGCAATCAGGCTCTCCCAACAGACACACAGTATATAGAAAAAATAGTTCATGCAAAAAAAACCCAAAAGTTACAATAAGGCAAGCTCCATTGTTGCTACAGTTTCGGGCTAAGAGGCAGGAAACAACATGCACAAATTTATCACGTGTCTCGTGTATATGTATGTATGTATGTGTGTGTGTATATATATATATATATATATATATATATATATATATATATATATATATATGTATATGTATGTGTATGTGTGTGTGTGTGTGTGTATGTATATGTATATATATATATATATATATATATATATATATATATATATATATATATATATATATATATATATAATGTGTGTGTGTATATATATATATATATATATATATATATATATATATATATATATATATATATATATATATATCTGTGTGTGTGTGTGTGTATATATATATATATTCTCAAAAAATAAGGAGCCAATTAAATCATTAACATAGTCATCACATTTTTTAAATCATGATTCTTAGGCTTAATGTACACTGGAAGTTTTTCAGCCTATCCTGAACTATTCAACTTGACAGGTATTAACCGACGTTTAAAAACGTTCGTTTTGCCACGTTTGCATTTCCTTTTTTTTTTTTTTTTCAAATAGTCAAAGATGAAAAACACCTGTAAACGAAATGCGGCTAAATGCGAGTTACCGTGTTTACAAGCTGTTACATGCATTTTGTGTTTCAAATGCCTCTAAACATTCCTCCTTAACCTCTTGCTTTCCAAAGATGCTTCTAAACTCAAGTGCCTAGGAGTGACTATAAATTACCCTGTGTACATGTACTGATAAGATAACATAGAGAAGAGTTCAGGGGCAGCTGAAAAAAACACCGCAACTGCTCCTAAACGTCCGTTTACCAGCAGCAGTGTACATGAAGCCTAAAAGGCTAACGAGTTCATTCCCCATAGGCACATGAAGGGTTTCCTGACAATAACCTATTAAAAACTCAAAAATAATCGATATACAAAATAATAAACACCTAAACAAAACATACTTATTAGCACCTAAAAGTCTACAAACACTCTTCATATTAAGCACTCATCAAAAAAATATAAAATTGTATGCTGATCTAACAAACTGTTAAATCCCAATTTCTCACAGAAAAAGCTGTATATCAAAATCCAAATTTAATCTGCCCAGCTGGAATGTGCCTAAACTGTGAATCCACTGAATTTCTTTTTTAAAGTAATTCCCTGTCACCAGCTATGCCACAGTATGTGCCTTTCTACAAAATGCCGAGACAAATGCCGAGATAAAGGCAATTGGACCAGCTCCCTAATGGAGTGTTTGTCAATCCAATCTTTCACACTTGACTACATTTCTAACATTCAACAAACACTCCTATAGCATTTGTATGGCGTTAGTATGAGTATCAGACAGGCATCAATGAGCTTTAGTATGGGCATTAGATAGGCATTTTACAAGCAATAATAAGGAGTTAAAAATGCTCCCCAAACGCCCTATGGGCAGTGTTTTTTCTTTTTTTTTTTTTTTTTGTTTTTTTTTTTTTTTTTAAATTCTTTATCATTTTCCATAACAATTCATTTCCCACTGGGAACATTCCATAATACAAATCCACAATGGTATAAAAAATTATCTCCCGCTCTCCCCCCTCCCACCTACCCCCTACCCACCCCGCCCTCCAGGACACTGCTCACAGGGGACACCTTCCGTCATGGTCTCTCTGCTCTTCGAAAAGTTCCTGCCTTATTATACCATATTTGTAATCTCCTTTAAATAACTCCAGGTCTGTTTAAATTTTAATCCAGCCTGCCCATTTCCCTGTGTATTCCTCCTCATCATCAGGTTCAACTCCCCCTTCATCCAAACACTCGACATTATATATTTCATTAAGGCCAAAGAGCCAATCTCGAGTGTTGGGACTTGAAGAGTCCAGCCATTTCGAAGCAATCTGTCTCTTGGCTACGTCTAACATTATAGGGACCAGAGAGGATCTATAACTCTTTACTGGTTCCGAAGTCCCATGAAAGAGACAAACCCACAGGTCCTCCACAATTTCCATCCCAGTGATATCCTTTATCAATAATACATTTTTTTTCCAGTATATTTTAATGATAGGGCACTCCCACCAGATATGGGCCATTGTTCCCAAACTTGAGCACCCCCTCCAGCAAGTATTAGACTTCGTCCTATCCATTTTGCTTACCCTGTCTGGAGTGGCATACCATCTTGCAAGGCATTTGTAGTGAATTTCCGTTCTCCTGGTGTCTAATGCTAGGTAATGAACCAGCCTCAAAATTTTGTCTATCGTAATTCTATTACATTGTGACCCCAATTCCTGCTCCCACCTTTTGATGTAGGGGGGCACCTCCAGCTCCTGCTCTGCTCCCAATATCCTTTATATTTGAGCTATGACACCGCCTGTTTGCTCCTTCATACAAAGCTGCTCAAACGGTCTGAGCTCCTCCACACTTCTGAGCGGTTTCGGTAACTTTTCAATAAAGTGGGAAAGCTGGAGGTACCTCCATCTATCCATAACTCTGACTCACTACTTAATTCCGTGAATGTGCGAATTCTCCCCTTACTTATGAAATTTTTTAATTGAATAGAATCATCTTTCAACCAATTCCCTCCCACCTCCCTCCTCCCCGGTTCAAAAAATAAATTGTTTTTCATATATATCAGTGGTGAGTTGTGTAACCATTTATGCTGAGTATGTATCATGTCCCAATATTTAAAAGTGTTATAAGTTAGCAAAGATGTGTTAGTACTTAGTGCTATGAATTTTGGAGGGTTCCATAGTGAGTGCCCAAGGTTAGTATTGCTCAAAAAGTGCTCGATATTGACCCACCGCTTATCCGACCCTTTATTAACCCAATCCGTGACCCATGAAAGCACTACAGATATGTAGTACCTATTGAAATCTGGTAAAGCCATGCCGCCTTTTTTTTTCCCTCTACTCAGTATTGCATATGAGATGCGTGTTTTTTTGCCACCCCAGACAGCTTCGCCAATTAAGCTCCTTAGAGCTTTTAGGAAATACCTCGGTAAAGGGATAGGCAACAGCTGGAATTTGTACAAAAGTCTAGGTGTTACAGTCATTTTGACCGCATTTACTCGCCCAAGCCACGAGAGGGGCCTAGATCGTAATCTTCTCGCTTTCTGGACTGATCTCGTCTAACAAAGGGATATCATTTTTTTGAAACAGTTTTTTGAAAGTATTCGCTAATTTAATCCCCAAATACTTAATTTCCTTTTTCCAGGGAAAAGGAAATACTGCAGCTAGATGGTCTTCTTCTTGCTTACCCAAGTTGATGTTTAAAATCTCAGACTTCCTGGGATTTATTTTAAAGTTTGAGACTTCTCCATATCTTCTGAGGATCCGGAGCACGTTAGGTAGGGTTATTCTAGGGTTTGTGATGAAGAACAAAACATCGTCGGCAAATGCCGCTAGTTTGTGTTCCTCAGTTCCAACCTTCACACCGCTGCAGTCAGCGGTGTGAAGGTTGGGGTTCAAGGGACAGGACGAACAAGAGGTCCCTTGAGGTTCAAGGGACAGGACGAACAAGAGGGGGGAGAGAGGGCAGCCCTGCCTGGTTCCATTTAACATCCTAAAGGGATTTGAGATGGCCCCATTTACTCTTACCGCAGCCGTAGGGCTGCTGTATAGAACTCTGACCCAGGAAATAAACCTCGGGCCAAACCCTAAGGCTTCCAGAGTGTTCATCATGAACCCCCAGTCCACCCTGTCGAACGCTTTTTCGGCGTCAACTGACAGGAATAGAGCTGGGGGCCCACCACGTTTACAGAATTCCGACAGCAGCACCGCCCGCACCCCATTGTCCCTGCACTGTCTACCGGGAACAAAGCCCGCCTGGTCCGGATGCACCAGGGTGGTCATTTTCCCTTTCAGTCTATTGGCCAACACTTTCGCGTATAATTTGACGTCTGCATTCAGCAGGGAGATAGGTCTATAGCTTGAACACAACCTAGCATCCTTCCCTTCTTTCAGTATCAGGGTAATCGTGGCGGTCAGTGCCTCACCTTCCATTCCACATCTGGTACCAAGTTCGTTCCAGTAGTGGCAAAGCCTAGGGACCAAAATGTGTTTCATTTTCTCTAAATAGGTGGTGGTGAATCCATCCGGACCTGGGCTCTTACCCTTCAGGGAGTCTCTCAAGGCGGCTAGAATTTCCTCTTCCTCGATAGGCTTATCCAAAAAGTCGCTGTCCTCAGTGGGCAGCCCCACTAGTCCTGCTCCTTTTTAAAAATTCCACGCCCCTATCTATCCGGGCACTGTCCTCCACCCCCTGTTGCCCTATAGAGTAAAGGTCGCCATAGAAGTTTTTAAACTCCTCTGCCATACCTCCACTGGTCACTATTGCCTGGTCACTATTGCAAAATTATATATTTTGTCAATAAAGTTCCGACCTCTTTTTTTTCCTTATTAATCTGGCCAGATGTTTACTAGACTTGTTCGCCCAATTATAGTTATCCCTTGTAATATATTGATAGCTCTCTTGGCCTCTTGCTCCATCATGTCCCTCAGCTCCTCCCTCTTAGCGACCAATAAATGATAACAGTCCTGGTCCTGCCCCTTTGCCTTTTTATGTACTTGCTCCAAGGAAAAAATTTCCTCTATTAGCTTTCCCCTTTCTTCCCTTCTCTTTTTTTTTCAAACCTGCTCCTATTGATAAAAGGATCCCCCTAATGAAGGCTTTGTGTGCCTCCCATAGAATAGAGGGTGACACCTCACCCGTGTCATTTATTTTGAAGAAGAAGTCCACCTCATCCTGGATACGCTCTACCACCTTGGGATACTTCAACATAACTTCATTCAGCTTCCACGAGAAGGGCCGCCCCCATACTTCTGGGATCTTCACCCTCATCGTGACAGGAGAGTGGTCTGAGAGGGACATTACTTCTATTCTAGTTTCTTCAACCCACTCCAGTAAACTATGGTCCACAAAGATATAATCTAATCTGGAGTAAGTCCCGTGCACAGGGGAGAAGAAGGTGAAATCTCTCTCTTTGGAATGTTGCAGTCTCCACACGTCCATTAACTGGCTGTGAAGCAGCTTCCACCTAATTGACCCTAGTGACACCTTCCTTATCCCCTGGGCACGGGACGTACCGTCCAGATCAGGGTCGAGGCAGAAATTTAGGTCCCCTGCCAGAACTACCTCCCCCTCCCCAAATTCCGATAGCTTCTTCAAAACTTGTCCCAGGAAAACCGTTGGATTTTTGTTAGGGCAGTAGACGTTTGCTAACGTAAACATCCTAGATCCAATATTACCTTTTAAAAAAATATAACGACCCTCAGGATCTGTAAATCTATCCAGCAGCGAAAAATTCGAAGCCTTGGAAAACCCTATGGTGACTCCCTTCGACCTTCTATCACGGGAGTCCCCATAGAGCCATTGTGGAATCTTAGGAGAAAATAGCCTAATTCTAGTATCTAGGGTCAGATGGGTCTCCTGCAAGAAAACTATGTCCCCGCGTAGATGGCACAGTTCCCTTAATATTTTATGTCTTTTCATGGGCGAATCTTGGGCGCTCCGTCTCTACACCTCCCCTGGAGCCGGCGCTAGGCTCCTCCCCCGTGCAGACGTCACACGCACATCGCATCCCTGGGCAGTTTTGAAGCGTTTGACAAGTGTTAAAACTGCTCCACAAATGCCTATTCCATTACAGCAAATGAACAAATCCTAACGACCAGCAACTGCTCCGCAACTGCCTGCCAGAGCATTTGCGAGGCGTTACCCATAGACTTGAATGGGAGGCGTTGAAAGGCTTCAAACGCCTCCTGACTCGACATGAGGCTTCAATTTTGAAGCAACGCTAATGCTTAGTGTGAACAGCACTATGTGCTGTCTATTGTATCTTGTGCATAGGCATTTGAAGGGCCTTTTTAACGCCTCTCAAACACCTGCTCTATTCCAGTGTGAACTCAGCCTAAGAGTAGCACTACTCTTTTTAAGTACAGCAATCCTGGACTGTTTTTTCTCTATCTCTTATCTCCTTTTTTTTATTTATTTTTTGTGATCGCATGACCTCTGTTCTCAGCTGCATTAACCACTTAGTGATTGTAAAGGATCGTGTTTTATTTTATAAAAATAACAAACATGTCATGCTTGCTTCCACTGTGCAGCTCGTTTTGCACAGAGTGGCCCAGAACATACTCTTCTGGGGTCCCCCCGGCGGCTTCTCTCCGCATCAGATAACCCCCTAGGACAGTGATGGGGAACCTTGGCACTCCAGATATTTTGGAACTACATTTCCCATGATTCTCATCTACACTGCAGAGTGCATGGGCATCATGGGAAATGTAGTTCCAAAACATCTGGGGTGCCAAGGTTCGCCATCACTGCCCTAGGAGAAGCGCTCTCCTGAGGGGGTTACCTTGCAGGTGCTCTCCCGAGTCCAGCATTTGCGTCCACAGACATGAATGCCGGACTTGGCCCCGCGTCATTGGATTTGATTGACAGCAGCAGGAGCCAATGGCTGCGCTGCTATCAATCTATCCAATCAAGAGCCTAGAACCCAGTAGAGAGGGGGACAGCGCGTCCCTGTTGAGGAGATGAAAGGGGCTCAGGTAAGTAAAATGAGGGGGCTGGGGGGCCGGTGACTGACAGAAGTTTTTTCACCTTAATGCATAGGATGCATTAAGGTGAAAAAACACAAGGGTTTACAACCCCTTTAAGGACTGGAAGGATTTACCCCCTTGATGACCAGGCCATTTTTTTTTGGGATACGACACTGCGTCGCTTTAGCTGACAATTGCACGCATTGTTGTGCGATGTTGTACCCAAACAAAATTTATGTCCTTTTCTTTTCCCCCACAAATAGAGCTTTTTTTTGGTGGTATTTGATCACCGCTGCGGTTTTTATTTTTTGCACTATAAGCAAAAAAAAGCATCAATTTTGAAAAAAAAAAAAAAACGAAATTTTGTTACTTTTTGCCATAATAAATATCCCAAAAAAAAGTAAAAAAAAATTCAGTTTAGTCCAATATGTATTCTTCTACATATTTTCGGTAAAAAAAATGGCAATAAGCGTATATTGATTGGTTTTTGCACAAAAGTTACAGCGCCTACAAAATGGGGATAGATTTATGGCATTTTTATTTGTTTTTTTTTTTTTTTGCTAGTAATGGCGATGATCAGCGACAGTATTACAGTGATCAAAGCTAAAAATAGCCACTAATGACACTGGCAGGGAAGGGGTTAACACTAGGGGGCGATCAAAGGGTTAAGTGTTCCCTAGGGAGGTGTCTCTAACTGTGGGGGGGAGGGGACTGACTGGGTGTAGAGATAGATCGCTGTTCCTGATCACTAGGAACAGACAATCACACTGTACTCCCCTGTCAGAACGGGGATCGGCTTTGTTTACACTGGCAGATCCCCGTTCTGCCTCTCTAGGATCGATCGCGGGTGGCCGGCGGACATTCGCGGCTGCCGGACCCACGCATTGGCTTCCCCGCTGTGCAGCGGGCACATGTGCATGCTCACAGTGACTCGTGCATAAAATGACGTACGGATGCGTCGTTTCACGCAATAGGGCATGTAGACATGAGGCACAGAAACCACTACATGGATCTTCCCAGTGAAGAGCTATGCAGGGGGGGTGTGTCAGCACAAGGCTGGCCATTGGATTACAGGCAGGCTGTGCTCCCAAGTAGCATTCCAAGAAGAAAACTGACTATGCTAGGATGGATGCATGTTTGAAATGGGAGAGCAGGGGGACTTGCAGGATCACCAGGTTTTTTACACAAAAGTGATGCAAAGAGAACAGGATACTTTTTCAATACAAGCACAACAGACGCATAGCAGGAATATGAAATGTTGGGAGTAACATACACTTTACATGGCAAAGAATATTTCAAATGTTTCTATGGATTTCATTTGCACCATTCTTTATTTTTACATGCAGCTTGTGCATTTATTTTCACCAGTTTGAATTTCAGGTTGGTTTATCATAATACAGTTTATCAGATAGTTTTCTTTTGAGCAGTCACTAATAAATATTTTCTATTCTGTTTTTAGATGGAAGCAGCCTTTTTGATTCAATGGCCAGTGGTATGCGTCTGATTGTGAGCTGTATCTCCTCTTTCCTCATCCTCTCTCTGCTGCTTTTTATGGTTCATCGGCTGCGTCAGAGACGGAGGGAACGCATTGAATCTTTAATTGGAGCCAACTGTAAGAAGTTTCCCTGCAACATTACTTTTTTTCCGTTAAAACATAGTTTTGTTATAATTGTGTAGAAACAGGTAGAATTATAACATATATTAAGAATTATATAGAATTATAATTAGACTGTCCTGACTGCTTTAAATTGTTTTACAATGAAATCAGAATGCTTGTTAAAAGTTGCCTCACTTTTTTTTTTTTTTTTCAATATTAAATAGGCCCAGAGGTGTGTAACTTGGACTTGGCTAGCAATAATTGAGGAATTACAAAGTGTTCTCTTCAAATTTGCCCTCAATACACATCCAGGATGCAACAAAGTATAAACCAAAGCCCAATATTTACAGTATACCTTCTGGACGTATAATTATGAGGTTCTGTGGATGAGCTCAATTCTTTCTAGCTCTACTTTGTCCATTGCATTATCCTCATTTGTATCCTGCATTGGCCTGCTTTTGACCAAAATTGTCCATACAGATGAAGATCTGAGCATTGACTTTACTATAATTGCAAATGTGAACGAGAAAACTATAATGCAAACTGTAAATGGTTTTAAAGAAACTGTAATGTCTCTGTTGGGTGTGCAACTTTTTGTTGCTATGAAGCGCAGAGTTAGGCCAGTGTTTCTCGACCTTTTTCCAGTCAGGACGCCATTAAAAATATTTTTAGTCTCAACCCAGTGTAAGGTTTGGTTCACGTTACTGCGTGTTGGGGAATGCACATATATTGTGCATAAATAATGCTGCGCTGCTCACTAAATAAAGTAATCAAAATGTGACAGTAAACACCCTACAATGGTAATAACCCCCTGAGGGAGAACAATCGGTGATCAACAAGTAGTAATGTGTAAGTGTAACCATAACTACTGAATTCACAAAAAAACGCTGCTTGGTGCACTAAACACTGCAAAATGGTAAATACCCTCCAGAGGTGTAAACATGGCAAATTAAATAATGAAAAAAAAATGGCATAAATATAAATAATCCGACAGTGTATGCATATACAAAGCTGTGCAAAAACCACAAGAAATAGACAATAAACCCCCTCCAGAGGCGCAACCACCAAAAAAAATAAAGTTAAAAGTGGAAAAAATGTATAAATATCCGTGTATACTATATATAATAACACAAGTATCCAGATGAGACAGTGAGTCTTCTTCACATCAAACAACATGGATATAATTAAGTATTATCAAATGTCCATATGCATAAAAGTCCAAATATGCAAGTGGTGTTACTTGATATCCAACACCCATGCTTCATTATGCATAAATTGTGACACTGAGCCTGCTGCCCAGTATACTTGGCCCAGGGTTAGGTGAATCCACTCAATTCCCCGGTATTCTCATATAATCATCTGCAAGACAAAGCAAATGCTTCCATAGTGCAGTAGTTTTATTAAAAAGTTAACCACTTTAAGACCAGGCCTTTTTTCTGACATTTGTTTACAAGTAAAAATCTGTATTTTTTGCTAGAAAATCACTTAGAACCCCAAACATATATAATTAGCAGAGACCCTACAGAATAAAATTGGCGGTTGTTGCAATGTTTTACGTCACCCTGTATTTGTACAGCGCTCTTTTAAACACAATTTTTTTGGAAAAAAATACACTTTAATGAATTTAAAGAAAAAACAAAAAAATCTGACAGAACACCTGCAGTCAGAAGGCGGCAGCGGACATCTTACTACACCCAGCTATGTCTTGAATTTTAGCAAGTAATTTTAGCAATAAAGCGAGCGTAAATAAATCTAGTGTATAGACATCTGTGATGCTGTTTTGATGTTACATTTTTAAAGAAGCTGGACGCCAGCAATAGGAAGGTGGCGGTGGCCATGTTGGTACACCCTGCACTGCTCAGCGCTAAAACTTAAGGCTTTCAAAAATTAAACGGCATCACAGATGCCAATATGCTATTTTTTTTTTTTTTTTTTATACGCTCACTTTATTGCTAAAATGACTTAAATTAAAGACTGTGCTGGACTTATTAAGATGTCCGCTGCCACCTTCTGACGGCAGGTGTTCTGTCAGATTAGCAAACCTAGTAGCGGTGGAACGCATGCGCCACTTTCGTTGGCTGATCTGATGGGTTTGCTCATCTGGCAGAACACTGGTTCAAAGATTTTTAATTGGTTAAATGCTTATTTTCTGTCTGTGGCTCACTAGGATAAACAGGCCCAGCTATAGCAGTCTATTTCTGTCCTCACTGAATCATTTGTTCTTGTTAAATAGACTCAAGTGAAAGTACCAGTTACTGCATATAGTGGGCTTTTCTATAACCGGAAAGTCTCAACTGATTGTTTTATCTGTCATAGTGCATCACTTTAACCTGGGTCGCAGAATGCCTGGCTTTGATTATGGACCTGATGGATTTGGTACTGGTCTCACCCCCCTTCACCTGTCTGATGATGGAGAAGGTGGAGCTTTCCACTTCCATGAACCTCCTCCCCCTTATACAGCCTACAAATACTCTGATATCCAACACCCTGATGATCCTCCACCACCATATGAAGCATCGATATGTCCAGACATCATACTGTGCTCAACAACAGGTGAGAGTGCATCTAATTCTATTATTCATTCAGAAAACCAATGTGACTTTTTAAAGAATTTTGGGTCGAAATTCAACGTTGTGCAGTCAGGAGCTTGACATTCATTGCTTAATATTTCCATGCAGATGGCAAGCAACAAAGTACAAGAGCTACGGGTGCAAGGATATGATAGCACAGTCTATTTTACTTTTAGCTCACCTGCAGTGTCATGGGGCAGACTAATGGCCCACACATCCCCAAGAACTGTGCAGTTAACACCTCACCACATGTAAAGCAAAAAGCTCAATTTACATTATCTCACTTACACAGTGGCAATATACATAATCTGTAGAGTAGCTAAAAAAACAGCCCGGAGAGGGTAAAAGCGGAGGTCCAGCTATTTTAAGACCTGTATAACACCATCATGTATACCAGGCTTACAGGTAACTGGTAGAAAATTGCTGACTGTTGTGCCTGAATTGGACTGGCAGCACTTGACAAAGGGGAATTTGGGGACAGCACTGGAGCATGAAGGGGGCATGTATAACAATTAAAAAAAAATTTAATGGTGGGAAGAAAACCAATAAAAAAAAATGCTTCTAATTTCTTTGGATGTTTGTTTTTATCTATTGTGATTATGTAATACAATTTTTTTCTTTTGTGAACCTAAAAAAACAGATCAGGTGACTCGTCAGTCTACTGTTTTGGGTCAGCTCTCAACTGCTAGCAGCAGCAATGCCTCTTCACCTCAAACTACAGAAGAACCACTGCCACCATCAGGCCTGCAACTGCCACAACCACAACAAGAAACAGAAGATGCTGAAGGCAGTTCACTCCTTGTGGCCCCCAGTATTTTGCAAAACGAAGCCTTCTCCAGCCCTGGTCAGACAGGGCCCTCACCCAGTAACTGTTCTCTGAACACTGTTGTTTGAAGGAGGAAGAAGAAAGCACATGAGATCCTGGGAATTACGTATGATCAATGATGTTGGAGTGTTGACCTGAAGAACTGCTGGGAACTTTTTAGTACTTATTTCAGGATGCTTTCAGAACAAAATTTTTTACCTTAGGATGTTTTTTTGCCTCCCCTTTAACCCTTTTGCTACCTAAAATGTTTCTGCCATTTCACAAAGCTCCCCAGGCAGATCATGTGATAAATAGGCGGTTTACATCTTTACGTCACGTCTTTAAATTTGGTCGATTTATCATGTAAATATTACATTTCAAGTGCTGCACTTTCTCCATTCCCACCCTAGAGTGTATGTGCGTGAGAGAGAGTGAGAATGACTGTATCTTCTGTAGAGTTTTTATACATATTTGGGGATTGTATTTTGCTTCTTTTGGACACTTGAAAAACTTGCAATAATCAAGCAAGAACTGCAATCATGGGACCCTTGAACATGCTGTAAATTGAGCTCCAGCACGATGGAAGAGGCAGAGAAGTGCTCGATGAATTTCAGGACAAGTGACTTGTTTGGCGTTCACTTTGAGGTGTTGCATTGCCATTAAGTCTTTGGCATTAATGGATTTGTTATGGATTGAATACTTTTCCCTTATCCCTCCCAAGCACGCAACAATATATTTGTGAGACCTTTGTATGTGTGACAAACTTGCATCTGTAGACTTCCAAGGAGTAGATGATATCTACAGTTGGGACCAGGAGCTTTTTTTTTTCATTAAAGACTAATTAATTTTCACTCCTGCTTTGAACATATTATAGATGTGTACATTTAGTGTCCCTTTTGCCTTAGTTGAACCGATACTCCGATATCTCCAAACAAAATGGATCATTACCATATCACTGCATGATGACATGATATGTTATGACTGACCTACTGGATTGATGAGAGCATGTCAGTTTGGAAACACTGCCAATTGGTTACAGGAGAGATTGTCCTAGAACTTTTCACTTTCATTTCACTTTTACAGTCCTAATAATTAAATATGTGGTCTGTTTTGGGAAAAAAGGTTGCATTTTAAATGTGGTTTCTTCCATCAACGGTTATTCCAAAAGAAAAGTCTACATAAAGGAGAAGTTTGGCGTACATAAAAAAAGAAGAAAAACTTTCACGCTCACCTCTATGCTGCAGCATTGGTGTCGCCTCTAAGGTTGAGAACTGAGTGATCACTTGACCACCTATTTCCTCAGTTCTCGGTCTGCTTGGAGTGGAGAGCAGGGACTGTCAATCACTGCTCTCTGCCTCCAGCACTCACGGGGGTGCTGGGCAGGAGAGGGGGCAGGCGTAACTAGCTCTAGCTTTTATATGTGTGCTGAGGACTGGAGCCAGCTGTCAATCAGGCAGTTGTGTGCATCCTGAAAAATATGTTTAGGATCGTTCAGAAGCCTGGAGCAGCTCTGTGATGTCAGCTGCTAGCAGGCAAAAGCCTGCTATTGGATGACTGGATCACAGGAGAACAAAAGTAAGTGCACTGATGTGACCCAGAAGAGAAGTATGGCCAAAAAAACCTTTGGCCATACTTTTTATTTTTTTAAAGTAGCACATGCTTGTCATGTACTGGTGAAAACAAATCTAATGTTTTCTGCATCTTACAAGAAGGTATATCTCTAATTCTACAAATTGCTAAGTGGTATTGGCTGTACCGATTGCCATTTTCAGCTTTGATATTGTTTTCATCTCCTGTTCCTTTAAAATAAGGTTCATTATAGCAAATAATTATTATACCTTAAAGCAGGCATCCTCAAACTACGGCCCTACAGCTGTTGCAGAACTACTCGTCCCATGAGGCATTGTAAAGCTCTGACATTCACAGACATGACTAGGCATGATGGGAATTGTAGTTCCTGAACAACTGGAGGGCCGTAGTTTGAAGACCCCTGCCTTAAAGAATTTAATTGAGCCTTAGCTTTTAAAACCATCCCACTGCAGCTGTTGTTGGTGTTTTTTTTTTTTTTTTGAGAAATCTGAATTTGGAAAGTTAGGTACAGCTCCAAGGTTGTGTTACATACTAACTCACTCCTGGATTACATAGGTTCTGGCACAGTGATTCTGTCACCATTTTAAACTCTTTAAAAAAAAATGTTCACAGAGAACAGCTAATTTGGATATTTTTATAGTGGAACTGAATTTATCATAAGCAGTTGATCATAAAGTAGGTGCGTAGCTAACACCAAAGGGCGTGTCCACTACTGAAGGAGACACACACTTGCCTCTCTTACAACTTCTTGATGATTCTTGCCTGTTGCTGAAATCTTTACTCTGTGCCCATCAGTACCGTCATTGGTTTGCCTGTCTGAAGCTGGCAGAATGGCTTTCCATTAAAGTGATATTAAACACACAGTTTAATTTACATTGTCCCTTCTATTTCTGTATGTGGATGATGTCACTATAATTATTTTAATTTATTAGATGGGTTTCTTTTTTTTTTTTTTTTTTTTTTTATTACCTTTTTTTTTTCCTACTCGATATACTGCTGTCACATGACCCAGATCTTTCTCAGCCTGTCTGCAGGGAAACATAACCAGCAGGAGTTTCTAGTCCTCTGCTCTAGTCTCATGTTCAAAATAAAAAAACAACCTTTGGAATACAGAGTACAAATAAATAAATATTATGAATAAACTGTTTTAAATTGGCATGAAATATATATTTGAAATTCAATCTTTATTATTTTGTGGCAATAACATGGTCTGGGTGAATTTCTGTCAGTCATATACTGTCACGCCCCTCCAGCCTATGTTTTAGAATAACAGGGAGGTGAGGCCACCAATAATCTACATGTAATATCCCACCCCCTTTGTGGTTAGTGGGCATGGAGGAGGAGAGAGGGTCTGTCGTTTACCACTGTGTATATGCCCACATGTGTGAATCTGTAGTCACGTGGGCTGCTCAGATGTGATCGGGAGGAAATGCTCAGCATAGAAAATCGCTGAAAACTGAACATGTGCAGAGTTGTCACCACACCTGCAAAATCTCTAGCTGAATTGGGGGCATGGACAGAAGGTGGAAATAGAGAGCAGCAGGATCAACCAGGATTTTTTTTTTTGCAGAATACAGAACTACAGTGAGTATGAACAGCATACAAAACCGCATTTATTGATCATTTTTTATGATGTAGGTTTAGGGACACTTAAGTGGAGGCAAAGGCTCACATGTGTTCAAGCAACTCAAAACATTACTGAAGATTGCCACCTGTTGAAAATATTAGAACAGTGGCGTTGTAGGTGAGTATAGAGTATATTGAAAATGCTGGTGGGTACAACATATGTAAACTTAAGTGGCACTAAACCACTAAAATAGAAAATTGCCAACAGGCAGCTTTTTATTGCAAAATAGACCTGCTACGTCCTATCTGCAATAAAAACAACGTGCCTGATCCCAATCTTCTATTTGTGTAGCTTACCGCAATTCTCGGCACAATGCCAATGTGCTGGGATGAATGACTCCCATGTGCATGTGCAGGATTCACGGTTTCTTCACTAGCCAAGCAAGAGACTAAAAATCCAGCACCCAGAAGAAGCCAGCGAGGGGTCCAGCAGTCAAATCGCTTACATAGAGGTAAATATTCTACAGACTGTAGTTCTACTTTAAAGCTGAAATTTATGTATTGCATTTTGTTTTCCAATCTGAGAATGCTTTTCATTCATTGAGAAAACACTGATGCTGAGCGAGTGACTTCTTATGTTCACAATGCAGCAAAGCAGCCGTGTAGCACGGGCCCCCAGATGCTAGCGCAGATCACTGTAGTAGTTTGTATGTGCAGCTGATGAGGCACTCTCTCCAATCAGCTGCACATACAAAAAAAAAGTGAAGAGAGGGAAACAGAAAAAATAATACTAAGGGATACAGATAATAAAAATTTATGTTAGCAACAAAATTATCAAAATAGGAGCAGGAGACATATACTGTGGTTCTTTTAAGAAGTGTTGGCTGGAAATGTAGACACCGCCAGCAGGTATTCCAGTCTCATTCTCTAAGGGAGAGACCGCCTTAGAAACAGTTTTGTCCCCACACTCATCATATGACAAACCACCATGGGACAACCCTGCCCACACCAAGTGCAATGATATTTAGGGAAATGGTTATACATTTTAGATTACAAACCACATTCCATTAACAGCAGCAACATACGGACATTAGTGTGCATGGAATGTATTAGCTAAGCAAAAAGTGTTTCCGGTTACGTGTCATCTGAACTCTATACAATGCAGATTGGCACAGGGATGAAACACAGACTGATAGAGAAGTTATTCTGTAAAACACTAAAAAACATATTTTTTTGGATGTAAGAATTTGGGTGGCCAGTGCGGAGCCCCCCTATTACTCAGTTCCATATATTTAGCTTAGAACCACATTAAGGTGCTCTAGCCACATGGTCTCTTTTTGAAGTATGTGTTAATCCCAGTTGCCTCCACGTGGGTTCCTCCTCACAACCTCAAGGATAAAAAAAACACACAAACGTGGCATCAAACCGGTGGCAAAGGTCCAAGTTGTAGCTAACTGGAGTCACCATCTTCCCATTAAATGAATAGTAAACATGACCATTAATACGTTGTCTGAATTGTCGTATAGTTTTCCCCACATGGAAGGCTCCGCACTGGCACACCATCAAGTATACAACTTCCTGAGTACTGCAGTCAGCATAAAAATTGGATGTAAACCGTTCCCCATTGGGAAGCAAAAAAGATGTCCCTTAATAATTGCTTGTGTGATTTCTTATGCTTGAGGTGGTGAGGAGGCATCCATGTGGAGGCAACTGTAATCTGTACATCCTTCAAAAAGAGACCATGTGGATAGAGTGCCTTAATGTGGTTTCCCCACCTGGTCTAAATGAATGCTTAAATATAGATCAAATGTTTGTTGACTTTTCCAATATATTAAAATAACCATTTTCCATGGGGTGTACTTTATTATTCATATGATTGTAGCTATCAACACACAGGTCTCCCCCTAAAGGGTAAGCCTGCACTAACAATTTAGTAGAACTTCACCCAAAAACTTTTTTTATTAGTGAATTATGAGATGAAATCTACAAATATCTCTAAGCGAATCTACATTTTGGGGCAAGTACCTTCCAGTTGTTGAAGCTGTCAAAAGTTTTTGTTTTTTTTCTCACATTTATGGCAAAATTCTATTTACTTCATGTTATGTCTTTGACAGAATATGAGGTGAACACTGCCAAATGGTGACAGCAGTAGAAACCTGACAGAATTTTTAACCTTTCCACACCTATGCAAGAAATAAAAATGTAATTTTGCCTGGAAACCCACTTCGTGAATGGAAAAGAGGACTCTTACAGGTGCCAATTGTTGACCTTTTTCAGATGGAAGGAATGTGGATGTAGGCAGTGGGTATACAGTAGGCCCGAGGAGACTAAAGACTCACCTTAATAGTGCTCGCATATGGTAAGCCAGTCCCAGGCCATGAGGGCTGCAGTTGAATGTGGTTCTCCATATGCAGGAACTTTTGTCTTATTTGAGGCAGGAATACTGTCATAACACACTTCATGTGCCTCATTTCCCTGTTATGTCTATAAAGGCTGCTAAGGTTGTCGGTGCCAAAAGAACACCTACCAGATGCAATGGGAGTCAGAGTTGAATTTACTGTTGGATATGGAAGATTGGCAAACTATATGGCAAGCAATGATGAAAAGCTCCAGGAAATCTTAAAATTGTGGATACCTAATTCACAGCCACAAGGATTTCACCATTCTCTCCTATCTATATGACTAAGCTGACAAATAGCCCCCCTGGGATTGCCTAACCCTCCTACCTTTCTGATTTTGCCTCTCTTTATTTCCCTTCTGCATTTAAGGTTTATAGACCGTATTTCTACCTTAATTATGGTCAAGGGGTTAATATGGCGCACAATGGATGTAGCCGAGTACATATGACTAAAAATGGTGGTGGGGGATGGGGTGGGTTGGGGGTTCCTGAGAGGGGGAACTTGGTGGTGGTAGTTATTGTTTCACAACAAATTCAGGTATTAGTCCATGTAAGGATAAAATGATGCTGAATAAATGGAAGGCAGCCAGTCTATAAAAGCTAGAAGAAGCTCTGGAACAATAAAAAAGAAAGAAGGATGGCGCTCTCTAAGTACAGCATGTATGTTAAAAATATTTATTACAATAGATAAAAACACTCACATTTGAGTTGCTAAAAACCAGCATATAAAGTAGTTTCATCCGCATGCTCTCAGGGGATGTGGGTGATGCGGGCCAGTGGGGGGTTCCTGGGATGTGAGTCCTGTGACCTGGGTCCTGGTAGCTGTTCCGGTGGTGCCAAGGGTTCTCAGAGCCTCTGGGCGGCCAGGATGTCGGTCATGGATCCTCCGTGGAGCGCCGTGCTGACCTGCGTCTTCACTTCCGGGAGTGGGGTGAGGTGGGCGGTGCTTCACGTTAGGAGCATGCGTGCTCCTTCATCAGGCTATGCTTAGCGGTATGTGTGGAGAAAACCAGGCACTGCATATCACCTGTCCAATATAGTCCCAACAGTGAAGCATGGTGGTGGCAGAATCCTGCTGTGGGGGTGTTTTTCAGCTGCAGGGACAGGACGACTGGTTGCAATCGAGGGAAAGATGAATGCGGCCAAGTACAGGGATATCCTGGACAAAAACCTTCTCCAGAGTGCTCAGGACCTCAGACTGGGCCGAAGGTTTACCTCCCAACAAGACAATGACCCTAAGCACACAGCTAAAATAATGAAGGAGTGGCTTCACAATAACTCCGTGACTGTTCTTGAATGGCCCAGCCAGAGCCCTGACTTAAACCCAATTGAGCATCTCTGGAGAGACCTAAAAATGGCTGTCCACCAACGTTTGTGATTCCAACCTGACAGAACTAGAGAGGATTTGCAAGGAGGAATGGCAGAGGATCCCCAAATCCAGGTGTGAAAAACTTGTTGCATCTTTCCCAAAAAGACTCATGGCTGTATTAGATCAAAAGGGTGCTTCTACTAAATACTGAGCAAAGGGTCTGAATACATAGGACCATGTGATATTTCAGTTTTTCTTTTTTAATAAATCTGCAAATATGTCAACAATTCTGTGTTTTTCTGTTAATATGGGGTGCTGTGTGTACATTAATGAGGAAAAAAAAAACTTAAATGATTTTAGCAAATGGCTGCAATATAACAAAGAGTGAAAAATTTAAGGGGGTCTGAATACTTTCCGTCCCCACTGTATATAAACAAACAAGTAAGGGACAATGTTGTTGAGAAGTACAAGTCGGGGTTAGGTTATAAAAAAATATCCAAATCTTTGATGATCACTAGAACCATCAAATCTGTCATAACCAAATGGAAAGAACATGGCACAACAGCAAACCTGCCAAGAGATGGCCGCACACCAAAACTCACAGACCGGGCAAGGAGGGCATTAATCAGAGAGGCAGCACAGAGACCTAAGGTAACCCTGGAGGAGCTGCAGAGTTCCACAGCAGAGACTGAGTATAAGTATCTTGTGAAGACAATAAGCCGTACGCTCCATAGAGTTGGGCTTTATGGCAGAGTGGCCAGAAGAAAGCCATTACTTTCAGCAAAAAACAAAATGGCACAATTTGAGTTTGCGAAAAGGCATGTGGGAGATTCCCAAAATGTATGGAGGAAGGTGGTCTGGTCTGATGAGACTAAAATTTAACTTTTTGGCCATGAAAGAAAATGCTATGTCTGGCGCAAACCCAACACATCACATCACGCAAAGAACACCATACCCACAGTGAAACGTGGTGGCAGCATCATGCCGTGAGGATGTTTTTCAGCAGTCGGGACTGGGAAACTGGTCAGACTTGAGGGAAAGATGGATGGTGCTAAATACAGGGATATTCTTGAGCAAAACCTGTACCACTCTGTGTGATTTTAAGCTAGGACGGAGGTTCACATTCCAGCAGGACAATGACCCCAAACACACTGCTAAAGCAACACTTGAGTGTCAAAGCCCAGACCTCAATCCAATTGAAAATCTGTGTTCAGACTTAAAGAGGAAGTAAACCCTGATGGGTTTTACTTCCTCTTTATTTCCCTGCATAGGTAAAGCATAATGGGCTACTATGTATTGCATAGTAGCCCATTATGTGTCACTTACCTAAAACGGGAGCCTGTGATATCACAGCTGTCCTCACTAGCAGCGAGCGTCCATCTTCACCCCTCTTCCTTCCGGGGCTGCAAACTCTGGCTCTGTGACTGCGCGTGGGAGCCGCCAGTCATGGCATGACCCCTTTAGAAACGGCAAGATCTGCCCTTTCTGAAGTGCGCCCTAGACATCGGCGCACAGCTTTATTGTAAATATCTCCTAAACTGTGGAGGTTTAGGAGATATTTCCAGCACCTACAGTTAAGCCTTAATATAGGCTTACGTGTAGGTAAAAGTGGTTGGACAGGGTGTACAACCACTTTAAAGATTGCTGTTCACAAGCGCAAACCATCCAACTTGAAGGAGCTGGAGCAGTTTTGCAAGGAGGAATGGGCAAAAATCCCAGTGGTAAGATGTGGCAAGCTCATAGAGGCTTATCCAAAGCGACTTGGAGTTGTGGTAGCTGCAAAAGGTGGCTCTACAAAGTATTGACTTTAGGGGGGGTGAATAGTTATGCACATTAAAATCTATCTGTTATTTTGTCCTATTTGTTGTTTGTTAAAAAAAAAAAATCTTCCAAGTTGTGGGCGTGTTCTGTAAATTAAATGATGCAAATCCTCAAACAAAACAATCCATGTTAATTCCAGGTTGTGAGGCAACAAAACACGAACAATGCCAAGAGGGGTGAATACTTTTGCAAGGCACTGTGTTTTTATATATACCGTATTTATCGGCATATAACACGCACTTTTTTCCCCTGAAAATCAGGGGAAAATCGTGGGTGCGTGTTATAGGCCGATCCCCCCCCAATTGTGTGTGATCGGAGCGATCGCGGCAATTGCCGCGATCGCCGCCGACATACACAGCCGTGTGGAAATTCAAATACGGCGCCGAGACTGCAGGGACTCGGCGGAGCGGAGCTACACATAGCCGAGAGTCCTCGGGTTTTCTCGGCGCCGCTTACAGTCCCGCCCATAGGGCGGAACTGGGCGGGACTGTAAGCGGCGCCGAGAAAACCCGAGGACTCTCGGCTATGTGTATCAGCGCTCCGCCGAGTCCCTGCAGTCTCGGCGCCATATTTAAATTTACACAGGGCTGTGTATGACGGCAGGGATCGCGGCGATCCCACAAAGCTGCACGGGGGGGCAAGGCTGCACTGGGGCAAGGCTGCAAGGGGGGAAAAGCTGCACTGGGGCAAGGCTGCACTGGAGAAAAGCTGCACTGACAAGGCTGCACTGACAAGGCTGCACTGACATGGCTGCACTGGGGCAAAGCTGCACTGACAAGGCTGCAATGGACACTGGGGCAAGGCTGCACTGACAATTCTGCACTGGGGCATGGCTGCACTGACAATTCTGCACTGGGGCAAAGCTGCACTGACAAGGCTGCAATGGACACTGGGGCAAGGCTGCACTGACACTGACAAGGCTGCAGATGGACACCGATAACGCTGCATTGATGGGCATTTTAATGTAAGTTTTTCTTCCTTAAACTTTACTCCTAAAAGTTTTTTTCCTTAAAATTCCCTCCTTAACTTGGGTGCGTGTTATACGCCGATAAATATGGTATATATATATATATATATATACATACATATATATATATATATATATATATATATATATATATAGTTACATATACTAATCTGACAGACTGTATGTATATATATATATATATATATATATATATAATATCAACTACACTGCCACTAACTTGCCTGCCTAATCTAGCTCAATCTCTCTATCTCCATCCACTATAACACTACACACGGGCGCTGTGTATGCAGCCTCATATAGTGTGGGGCGTGGACTTAGTCCCCCTGCCTTTGGCCAATTATGGCTCTCGCTGAGGAGCGTCCTGTGATTGGCCAAAGCATGCAGGTCAGGTTTATGCTTTGGACAATCATCATACAGCAATGCACTGAGGTCATGCAGTGCATTATGGGGCGCTCGAATTTGCTGCCTTCATCAAAGTGAAAAAGGTCAGGAGGACAACCAGAAATAACATGGGAAAAAGTAATTTGTGAAATAACACTGTATAAATGAAAAGTAACATTGAATGGGTCAAAAAGCCCAACAAATACAGCAATAATAATAATCACAAACAACCCACACTAGTGGTGGCCCGTAATGCAGTTCATGCGTCCCCTAAGCAGTTCATGCCCCCTAATCTACATGAGGCACTTGACGCATGGATTCTAATAGGGTTTTTTTTTTTGAAGCACGTGATTAGAGCCAGAGGCTCTACCACCCAGGTTTGTGACAATAGCAAATGAATATTCGCTATTGTCACACTGATTCTCCTCCGGGCCAATCAGGATGCAGGCCCCCGATTGGCCGATAGGAGAAGCGATCCTATTGGCCTAGGAGAAGGAGAGTGGAGACGCACTGGCCCACGCCATAGATGGGGTAAGTGCGGGACTGGTAACCGACCGGGGAGGGGGTAACGATGACACAATCGACAGGTGGCTGTCAATGTCCAGGATATGCACTGCATACAGAAAAATGTTCAACTGTAAACAACAAAGCACTAAGTGGCGCAGCAACCGTACTACCAGCTATGACGACATGGAAATCCGGTTGATGACTTGAACCACCCCCATATTGTCACCGTTCAACCTAATCTTCAAGTTCCTACACGCCTCTCCCCACAGCTCCATTGCCAGGACCACTGGAAATAATTCCAACAGTACCAGGTTCTGAAGAAACCCCGTCTCCACCCAGGCTCTAGGCCAAGATTCCGCACTCCATTGCCCCCAAAAGAAAGCCCCATAGCCTGTAGACACAGCCGCATCCGTGACCAAATCTAAATCAGTTACTCACCGGTCCATCCATCCAAAGCGATCGCCTGTTGTACGTCTCCAAAAACGTGTGCCAAACTCTCAGATCCTCCTTAAGTTCCCTGGTAAGTCTGATTAAATAGATTGGGGCACGAACTCCAGCGGTAGCCGCCGACAGTCGTCGTCAGAACACCCTACCCATAGGAATAATTCTACAGGCGAAATTAAACTTACCTAACAAAGACCGTAACATCTGGAGTTGGACCTTGCTCTGCCCCATCACCCCCCTTATCTCAACTTTGTCCCTCGGCAGCTGACACTCCGTGGCTCTGGAGTCAATTACAGTGCCCAGAAAACTAAGTTCCATAGTCGGGCCCTCAGTCTTGTCAGCCGCCAACGGAACGCCGAACCGACCCACAATGTGCTGCAATGTGGACAGGAGAATCGCACACACATTAGAGGAAGGAGGCCCCACACACAGAAAGTCATCCAAATAGTGTATGACAGAATCCAGGCCAGACACATCCCTTACTACCCATTCCAAAAATTAACTACACATCTCGAACATGGAGCAGGAAATGGAGCAACCCATGGGCAGACATTGATCCACATAAAACTCTTCCTGCCAACAGCACCCCAACAGCCAAAAACTGTCCAGGTGTACTGGAAGCAAGCGAAACGCTGATTCAATGTCCGATTTTGCCATAAGTGCCCCCTGACCATAGCGCCTAACCCACCCGACAGCAATGTCAAAGGAAGTGTCTGACACCATACACGCTTCAGGGTCTATGGCATCGTTAACAGACCCCCCTTTAGGAGACGTGGTGAATAAGGCAAAGCTTATTTGGTTCCTTCTTAGACACCACCCCCAACGTTGAGACTACCAAATTCCTCAACGGCTTAACCTTAAACGGACCCCCCATGCGCCCCAGCGCCACTTCTTTTGCCAATTTGTCAGAAACCACCCCCCGATCCTGTAGAGCCGACCACAAATTCCGCGCCATAGGCGGCACCTCAGTAAAGGAGCACGGTATCCAAAAACCCTGAGGCCAACATCCTAGCAGCTTCCCTATCTGGGTACCTATTTAGGAAAGGCTTCATCCTTTCCCCCCTCACAGGAGTTGTCCCTCTTGTTCCCAAACTCCCCAGCATGCTTCCCTTTTTTGAAGCAGCGGGACAGGGGATGAGTGCCCCTCATCCAGAGCACTCGTGCTTAAAATGGCAGGACCCCCCAAACTTACAGGAGCCCTCATTAAATTGCCAGCACACCCCCTACTTCTTTCCGGCTGGCAGTCCAGAGGCAGGTGTCCCTCGGCCCCCCCCCCCCCCGAAGAAACTGATTCGGGGCCCGCGGTGAAGACATAAGTCCCATCCAAAGGCTGATGTCCTTGTGATCCCACCAGAGCGACGGTCGAACCGCCCTACACTGCCTAAACTGCTCGTCATACCGCAGCCACCCTGTCCCCCCATACACCCTATGAGCCTCACCTATGGCATCCATATAACAGAACAGCACCGAGCAGTGTTCCGGGTTTTTCTCACCTATGACGCTGACCATGATAGCGAATGCCTGCAGCCAATTCACCAATGTCCGCGGGATCAAACGGTACCTCAGCTTCTCCTCATCCTCCTTCTTTGAGTTATCAAGCTTGACCCTTTCCAAATTAAATTTTTCTAGGGGGAGTAACGAAAAAATTTCCACATACTCACCCTTACTGATCTTGTTCCACACCTCCTGCTTTAAGTGAGCCCCCAACGGCCCCTCAAAACAAAAATAAACCTCACACTTAGCGGCATCCGCAATTTTTACCACATCCTTCCTGGTCAAAGACACCTGCTCCCCTCCCTTGTCCCCAGCTGCCATACTCACTGGCACTGCTATCGCCGAAGCGGCGGGGGGTCCACAACCGCCGCGGGGGTCCACATGTCCCCAGACTTCTCTTTACTCCCACCAACCCATGGTGCCACCTGTGGGGGCACCCCTTGCCCACCCGCAAAGTGTTGGACCAGGTCCCGCAACCCCCCAGCAACTCTTGCAGTTGCCCAATTGTCCCAGGGGAGACAGGCAGACTGCCCGGCACCCACGGCCAGCCCCCCCGTATCTGCAATGATCCGTGGCGCAGCTACCCCCATCACCGTGGACCCCCCACACCTAACAACTTGCACAATCCATCATTTAAATCAACAGGTGATAAAGAAACTGACTTACCAGGCTGACCGGGCACGCCCCCCACAGCCGCTGCTTCTGATGGCGGGTGATCTTGGTGCTCCTCCTCCTCTGAGTCCGATACTTCACCCTCTGACCGTCCCTCTGTAGCTGGCATCATCGGTGTAAGCAGGCCTGGAGGCTGTGGATTCCTGCTGCTCAGATCGCCGTCTCCTATGTGACCCGACACAGCCGCCCTGCTGCACATGCTCGCATGCGCGGGGCCCCTGGTAGGCCGCGCCAGCTGTCCACCGACATCGCTTGCTTCCCTCAGTCTCCTCCGTGCAATGTCTGCCATAACTGAGGAGCAACGTGTAAAACCGCTTCCTCCTGTCTACCTCAACAAGTGCTCCCGGAAGTCCCCGCCTACCCACATTTATACTACTCCTCCCCTTACCAACACTTTTCTTGCTGAAACCTCCCCTCCAAACCTCTTCCACCTTAACCCCTTGTTGGCTACCTTTCCACCTAGTCATGCCTGGCCCTCCACTACTTGCTTTCTTTGCTTTCTCCGTTCCGGGCCTCATTTTATTGTTACCACAATACACTCCAAATTAGCAGACAAACCACTGCATACTGTAACAGTTTATGTAAAAATATTGACTTTTCCTCTAAAGTCAAGCTTGGTCCTGCCCACTTCCTTCTCTTGAATAATATACATATGTAATTTTTTTCTCAATTTAAAATGTATTTTTTATTACAGTGGTATCTTATCTCAAAATATGAAATAGAAACATCGTTCAGCCAGATGGATAAATTGCTTTGTCAGTTCAACTTTTTTTTTATTAGATTAAAAGATGGAATCAATTTCCAGTATGGCCACTTGATTTCAGAAAATAACAAAACCATTGTGGCAAGCTCTCTTTTACTTCTCTCCCCAATACTAGAAGACATCCTTTTCTTTTTTAAAACCCTATGTGGGGTACCTGAAATGGGATTCATATCTATCTAACCTGTCTATAAAATATTCTTAGATGACCACTAGATGGCACCAATGGATCCTTCTATTGATATCTATATAGTTCTTGCATATTTAGCTCTCTTGCACACTTGTTTTGCTAATAAAAACATAATCTAACGGGCCTCCCTTAAAGGTTACATTCACACTGCAATTAAGGTTCAGCCAGGGGCGCCCAGCAGCAAGAATCATTTGATTCTTGCAGGTGGGTCTAAAGCCTCGTACACACGATCGGATTTTCCGCAGACAAAGCCTCGGACTTTTGTCCGAAGGGCGTTGGCCAGGAACTTGTCTTGCATACAAACAGCAAAGAATTGTCGGCCGACAAACATGAACGTGTTTTTTCAGCTCTTTAGCGCCACCCTTAGGGGTCCTTCTGCTAATTTCGAGTTAGTAGAAGTTTGGTGAGTGTTGATTCGCACCTTTCATTTCGCACTTTTCATTTCCCACTTTTCAGTTAGTTTCTGAATGGCCGTTCGTCAAAAAGCCATGTTGCGGAGTCGGAGGAGATAACGTGCTATTTGTTATTGGCCTTGGAATTATTGCTTTGGCCCAAGTCCAGTCCAGGAACAAGAGGAGGATTTCTTGGACCAAAAATTGGTTTCTTTATTAAAGTGGAGTTCCGCTTAAAAAAAAAAAAAATTAAAAGTCAGCAGCTACAAATACTGCAGCTGCTGACTTTTATTAATCGGACACTTACCTGTTCCAGGGTCCAGCGATACTGGGGAACAAAGCCCTGCTCGTTTCCCCCTCCTCTCTGCGGCGCTGGCATTGTCACTGTGGGCGCCACAGCCGGGCATGCACTACGCATGCGCGCGCTGTGACTGGCTGGGCAATCATCTAGGACCTGTGACTTGTCCCAGATGATTGCCGAGAAAGAGAGGGGAGAGGTGAACTTACTTCCGGCGCCACGGTGCCCCGGGAGGAAGTGGGAGCGGAAAACCTCTAAAAAGAGGGTTTCCGCTTCCCCCCCAAAAAATGACATGCCAAATGTGGCATGTCAGGGGGTCACCTTCCCTTAAAGCAGAAGTTCCATTTTTGGGTGGAACTCCGCTTTAATCGTGACCAATTATGTCATATGCCATATGCCTTTGCTGTTGGAGCTCCGGGAGAATAATCCAGATGATTTTCGGTATTACCTCCAGATGACAGACCCCTGCTTTCACCAACTCTTGGCATTGTTGATCCCCTATATTAAGAAGCAGGACATATGCAGGAGGCTTTTATTTTATTTTTTGGTTAAATAATGATTTGATTTGGTATATTTTCTATATTCATAAAATGCAGTTTTTGGTTAAGTTCTATTGGCAGATAGCATGTCTAATTTTATTTGTTTTCTTTTTTTAATGCACAATAAAAAAATTGTGGAGAATAATACTTGGCTATGTGTTTTACTTCAAATTAAAGTTTGGGAGTAGGCAGTTACATTTTAAAAAATACAATGTAAAACTGACAAGGGACATAAAAACTACGGGATAATGGTGTTGTGGTAATTTGCACCAAAAAAACCCCCCAAAAAACAAGCATAATAATATTATTTTTGATATCACTAGAAAAAAAAAGCCTTTGAAAATTTGTTTGCCATAACTCCATCAGTATCACCAGCAAAGCAGCTTGATTATTATCCCATTAAAGAAGAAGAGAATTGTGCACTGCATTTTAAGATTTCATAATTTGCTGCTTCACGAATGTTAATTCTCCATTACGAACACTAGTTTACAAGACTGACCGCTTCCGGCTCGTCCTTGCTTCCGAGCATGCGTGTTTGTACTTTGGACTTTTGTCTGACGGACTTGTTTACGCTCTGAAAATCCAGCAGACATTTGTCCGCAGAACATTTTAAAGCCTGCCATCCAACATTTGTCGGCAGAAAATCCGACAACAATTGTCCGATGGAGCGTACAAACGGATGGATTTTCCGCCAACAGCTTGTCATCACACATTTCCCTTTGGAAAATCTGATCGTGTGTACGCGGCTTAAGTCCTGCTTGTGCAGACTGTGTACGTACAGCTGCCACTAATCTTTACAAATCAATGGCCAGCACCACTACTGTTCACATGTAACTGCTCATCTGAGTGGTTAAATACTGTATATATAGAGACTCTGACTGACCCTGGACATAGTCAGTGTTCTTCCAAGGTTGGCTCTCCTCTTGAGTTTTTACTGCGCAAAAACTGGCTGCAGTCAACTGGTCAGTTTGTGTGTGACCATATCACCATCGCACGAATAGACTGCTTTTCTCAATGAATGTTATTATGAATGAATTAAATGCACCATAATGGTCCGCCATACTCATTTTATCCAAATCTGGATTGGTGGTATCACTGGAAAGAAGAAAACATCCCTAAGCCGGTGGTGGAAGCAAATAATGCCCCTGTCCCGGTTGTGTAACTGGAGGGAAAAATATCCCTGAGTCTGTGTTGTCTATGAAAGGAAAAATTATCCTTATGTTGGTGGTGTCACCGAGAAGAAAAAATGTCCTTGCTTTGGTGATGTTACTGGAAGAAACACCACTACAAAACTTTTCCACCTCCCTAGTACAGAGCTCTTCCATCAACCCCAAACCCCCAAATACAAAGCTCATTACTAGGGATCAGCTCAGAAGTGTTCGAACATGACAGCCAATCACAGGTGGCAGAGGCATTCCCTTCCCCGCAGCCACACGTACAGTGGGGACGGAAAGTATTCAGACCCCCTTAAATTTTTCACTCTTTGTTATATTGCAGGCATTTGCTAAAATCATTTAAGTTCATTTTTTTTCCTCATTAATGTACACATAGCACCCCATATTGACAGAAAAACAGAATTGTTGACATTTTTGCAGATTTATTAAAAAAGAAAAACTGAAATATCACATGGTCCTAAGTATTCAGACCCTTTGCTGTGACACTCATATATTTAACTCAGGTGCTGTCCATTTCTTCTGATCATCCTTGAGATGGTTCTACACCTTCATTTGAGTCCAGCTGTGTTTGATTATACTGATTGGACTTGATTAGGAAAGCCACACACCTGTCTTACAGCTCACAGTGCATGTCAGAGCAAATGAGAATCATGAGGTCAAAGGAACTGCCTGAGGAGCTCAGAGACAGAATTGTGGCAAGGCACAGATCTGGCCAAGGTTACAAAAAAATTCTGCTGCACTTAAGGTTCCTAAGAGGCCTTCATCATCCTTAAATGGAAGACGTTTGGGACGACCAGAACCCTTCCTAGAGCTGGCCGTCCGGCCAAACTGAGCTATCGGGGGAGAAGAGCCTTGGTGAGAGAGGTAAAGAAAAACTCAAAGATCACTGTGGCTGAGCTCCAGAGATGCAGTCGGGAGATGGGAGAAAGTTGTAGAAAGTCAACCATCACTGCAGCCCTCCATCAGGGCTTTATGGCAGAGTGGCCCGACTGAAGCCTCTCCTCAGTGCAAGACACATGAAAGCCCGCATGGAGTTTGCTAAAAAACACCTGAAGGACTCCAAGATGGTGAGAAATAAGATTCTCTGGTCTGATGAGACCAAGATAGAACTTTTTGGCCTTAATTCTAAGCGGTATGTGTGGAGAAAACCAGGCACTGCTCATCACCTGTCCAATACAGTCCCAACAGTGAAGCATGGTGGTGGCAGCATCATGCTGTGGGGGTGTTTTTCAGCTGCAGGGACAGGAGGACTGGTTGCAATCGAGGGAAAGATGAATGCGGCCAAGTACAGGGATATCCTAGATGAAAACCTTCTCCAGAGTGCTCAGGACCTCAGACTGGGCCGAAGGTTTACCTTCCAACAAAACAATGACCCTAAGCACACAGCTAAAATAACGAAGGAGTGGCTTCACAACAACTCTGTGACTGCTCTTGAATGACCCAGCCAGAGCCCTGACTTAAACCCAATTGAGCATCTCTGGAGAGACCTAAAAAATGGCTGTCCACCAACGTTTGCCATCCAACCTGACAGAACTGGAGAGGATCTGCAAGGAGGAATGGCAGGGGATCCCCAAATCAAGGTGTGAAAAACTTGTTGCATCTTTCCCAAAAAGACTCATGGCTGTATTAGATCAAAAGGGTGCTTCTACTAAATACTGAGCAAAGGGTCTGAATACTTAGGACCATGTGATATTTCAGTTTTTCTTTTTTAATAAATCTGCAAAAATGTCAACAATTCTGTATTTTTCTGTCAATATGGGGTGCTGTGTGTACATTAATGAGGAAAAAAATGAACTTAAATGATTTTAGCAAATGGCTGCAATATAACAAAGAGTGAAAAATTTAAGGGGTCTGAATACTTTCCGTCCCCACTGTATATGCGCTCCTTACCTACATGCAGCTGCAGGACAGGGAATGCCTCTGCCACCGGTGTGGTAAGTACACCCCTCACATTTTTGTAAATATTTTATTATATCTTTTCATGTGACAACACTGAAGAAATGACACGTTGCTACAATGTAAAGTAGTGAGTGTACAGCTTGTATAACAGTGTAAATTTGCTGTGCAAGTGCAAGGCTAGTTTTGATTGAAAATGTATACTTTATTTTGCAAGAAAGTATACAAAAAAACAAATACTTAAACAGGGTACATTCCAATCTGTACTGCGATGCAGCGCATAAATACACTACATCACAATACATTGCCAAGCATACAAATAAATTACATTCATCCTGCAGTATGATGCCTAATGTGTTGTGCAGGGTAATAATACCCCGAAACATCACATCATGCATGACGCCGCATTACCCTGAAAGCATTACTTCAAACACATGTCACAAAAGTCAGGTCATACAGTCTAATAACATTCAAATGTGCAACGGGTGTGTTGGGGGGGGTGGGGGTGGAGAAGGTGGGGTAGGGGAGGGAGAAAAGAGTTCACAGGCCCGAAGCTTTATTTGAACTGCCAAAGGATACACGGGTGGGAGGGGGGGGATGGGGAAATCTTCAGACCTCCTCTTCCTCCTTGAAGTCCATCAAGTGATAGTCTCTGAGCAGACTGTGAACCAGTCTGCGGCAGTCCTCGATGGACATCCCATAAAGCGTCCTTAAAGCAACACAGCACCCGCCAGGCACCGTCAATGTCCTCCTGTGAATGAGTTCCACAGAAGAGTCCGTTCAACACACCAAAGTGTGTGATAGCAGTCTGTGGTACAAAGTCTTTGAGTTCAGGTTCTAAGGCCCTCAACAGGTCCTGTGCAAAGGGACACTCCCAGAAAACATGCAGAGCAGTTTCCTCCTGGATGATGCAAAAGGGGCAGTGCCTGTATCTGCGCAGGTTTCTGGCATGCATGAATGTCCTGAGTGGCAACCCCCCTTGGATTGCCATCCATGCCAGATCTTTGTGCCTGTTGGTGAGTCTCTTTGAAGAAACGTTCCTCCAGACCACTTTACAAGTGGCTGAAGGGAGGCCTGGAACAGTCTCAACAATGTCCGATGCTCTAATCAACTTGTGGATAGTTTTTGGTTCCACAAGTCGGGCTTCACTCCATGTAGCCCCAGCTCCTTAATAAACTTGAAGGTGTCCAAGTAGTACCAAGGGGTACCAAGGGTGCAAATGCAAGGCTAGTGCTGAAGGTGACGGTACTAAATACCACAGTGCTTTGAATGAAAAAATATCCCTGCTGACAGGAGTGACACTGCAGTCACTCCTGTTAGTGAGAGGCAGGGAGAAGGGAGCAGCTGGAGCTGTGAACTGCCTTATTTCTGCAGTCATTTAATTTCTACAGTATAAACAAATTTTAAGTATCTACATGTTTTTACTCAAGTCTTGGGTACGCTGGTTAGGCCCGCCTATATGTCCAAGTAGGGATTTTTTCTTTAATTGCTGGTGACATATTATTCTTAAAGAAGCTCCTGGATTTGCCTCTGGTCATTTTAAACAGATCCAGAAAACTACAACAAATACTTTCAGTAAAGTTACCTTAGTAAAATCTTTAGCACCTTGGACAGCAAATTCTGTTCCCTTTTTTTCCAGCAGATGGTGAAAGGGATTATTTTCTGTTACACAACTGACACTTTTACCTCTAATGTGGTTGGTATTTGAAACTGTATTTCAGGTACTCTATATATATATTCGAGGTGCAGTGATACCTCGGTTCACTAATGCTTCTGTTTCACGAACAACTCAGTTCGCAAACAGAAGAGTTCACAAAAATTAGCTTTGGTACGCAAACTCCACTTCGGTGCACGAGCACGAGCCACAGCCATCTTCCCTGCTCTGACATAACCTACTTCTTGTAGGTGAGATCGCGGTCACAGAGAGACACTGAAAGTGTACTGTGAAGACACTTGCAGTGTTGAGAAGTGTTGAGAAGCTTTTTGGTGTGCTTTTTAGCACATACTGTACAGTACTGTACTGTACATCCCTGTGCACACTTGCTGTAAAGCTTTTTTGTGTGCTTTTTTATCACATACTGTACTGTACCGGACATCCATTATGGCTCCAAAGAAAATGCAGAGCAAGCATGGTGGTAATGAGAAAGTGCGGAACAGTAATGAAGGTGACACGACTCTTCAGAGTAAGCATGGTTGTAAGAATAAAGTGCAGAGTGGTAATGAAGGTGACAAGAATGTCCAGAGTGGTAATGCAGGTGACAAGAATGTGAAGAGCAGTAATGAAGGTGACAAGAAAGTGCGGAGCAGTAATGAAAGTGACAAGACTCTTCAGAGCAAGCATGGTGGTAAGAAGAAAGTGCAGAGAGGTAATGAAGGTGGCAAGAAAGTGCAGAGCAGTAATGCAGGTGACAAGAATGTGGAGAGTGGAAATGCAGGTGACAAGAATGTGCAGAGCAGAAATGCAGGTGACAAGAATGTGGAGAGCGGAAATGCAGGTGACAAGAATTTTGCAGAGCAGAAATGCAGGTGACAAGAATGTGGAGAGCGGAAATGCAGGTGACAAGAATGTGCAGAGGGGTAATGCAGGTGACAAGAATGTGCAGAGCAAGCATGGTGGTAAAAAGAAAGTTCAGAGCGGTAATGAAGGTGACGAGACTGTTCAGAGCAGGAATTGTAAGAATAAGGTTGTGACGAAAATAACCACTGAGCTGAAGAAGGAAATTGTAGAAAAGCATGACCCTGGTATTCATGTGTAGGTGGGCCTTCACCATTGCTCTATGCACTGCTTTAACTACTCCCCGGAAGGATTTACCCCCTTCCTGACCAGGGCATTTTTTGTGATTCGGCACTGCGTCGCTTTAGCTGACAATTGGAAGCTAAATTACGCAGTTGTGCAACATTGTAACCAAACATAATTGATGTCCTTTTTTCCCAAAAAACAGAGCTTTCTTTTGGTGGTATCTGATCACCTCTGCAGTTTTTATTTTTTGCGCTTTAAAAAAAAAAAAGAGCGACAATTTTGGTATAATAAATATCCCCAAAAAAATATATAAAAAAATGAATTTCTTCCACAGTTTAGGCCGATATGTATTCTTCTACATATTTTTGGTAAAAAAATCTCAATAAGTGTATATTGATTGGTTTGCGCAAAAGTTATAGCGTCCACAAAATAGGGGATAGATTTATGGCATTTTTATTATTTTTTTTTTTTACCAGTAATAGCGGTGATCTGCAATTTTTATTGTGACTGCGACATTGCGTCCGACAGATCGGACACTTTTGATACTATTTTGGGACCATTGACATTTATTCATCGATCAGAGCTACAAGTAGCCACTGATTACTGTATAAATGTCACTGGCAGGGAAGAAGTTAAACATTAGGGGGCGATCAAGGGGTTAAGTGTGTTCCCTCAGTGTGTTCTAACTGTGGGGGGGATGGGCTCACTACAACATGACAGAGATCACTGCTCTCGATGACAGGGAGCAGAAGATCCCTGTCATGTTGCTAGGCAGAACTTGGAAATGCCTTGTGTACACAGACATCTCCCCGTTCTGCCTCTCCTCACCACAATCATGGGGCGCCGGCGAACATCGAGTTTGCGGGACCCGCGGGCACGCTACGGGTATGCCCTTTTGCCTGTCCATGCCATTCTGCCGACGTAAATCGGCGTGCGGTGGTCGGCATGTGGTTAATGATCAAGCCCAGCTTCACAGAATAGGGGGTAGACAAATAATGAATTGCAACTGTGTTTTCCACATATGAATTTCAGAAGTAATATGAATCAATCTACCTGTATACAATCATGACAAACTATTCCCGCCGACAGTGCTGAAAGCAAATAATTGGCCTGAGCAGGAAGGGGGTAAAAGGGCCCGGCATTGAAGTGGTTAAAGCCCCATTTTCACAGCATTATCACTGTAATTTAATGAGTTAAAAATGAATTAGGAACAAATATGCAAAAATAGATAATTAAGTTAAAATGAAATAACATTGTACTTTTTCTATCAATAATGTACTAGCCAATGATATACTGATCTTTTAAAACACAAAACATAAAATATATAGTTACAGCTACCTACAATTCTTTGTTCTGTGCTGTGATATGCACTCTTCATGCAGGACAGATCAGGGCTGTACCAGATTTAGTTAATGTGTGCGTGAGAGTTTGTCAGGGGAGCTGAATGCATTACGCAGGGAAGCATTTCCACAGCTTTAGAGGTGTACAAATTTGATTGACAAATAGCTAATCCCTGTGCAGCAAAATGGATAATGAGTGCTGTTGAATGATTTATGAATAGCCTTTTATGTGGAAGCTTTACAAGCAATAATACACAATGCACATGGTCACCTTATACCTTGTGTGTGTCTATAAATGTATGGCATCACCTGGTTACTTAGTTGGTAAGGTTGAATAAAGACACCAGTCCATCCAGTTCAATGTGTGTGTGTGTGTATGTGTGTTTTTGTCACTACCAGTTTGCTAAGAAACACAACTAATTTTTTTAATTTACCTACACTCCCTGCTGACACTAACGGCAATGGAAAGTAGTTCCACATCCTTACTGCTCTAACAGCTTAAGGCCTCGTTCACACTGGGCCGATTTGACATGTCAAATCGCATGCCAAATTAAAGCCTATTGACGGCAATGGCGCCGCGCAGATTTTCAAAAGTAGATCCTGCACTACTTTTGACAACTTCTGGGGCGATTTCAATAGACATCTGTGCATGAACCCACACAGATGTCCCTCAATCGCCCCCCGAAGTTGGACTGAAATGCCAGTTTGAAATTGTGCGAGTTCAGCTAAACTTACACAATTTAGTGTAAACCTTGGCTAAAGAGGAGTTCCAGTCCCTCTCAAAAAAAATTAAAAGTCAGCCACTATAAAAATTACTTGAATCGGCTCTCAGGTGCTGGCGCCGCCATCTTGGCTAAGGTAAGGTAAGGGGCTTCACAGCTGGTTTCCTACTGCGCAAATGCATGAATCATGCAGCGCTTTGTAAATGGGCCGGCTGCGGGGGAGGAGGGGGGCTGAACTTAAGTCTCACTTTGCCGCGTCAAAACCAGGTACCCGTTCCCTCCAAAAGGTGCCAAATGTGGCAGCGGGGGGGGGGGGAGGGGCTGAGGCAGACAAACGGAGCTTCCCCTTTTGGGTGGAGCTCTCCTTTAAGTTTAAATTGCCTCTTGTCCAACCTCATTGTGTGGCCATGTGTCTTCTATAGAGGCCTTAGGTTAAATCATTTCCTTCTCAAAGGCTGACGTCGCCATTTAAAGATTTGTATGTTGCGATCGATCATGTCATCAAATGTACATCTCAGTCATTAAGGTTAGGAAGAGAAAGGGACAAGAAGCCTAGACACAGTGTAGAAGGGTTGGGAAAAGAGGCGGGTAAGTTATTGAAGAGAGAGGTGGGATATGGAAAGGACTAGGTAGGGGAAGGGGGAGGAGGGGAGGCAATGGCTGGGGAGGATTCCCAGTGACTGCATGTAGTCTATTAGACCCCTTTCACACTGCCGGCGTTTCTCAGGCGCTACAGCGCTAAAAATGGCGCCTGCATAGCGCCTGAAAAAAGTGGCTCCATTCACTCCAGTGTGAAAGCCCAAGGGCTTTCACACTGGGGTGGTGTGCTGGCAGGGCATCACAAAAAGTCCTGCCAGCAGCTTCTTTGGAGCGGTGAAGGAGCGGTGAACTCACCGCTCCTCCACCGCTACTCCCCTTTGAAATCAATGGGGCAGCGCCCCGCTAGTGGCCGAACAGCGCCACTAAAACAACAGTAAAGCGGTGCTAAAAACAATGCCGGTGGCGGCTCGGTGTGAAAGCCCTCTAAAAGCATATCAGAGATCAAGTGGATGATGATCAAAGCTATTTGTTATAAATTGTGAGACCAATGGCTTTTAGATTTTAGGCAAAGTGTTCTGCAGTTTTACCATTTATTTTTAATTTAGTAAGACCCAATGTACTCATGTACCCATGTAGTTTTGACCTCCAACAAGAACAGGGATTCACAGAGCTACACCTTAACTATTGTCTGTAAACATGTGCAAACCGGAAAAATTTGCTTTGGTTCATTTAGGATAGATTCATTATGTTACTAATTTTGTTTTGTTTATTAGTTTCAGAATTCATTTTGTTTTGTTTATGAATTTTCTAATGAATTACACATTTTTGGGATGATTCGAATTTGGATTGGTCGAAAAATCATTGACTGATTCTAATTCTGTGTGACGAATACCTGGTTTTTAAGGAGTGGGCGTCCTTAACAACCGATGACTCATCAACTGTCAGTGAGCTTCCCCAATGAAAGCTGAATGTTAACAGAACTGCCTGCCTTCCAATATATTATCAGACCCTTTGCGGCAAGGCTGTTTACATTCAGCTCTCAGCGGGGAAGCTCGTTGACAGCTGATGAGTCATTGACTATTCTTCACACCGAATTCGTATCGGTTGATCATTTTTCAACCAGTCTAAATTCAAATCTGTACGTTTTGAATATGTTAGAAAACAAATATACAAAAGTAAACAAAACTATTTTCAAAGAAATTCGTTACTACCTCATTCGGAGATTTGAATACATTAGAATCTCCGAAAAATTTGTCCGATTAAATATTTGGACCAAAACAAATTTCACATGTCTAATTGTCTGCTTTGCTTCTCATAAAACATGGGCTATGAGCAAAAACTGATGCTTGAGAATCCCATGTGGTTTTAAATTGCTTTGCTTATATTTATAGAAAGTGGCCTTTGGGCTAGGGTGCAGGGAATCTTATAGACCTGTATGCATAGTTTCTATGCGATAGGGCATGACCAGCATGTATTATAAAATGTGCCCAGTCATGAACAGCCATGAAAACATGTTAGCCTACACGTACACTAGCCTACCCTGACCGTGGCCGTTGGAAAACGCGTTTTTTCCACGATTTTGCAGCGTTTTGTATTTTCCCGTGGTCAAAGCGATAAACCTCACCTAAATGAGGCAGCTCCTAAACTCTGCTAAAAGCCAGTGGAGTTGATTTACTAAATTCAAATATACTGTGCACTGCAAGTGCACTTGCTGCAGACCTTAGTAAATGAGGTAAAAAGTCTTATCTTATCGTATCCTATCTTTGTAGATGAAAGCACAACAAAACATTAAGGTGTGATTGGGGCCCAAGGGGTTTAATAATCTAGCACGTTCTCATTCTTGGGATCTCTACTTTATAAATAGGGTTTTGTTTTCTAAATTTAACAAATTGCTGTGAAAAACTACACCACTTTTGAAAAAAATAAGCCAACATCTGATATAACACATCCTGTCTGTAACGTATTCCTTCTCATGTCATATTCTATTTCATAAAGTTCTTCATAACAAGGAAAATACTTATACCACTGGTTATTCCCTTTAGATTTGGCCTTTCTTTTACTCCCGGCTTTTCGAGTCATGGGTTGATGGTGTATAGGTGACCACCATACGCTATGTAAAAACTTCTAAACCTACCATGATCTTTCTTAAATGCTCATTTGTGGTAGGGACCAGATCCTGCAAACAACATCATTGAGCTATTCAGGCAAGGCAGGCTACTTGTTACTTATTGTCTAAAGGAATTTGGTTCATTCTCATGAAGAAGGGGGAAGAGTTAACACTCCAGGTGGAGTCAAACTGACTGCCCATAACATGCATAGAAAAGAGTTAACATGAAACAGAGCCCAATTCTTTATAAATATTGAGGTATGAGCAGAATAGGTCTATGGTCAGTCCACCTGGGTGTCCGACAACTTCAGCTCAGCTCCTAGGACATTCTTAAGGATAGCATGAAGATGCTGCAGCTCGGTATAACATTTATCATTTTACTGGAGCAGGTGTCTGGAGAAGGTAAGACCACAATCATGAATAGCATTATTGTAACAAAATATCATTATGGTAACAAAATCATTCTCTTTTCATCTTTAGTTTCCTCTTCTATGTCTTTAGGTGTAGAGGTTAGGTCATGTTTAGAGACATGTTCTGGATATGTTACAGGTAACAGTTTTGTAGAGTTTAATGTTAAGGTTGGGTTCTGAGGTCAGGACAGAACTGACTTAATCAGTTACTATTATTTTTCAGGTTTGATAAATCACTTTTTTAGGTCTGATAACATTTTTTTTTCTGGTTACTGTGGCTGCATTTTTAGCATTGAAAAAACAAATAATATATTGGTGTCAGCAGTTTTGCATGCAAATTAAATGAGCCTTAGCTACATATAAAATTAACATACTAGTTTATTACTGTAGCTGTGAGATGTAAGGGAATAAAGTCCTGTCCATCTGTGTTGATAAATAAAAATCACAGAAACTCTGTTATATTGGCTTGATACAAGATTTAACATGCAGTGGTATAGCAATGATTTGGGGGGAGGGGTTCTAATTCTAGAATGGGCGATATTCGTGCAAAGTTTATTTTGTTTAAGGGATTAGGGCCATCCGTTAAATTCTTATAGGTCAGAATAACAGCCTTGCCATTGTTATTAGATCTGTTTGGGGGATTGGGGGGAAGTCAAGCAATATCTCCCCTTTTTTTCTGAACAGTTTAATAGATTGGTGCGTTTCATAATCGGGTTCTAAATTATAGCACTATTTTATAATAATTACAGTATCCACATGACTGTTTCTTTAAACAATATATTTCATATTTCAAAGTATATCATACCCCTCCTATGCATCTAGAGAAAGTTGATTAATGCTGCGTACACACGACCGGACTTTACGGCATACTTTGCCTGGCGGACTTTTCAACGGACTTTACGACAGACTTTCCGAATGAACGGACTTGGCTACACACGATCAACCAAAGTCCGACGGATTCGTACTTGATGATGTACGACCGGACTAAAACGAGGAAGTTCATAGCCAGTAGCCAGTAGCCAATAGCTGCCCTAGTGTAGTTTTTTGTCCGTCGGACTAGCATACAGACGAGCGGACTTTTCGACCAGACTCAAGTCTGTCGGATAGATTTGAAACATGTTTCAAATCTAAGTCCGTCAAACTTTTGACAAAACAAAGTCCGCTGGAGCCCACACACGATCGAATTGTCCGGCGAAATCCGGTACGCCGGACCAAGTATGCCGTAAAGTCCGATCGTGTGTACGCGGCATAAGGCTCCATGCACACTAGTGTTTTTTTTTAAATCTAAAATAATGCTTGAACAAACGCTTGATAAAAAATGTTGGCAATAGCTTTTTGTAGTAGCATTTTAACAGAGTTTTAGGAGCATTTAGGAGTGTTTAAGAGTGTTTAGGAGCGTTAGCATTTTATTAACGTTTTTGCAGTAAAAGGGTAAAAAAAGGCTAAAAAAACGCTATTAGGAGCGCTTCTGCTGTAAAAACGCTCCAAGAAACTCTACAAAAAAAAAAAATGTTCTGCTCCTGGAGACGCTGAAGCTCAAAAAAGGGTAATACCCCAAAGTAGTGTGCATGGACACATAGGATAACACTATGTGATTGATTTACTAAAGGCAAAAAGACTGTGCACTTTGCAAGAGCAGTTGCTTCAGAGCTTAGTAAATGAGCAAAAGCTCTGCTGACTTCCATCATCCAATCATGTGCAAGCAAAAATGCAGTTTTTTTAATATTCCTTGCATGTGACTGGATGTTCTTTGCAAAGAGAAGCCTTACCTGATTTACTAAGCCCTGGAGCAACTGCCTTGCAGAGTGCAACTGCACTTTGCAAAGTGCACAGTCAATTTGCCTTTAGTAAATCAACCCCTTTGTGTTGGTCTAGCACATAAAATTCCAATAAAATACATTTACGTTTTTGGTTGTAACATGACTAAATGTGGAAAATTTCAAGGGGTATAAATACTTTTTCAAGGCACTGTATTTGACATAGCTGAAAGATTCACTTTAACTAGTTGAATGTTAAACTTATTCAGGAAGTTTTACTTTATTAATTGTCTATCTTTATTCAGGTCAGTGGTGCTACTCTTCTCAGAACCCTGCATGCGGTGAGTAATTTAGCAAATAACAAAGCGTGATAAGGTTTGAAAAAAACATCCATCCTTTAAAACATGTTAGAATTACATTCAAACAATTTTTGTAGTTTATGATTAATTAAGAGAGTGTGTGTGTGTGTGTGTGTGTGTGTGGGGGGGGGGGGGGTTAGATCATTTGTCAGACTTTTGTTGCTGTCTGTATTGTGCAAATGTCTTTTAATTTCCTGTTTTGTCATCAAAATTGCCCATGAGAACAATTCTGCAATGGGGACAAAGGCAGCAGTAAATTAACCTGTTTTAGGTATTTGTTGTGGTGTATGACCCTGTTGGTGAGATGTCCTTGTAGTGGTGGCCTATGTTAGATTGGGAGTAGTTAGTCACACACTTTGTGTAATGCACAGTATCATTTATATGAGTCCAGGTTATAGTGCAGTACAAACAGTTTTGGACATTAGTATATAGATACATTTAGTGTATGCACAGAGATGCAGAATAGTATAGTACTGTATTACCCAATTGCATTACCAGAGAATGGCTTGTGCTAGCAGAGGGAGCATTCCTTAAAGCGGGGGTCCACCTATCTATCGTTTTTTTTTTTTTTTAGTTAATTCACAAACTTTTCTTCTCAGCATTACATACTCACATATTGTGTGTAATATGTCCGCCTGTGTCAGATTTCGTCAGAAAGAATAACTTATATTATTCACTGCAGGCGGTTTCCATCTTCATTGTGGGCATTTGAAGCCCACAAGCATTTATTTCCTGGATGCGGTGAATGCTGTGCTCCCAGCATTCACCGCTCGTTCCCGCACATGCTCAGTGGCATCCTGGGAAGCCTGAGACTAGCTCCCAGGAGACACTGGGCAGTCTGGGAGAGGCTAGAAACACGCCTACTCCCACGGGAGGAGAACCAGGAAGTGCAAAGAAGAATAGAAAAATAAAAGGTAATTATGGCGATTTAAATTTTTTTAAACGGCATGTCAGCATCTAGGCAAGGAAGAGAATACATACAGATATTGTTCAAAATTTGGGTGGAACCCCCCTTTAAGCAGATGTATTTGGAAGCAGATAGTGTCTCGGTCCCACGCCTCCTTTCCAGACACGGGACTATCAGCAATAACCAAGGAGTCTGCCCTAAGCTATCCCTCCTCCATAGAAACCTTTCCCTGTACTTTGCACTCTCCCTCACAAAGGGGTTCCTTTCCCTAACCATTCACTTTCCAGACGTGCGCCAAAGTGAAGTGAGGTGAAGTGAAGTTTAAAAAGTTCCCTCAATCCTTTCAAGAGTTTAGTGTCCAATCAGACCACTTCTCCTCTTGAAGCAATGTATGGAATCTCTAAGGGCTCAATTCCCTTATGAGACTACCCTTCCCATGTAATAATGTCACAGAGCCACCTACAGGTGGGAAGGCTAACTGCATCTACACACATCTTTACTGTCTGTTTTGACTGTGTGTGTACATGTGTGTTATCTCTAATGGGCACACACACAGAAAGGTCTTATTAATCCCCACTCTATCAAAAACGAATAAAATGTGACTCTTTATCTCCCATACTCTATAAAGGATGTGTGGTATATGAAAGACTTAATTCACCCATTAGTAACAGAATAGTATATAACTTCTAGTAAATGGGATGAAAAAAAACTTTAATATAAGTGCAATGGCTCAAGATATGGAAGAAACAACGTGATTGTTTTATGCATTTTTGTTTGGGTCAGGCCCTGACCATTGGAAGGACATTAATAAAAACTGTGGAGGCGATCAACAATCACCTATTAATATTGAAAAAGCCAAAGTAAAGAGAGACAGCCACTTGGGTGACATCATCTTCAACGGTTATGATCATGCTCCATCTGCTGAATGGAAGCTTATGAATGATGGACACTCAGGTGAGGTAATTTTACTGGCATACTAGTCTCATTATTTACTCCATGGTGAACCATACAGTTTATTTTCAAGATGCAGGTTGCTGCACAAATGCTTTAGCAAGACTCTGCTGGTACTTTTCTTATGTTTGTTGTTATGTTTTTATGATATACCTGCTCTTTGCAGTTCTGCTGAGCCTATCTGGAGATATAAGTATCAGTGGTGCAGGTTTACCCAACACATACAAGGCCTTACAGTTCCATTTTCACTGGGGAAGCCCAACCAAAGATGGATCAGAACATACAGTGGATAGCAAGCAGTTTCCACTTGAGGTAACGATGTAAACGACCTATACTCTACTTTCCATAGTCTTAAAGTATAAACTGCTCAGCACTAAATATATTTTCGGGATTTATTGACCACTGTACTCATTACATACACTGTATACATTTCATCACACATGCAATTATTCACATTGGAAACAATACAATTGGTTTTCCACTATAGAATGTAAGTTGAGCAGAATAGAGCATAGTCATGAATTTATTTATGCTATCAATGGCATTCACTGGGACAAAGTATGTTATGTTTAATTTGAAAAATTGCTCCCAAGGGCCTATAGACAGCTAGAACAAGCTGGACTGAATAGAATATATCATAAAAAGTTCTTTATTGCATACAGATACGTTAAAAACTACATGAGCTCTGGTATGCATGGTATCCAAATATGAGATGTCAATGTTACAAATGCAGATAGCAAAAAAGAGTTTCTTAACACTAAATGCTATTGCTCAGAGAAGAGTCCCAACGCGCTTTGATCGTATGTAGTTCTGATCTTCCTCAGGGGGATGAAGACATCTAATATCACAAAACATATCAAGGTTAAGGCATCCTAAAACAATGAAGAAGTGTACATATATGGACACATCGTCCAACTGATTTAGCCATTGTTTGATCAAAACGTTTTTTTTCACACCTTCAAATTGAAGTATCGTGCATGACCAGAGGTTTTTTTTTTTCATATATCTGTACGCAATAAAGAACTTTTTTTGATATATTCTATTCAGTCCAACTTTTTCTAGCTGCCTATAGGTCCTTGGGAGCAATTTTTCAAATGAATCATATTTTGGGCTAGCAGCACTTTCTCTCCACCCAGGTGGGTGGGTTTCACTTAATTACAAAGTAGGTTATGTTATCTTTTTTTTTCCATGAGTGTAGTAGATTGTCATTACATGTTATGATGGGTATTTGAAGAATATAATAATACAGCAGTACACTGAAACATCGTTAAGGTTTTAGTTGACTGCATCAGTAATGTACAAACAGAGGCACATTTGTATATTGTCAAGTTTTGGAAAAGTTCAGAGATGCAAAAATAACTGTTTATTTGTTTTCAGCTGCATATCGTTCACATGAATGCCAAATACAGTAGTGTCACCGAAGCTAAGAAAGACCTTCAAGGCTTGGCTGTGCTAGGCATACTGATAATGGTAAGACGTGTTCCGCTACTATATCATGGTCCAACATTTTTTTTTTAACAGGCATAAAAATGTTCCCACATTTCTAGGAAATCTAGTCAATGTATGCTACTGCTGATTTGTCTTTAGGTGGGAGAAGCAGATAATCCAAGTTATAGTCCCTTAGTGTCTGCTATGAAGAATATATCATTGGAAGGTCAGTGTATATATTACTTTTTTTTTGTTAACCAGTATATCTGTTGAATCACCATCATCTTCTTACCCGTATTATTATATAAAAACAATTAGATTGTACTTTCTATCGGCCTTATTCAGTAAAACATAGAGAAGTCTGCAGAGTTTGGTTATCTTCACATTAGTAGTGATTCAATTGGTTTTCCACTACAGAATTCAGTTATCTGACCTCAGTGTACTGAAATCTGATTGCTTGCTGGACTTCTCACTGCTTTAACAGAACATAAATGTCATTGTTCTTTGCATAGGTTTAACAAATAAACCCTTGTGAATGAATTAGTTGTGTCTGACTTTGATCAGAAGTAATTTTGAAGGGTTTCCATACAATCTATGTTTTAGTTTATTTAAAAGCAGCTGTTAACTTTAACACTTGCATTGCCCTAATGTCTCATCATAAGTACCTAACATGCATAAACGCTTTATTTCCCAGGAGACTATGTACTAATGACACCATTTGCCCTGGAAAGCCTCCTCCCAGCTCATGGGAAGTTGTCAAGATACTACAGATATCAAGGTTCCCTCACAACTCCTGACTGCTCACAAGCTGTCATTTGGACAGTGTTTGAAGAGCCGGTGACCATCAGTAGGACGCAGGTACAACCAAAATGATTGTTTTTTTTTCCTTTTTTTAGGCCTAACAAACATGGGTTGTGGGTAAATAGGGAAAAGCATGTAGTAATCTCTAACAATCAATATCGAAGCCTCTTTACTTGTTCTGTTTCTTAAGGCTTAGAAAAGTTAACATTGGACTGATTGCAAACGATGAGAATGTTGGACAAATTAGCGTCTGTTTTCTTTTTTTTTTTTTAGCTGCTAGCCTCATATCAAAGATGAAGTGGTTACTAAAGTTACGAAAATTCTCGTATGACGGAATACAACTTCGGAAGTGATATAATGGGGGTTATTTACGAAAGGCAAATCCACTTTGCACTACAAGTGCAAAGTGCACGTGAAATTGAGGGGAAGCTCTGCTGATTTTATTATCCAATCTTGTGTAAGCTAAAATGCTGTTTTTTATTTTCCTTGCATGTCCCCCTCAGACCTACAACGACTGCACTTCCAAGTGCACTTTCAGTGCAATTTTCAAGTGCATTTTGCACTTGTAGTTTGCACTTGTAGTGCAAAGTGGATTTGCCTTTCGTAAATAACCCCCAGTGTGTTGTAATGTATTTCATTTCCAAGCATTTTTTTCGAAAACTGTACTGTTTAAACATAAATTGTACGATCTGGTATCGTACGAGAAAAATTTTCATGTTTGTTCCTTCAGATAATTTTGGATGAACTGTTGTAGTTGGCTCTTGAAAGCCGTGTACTAACGATCAGATTATCATACAATTGATTTGAAAGGGGTATTTTTCATCTGATTTTCTAATCGTGTTTACTAGACATAGGGTTTAATGGTGCATATCATTGTCCATTTTATCTTATTACAAAATCACCCATTGTGTACATTTTAAGTGTGACTGAGACCTTTGAAATGCTAATAGTTGCTAAAATTACATTTACCTATTGACTGCACTCAACTTCAGGGGGTGTCAGAAAGCTCAGATATATGTGCAGACACCTTGTGGTGCCTGCTATTTAGCTGCTCAGGTTAGCTTGTATACTTGAAATATATATATATATTAGAGCTGCACGATTAATCGTTAAAAAATTACAATCTCAATTCAACCCCCCCCCCCATCTTAACACAGCATTTCCTCGATTCGATCAAGTGCAGAGAGTTCTCTGCTCACAGCTGACAGCTGTCAAAAAGAAAAAAAAAAAAAAACAGGCAGCCTGCCAAGTTTCACAAAATCGCTTAGGCAGAGATAACTATAAACAATGTAATATTTGGTTCTTTTAGAATTTAGGTCAAGGAATGAACTTCCGTTTGTAAATGATGTCAGTTTATCCAGTTAAAGACTAAACTTTTTTCTGACACTTGTTGCTTACAAGTTAAAAACAGTACTTTTTATTATAGAATTTATTACTTAGAGCCCCCAAACATATATATTTTTTAAGCAGTGACCCTAGAGAATAAAATGGCGCTTTTGCAATATTTTATGTCACATGGTATTTGCGCAGCGGTCTTTTAAACACAATTTTTTAAGGGGAAAAATACACTTTAAATCAATAAAAAAACAAAAAAAAACAAACAAACAGTAAAGTTAGCTCAATTTTTTTGTATAATGTGAAAGATGATGTTACGCCGCAAGAATCGTGATCTTTGTTCTAAGCAAAAAAATCATGATTGTCATTTAAGCCAGAATCGTGCAGCTCTAATATATATATATATATATATATATATATATATATATATATATATATATATATATCTTCATGTGAAGATGTGAGTATTGGTTCCCTTGAACCAAGATTTTCTACGGATAGGACTGCAGTTAGGGAATATTTGCAGTCAGTTGCTGAACCAGTAAAGAGAGGCATGGAGTACAACCCAAAGCCATAACAGAGGGCCGGCATGACAGGGTTTAATGGGGCTTTAGGTACCTGGGGTTAGGGAAGCAGGGGAGTGTAGTGGGTGTTTCGGTGGGTGGAGCCCTGGAGGGGGAAGTGACGTAGGACCAGGAAGGGAGGCGACATCAGTCTGCAGGGGAAAGAGAGAGCAACAGCTTCCCACCCTCCTGCCCTACATGTTGTGGAAATTTTTCGGTTGGTTAGGGGGACATGTGTGCGTCCCTGAGGAAAAGTGGTGCACCTGGCGGGGTACAAGGTCCTTTTAGGTCATATGGGCATTTAAAAGGTGTAGGGACCCATCTGAGGTACGGCTCCCTGTTGGTACGGGTACCTGCTAGTTGTCTCCGAGTTGGGGGTTCACGACTGGAGGCCTTAAAAGTGACTAGCAGGTACAGTTCTGGTTTATGCCTATTGGAACCTTGGGCTCCATTATCGTTAATAAACTGTATGTTATGTTTAAAAGGTTATTGAAATGGTCATTATTGGTTATTTATATATTTGGTTAATAAAATGGCTGCTACAGCCAATTTACCCCAGTTATGTGTGGTGTGGTCATTAGAGGTAAGGGGGGTGGTTTTATTGGCATAGCAGGTAACAAGAAATGGTTAATACCATAGTCATGCCATAATCAGGAAAATAGGAGACATCTTTTTTTTCCTTATTGAATGTGCTCATATCCTGTACTTGTGTGATAAATCCTCACAATTTTCCAAACAAATCACGATACTCCTCCTATAGGACTTTAAACTCATTCAAGCAATGGTGTTTGTCATTTATTATGTGAATTTCTTTTTAATTTACTCACACTGGAGGTTTGGAGTTTAACATGATATTTTTCTATTCATTTTTTAAAATTTACCATTTGAAAACAGTGCAGGTTAATGTTTTGTATATGATGATAAATTACCTTGACTTTGCAAAGAATTTACTGTTTATTCTCCAAGAGATCAGTGGTCTCTTTTCCCGCTTCATGTTAATTATAGGTCTCAGACACTGTATATTTTAATGTGTTTACAGCATCGAATCCTGACGGACACAGCTCATTTCTCCTCTCAGGGAGAGACCCCTGTGAAAATGTGGGAGAATTACCGACCACCTCAGCCACTTAAGGGACGTCAAGTATTGGCTTCCAAAGATGCCACTGTGAGCTGCTCATCTGGCCTGTGTGCTCCTGTATTGTCCTTGTGTATGATTAGCCTGGCAGCCAGGATATTGCTGAATTAGAATAATGTGCCATCATCTGTGTCATTTTTTTATGTAAGAATTTCACAAAGAAGACGTAATGAATTTGTGAACTGAATGAACTTGGAAATACAAACAAGCTCTGATTGAATCACATAATAGAACATCCAGATTAGGCTGGCATGATCACAGATATTACCTCCTGGAAACCTAGCTATCTCTGTCTCTGGAATTACTTTATAAGTTTCAAAACTGAGCCACTGTGAATGAGTGGCTGGTTCTATGAAATAAAATGTACCATGCTGACCTCCAAGCTCTTTGACTCACCCCCTCTTCCTAACATTCTGGCATTTGACACTTCAATGACAGAGTTTTAAAATGTATGTACAGACAAAACCTGTCTGTACATATGAGTGCCAGAAAAGAAAATTCCCAGAAAGAAAAGAAGATTCCCAGCCACGAAAATTATTTTCTGTAGCAACATGAGGTGAAATTGAAGGCTTGGTTGTTCGAATTTCGAAATCAATGGTGGCACCATCGGATCACAAAACTTCTGATTTTCAAAATTTGACCATGTATGGCCAGTCTAAGCCACTGTGAATAAGTGGCTGGTTTTATGAAATAAAATGTGCCATGCCGACCACTCACACTCGTTTATAAGTCATGTCGATTTGTAAAGTTAACTATTCAGTGAACCCAAACTGTCCTAAAACATTACTGAAGTGACAGCTGTGCAGAACCTGCTGCAACGTGTAGTATTTGCAAGTATCTCTAGTAGAAATTAATTCCTGTGGAGCTCCTTTGGATCCTAGGTCCAAGCTCTATACAGGCATACCCCACTTTTAAGTACGCAATGGGGTTTATTTACTAAAGCTGGAAAGTGCAAAATCAGGCTCACTTCTGCATAGAAAACAATGAGCTTCCAGGTTTTATTACCAAAGTCTAATTGAACAAGTTGGGGTTAGAAGCTTATTGGTTTCTATGCAGAAGGGAGCCTGATTTTGCACTTTCCAGCTTTAGTAAATAAACCCCATTGTGTACTTAAAAGTGGCGTATGTCTGTATAGATCTTTGACTCACTCCCTCTTCTTTACATTCTGCCATTTGACATTTCAATGAAAGGGTTTTAAATTGTATGTAAAGGCAAAGCCAAAACCTATTTTAGTTTTTAGATAGTTTAGAAGTTGGAAAGGGTTAAAACCGCTATTAAAATATTTTTTACTGTCTGTGTCCAGTTGGGGCAATTTACTGAAGACGCAACAGGAAATGGTAGGAAAATTTCCAAAGAGAACAGAATTTCCATCCTAGACAGTGGGCACAGGATAAGGTGTCTTCATTGTAGGATAATCTCATTTATTGTTCTGACGGCAACTCAAAATTTCTGGATTTCCTTTCACTTTTTTGCCTTGGTGACTAGGATCACCAGGACAAATAGAGAGGGTAAACCTCCACAGGAAGGACCAGGAGAGCAATAAAAACAGATGAAGGATTTACCTCTTCCTACTCTATCTAAAACAAAACAAAAAAACTTTAAATCCACTTTAATCTAGACCTTGATGGCAGTGCAGGCCCCACAGCTTACAATTCAAGGGGCTCCACAGGGATCGATTTGAAGACCAACACAGGCATCAAACAGCACAGTTGTCACTTTAGAAATATTTAAGACCAGGTTGGATTTAGATGTCGGAAGAAAGAACAGTACTAGTATACAATGACTGGATAGACTCTATTTACATGTATCAAACAAAGCATTCTGATGTGTAAACTGATTGAGGCTCTATGTAGATCTTTCTTTTAATGTACAGCGTGCCACCTCTTCTACTGCTATATAAAAAATGAATGTAATGGAAATTACTATCTTCTTGTTTTCTAGAGATAATACTAGACAAAACATATATGCCCAAAATTTATGGTATTCCAGATACAGCTTGTGATCCTCACACTGCACATGCAATGGCATAACCTGCTACCCAGGGCTAGTGATTTTATTAAGTCACTGTGAAGAAAATCAAATGAAAGATTGTGTTACTCCTCATAATTTAATGGGGTGTATTTACTAAAGCCAAATAGACTGTGCACTTTGGAAGTGCAGTTGCACTTGTTATTCCTCGAGCTTAGTAAATGCGGTAACGTTCTGCTAATTTCCATCATCCAATCATGTGCAAGCAAAAATTAAATTTTTTTTTTTCCTTGCACCTGATTGAATATTCTTTACAAACTGAAGCTTTACCACATTTACTAAGCTCTGGGAAAAAAGAGTGCAACTGCACTTGTAAAATGTACAGTCTATTTGCCTTTAATAAATCCACCCAGCACTGTCAGCAGCCATGGAATTATGTTTTCAAATCGGCAAATGAACTTCTTTCCAGTGTCAGCAAGAAACTGCAGAAGGAATATTACTGTAGCTATTCATGGTCTGCTATGCTTACACCTAGCAACCAATCATGAATTATCCCCTGTAGCTAAGGCTAGAGAAATGTCTCTTCTGATATCCAGCAGGTGTACACACATCTCAGAGTCTATTGCAATTTTTTACAGGTTAAAGGAGTTGTAAAGGCAGAAGTTTTTTTTATCTTAATGCATTAAGATAAAAAACCTGTGTGTAGCAGCCCCCTCAGCACCCACTAATACTTTCCTGAGCCACATTTCTCTCCAGCGATGTCCACGAGTGTCTTAGCCGTCCGGGACTCTCCTCCTGATTGGCTGAGACACAGCAGCGGCACCATTGGCTCCCGCGGCTGTCAATCAAAGTCAGCTAGTCAATCAGGGAAGAGAAAGGGGGGGGCCGGGTCGGGGCTCCATGTCTGAATGGACACAAGGAGCAGGGCTGGGACAAGGGGTGGGCAGGAGGGACGGCTGCTCTGGTTACTGTGGTATCATGAGTGGTTGGGGCACTGCAAGGAGATTGGGGGGGGGGATTCGTGTTGCAAGGGGGAATTTAGGGGATGGCAGGGGGTATGAATTGAGAGGGGAGATTTGTGCTAGTAGGGATGATTGGGGGTATTTGTGCTAGGAGGGGAAATTTGGGGGAGGGGGATTTGTGCTAAGAGGGTGGATTGGGGAATATGTGCTGGGAGAGGGGATTTAGAGTGGGGAGGGGGAGAGGATGTGTACTGGCAGGGGAAATTTGAGAAGCAGAGGATTTGTGCCAAGAGGAGCGATTTTTTGGGGAGTTGATTTGTGCGTGGGGGGTATTTGCGGAGAGAGAGAGGATTTGAGCTGGAAGAGGGGATGAGGGGAGGGGAGATTTCAGCAGGGGGTGGATTTGTACCGGGAGGAGAGAGATTTATGCTTAGGGGTTAAGCATGCAGACTAGTGCTCATTATTTATTTTTTGTTGGGGGGGGGATTTTTGCTGACACATAATGCTCATAAATCTTGGGGGGGGGGGGGGGGGTTGCAGGTTGTCATGCTGGACATCTTATTTCATTACTGTGGCTCATTTAATAAAACGTAATGAACTCAGTGGGCCAGCATAACAGCCAGGCAACTAGCACTTTCAGAAAAAGGTTAGCAATGGCAGCCCTTTCTTATTGGGAGATTTATTTAAAAGGAAATGGCAGTAAAACTGTTGATTTTCCATTGCTAGTTACTGGGCCATTTAAAACAAACAAGATTACATGTCACGTATGGCATTTTGATATCTTTTTAAACGTGTAGCTTTGATTTAAATACCTGATGATCTGAAATTAATGTCCTTGTATAGGCACTATAGGGTGACAACACTCTGTCCCTGACTCCCCATTGTACCTCTGCATTGTCACTCTGTTGTCACAGGAAACCACAAGTTGCCATGTTAACACAGGCAGGGTCCACCCTTGTCACCATCAGAGAGCTGGCCCAAAGCAATAAGGTTCAAGCTAATGCTGAGCGCATATAGACAGGAAGTGGCTGAAAGAGGCTGGAGGGGGTCAGCAGCACTGAAATACAACAAAGAGGAAAAAAAATGGTGAAAAAAATGTGGCCATCGTTTATGGTACTTGACGCTTTAGCAAACTAAACATCATCCTGTTAGGGCTCACATGTTTTAATTTAGTACTTTTTAAATTACAGTAATACATATTATCTGTGAATAGATTTTTGTACCTTTTTTTACGTTTGGAAAACGATCTGCTGCGAGTGTCAATGTATTCCTAGCAACACTCCAAATGCAGATTGCTAAACACAGTGCTATGGTACCATGCAATCTCATGCAGTGTGTTTTTGAAAAGTAGTGCATGCACTACTTTTGGTTTGATCCATTGTGTTTTCAGCCCATTCAAATGAATGGCCTGAAAATCACACTGCACTGAATTGTGTGAACCGGCCCTTAATGTGTTCCTGTTAGAGAAATCTCCCCAAAACGAAGACATATGGCATCTCCTTGTTGATCACGCCTGCATGATGCCAGGGGCGTCCTGCGGTTATGTTCTGGGTATATACTGTATAACACTCCTGGTGGTGTTATGGTCTCACATGCTTTTTCTCCTGGGGATGCTGTAGATCACATTTGGACTAATTGTGACTGACCACCAATTGACTCATAAGGTATTCATTCTAATTCGGCTCCTTCTTCACTTTTTTACCCTTTCCTTGGTCTATGTAATTTATTGGGTTCAATTCTCTATGGCTTTTGCCATTATATTCACACTTTTCCACAACTTCACTCTTTTTCTTTGTGTTGTACTCTGGTACAATCTTTACCTCTTTCTTTTTGTATTTTATCTAGAGTCATAGGCTTATGCCAATTTGCAAGTAGCAATTTTCGCCATATAAGCAACTTACTATGGTTACAACTATTGGGCTCATTAGGCTTTATTTTAGTCTGGAGTCTCATTCACGTGCACTTTCACTGATCGTGTCTTTCTTTGGCTGTATCCATCCCAGTGGGGTCAATTTTCTATGTTCATTTTAATTTAGCAAGATTTTCACACTAATTCAGGCTCTGCTTTCTTGGGTGATGGCACTTTCGTATAATCCTTTTCCCACACTTCTCTCTATTTCCCTGATATACTAGGATTCCTAGGCTTATACTTATATGCAAGTAGCAATATCTATCATATAACAAATATATACTAATACTTTTTACAGAAAACCCTTGAAGTTGCTTTTTGCATCATTTTCAATTTACACATGGAGACCTATCCACTCCAGGAGTGTCCCATATGTGTGCCTTGGACACCCACAGGGTATGCCCCCACAGCTCCTGCGATAGACACATCTTCAGCCACCCTTAACCTCTAGCACCATAATTTTAACTTTGAGCTGATTTGTAAGTTATTAGGGGTCGATTTATATACCTTATTTTATTTTTTCCTTTTTTTTAATGCCCTTGGGCTAACTGTCAGATCACATTGGTATTTATACCTATATATTTTTTGCAGATTTATGTCCTGCATCTGCTCCTGAGGAAGTGGACCATATTCCAAAAAATGAGTTGAGCTTTTAGGATGCAATTATATCCTAATCATGCGTTGGAATTTCTTATAGATCATGTATTTTTAATCAGTTTGATGTCAGGGAATGCCTATCAGCTTATATTAACTTTTTTCTTTTTCATTTCTGTAATATGTTATGTTTTATCTGTATACTTATGAATTAATAAATATGCCACCGTGCATCTTTGTCACATGCCTCATTCAAAGTCCCAACTCTCTCCTTTTTATCAAATTACAGGGATAGAGGCGCATGACCTCTTGATCATGTGCTTCATTTAAAGTCCCAATTACCCCCTCCTATAAACAACTGATGGAAACTCTAACCCTTTAACCCTTCCTTGCCCTATCCAAAACCAAAAAAGGTTTAACTGAAATTTGAAGTGATAGTCAGGGCCGATCCTGGACGGGGTGCACGAGGTGCAGTGCACCTGGGCGGCACAGAGGTGGGGGCACTAAAGCGCCAGAGTGCTCCCCTCCCTCCTCCTCCTCTTCTCCTTGTCCGTAGATGGCTCTCTCCGCCAGTCACCGCAGCCGCCGCTTTGTTTATTGCCGAAGCCCATCCCCCCTCCCTCCTCCTGTCAGAGGAGGAGAGCGGAAACAGCCAGAGATCGGAGAGGCTGTGTCTCTGTGTGCAGAGAGACCAGCCGCGCAGTGATGTCACTGGGGGTGGGTGGGGGCGGCCCGTTCCCGACGTGTTCCAGTTCTCCTCCTCCTGTGTAACTTCCGCCTACTGCCCAAGCCTGACACGCTCTGTTCTTCACCCGGGCGGCGTGGCTGCACACTGTCTTCTCCTCTCCAGCTGCCGCCCGGGTGTTTTTTACTTAGCTTAATGTAGGGAGTGGGGGGGTGGTTTGTCGGGGGTCTATACTAATGGAGGGGGGTTTGTCCTGGGGGGTCTATACTAATGGAGGGGGGGTTTGTCCTGGGGGAGTCTATACTAATGGAAGGGGGTTTGTCCTGGGGGGGTCTGTACTAATGGAAGGGGTGTAGTTTGTTCTGGGGGGTCTGTACTAATTGGTTTGTTCTGGCGGGTCTGTACTAATGGAGGGGAGGGTGGTTTGTCCAGGGGGGTCTATATTAATGAAGGGGGGGTGGTTTGTCCTGGGGGGGTCTGTACTAATGGAGGGGGGTGGTTTGTCCAGGGGGGTCTATACTAATGGAGGGGGGGTGGTTTGTCCTGGGGGGGTCTGTACTAATGGAGGGGGGTGGTTTGTCCTGGAGGGTCTGTACTAATGGTGGGGGGAGTGGTTTGTCCTGGGGGGGTCTGTACTAATGGAGGGGGGGTGGTTTGTCCTGGAGGGTCTGTACTAATGGTGGGGGGGGTTTGTCTTGGGGGGTCTGTACTAATGGAGGGGGGGTGGTTTGTCCTGGGGGGGTCTGTACTAATGGAGGGGGGTGGTTTGTCCTGGGGGGGTCTGTACTAATGGAGGGGGGTGGTTTGTCCTGGGGGGGTCTGTACTAATGGTGGGGGGGTGGTTTGTCCAGGGGGTCTGTACTAATGGAGGGGGGTGGTTTGTTCTGGGGGTCTGTACTAATGGAGGGGGGGTGCTTTGTTTTGGGGGGTCTGTACTAATTTAGGGGGGGTGGTTTGTCCGGGGGGTCTGTACTAATGGAGGGGGGTGGTTTGTTCTGGGGGTCTGTACTAATGGAGGTGGGGTGGTTTGTCCTGGGGGGGTCTATACTAATGGGGGGTGGTTTGTCCAGGGGGGTCTGTACTAATGTAGGGGGGTTTGTCTGGGGGTCTGTACTAATGGAGGGGGGTGGTTTGTTCTGGGGGTCTGTACTAATGGAGGGGGGTGGTTTCTCCTGGGGGGGTCTGTACTAATGGAGGGGGGTTGTTTGTCCCGGGGGGTCTGTACTAATGGAGAGGGGGTGATTTGTCCCGGGGGTCTGTACTAATGGAGGGGGGTGGTTTGTTCTGGGGGGGTCTGTACCAATAGAGAGGGTGGTTTGTTTTGGGGGATCTGTACTAATGGAGGGGGTGGTTCTGTACTAATGGAGGGGGGTGGTTTGTCCTGAGGGGGGTCTGTACTAATGGAGGGGGGTGGTTCTGTACTAATGGAGGGGGGTGGTTTGTCCTGAGGGGGGTCTGTACTAATGGAGGCGGTTGGTTTGTTCAGGGGGGGTCTGTACTAATGGAGGAGGAGTGGTTCTGTACTAATGTGGGGGGGTGGTTTGTTCTGGGGGGGTCTGTACTAATGGGGGGGTGGTTCTGTACAAATGGAGGGGGGGTTGTCCTGAGGGGGGTTTGTACTAATGGAGGGGTGGTTGGTGGTCTATACTGATAGAGGGGGGTGTTTTGTCCTGGGGGGGTCTATACTGATTGGGGGTCTGTACTGAGGGAGGGGTTTATACTTAGTGAGGGGTCTGCACTGTACTAATGTAGGGGGGGTGGTTTGTTCTGGGGGGGTCTGTACTAATGGGGGGGTGGTTCTGTACAAATGGAGGGGGGGTTGTCCTGAGGGGGGTTTGTACTAATGGAGGGGTGGTTGGTGGTCTATACTGATAGAGGGGGGTGTTTTGTCCTGGGGGGGTCTATACTGATTGGGGGTCTGTACTGAGGGAGGGGTCTATACTTAGTGGAGGGGGGTCTGTACTGAGGGGCGACTATAGTTGGTGGAGGGGGGTGATACCATGTTTTACCGCACCAGGTGACACCCCTCTCCCTCTCCTCTTCGCGCTTGCTGCTGTACCAGTGAGCGACGCACTATGTTTCTTCCCCCGGCTTCATATCGGCCAGGGAAGAAAAAAAAAGGAGCAAAGAAGAGGATTGTGGGACATGTAGTCCCGAGGACTGGCAGCCCCACTGTAACACGGAAACTGCAGCCCACACAGCATGCTCAGCTGAGTGGGAGAGAGAGAGAGAGCCAGGAGCCTGGGAAAGCTTTCAGGGAAGTACACCCAGGACTCCAGAGAGAGAGGACAGTGCTGAGGGAACACCATCAGAGAGAGAATTTCGCTGCCCTGCGCCACCAGAGGGAAAGTCACACAGCCTAGCGCCATCCCTGGCGGATAAAGGAATGGAGTAATTACCAGAATACAGATCCTGGTGCTACCCAGCAGTGTCGCTACGGGCAATTCTGACTCCTGATCAGAGGAACCGTTGCCTTATCGCTGGGTCAGGTGAGAGGGCCGATTAGCCATTATCTACTAATGTCCATAGGAACTGCAGTCTCTGACCATCTCTTGTAACATGTCTGCAGTCTCTGACCATCTCTTGTATTATGTCTGCAGTCTGACCATCTACTGTATTATGTCTGCAGTCTCTGACCATCTCCTGTACTATGTCTGCAGTCTCTGACCATCTCCTGTATTATATCTCCAGTCTCTGACCATCTCTTGTATCATGTCTGCATTCTCTGACCATCTCCTGTATTATATCTCCAGTCTCTGACCATCTCTTGTATGTCTGCATTCTCTGACCATCTCTTGTATTATGTCTGCAGTCTCTTATCATCTCCTGTATTATATCTCCAGTCTCTGACCATCTCCTGTAGTATGTCTGCAGTCTCTGACCATCGCTTGTAACATGTCTGCAGTCTCTGGCCATCTCCTGTAGTATGTCTGCAGTCTCTGGCCATCTCCTGTAGTATGTCTGCAGTCTCTGGCCATCTCCTGTAGTATGTCTGCAGTCTCTGACCATCTCCTGTAGTATGTCTGCAGTCTCTGACCATCCCCTGTATTATGTCTGCAGTCTCTGACCATCTCCTGTATTATGTCTGCAGTCTCCGACCATCTCCTGTAATATGCCTGCATTCTCTGACCATCTCCTGTACTATGTCTGCAGTCTCTGACCATCTCTTGTAAGATGTCTGCAGTCTCTGACCATCTCTTGTATCATGTCTGCAGTCTCTGACCATCTCTTGTAACATGTCTGCAGTCTCTGACCATCTCTTGTATCATGTCTGCAGTCTCTGACCATCTCTTGTATTATGTCTGCAGTCTCTGACCATCTTCTGTAGTATGTCTGCAGTCTCTGACCATCTCTTGTATCATGTCTGCAGTCTCTGACCATCTCTTGTATTATGTCTGCAGTCTCTGGCCATCTCTTGTAACATGTCTGCAGTCTCTGACCATCTTCTGTACTATGTCTGCAGTCTCTGACCATCTTCTGTACTATGTCTGCAGTCTCTGACCATCTCCTGTACTAAGATTGCAGTCTCTGACCATCTCTTGTAACATGTCTGGGGGCCCTTTCTAACAGACTCTCTAACAGAAGCCCTCTCTGTGTGCATCAGAGAGACTCCCCTCCAGGTCTCATTAGTGTAAGCTCTTCCTGTATTTTCTTTATTGTTAAAAGATCATGGGAGGATCCTAGGGTAACGAAGACTTCTTAGGGGAGCATCTGTGTTTGAGTCATTGCCATAGTAACATTTGTAAATGGGAGGAGTTGGTAAGATGACCACGCCCACGTGGGGGCGCCAGAAATATTTCTGCACCCAGGCGTCTGTGACCCTAGGATCGGCCCTGGTGATAGTAAAGGTATTTTTTTTAAAATAATAAACATGCCATACTTATCTGCTCTGTGCAATGATTTTGCACAGAGCAGCAATGATCCTCCTCTACTCGGGTCCCTTGCTGGTGCTTCTGGCTCCACCTCTTCTCTGAGTGCCCCCATAGCAAACCACTTGCAGTAGGGGCACTCGTGCATGCTCGCTCCCGAGCCACACTCGGTGTGTCCATAAGACACACAGAACAGGACTCGGCCTCACCCCTGTTCCCTCCTAACTGGCTGTGGGCTGTGATTGACAGCAACGGGAGCCATCAGCTAATCAGGAGGCAGAGACCCAGGAGATCAGCCGCACTCATGCACATCGCTAGAATGCGTTCTGGCTTGGGTGAGTATTAGGGGGGGGCTGCATACTTAAGGTATTCTACCTTCATGCTTAGAATGCATGAAGGTAAAAATCCTTCAGCCTTTAGAACCACTTTAAGGATGGCTCAACGGAGTTGTTCCATAAACTGCACACCGTTGTATAACAAAACAACACAGTTATGCAACTCATGTATTTAACAATTGCTTGGCTGTGCTGTACACCCATATCTGTTTTTCCTAGAATAAGACATAATAGAGAATTTCCTTTTCTTTGATGACTTAAGTCTGTCAAGTCTAGTTTCATAACTGTAGTTTCATAGTCCGGTCTAGTTTCATTATTTTATTGTGTTGAAGGAAGCCGCCTTTCACTGAGAAAGCTCAGCTATAGAAATGAACTGAACAATATAGCAGGCTAAGACATCTTTTCAGTAACAGATGAGACCCTGGATTACATATCATTTAACTCTTTACTGCAACACAACTAGAATGTTTTATTAGATTCTCTTACTCTATCATAAGGACTGGTTTCTTCTACAAGCTCAAATAGAATTTCTAGCGACCATATTACTAATGCCCAGGGATTTTTTTCTCAGAGAAAAGGTGCAGGAACTTACCCCCCTTCCCTAGGTCACACCCATCTCTGCCCCCTATCCACCCCCTAGAACCACCCCCTAGGACCACCCGTTGTCTCCACCCCTACACACCTAGCACCGCCCCCTTAGAGAACCCCCTAGAGAGCAGGAAACCAAGTATATTTAGGGGGATATATGACACATTTTTGTATAGAATTTGTTAATAAAAAGCAATGAAAGTAAAATGTACAAAACATTAGAAATATCCAGTAACCAAAGTAATCTCAGAGGCACTTTCAGATATCCCCATATTCAGCAAGAGACAGCCCACACACACACATACATACATATATACACACATACACACAGCAAGAGACAGCTCATATATATATATATATATATATATATATATATATATATATATATATATAGAGACAACCCGCATATATATATATATATATATATATATATATATATATATATATATATATCCAGCAAGGGACAGCCCACATATATATGTATATATATATATATATATATATATATATATATATATATATATATATCCAGCAAGAGAAGGGCCCACATATATACATATATATATATATATATATATATATATATATATATATATATACACACACACACAGCAAGAGACAGCCCACATATATATATCCAGCAAGAGACAGCCCACATATATATATCCAGCAAGAGACAGCCCACATATATATATCCAGCAAGAGACAGCCCACATATATATATCCAGCAAGAGACAGCACACATATATATATCCAGCAAGAGACAACCCACATATATATATATACACAGCAAGAGACAGCCCACACACATATATATATATATATATATATATATATATATATATATATATATATATATATATATATATACACAGCAAGAGACGCCCCACGTATATATACAGTCAGGTCCATAAATATTGGGACATCGACATAATTCTAATCTTTTTGGCTCTATACACCACCACAATGGATTTGAAATGAAACGAACAAGATGTGCTTTAACTGCAGACTTTCAGCTTTAATTTGAGGGTATTTACATCCAAATCAGGTGAACGATGTAGGAATTACAACAGTTTGTATATGTGCCTCCCACTTTTTAAGGGACCAAAAGTAATGGGACAATTTGCTGCTCAGCTGTTCCATGGCCAGGTGTGTGTTATTCCCTCATTATTCCATTTACAAGGAGCAGATAAAAGGTCCAGAGTTCATTTCAAGTGTGCTATTTGCATTTGGAATCTGTTGCTGTCAACTCTCAATATGAGATCCAAAGAGCTGTCACTATCAGTGAAGCAAGCCATCATTAGGCGAAAAAAACAAAACAAACCCATCAGAGAGATAGCAAAAACATTAGGTGTGGCCAAATCAACTGTTTGGAACATCCTTAAAAAGAAAGAACGCACCGGTGAGCTCAGCAACACCAAAAGACCCGGAAGACCATGGAAAACAACTGTGGTGGATGACCGAAGAATTCTTTCCCTGGTGAAGAAAACACCCTTCACAACAGTTGGCCAGATCAAGAACACTCTCCAGGATGTTGGTGTATGTGTGTCAAAGTCAACAATCAAGAGAAGACTTCACCAGAGTGAATACAGAGGATTCACCACAAGATGTAAACCATTGGTGAGCTTCAAAAACAGGAAGGCCAGATTAGAGTTTGCCAAACAACATCTAAAAAAGCTTTCACAGTTCTGGAACAACATCCTATGGACAGATGAGACCAAGATCAACTTGTACCAGAGTGATGGGAAGAGAAGAGTATGGAGAAGGAAAGGAACTGCTCATGCTCAAAGCATACCACCTCATCAGTGAAGCATGGTGGTGGTAGTGTCATGGCGTGGGCATGTATGGCTGCCAATGGAACTGGTTCTCTTGTATTTATTGATGATGTGACTGTTGACAAAAGCAGCAGGATGAATTCTGAAGTGTTTCGGGCAATATTATCTGCTCATATTCAGCGAAATGCTTCAGAACTCATTGGATGGCGCTTCACAGTGCAGATGGACAATGACCCGAAGCATACTGCAAAAGCAACCAAAGACTTTTTTAAGGGAAAGAAGTGGAATGTTATGCAATGGCCAAGTCAATCACCTGACCTGAATCCGATTAAGCATGCATTTCACTTGCTGAAGACAAAACTGAAGGGAAAATGCCCCAAGAACAAGCAGGAACTGAAGTCAGTTGCAGTAGAGGCCTGGCAGAGCATCACCAGGGATGAAACCCAGCGTCTGGTGATGTCTATACATTCCAGACTTCAGGCTGTAATTGACTGCAAAGGATTTGCAACCAAGTATTAAAAAGTGAAAGTTTGATGGATGATTGTTAATCTGTCCCATTACTTTTGGTCCCTTAAAAAGTGGGGGGCACATATACAAACTGTTGTAATTCCTACACCGTTCACCTGATTTGGATGTAAATACCCTCAAATTAAAGCTGAAAGTCTGCAGTTAAAGCACATCTTGTTTGTTTCATTTCAAATCCAATGTGGTGATGTATAGAGCCAAAAAGATTAGAATTGTGTCGATGTCCCAATATTTATGGACCTGACTGTGTGTATATATATATATATATATATATATATATATATATATCCAGCAAGAGACAGCCCACATATATATATATATATATATATATATATATATATATATATATATATATATATACACACAGCAAGAGACAGCCCACATATATATATCCAGCAAGAGACAGCCCACATATATATACACAGCAAGAGACAGCCCACACATATATATATATATATATATATATATATATATATATATCCAGCAAGAGACAGCCCACATATATATATATAGATATATATATATATATATATATATATATATATATATATATATATATATATATACACAGCAAGAGACAGCCCACATATATATATATATATATATATATATATATATATATATATATATATATATATATATCCAGCAAGGGACAGCCCACATATATATATATATATATATATATATATTTATGGTCGGAGCCCTATGTCCGATATGGACATAGATAACACTTATAGTAAAGATAAGACTTACCATCGGAAATAGACCTGAAAGTGTGGACTTACCATATGAAATGGACCTGAAAGTGTGCCTTGGTCTAATGGCCGGTATGCCAAAATAAGGGGGCATACCCTGGTTTAATAAATGATTATTCTGTAAGAGAAATGAATGAAATGAATAGTTGAGAAATGCTGTGAAATGGGGATGGGAGGGTGGGTATCGCGCACAGGAAACCGACAAGCACCACAGGTGAGCGGGCTGCCTAAATACCCCCCGGGCTCCTCCCATAAATTCAGGCCACCACACTGGCCTTCCTACTTATGGTCGGAGCCCTATGTCCGATATGGACATAGATAACACTTATAGTAAAGATAAGACTTACCATCGGAAATAGACCTGAAAGTGTGGACTTACCATATGAAATGGACCTGAAAGTGTGCCTTGGTCTAATGGCCGGTATGCCAAAATAAGGGGGCAAAAACATTCAGGTAGGGTTATAATTTTATTGGTTTTCAGATATTTATTGGGCCAATTTGGAGAATGCCTGTGCCATCTCTACTTGAGGATTGGGGATATACCGGGCGAAGCAGGCTGATTTCCACCTGCCTAGTCTTCTGATGATGTGGTCTGGAACCCCGTGGCGGGACGCTGCGGAGGCTGCTCCGATGCGAAAGGAGTGTCCGGAATACTGACTAGGGTTAAGGTGAAGATTGCGGAGAAGTATCCTTATGTGTTTCACAAACTGAGAGGCGCTTAAGGGTTTAACTGGGAATGGTAGAAGGGGACTGCTGTCTGGTTGCTCAGGCAGGAGTGACAGGAGTCGGTTGAGTACAGCGACTGGACACCAGCTGTTGTTGGTTTTGTAGAGGTGAATGTTCACTCCTGAGCCCGTTTGCTGGGTTTTAGAGACCTCGAGGTGCAGGATGAAATGGTCTTGGTATCGAAGCAAGTGCCGTCTGCATAGTACTTGGTCTGTGGGTTTGTTAGAGGTGAATTCGCCAGGTCGCAAGAACCCATAGTAAGCTAAATATACGGCTGCTTGCAAGACCGTGCTGGGGAGCAGACCGAATGGTGAAGTAGCCAGAATAGTTGACATGTCCCTAAAGATGGGCCCCGTAATGGGTAAGCGCTTGGTGCTGATGACTGGTTGTTGTTTCTGAATGCCCCTTAGGATGGCTCGTATAGCGTGTGATGAGAACAGTGAAGATTTCGTGGGGTCTTCAAGCGTCAAGAAATGTTGAATGCCGGCTAGGTATAGCCGAATGGTATTGTAGGATAAGGCCAGCTGCGTGTGACAGTGTGCAGTGAAGGCCAGTACCTGTTTGACATCTGTTGGTCCTTTACGGCAGGATGTGATGAATTTATTGAACGCCTTCCAAGCTGTCTGGTAGGCTTTGAGTGTGTTGTGAGAGAGTGAATGATTGATGAGTTGCGTTGCTCTGTGTAAATGTTGAACTAGTCCAGGGTCAGTTGTGACCAGACAGGGATAGGGGCCGACATTGGTTCGGCATCGGGAACCTGTTCAAAAAAGGAGGTGTAATTAAAACGTGACAGTGCGTCAGCAGCTAAGTTGTATCTGCCGGGAATAAATGCACAGTGTATATTAAACTGACGCTGTAAGGACAGTTGTACCAATCTGCGCAGGAAGGACATGACTGCTAGGGACTTGGACCTGCCTCTGTTGATGATGTCTGCTGTGGTCTGGTTGTCGGTGGTGAAGACTACGGTTTGTCCTGTCCAGTGGTGGCCCCAGAGCTGTGCAGCTGCCACTATGGGATAAAGTTCAAAGAGGGCAGATGTTTGAGTAAAGCCGGGTATCAACAGTATCTGTTGAGGCCAGGGTCCTGAAAACCAATGGTGGCCAAAAATTGCCGCGAAACCTGTGGAGGCTGCAGCGTCTGTCACTACCTGGGGTGACAGGGGCGAAACCACGGGTATAAATAGGGATATGCCATTCCAGGCAGACAAGAATTCCTCCCACATAGATAGGTCCGCTATAGCTGCGGAGTCTAGATTTAAGATCTGATCGGGGTCTTGAGTTTCTGACAGGAATCTAAGCAGGCGTGATACAAAGGTGCGGCCTTGTGGAATAATTCGCATGGCGAAATTAAGCATTCCCAGGAGAGATTGTAACTGCTTTTTGGTACAGCCCTTGGTGTGTGTGAATTCGTGAAGGACCGCCCTAATGCGTGTTAGTTTGTCGAGGGGGAGACTGGCTTGCATAGCGCAGGTATCCAAGCTGACCCTGAGAAAGGTGATGATGTGTGCTGGGCCGTCGACTTTGTGCTCGGCGATGGGAACATTGAGGTTTCCGAATATCACTCTGAGTTTGTCGAGGTCTCCTGGGGGCTTGCTGGGAGGTTCTATTAGTAGGAAGTCATCCAGGTAATGGATGACTTCTTGGCATTGACCCTTGTGTAACAGTATCCAAACAAGGGACTGAGCGAACGTGTCGAAGAGCCACGGACTACTCTTTGAACCGAAGGTCAGTTTTGTGGCAAAATAATATGCCTCCTTCCACTTGATGCCATGCCAGCACCAAAGGGATGGGTGGATGGGCAGGAGCTTGAAGGCATCCGAGATGTCGGCTTTGGAGAGCCAGGCACCTGTACCTGCTTTGATGATTGCTTGTATTGCCCTGTCGACGGAGGAATATTTTAGGGAAAACTCTTCGGAGGGGATCAGGGAATTGAGACTGGGGATGTGGGAAGAATGAGGCGCAGACAGGTCGTACACCAAACGCAATTTATTCGTGAACTTGCCCTTGACAAGCCCAATAGGGCTGACTCTCCATGTGCTGAAAGGGGGGCAAGTGAAAGGGCCTATAACGTACTCTCGATCTACCTCTGCTTGTAAGAGCTGATCTATGGCTTGTTCGTCAATGGCTGCTGAACGAAGATTGGCACATTCGTGAGTACTGTGGGGTAGTGAAATGAGGCCGGTGTGAAAGCCTGCTGTGAAGCCTTGGATAAGGTAGGTGGCCAGAGAAGGGGTGGGATGTGAGGTGAGGTACAGTCCTAACCATAAGAGGTTGATCCGGCTTAGTCATGCCCTCTTGTGTTGTTTGACTTCACACAAATTTCTCTTTGGCATAAGGTGCAGATGTGGAGTAGGCGGCACTGGCTGAAGTTGCAGGACCCGTAGTTGTAGTTATTACAGATGGCTGCCCCTCCCACGGTTCGGACTGGGCGTCCGAATTTGTCCACCTGAGGCGTTAGTTCAGGGGGCGACTGACCCTGAATTGTACCCGAGGTAGAGGGAAACTCGAAGGGCCATCTGATCGCCGCATTGGCGCACCAGGTGGCAGTGTGGGTGGAGGACTGACAAATCGCACACAGAGGTGAGCGTAAGCCGGCAAAGTGGCGGCAGAAGAGCTCTGTGTCCATGAGACTCCAATTTGTCCTAGTCTGGAACTGTGTGAGTCTGGCGGCGGCCTTAGCGGAAAAGGAACGGTGGTAATCATAAAATGCAAATCCTCCATACTTGTAGCCCAAGTCTACTACCGTATGGAGATACAAGTCCAGCTCTTCCCGTCTGCTGGGGGTAGCTGAGCATAGGACATCTCTGAGCATGCCAAAGGCCAGGGTAAATTCTGGGACCGATAACTTGCGGTTCAATCTGGGATCTTTGGCTTTAAGGACCACCGATATGTCACCCCAGGAGTAGGCCTTATTTTCTGCCAGATCGTGTACGGAAATAAGGAGAGAGGCCAGGTTGATGTCCCTGCCGTCCAAAATGTCCTTCCTGATACTGGTTGGGACTGGGGCTCCAGCCTGAGGTACCTGCAGGAAGAGGTGTCAAGGTTTGAGTTGCGGTTGGGTCGGGGACAGCCGTGGCCGGTCGAGCCTCCAGGAGTGCCACCCTGGTTTGGACGTCTGTGACTGAGGTAGACAAGGATGACACCATCGTGTGTAATTGTGAGATAGCTGATGATATTGACTGGAGGGATGCCTGTTGGGTACTGGGTCCTGCTGCTGGTTGGGGAAAGAGGAGTTTGAAGAGCTCGCCTTTCCTCGCTGTGGCGGGGAAGGGCACACCTCTGCGTCTTAGCTCTGCCGTCAGTTTGGGGATAGTCCATCCCCTGAGGGACTGCACGCTGCCGCTCTCTGAGACCGGGGAAGGTGACAGAGGGGCCGTGAAGTCTTCGCTGCCGGCCTGAGACATAGTTGATCTGGTGAGAATCTCCTGTCTTGAGCTCTTATTTTCCGGTTGACTGTAACCTATTGGGGGTGACATGAATTTCAAGTTTTTCTTTGATCCCCTGAGTCATACTTACCCGACTTATCCTCCCATTCTTCTCTTTTTTTTTTTTTTTTTACCTGGGGGGATATCGTCCAACCTGGTGCAGGGTGAACCTACTGAACTTTGACTGACCTAGAGAAAATAAAAGGTGATAATTCGTGAAGGGATTGCTAACTAACTTGAAGCAACGATTTGTATGGTGCTTGCAAACTTGTGACAATGAAATGATTCGAAATGTTTGCCTTGATTATGAAATGAATGAACTCCATGACAGAGGTCCGGCCTGGTCGTGTCGTGACTGATCCGACCGTGAACTGGGCTCTGGAGCATGTACTGAAATGAGGCAACTGAAAAACATTGGTGCACACCGGGACAAATCGGTGCATGTTTGATGCATCTGGATTCGAATCGGAGCGCAGTATGAAATGAAATGAGAGAAATGTTTACCTTGACCGAGGCTTGAATTGGTTGTGCCGTATTTTGCGACTGGCAACTAACCGAGCTCTGGTATAGGTATGGATACGGCCGAAACAAGTGAGGCATTCCGTGACGAATCGGTGCATCTCAGATGCGACTGGTTTCGAAACGATGATGCGCTGTGGGAGTGAAATGGTAGTAATTGCATGACAGAGATACGGATCAGTCGCCCGATATCTGCGACTAGCTATGATCCGGACTCTGGAGCATGTTTGAGAAATGAGGCCGAGCCCTGGGGCACGCCGTAACGAATCGGTGCATGGAAGATGCGACTGGATTCGAAGCGGAGCGCGGTAAGTGCAGGTGTAACATATCGTTTGCCATGACGGAGGCGCAAATCGGTCGTGCTGTTGTAGCGACTGGCTACGAATCGGACTCCGAAGCATGTACTGAAATGTGGCCAATCCTGGGGCACGCCGAGACGAATCAGTGCATCTCCATGCGACTGAATTCATGTCGGAACATGATACGTGGTAATGAAATGATGACTATGACAGAGGTACGAATGACTGAAAATAACGTAACTCTGGAGCATGTACTGAAATGAGGCCGTAACTACTGGGGCACACCGGAGCGAATCGGTGCATCTTTTCAGGTGCGACTGGATTCGAATCGGAGCGCGGTAGGTGACTGAAATGAGAAATGATTGAAATGATTTGAAATGTTAGAAATGAGTTTAGAAATGTTTCAGAAATGAGGCATGGTTGGCATCGAACTGACTTGATCCGATAGATTAGAGAATTGCGACTCGCTGTGGCTGTCTACAGACGTATATGAAATCACTGACATGCTAGAAATGAAGCGACGTCTGCGTCGCGGTGGTTTTCTCGAGTAAGGCGAATGGTAAAATAACGATAGTACGAGTGAAACGAAAATTTGAAATCACGTTTAGTGACATGTAATGAAAACGAAAAACAAAGTCCGACGGGACCCTACCTGCGACAGCCAAGCCAGACGCGTGGTACGAACTACAAACGGAAAACACGGACTTTGAAAGTTTTGACCACGGAAATAACGAATACGGGAACTTGCGAGGCAAGAACTTGCGGACGATGGTATTTCGAATAGTCGGCCTAGTGACGTATCCTATCGCGCACAGGAAACCGACAAGCACCACAGGTGAGCGGGCTGCCTAAATACCCCCCGGGCTCCTCCCATAAATTCAGGCCACCACACTGGCCTTCCTACATATATATATATATATATATATATATATATATATATATATATGGGCTGTCTCTTGCTGGATATATATGTGGTCTGTCCTTGCTGCATATATACAGTCAGGTCCATAAATATTGGGACATCGACACAATTCTAATCTTTTTGGCTCTTTACAACACCACAATGGATTTGAAATTAAACGAACAAGATGTGCATTAACTGCAGACTTTCAGCTTTAATTTGAGGGTATTTACATCCAAATCAGGTGGATGGTGTAGGAATTACAACAGTTTGTATATGTGCCTCCCACTTTTTAAGGGACCAAAAGTAATGGGACAATTGGCTGCTCAGCTGTTCCATGGCCAGGTGTGTGTTATTCCCTCATTATCCCATTTACAAGGAGCAGATAAAAGGTCCAGAGTTCATTTCAAGTGTGCTATTTGCATTTGGAATCTGTTGCTGTCAACTCTCAATATGAGATCCAAAGAGCTGTCACTATCAGTGAAGTAAGCCATCATTAGGCTGAAAAAACAAAACAAACCCAGCAGAGAGATAGCAAAAACATTAGGTGTGGCCAAATCAACTGTTTGGAACATCCTTAAAAAGAAAGAACGCACAGCTCAGCACACCAACAGTCCCGGAAGACCACGGAAAACAACTGTGGTGATTGACCGAAGAATTCTTTCCCTGGTGAAGAAAACACCCTTCACAACAGTTGGCCAGATCAAGAACACTCTCCAGGAGGTAGGTGTATGTGTGTCAGAGTCAACAATCAAGAGAAGACTTCACCAGAGTAAATACAGAGGGTTCACCCCAAGATGTAAACCATTCAAAAAGCCTCAAAAACAGGAAGGCCAGATTAGAGTTTGCCAAACAACATCTAAAAAAGCTTTCACAGTTCTGGAACAACATCCTATGGATAGATGAGACCAAGATCAACTTGTACCAGAGTGATGGGAAGAGAAGAGTATGGAGAAGGAAACAAACTGCTCATGATCCAAAGCATACCACCTCATCAGTGAAGCATGGTGGTGGTAGTGTCATGGCGTGGGCATGTATGGCTGCTAGTGGAACTGGTTCTCTTGTATTTATTGATGATATGACTGCTGACAAAAGCAGCAGGATGAATTCTGAAATGTTTCGGGCAATATTATCTGCTCATATTCAGCAAAATGCTTCAGAACTCATTGGACGGCGTTTCACAGTGCAGATGGACAATGACCCGAAGCATACTGCAAAAGCAACCAAAGGGAAAGAAGTGGAATGTTATGCAATGGCCAAGTCAGTCACCTGACCTGAATCCGATTGAGCATGTATTTCACTCGCTGAAGACAAAACTGAAGGGAAAATGCCCCAAGAACAAGCAGAACCTAAAGACCGTTGCAGTAGAGGCCTGGCAGAGCATCACCAAGGATGAAACCCAGCGTTTGGTGATATTTATGCGTTCCAGACTTCAGGCTGTAATTAAAAAAGTGAAAGTTTGATGAATGATTGTTAATCTGTCCCATTACTTTTGGTCCCTTAAAAAGTGGGAGGCACATATACAAACTATTGTAATTCCTACACCGTTCACCTGATTTGGATGTAAATACCCTCAAATTAAAGCTGAAAGTGTGCAGTTAAAGCACATTCTTGTGGCGTATAGAGCCAAAAAGATTAGAATTGTGTAGATGTCCCAATATATATATATATGTATATATATATATATATATATATATATATATATATATATATATATATATACAGTGGCTTGCGAAAGTATTCGGCCCCCTTGAACTTTTCAACCTTTTGCCACATTTCAGGCTTCAGACATAAAGATATAAAATTTTTATTTTTTGTGAAGAATCACCAACAAGTGGGACACAATTGTGAAGTGTAACGAAATCTTTTGGATTTTTGAAACTTTTTTAACTAATAAAAAAATGAAAAGTGGGGCGTGCAAAATTATTCGGCCCCCTTGCGTTAATACTTTGAAGAGCCACCTTTTGCTGCGATTACAGCTGCAAGTCGCTTGGGGTATGTCTCTATCAGTTTTGCACATTGAGAGACTGAAATTCTTGCCCATTCTTCCTTGCAAAACAGCTCGAGCTCAGTGAGGTTGGATGGAGAGCGTTTGTGAACAGCAGTTTTCAGCTCTTTCCACAGATTCTCGATTGGATTCAGGTCTGGACTTTGACTTGGCCATTCTAACACCTGGATACGTTTATTTGTGAACCATTCCTTTGTAGATTTTGCTGTATGTTTGGGATCATTGTCTTGTTGGAAGATAAATCTCCGTCCCAGTTTCAGGTCTTTTGCAGACTCCAACAGGTTTTCATCCAGAATGGTCCTGTATTTGGCTGCATCCATCTTCCCCTCAATTTTAACCATCTTCCCTGTCCCTGCTGAAGAAAAGCAGGCCCAAACCATGATGCTGCCACCACCATGTTTGACAGTGGGGATGGTGTGATGAGCTGTGTTGCTTTTACGCCAAACATATCGTTTTGCATTGTGGCCAAAAAGTTCGATTTTGGTTTCATCGGACCAGAGCACCTTCTTCCACATGTTTGGTGTGTCTCCCAGGTGGCTTGTGGCAAACTTTAGACGAGACTTTTTATGGATATCTTTGAGAAATGGCTTTCTTCTTGCCACTCTTCCATAAAGGCCAGATTTGTGCAGTGTACGACTGATTGTTGTCCTATGGACAGACTCTACCACCTCAGCTGTAGTTCTCTGCAGTTCATCCAGAGTGATCATGGGCCCCTTGGCTGCATCTCTGATCAGTCTTCTCCTTGTCTGAGCTGAAAGTTTAGAGGGACAGCCAGGTCTTGGTAGATTTGCAGTGGTCTGATACTAATTCCATTTCAAAATGATCGCTTGCACAGTGCTCCTTGGGATGTTTAAAGCTTAGGAAATCTTTTTGTATCCAAATCCGGCTTTAAACTTCTCCACAACAGTATTACGGACCTGCCTGGTGTGTTCCTTGGTCTTCATGATGCTCTCTGCACTTTCAACAGAACCCTGAGACTATCACAGAGCAGGTGCATTTATACAGAGACTTGATTACACACAGGTGGATTCTATTTATCACCATCAGTCATTTAGGACAACATTGGATCATTCAGAGATCCTCGCTGAACTTCTGGAGTGAGTTTGCTGCACTGAAAGTAAAGGGGCCGAATAATTTTGCACGCACCACTTTTCAGTTTTTTAATTGCTAAAAAAGTTCAAAATATCCAATAGATTTCGTTCCACTTCACAATTGTGTCCCACTTGTTGGTGATTCTTCACAAAAAATTAAAATTTTATCTCTTTATGTTTGAAGCCTGAAATGTGGCAAAAGGTTGAAAAGTTCAAGGGGGCCGAATACTTTCGCAAGCCACTGTATATATATATATATATATATATATATATATATATATATATATATATATGTGGGCTGTCTCTTGCTGGATGTATATATGTGGGCTGTCTCTTGCTGGATATATATATATGTGGGCTGTCTCTTGCTGTGTATATATATATATGTATATATATATATATATATATATATATATATATATATATATATATATATATATATCCAGCAAGAGGCAGCCCACACATATATATATATATCAAGCAAGAGGCGGCCCACATATACAGTATCTCACAAAAGTGAGCACACCCCTCACATTTTCGTAACTATTTTATTATATCTTTTCATGTGACAACATGAAAAGATTACAGCACAGATTACAGCTGATTAGTTTCTAAGGGTTACAGCACATCATTACTGCTAACTGATTGGTTTCTGAAGGTTACAGAAAATCATTACCACGCAAGAGGCAGCCCACATATATATATATCAAGCAAGAGGCGGCCCACATATACAGTATCTCACAAAAGTGAGCACACCCCTCACATTTTCGTAACTATTTTATTATATCTTTTCATGTGACAACATGAAAAGATTACAGCACAGATTACAGCTGATTAGTTTCTAAGGGTTACAGCACATCATTACTGCTAACTGATTGGTTGCTGAAGGTTACAGAAAATCATTACCACTCACTGATTGGTTGTTAGAGGTTACAGCACATTATTGCTGCTAACTGATTGGTTGCCAGAGGTTACAGAATATCAGTACCACGCACTGACTGGTTGTTCACAGCACATCATTTTTGCTTGCTGGTTGGCTGCTAGAGGTTACAGCACACATTACGCTCACTAATTGCTAGGAGTTACAGCACATTATTACTGCTAACTGATGGTTGCTAGAGGTTACAGAAAATCATTACTGCTAACTGATTGGTTGCTAGATAGAATATGCTACAAACTCACAGCAGTCCCCTTGCCAAAGTAGAAGTGTTGTCTTGCACTGTAGCAGAATTTAACATGAGGCAGAAAAGATGGGGTTGATGAAGCCGACCAGGATCAGTTTCAAAACAGTACTGTCAATGATCACAACAAGAAGAGAGGCAGACATAAGTGAAGCTTTCACTGCTTTAGCCACTGAACTACAAGTATTCTCCCCCTTGGCTTTTTACCTATTTTGTTACATAACAGCCTTTAGTTCAATGTTTTTTTAATCTGAATTATATGTGATGGAGCAGAACACAATAGTCTAAGTTGGTGAAGTAAAATGAGAAAAATATATACATAAAACTATTTTTCAGAAATGAAAAACTGATAATTGGCATGTGCATATGTATTCACCCCCTTTGTTATGAAGCCCATAAAAAGCTCTGGTGCAACCAATTACCTTCAGAAGTCACATAATTAGTGAAATGATGTCCGCCTGTGTGCAATCTAAGTGTCACATGATCTGTCATTACATATACACACCTTTTTGAAAGGCCCCAGAGGCTGAAACACCTAAGCAAGATGCACCACTAACCAAACACTGCCATGAAGACCAAGGAACTGGTATAAGTCAGGGTTAGGTTATAAAAAAAATATCCAAATCTTTGATGATCACTAGGAGCACCATCAAATCTATCATAACCAAATGGAAAGAACATGGCACAACAGCAAACCTGCCAAGAGATGGCCGCACACCAAAACTCACGGACCGAGAAAGGAGGGCATTAATCAGAGAGGCAGCACAGAGACCTAAGGTAACCCCTGGAGGAGCTGCAGAGTTCCACAGCAGAGACTGGAGTATCTCTGTACATAGGGTGACTATAAGCCGTTCGCTCCATAGAGTTGGGCTTTATGGCAGAGTGGCCAGAAGAAAGTCATTACTTTCAGCAAAAAACAATATGGCACGTTTTGAGTTTGTGAAAAGGCATGTGGGAGACTCCCAAAATGTATGGAGGAAGGTGCTCTGGTCTGATGAGACTAAAATTGAACATTTTGGCCATCAAATAAAACGCTATGTCTGGCGCAAACCCAACACATCACCCAAAGAACACCCAAAGACTGGGAAACTGGTCAGGGGTAAGGGAAAGATGGATGGTGCTAAATACAGGGAAATTCTTGAGCAAAACCTGTACCACTCTGTGTGTGATTTGAGGCTAGGACGGAGGTTCACCTTCTAGCAGGACAATGACCCCAAACACACTGTTAAAGCAACACTTGAGTGGTTTAAGGGGAAACTTGTCAATGTGTTGGAGTGTTCTAGTTAAAGCCCAGACCTCAATGCAATAGAAAATCTGTGGTCAGACTTAAAGATTGCTGTTCACAATCACAAACCATCCAGTTTGAAGGAGTTGGAGCAGTTTTGCAAGGAGGAATGGGCAAAAATCCCAGTGGTAAGATGTGGCAAGCTCATAGAGACTTATCCAAAGTGACTTGAAGCTGTGATAGCCGCAAAAGGCGGCTCTACAAAGTAATGACTTTAGGGGGTGAATAGTTATGCACTTTGATTTTTTCTGTTCTTTTGTCCTATTTGTTGTTTTCCAAAACAAAAAAAAAAACATCTTCAAAGTTGTGAGCATGTTCTGTAAATTAAATTATGCAAATCCTCAAACAATCCATGTTAATTCCAGGTTGTGAGGCAACAAAACATGAAAAATGACAAGGGGGGTGATTACTTTTGCAAGGCACTGTATATCTCAGTAAGGCAAATGAGCCAATTCAGGCTGTTGAACATTCAAGCTGTCTGCTCATCCATGCTGACCAGTATGCACAGGCAGCACTGATAGTGTTAATAGTAAGCAGAGAAGGGCGATAATAGTTTAAACTTTAGCAGCTAAAACAGTGGATAACATCAGCTCAATTAATCACATACGCTCATTCAGAATCAGGATTCCCACTGCCCATCGGCTTTTGCACTCATCCATGCTGCCTGAGGAATGTAGTTGTCCACCCCCCCACCCCCCCACCCCCCCACGATAATCCCTCACTCCTCCGGTCCCTGAAGCTGCTTGTCACACTCGGCCAGCTCCGGTGTCAGTCATGATGCCACTTTCTGCTTCCTTTTCCCTTCAGCTGCATCTGCATTGTGGGAAGATGTTGGGCCCCACAACAATGTCTGGGCCAAGGGCAGCTGCCCCATTTGCCCCGCCTTAAATACGGCCCTGATACCATAAATTACACCCCAAAACACATTCTGCTACTCCTCCTGAGTATGGTGATACCACATGTGTGAGACTTTTACACAGCCTGGCCACATTGAGAGGTCCAACATGCAGGGAGCACCATCAGGCGTTCCAGGAGCATAAATTACACATCTAATTTCCTGACTACCTCTTGCACTTTTGAAGGCCCTGGAGCACCAGGACAATGGAAACGCCTCAAAAATTACCCAATTTTGGAAAGAAAACACCCCAACGTATATTCTATGAGGCATAATGAGTCTTTTGAACATGTCATTTTTTTCTACAAGTTTTTGGAAAATGAGGAAAGAAAATGAAAATGCTTTTTTTTTTACAGAAAGTTGTCCATTTATACAATATTTCTAACACATAGCATGTATATACCAAAAATTACACCCCAAAATAGATTCTCCTACTCCTCCTGAGTATGGCGACACCACATGTGTGAGACTTTTCTACAGCCTGGCCACATGCAGAGGCCCAACATGCAGGGAGCAGCATCAGGTGTTCTAGGGACATAGATTTCTAAAATCTAATTTGACTACCAAATACACTTTTGTGAGGCACTGTAGTGGCATGGATGAGAACTGATGTGGCATGGATGAGCATGAATGGGGATGGATGAGCCGTGGATGGGGATGGCTGAGCATGGTTGAGCCATAAGTGTGGATGGCTGAGTATGGCTGAGTATGGATGGGATGGCTGAGTACGGCTAAGTACAGCTGGGTATAGCTGAGTACGGCTGAGTACGGCTGAGTATGGATGGGATGGCTGAGTACGGCTGAGTATGGCTGAGTACGGCTGAGTATGACTGGGTATGGCTGAGTACGGCTGGGTATGGCTGAGTATGGCTGGGTATGGCTGAGTACGGCTGAGTACGGCTGGGTATGGCTGAGTATGGCTGGGTATGGCTGAGTATGGCTGAGTACGGCTGAGTACGGCTGAGTATGGCTGGGTATGGCTGAGTATGGATGGGATGGCTGAGTATGGCTGAGTATGGCTGAGTATGGCTGGGTATGTCTGAGTATGGATGGGATGGCTGAGTACGGCTGAGTACGGCTGGATATTGCTAAGTATGGCTGGGTATCGCTGAGTATGGCTGGGTATTGCTGAGTACGGCTGGGTATGGCTGAGTATGGATGGGATGGCTGAGTATGGCTGAGTATGGCTGCGTACGGCTGAGTATGGCTGGGTATGTTTGAGTATGGATGGGATGGCTGAGTACAGCTGGATATTGCTGAGTATGGCTGGGTATCGCTGAGTATGGCTGGGTATTGCTGAGTATGGCTTGGTATCACTGAGTATGGCTGGGTATCACTGAGTATGGCTGGGTATGGCTGAGTATGGCTGGGTATGACTGGGTATGGCTGAGTATGGCTGGGTATGGCTGAGTACGGCTAGGTATCGCTGAGTATGGCTGGGGATGGATGGATGGATGATAATTGCTCAGTGTAGATGGCTGAGCACGGATAGATGGATGAGTATGACAGAGGGATGGCTAAGCATGGATGGATGGATGATTATTGCTGAGTGTGGATGGCTGAGCATGGATGGATGAATGAGTATGACAGAGGGATGACTGAGGATGAATGGATGGATGAGTATTGCTGAGTATGGATGGCTGAGCATGACAGAGGGATGGCTGAGTATGGATGGATCGATGAGTCCCTGAATTGGCACAGAGCAGCGCTGTGGGCACTACAGATCCAGCCCACAGCGCTGCTGCAACCGATCTCTCCCATCTCTGCTCACACTATACCGATCGGTACAGAGAGGGGAGAGAGGAACCGGACATGACGCCGGTTTTTTAACAAGTGATCGCTCCGTCATTTGACGGAGCGATCACGTTGTAAACGGCCGCTGTCAGAGGACCCGGCAGTCACGGATATTCCCGGGTGCGCGTCAATGTACTCCTCCCAGAGTTATTGAGCCGCGCTGTAGCCGTCATTCGGCTATGGCCCGGTGGTTAAGTGGTTAAGAGACACATATCTAAAAAGCAAGACAACAATGACAGTTAAACAATTACCGAAAGCAGTCTTGGTCTGGCAGTCAGGAGTCTCAGGAAAGGACAGGGCAGGACAGTACACCACACGGCAACTCTTACTCACAAAAGGAACATCCGCTCTACTACAGGGAGAGGCGGAGTGCAGCTGATATCCCCTCTCTTAAGGCTGCAGCTGGAACTATAGAAGCTGTGTCGGCTTATGCGGCTGTCAGCAATCTTCGCCGACTGGCAGCAGCATAAACCAACTGTAAAAAAAAAAAAAGTCCTGCTCCCTGGCAGAGGTGCCGGGATGCAGTTCTGGCAAGTTCCAGCAGAAAAAAAAGCCCTGCTAATGCCTGATAACTGTATTTAACCACTTACCAACCGGCCCATAGCCGAATGACGGCTGCAGGGCGGTTGGATAACTCTGGGAGGACGTACTATGACGTCCTCCCAGAATTCCCTTCTCGCGCGCCCCCTGGGGCGCGCACCCGAACACATCCGTGACCGCCGGGTCCAGAGGACCCGGCACATCACGGATCCCGGTAAATGGCCGCTGATCGCGGTCGTTTACCATGTGATCGCGCCGTCAAATGACGGCGCGATCACATGTAAACAGACCGGCGTCATCTGATGACGCCGGTTCCTCTCCTCCCCTCCTGTGTACCGATCGGTACACAGTGAGCGGGGAGGGGGATGGATGGATGTCTGCAGCGCTGTGGGCTGTATGTGTAGTGCCCGCAGCGCTGCACAGAGACATCCAGCCATCCATCCATCCATGCTCAGCCATCCCTCACTACTATGCAATGCTGTGCAATACTCTGCAATACCCCCACAATACTCTGCAATGCTGTGCAATACTCTCCAATACCCCCACAATACTCTGCAATGCTGAGCAATACTCTGCAATACCCCCACAATACTCTGCAATTCTGTGCAATACTCTGCAATGCCCCCACAATACTCTGCAATGCCGTGCAATACTCTGCAATACCCCCACAATACTCTGCAATGCTGTGCAATACTCTGCAATGCCCCCACAATACTCTGCAATGCCCCCACAATACTCTGCAATGCTGTGCAATACTCTGCAATGCCCCCACAATACTCTGCAATGCTGTGCAATACTCTGCAATGCCCCCACAATACTCTGCAATGCCCCCACAATACTCTGAAATGCCCCCACAATACTCTGCAATGCCCCCGCCATACTCTGCAATGCCCCCGCCATACTCTGCCATGCCCCCGCCATACTCTGCAATGCCCCCACAATACTCTGCAATGCCCCCACAATACTCTGCAATGCCCCCGCCATACTCTGCCATGCCCCCGCCATACTCTGCCATGCCCCCGCCATACTCTGCCATACCCTGCCATACCCTGCCATACTCCGCCATACTCCGCCATACCCCGCCATACTCCGCCATACCCCGCCATACCCCACCATACTCCGCAATACCCTGCCATACTCCGCAATACCCTGCCATACTCCGCAATACCCCGCCATACTCCGCAATACCCCACCATACCCTGCCATGCTGAGCCATGCTCAGCTGTACTCGCATGTGGCCAGGCTGTGGAAGTCTCACACATGTGATATCGCCATACTCAGGAGGAGCAGGAGAATCTATTTTGGGGTGTCATTTTTGGTGTGTACATGTTATGTGGTAGAAATATTGTATAAATGGACAACTTTGTGTTAAAAAAAAAAAAAGCGTTTTAACCACTTCCCGCCCGCCGGCCGTCATACAACGTCCTTGACTTTGTGCGGAGATATCTGAATGATGGTTGCAGCTACAGGCATCATTCAGATATCAGCTTTTTCAGCCGGCGATTCCCTACACCATGAGAATGATCATAGCAGCTGTTCCACTGCTTGATCGTTCTTACAGGAGGCGAGAGGGGATGTCCCCCCCTCCCGAGCTTCTACCGACTCACCGCTACGATCGAAGCCAGGATCGTTTTTTTTTTTTTTTATTTCAGGCTTCCCAGCCTAGAGGTGAGATGTGAGGTCTTATTGACCCCATATCTCACTGTAAAGAGGACCTGTCATGCCATATTCCTATTACAAGGATGTTTACATTCCTTGTAATAGGAATAAAAGTGGTCAAAAATTTTTTTTTTTTGGAAAAAAGCATCAAACTAAAATAAATAAAGTAAAATGAACAATAAAAAAAAAAAAAAATTTTTTAAAGCGCCCCTGTCCCTGTGTGCTTGCATGCAGAAGCGAACGCATATGTAAGTCCCGGCCACATATGAAAACTGTGTTCAAACCACACATGTGAGGTATCGCTGCGATCGGTAGAGTGAGAGCAATAATTTTGGCCCTAGACCTCCTCTGTAACTCAAAACATGTAACCAGTAAAAAATTTTAAAGCATCGCCTATGGGGATTTTTGAGTAGCAAAGTTTGGCGCCATTCCACAAGCGCGTGCAATTTTGAAAGATGACATGTTGGGTATCTATTTACTCGGCGTAACTTCATCTTTCACATTATGCAAAAACATTAGGCTAACTTTACTGTTTTGGTTTTTGTAAAGCACAAAACAGTTTTTTTTTCCAAAAAAAACGCGTTAAAAAAATTGCTGCGCAAATACCGTGCGAGATAAAAAGTTGCAACAACCGCCATTGTATTCTCTAGGGTCTTTGCTAAAAAAACATATATAATGTTTTGGGGTTCTATGTAATTTTCTAGCTAATAAATGATGATTTTTACATGTAGGAGAGAAATGTCAGAATTGGCCTGGGTGCTCCAGAACGCCTGAAGGTGCTCCCCTGCATGTTGGGCCTCTGTATGTGGCCACGCTGTGTAAAAGTCTCACACATGTGGTATCGCCGTACTCGGGAGTAATAGCAGAATGTGTTTTGGGGTGTAATTTGTGGTATGCATATGCGGTGTGTGAGAAATAACCTGCTAATATGACAATTTTGTGGGAAAAAAAAAAAGTAAAAAAAAAAACCTTGATTTTGCAAAGAATTGTGGGAAAAAATGACAACTTCAAAAAACTCACCATGCATCTTTCTAAATACCTTGGAATGTCTTCTTTCCAAAAAGGGGTCATTTGGGGGGTATTTGTACTTTTCTGGAATGTTAGGGTCTCAAGAAATTAGATAGGCCGTCAGTACTTCAGGTGTGATCAATTTTCAGATATTCGCACCATAGCTTTTGGACTCTATAACTTTCACAAAGACCAAATAATATCCACCGATTTGGGTTAATTTTACCAAAGATATGTAGCGGTATAAATTTTGGCCAAAATATATGAAGAAAAATTACTAATTTGTAAAATATTATAACAGAAATGAAGAAAAATGTATTTTTTTACAGATTTTTCGGTCTTTTTTCTTTTACGGCGCAAAAAATAAAGAACCCAGCGGCAGGCATATATTGGCCATCGGGACTACTGGGAGTTTCCCGGTGGGCCGATGGCTCAGTGGGCCAGTCAGGTGCAGTCCTGGAGCCGCTCTTCTCTGACAGTGAGTGATCGCAATTTCACTCCTGTCAGGAGAAGCAGCTGCCGTCACTTGCTGGAGAGAGCAATAGGCTTTCTGGTCCCTCCAGCCTGCAGGGGGAGATAGACAGCCGGCAGACTTTCCTTCCTCTCTCCCCTTATCACTTGTAATCACTTGACTGGAGAGAGGAACGAGAAGCTGCCTTCAAAACTGTGAGTACATGTGGGAGGGGGAGGAGAGGGAGGACCCTCTTATGTGAATGGAGCTTCTGATGGGGACACTCTGATGTGAAGGGGCTGCTGATGGGGACTATCTGATGTGGAGGGGGCTTCTGATGGGGACACTCTGTGAAGAGGGCTGCTCGTGGGGACTCTGATGTGGAGGGGGCTTCTGATGGGGACACTCTGATGTGAAGGGGCTGCTGATGGGGACTCTCTGATGTGGATACACTGATGTGAAGGGGGCTGCTGAAGGGGACTCTCTGATGTGAAGGGGGCTTCTGATGGGGACACACTGATGTGAAGGGGGCTTCTGATGGGGACACTCTGATGTGAAGGGGGCTTCTGATGGGGACACTCTGAGAAGGGGGCTGCTGGTGGGGACTCTGATGTGAAGGGGGCTGATGATGGGGCTCTCTGATGTGAAGGGGGCTTCTGATGGGGACACACTGATGTGAAGGGGGCTGCTGATGGGGACACTCTGATCTGAAGGGTACTGCTGATGGGGACACAGTGATGTAAGGGGGATGCTGTTGGGGACACACTGATGTAAGAGGGACGCTGTTGGGGACGCTCAAAATTGAAGCAGGCCGGTCACGATGAAGTCCAGGGCCAAATTTTTGTCCTAGTCCAGCCCTGCCCAGCGGTGATTAAATACCACCAAAAGAAAGCTCAATTTGTGTGAAAAAAAGGACAAAAATTTCATATAGGTACAGTGTTGCATGACTGAATAATTGTCATTCAAAATGTGAGAGCACCAAAAGCTGAAAATTGGTCTGGTTAGGAAGGGGGTTTAAGTGCCCAGTTGTCAAGTGGTTAATTCCCTAAAGCCCAATTCGAGACACAATTTTTTTTTTTTGGCCTGGGGCATATTTTGACACCATGCTGCTTTGGTACATCTGGAAGATGACACTCTTTTGTACAATCTCTGCCCCTTGTATCATGTGATTATTTTACTAATATCTAATGCTGGCATGTATTATTGGAGGCAGCATGTTATGTGATTTATATACATAATTATGTTTCAACTGTATAAAGCACCAAAAAAGAAGAATGAGAAAGATGGTTTTTCTTTTTCTTGAAATTTTAGGAGCCTTCTGACATCTCCCAACATTTCCTTCACCCGCTTCCCCCTACTATAATGTGCTGATTGCTGAATGGTAGACAGAGGTGGCCAGGGGAGGCAGGAAAAAAGTTGCCCTGCCTTAATCTGCTGCCCAAGGCACTGGGCAACAAGTGCCTATATCAGGGGGTCTTCAAACTTTCTAAAATAAAGGCCAGTTTACTGTCCTTCAACCTTTATTTGGGTTGGACCGTGGCTAGCAGGAGTAGAAAATGTCCTGGTGTCAGTAAACAATGCCCCATCATTGGTGGCAGTGGGAGGATTAGAACCCCATCATTGGTGACATAGACAGGGACAGTGCCCCATCATGGGTGGCAGGGGCAGGAACAGTACCCCATTTCTGTTGGCAAGGGCAGGAACAATGCCCCATCATTAATGGCAAGGGCAGGAACAGTGCCCTATCATTGATGGCAGGGGCAGGAACGGTGCCCCATCATTGGTGGCAGGGGCAGGAACAGTGCTCCATCATTAGTGACAGGGCAGAAACAGTGCCCCATCATTGGTAGCAGGGGCAGGAATAGTGCCCCATCATTGGTAGCAGGGGCAGGAACAGTGCCCCATCATTGGTAGCAGGGGCAGGAACAGTGCCCCGTCATTAATGGCAGGGGCAGGAACAGTGCCCCGTCATTAATGGCAGGGGCAGGAACAGTGCCCCATCATTGCTGGCAGGGGCAGGAATAGTGCCCCATCATTGGTGGCTGGGGCAGGAACAGTGCCCCATCATTAGTGGCAGGGCAGGAACAGTGCCCCATTATTGGTGGCAGTGGGAGGAAGAATGTCCATTATTGGTGTCCGTGGCAGGAACTATACCCCACTGTTGCCCACAATGGGGGGAATAACACCCCAAAGGCTGGATAAGGGAGAGAAAATGTCCTTCCTTATCCCCAAGGTAGTCAGATATTCCCTGTGTAGTCCAGTACTTACCTGGCAAGAGAGAAGCAGCTGCAGTCTCGCTCTGTCTGCTGCTGCTTTTGTATGCGTGCTCACAAAGGATTTCTACACAGGCACAGCTATAACAGAGACTCTAACTGTGGAAGTGGAACTATTACAGCCAGTGTTAATTCTTCCCTTCATCCACTAGAACATTGACTTCAAGAGACTCTGAGGAAAAGCGTGGAGGATTGTGGAAAGTGTAGCTCACTGAAGATACCCAGCCATTACTACTATTACAGGTTTGCAAAACTACAGTTCCCAGGAGAAGGACATTAAAGGGGAGGGGCTGTAGTTGTTTTCATGTGCAGATATAGGAAGGTGGCAATTTATCTGCGGGGAGACCAGGACGGAGGCAGACTACAACCCACCAGAGATAAGCGGAGGCGGTGAGCTGATAATTACTACCTGAGAGCAGTGGAGGCGGAGCGGACATTATTCTGGAGCCCTGGGAATAAGACCTGGACTTTGCAGATCCTGTGGTGCAGTTAAATTGTCACTAAACCCACATCATAAAAAAAAATCAATAAATGCTGTATTACATGTTGTTCATACTCATTCAGTCACACGAGATTCGTTTTCTGTATTCTGCAAAAAACCTGGTTGATCCTGTTGCTCTCTATCACCACCTTCTGTTTGTGTCCCAAATTCAGCTTATTTGCAGCTGTGGTGGCAACTCTGCATATGCTCAAACCGATATGTTTAATACATATCAGGGATGGAGGCTTGCCACTGCTACAATCAGGTTGTGTTAGGTCGCATCATTATATTATTCTGCATATGCTCAGTTTTCAATGAGTTTCTATGTTGAGCCCACACCCACACCATGTTATTTCCACAATATAATAAAGATTAAATTTCAAATATATATTTGTATGCCAATTTAAAACAGTTTTTAAAAAAAAATGTTCACTGTTAACTTAAGTAAAAAATATGTTTAAAATAAGTAAATACGATATACTTTCCTGTGGTTTTACTAAAGCTAGCAGCTTAAAGTGGTAGTAAAATCTATAAAATATGCTAAAAAAACAAAACAGTAATCTCAGCATTAACAGCGCTAATAGAATACTTAAAAACAATATTCAGTGCAATCTAGAGAGAGTCCTTTAAAGGGTCATTCCACTTAAAAGTCCACTTTAAATTCAGATGTAATAAGATGAAAGGTGTGCTCTGTAACTCTTAGCAACCAAGACTAAGTTTCTCATCTAGAAACCATCACAAAATCTCCGTTGGGAAAAAAGAAGGGGGAGCGTGCTGCTGAAAGTCTCTCCTCTTTCAGCAGTATGCATGGGAATCAGGGGAATTACTATGGCAAGCACGCTCCCCCCTTCTTTTTTTTGCACTTATGAACTGCTCATTTGAAAAGTGATCTAATTCGGGGATAAGGAGCCAGGTCCAAGTCTGAGGCGGTGACAGACTTCAGTATTCAATACACCTCGTGCTGAGAGGATTGAAGCTTATTGCACAGTGTATGGAGATTTAAGGCCACTCCTGTGTCTGCTGAGTGCATTACCAATGGGGATTTTCCGTGCACGTGGTGTTGGTGATGGTATCCAGATGAGAAACTTAGTCTTGTTGCTAAGGGTTATGGAGCACACCTTTCATCTTATTACATTTGAATTTAAAGTGGACTTTTAAGTGGAATGACCCTTTAAAGGACTCTCTCTAGATTGCACTGAATATTGTTTTAAGTATTCTATTAGAGCTGTTAATGCTGAGATTACTGTTTTTTTTTAGCATTGTTTATTGATTGAGTTTATTTATAATAGCTGCTGCCGTGCATTGAACATATTGATCCATTTGAGCGCTTGGATCAGTGACATTTCTTTGTTAACTGATAACTTTATCTATTGGTAGTAAAATCTGTTACACCACTTGTACCCACAGGTAAGCCTATAATAAGGCTTACCTGTAGGTACTGTGAATATCTCCTAAACTGTTTTTCTTGCTAGCAAGGTTATTTTGCGGTATAAGCAAGGAAACTCAGACCTCTGCAGTGTGTAAATGTGCTTTTACTTTACAAAAATGCTGTACATACAAAACTATTACAATATTAGAAATACAGTACAAGACTGACAGATATCTATAGCAAATTAACAGCCTATTGTCTATACACAGTAAAAGTATGCTTAAAAGTAGGGATGCACCGATACCAATACTGGTATCGGTATTGTTGCTGATACTAGCCATTTTCACGAGTATTGGTACACGCAAAAATGCTCCGATACTGGAAACCGATACCGGAAGTGATGTCGCTTGGGAGTGGACAGTGCCATCCCCGCCTCCTCCTCCCAGTGGCAACGCTAGGTGCAGGCCCGCCCTTCCTAACAGCCCACAAGTCTTGTCTCCTCGCTGCACACCTCCTTCCTCCAGCTCTGACTTCTGGCCACACAGAGCACTGGATCCAGGCTCCCCCTGGCTGTACGGGAGGTATCCTGTTGTACTAAGCAGCGGGGCTCTCTCCCTCCTCCATGTGCTGTCCGGCCAGCTCCTCTCCTGCGAGAGACACCTGTATCATGCCTGCAGTCCCTGACTGTCTCCTGTACCATGTCTGCAGTCTCTGGCTGTCTCCTGTACTATGCCTGCAGACATGGGTTAACACTCCCATAGCCACTGCTTTCTTACCTGACAAAAGAACACTATACGCCCCTTCATCCCACAAACATAGGAGCCAACTCAATAGGGGTGCCCTGGACCTCTGTTTGTATTGTTTTGCCAGTTCATAGTGTTCAGTTTGTGTAAACTCCTGTACTTCTTCAAATTCAACATCTCTGGGGTTGCGATAATGCACCTCCCAATCTGCCATATCCTCTCTATCATGTTGCCTTTTCCTATGCTTAGTAATGAGAGGTCTGGCACACTTTTTCTTTCCCGTTGGATGATCATCATCAGAAATAACAAACTCTATCTCCTCATCCTCACTATCATTTGAGGAGAGCACATCCTCACAATCCCAGTTTTGGATGTGACAATGGCACGTACCCTGGCTTTACTAACAGGTTTACGGCCCTTCCTTTTTCCTTAAGGCATTAATTGATTTGGTCATGAGGGCTGCACACTGCTCTTACAAATCATCAGCCTGACTAGCAGTTGAACGAACACATTCCGAAGCAACTGCTAGCTGGTCTTTGAATGCCTTCATTTCTGCCTCTGCCATCTCCATCCTTTGTGATTAAGTATAGAGAGCATGAATAAAGTACCAACCCACTGTGGACACTGTCCTCTTCTCTGTTTACTTAAATCCAACCCCTTAAGGCTAAAATCTACAAAATTATCTGAGACTTTATCACCCCAAGTCTTATTCAAGGGAGAAGCCCAGATATGTAAGCTGCACACTCCCCTCTGGACACCAAAACCCTCTGTAACCTATTTCCTAAACAGATTACGCAGCATTTTAGCCTAGCATAAGCTACACAACAGAAAACAGGTCCGCTTCAGTTGAACTTTAGTGCAATATATCCTGGACGAGCCCCAAATTGTTTTGCTTGCGTTTATCCAGCAAGGTTACTTTGCAGTATAATCAAGGAAACTCAGACCTCTACAGTGTTTAAATGTGGTTTTACTCTACAAAAATGCTGTACATATAAAACTATTACAATATATTAGGAATACAAATCAAGGCTGACAGATATCTAACAAGCAAAATGCCTAGCAAATAAAAAGAAACTATGGTCTATACACAGTAAAAGTATGCTTAAAAGTTACTTAAATCCGGTTACTGTAGGTTTGTTATCTCCGTTGACAACTCAGGCTCAGGCTTCTTCTTTTGGAGATCAGGTACCTTCTTCTTGGCTGGTCACAGATGGGAGTCTTTTGGTGTTAATGCATTATAGAGCCCTCCACCATTAGTCTGTGCTGCTGCCTTTTTTTGGTTACAAACTTGTTTACCTTAACAACCAACTAACAGAAAGACATTTCTGTAGCTTTCAATTAGAGATGCACTCTCAAATTCCCTCTCAAGATGGCAAGATGTCATCATTATATATTACCTGTTTACTATAGCTATAGAGACAATAGACTGCTCAAACTGTGGAATAGAACAATGGTATCTATGTCCCCATTGTATCCAACAGCATTTGTTTGAGTAGCATCCTCAAACAAACTCAACAGTAATCTGATTTCTGTTTCTATGACCAACTACGAAACAGACTGTCCCATGTAATGTTATGTCTGATTAATATAAAAAAATCATATTGTTTAACAAACACAACACATAAACTTGCATAGTTTAGGAGATATTCAGAGTGCATGTAGCTGATTATATCACCAGCTCATGGGCTCTGAAGGTCTGAATTACAGTGGCAGGCCTTTAGAGTCCATGCCGTAATCAGCGGCTCCCGCGCACATGCTCATGTAGCTGGAGGCCGCGAACACAGAAGGAAGACCAGGGGAAGATTTCAGCTCTCTCAGTAGTGACATTGCAGCGCTGGAGGGCTTTGATTTAAGGTAACTAGCACATTATGACATTGCCTTGCAGGGATTTTTTTTTTTAACCTGCAGTTTAGTACCGCTTTAAGGCTTAAAATATAAAATATAAAATATATTATAAAAGTAGGGTGTTAATTGTATCAGTTCAATACTGCAGTACTACTATTTGCTGATGTTTGATTGTTGACTGCTGTGTAATATCTTTTACCTGTGAACCAATCCAGTATAACCCTTTATTGCTGATTCATCACTGTACAGTCTTTTCTTACCTCCACCTAGTTGCAATACTCTTTGCCACTACTCAAACAGGTTGGTGTCATCATCCATTCTTTGGTGTGTATGTATTACTATATTTTGTGTATATATATCTATATCTATATATATAGATATAGATATAGATATATCTATATCTATATATATATATATATAGTATCTCACAATAGTGAGTACACCCCTCACATTTTTGTAAATATTTTATTATATCTTTTCATGTGACAACACTGAAGAAATTACACTTTGCTACAATGTAAAGTTGTGAATGTACATCTTGTATAACAGTGTAAATTTTCTGTCCACTCAAAATAACTCAACACACAGCCATTAATGTCTAAACCACTGGCAACAAAGGTGAGTACACCCCTAAGTGAAAATGTCCAAATTGGGTCCAAAGTGTCAATATTTTGTATGGCCACCATTTTTTTCTAGCACTGCCTTAATTGTCTTGGGCATGGAGTTCACCAGAACTTCACAGGTTGCCACTGGAGTCCTCTTCCACTCCTCCATGACGACATCACGGAGCTGGTGGATGTTAGAGATCTTGCGCTCCTCCACCTTCCGTTTGAAGATGCCCCACAGATCCTCCATAGGGTTTAGGTCTGGAGACATGCTTGGCCAGTCCATCACCTTTACCCTCAGCTTCTTTAGCAAGGCAGTGGTGGTGTGTTTGGGGTCGTTATCATGTTGGAATACTGTCCTGCAGCCCAGTCTCCGAAGGGAGGGGATCATGCTCTGCTTCACTATGTCGCAGTACATATTGGCATTCATGGTTCCTACAATTAATTGTAGCTCCCCAGTGCCGGCAGCACTCATGCAGCCCCAGACGATGACACTCCCACCACCATGCTTGACTGTAGGCAAGACACACTTGTCTTTGTTCTCCTCACCTGGTTGACACCATCTGAACCAAATAAGTTTATCTTGGACTCATCAGACCACAGGACATGTTTCAAGTAATCCATGTCCTTAATCTGCTTGTCTTCAGCAAACTGCTTTCTTGTGCATCATCTTTAGAAGAGGCTTCCTTCTGGGATGACAGCCATGCAGACCAATTTGATGCAGTGTGCGGCATATAATCTGAGCACTGACAGGCTGACCCCCCCACCTCTTCACCCTCTGCAGCAATGCTGGCAGCACTCATACGTCTATTTGCCAAAGACAACCTCTGGATATGACGCTGAGCACGTACACTCAACTTCTTTTGTCTACCATGGCGCGGCCTGTTCTGAGTGGAACATGTCCTGTTAAACCGGTGTATGGTCTTGGCCATCGTGCTGCAGCTCAGTTTCAGGGTCTTGGCAATCTTCTTATAGTCTAGGCCATCTTTATGTAGAGCAACAATTCTTTTTTCAGATCCTCAGAGAGTTCTTTGCCATGAGGTGCCATGTTGAACTTCCACTGACCAGTATGAGAGAATGAGAGCGATAACACCAAACTTAACACACCTGTTCCTCATTCACACCTGAGACCTTGTAACACTAATGTGTCACATGACACCGGGGAGGGAAAATGGGTAATTGGCCCCAATTTGGACATTTTCACTTAGGGGTGTACTCACTTTTGTTGCCAGCGGTTTAGACATTAATGGCTGTGTGTTGAGTTATTTTGAGGGGGCAGACAATTTACACTGTTATACCAGCTGTACTTTTACTGCTTTACATTGTAGCAAAGTATAATTTCTTCAGTGTTGTCACATGAAAATATATAATAAAATATTTACAAAAATGTGAGGGGTGTACTCACTTTCGTGAGATACTATATATATATATATATATATATATATATATATACACACACATACAGTATATACTCACAAATGTCTGCATCCATATCCTCAGCCCAGCCAGGTGTGTCAGAGTACAGACCTGTTCACAGAGTCCTGGGCATAAGAACAGAGGACCCATCACATCAACTGGTCCCTTTTTGGATCATTGCTACACCTGGATCAACAATGGTGTTATTACCTATAAATGTTAATATCCAGTTACAGTTGTGCTCAAAAGTTTGCGTACCCTGGCAGAAATTGTGAAATTTTGGCATTTATATTGAAAACATGACTAATCATGCCAAAAACTGTCTTTTATTCAAGGATAGTTATCACATGAAGCCATTTATTATCACATTATCACATATAAAATTATAATGATAACAGAAATCACCCAAATGGCCCTGATGAAAAGTTTACATACTCTGGAATGTTTGGCCTTGGTACAGACACAGAAGGTGGCACACACAGGTTAAAATGGCAATTAAAGGTTAATTTCTCACATTTGTGGCTTTTTAAATCACATCTGACGGATATGGGCTCAAACTTATCTTGCATACACGCGGTCACACAAATGTTGTCGGAAATTCCGATTGGCAAGAACGCGGTGACATACAACATGTACGATGGGACTATAAAAAGGAAGTTCAATAGCCAGTGCGCCACCCTTTGGGCTCCTTCTGCTAATCTCGTGTTAGTAGAAGTTATGTGAGAGATGATTCGCGCTTTTCAGCCTCGTGCTTTACAGTTCGTTACTGCTTGTCAGTTTGTGCTTGTGGGTTCGTATCTGTTCTTCAGTGCATGTTGTCAGTTCATTCCTGTCTTTCAGTGCGTTCTATTTATTAGTTCGTATCTGTTTTTCAGTGCATTCTTGTCCGCCCGTTTCTGATTTTCAGATCGTTCTTCTCAGGTCCTTTCTGATTTTCAGTGCGTTCTGTTAGTTCGTGCTGACCAGCCGACCGTTTTCTAGCCATGTTGCGGGTACGTACTCATTGTAGAGTTCGTGCTGTGCAAGGGCTTGGTGTTGGAGTTCTTGCTTTGACCCAAGTCCAGTCCATGGACAGGGCGAGGAGGAGTTCATGGGCAAAGAATTGGTTGCTCCAGCTCTCTCGCCTTTGTTGCGGGAGATCTGGGACAATAATCCTGATGATTTCAGGAATTATCTCCGAATGATGGGCCCTGTTTTTTACGTTTGTTGGCTTTGCTGTCCCCTTATATTATGAAGTGGGACACCTGCATGCGGCAAGCCATCACTCCTGAACAAAGTCTAGTCGCCACCTTGCAGTACTTGGCGACGGGGAGAAGTCTGCAGGGCATCAAGTTCTCGACTGCCATCTCCTCCCAAGCTCTGGGAATCATTATTCCAGAGACCTGTTCTGCCATTATTCAGGTCCTGCAGAAGGAATATATTCAGGTAAGTTTTATCCTTTCACATCACATTCTATGTATTTAATGTTTACTAATGTATTGTATTCATTTCATCATTCCATAATTACCATGGTTCTAATATGCTGTGAATGTCCTCTTTGTCCTCATGCATGCTGGAAGCTTTTAATGCTCCTTTTTTGTCCTTCATGCATATTTGCCTTCACTAACCTCCCCAGCATGCTATCCTGGGCCCACACCTAGCCTAGTCACTTAACAATGTATTTTGTCAGCTCAATTGCAGTGCTTCCCCTAAACACCCCCTAAAATGTGTACAAATGTTATTGTTGTCCTTAAATTCAGGCAGAGTGCAAGAGGCTTTTTTTAGGGGGGGCCAAAACTCATTTGGAATCCTCCTTCCCCCCAACCGCTAAAGTCAACCGCTACCAATCCTCTATCTGCTGATTTTGCCAAACCCATACACACTATACCTACCTCTTTTGTGTTCATATTTATGGATGAATTTACCAAAGCATGTAGTGCAAGGGCCTGCCTGAATTCTTTTAAATGGTACTGTTTAAAGTTTTGTTCTCCTATTATCTTGATAGGTAATTGCAGAATGTAAAAAATGTGCTCTAATTTGGACAGTATGTATTCATATTTTTGGATTATGACACTTCTTACCTGTCCAATGGGCTGCCAATAGTGTAAGTAAGGAGGGGCTGGCCAAAGTAACACACGTTATTTATGCATTCAGCTCTCAATGAAGTGGAGAGGGTTACCTGTCCAAAACATCCCCCCCCCACCCTTACATTTTTACACTGGGCCATCAGAGGGGGTGAGGAATCTGATAAGTGGACCCTATACTTTTCTCTTTAAATACTAATTTCAATAAATGTTATACTTATGTTGGCCAAGAATGTTTGTGTCTAATCTGCTTGCAATGTTATGTGCAAAATTACTCATTTTTTTTTCTTGTTTGACTCCACAGTTTCCTTCAAACCCACAGGAATGGCAGACTGTGGCATCCCAGTTTGCCCAGCAGTGGGACTTTCCCAACTGCGGAGGGGCAATAGATGGGAATCACGTCCACATAGTCCCACCCCCCAACTCGGGGGTCATACTATTACAACGACAGTATAGGGGGTTTAATAGTATAGTGATGTTGGCGGTGGTGTCGGCGACATAAGAGTTCCTGTATGTGGACGTGGGGAAAAATGGCCGGATGTCTGATGGTGGAGTCATCGCCCAGACGGAGTTCTACAGACGGCTCCAGAATGGTGGCTTGGGCTTGCCACCTCCAGAAGACAATGTGGCTGGTCTCCCGTTTGTGTTTGTCGCTGATAAAGCGTTTGGGCTGGGTGACCATCTCATGAGGCTGTTCCCAATGAGGACCCTCACTCCGGAACAGAGGGTTTGTAATTACTGGCTGGCCAGAGCCAGAAGAGTGGTGAAGAATGCGTTTGGAATAATGGCCAGCCGGTTCCGCCTATTTCTGACAGCTATACATATGGCGGAATATAAACTTAATCATATTGTCCTTGCCTGCTGCATTCTCCATAATTTCCTCAGAAAAAATGCAACAAACAATGTGGCCTCGGTTGGGACTGAGGCCGGCTTTCAAAATACAACAACTCTGACGGCACTTGAACTTGGCTGTCCTGGCTTGCCCCCCCAAAGCGGCCGCCTTTGTAAGACAAAGTTATCTCGAGTACTTTGCGGGTAGGGGGGGGCCATTGATATGCCAGAGAATCTTTAAAACATTTTTTAAATAAAGTTTTTTGGTAAAAACTGAACTCATATTTCATTTGATTTACTGATTGAGTTTCTTTTAGCTGTTTTCTGGGTTCTCCAATGGCCTTTTCTTTTTGGCCATTTTCTTCAATAGTGCAAACGTAAATTATTTGACACATTAGGTGACAATCTCTTCTTCAGCTAAATATTATGTTGTGGGTCTGCTACACACACACACATTGTTTTTGTTGTTAATGTATGTAATGCATTAATGCTAAAAATAATCATCCCTAAAATGGCCTGATTGGGGCAAATTTTAGAGCACTGTGGGGGTTAATTACTAAAGGAAAATCCACTTTGCACTACAAGTGCACTGCAAGTGCCCTTGAAAGTGCTCTGAAACTGCACTGAAAGTGCACTTGTAGTGCAAAGTGGATTTGCCTTTAGTAAATAACCTCCATTGTCACTGTAACTACAACAACCTACTCCAAAAACTGGTACTGAGCATTGAAAGAAGAAGCCACACATTGTTGAGTATAAAACATTTTACTCAAAGCACATTCACATGTGCGTTAGAAAAGGGTTTTTTACCAACATCTTTGGTGTATAACATTTTTATGTTTGACAGTAGAAATATCCTTTTTTTGGTTAAACAGGCATGTTTAAAACCATAACATACACAACTCAGGAACTTACAAAGTTCAACTTTGATAAAGTGAAGGCCAGATCAGACATTAGTATGTCAAAACTGTTTTGATCTTGCCTTCATCAGATGGGGTGATGTCACCCCTGTAAAAGCCAAATTTTGAAGATGCACACAAATTGTGAGTCAAAATGTGGATTTCCCTCCTGATCCCATGCCTAATGTCAACATGTACTAGCTCCCATCATGGGGGATCAATGGATGTGTTTGGGGGATGCAACACCTTCCTCTCACTTACTTTAGTTGCGAGGAAGGGGTTGCACCCACAAAACGCGTACATTGATATCCCGTGATGGCAGATAGCACATGTTGACACACTGTGTGCATCTTCAAAATTTTTTGGGTGTTTTAGATTCTGTCTAAAACATCAATGATGTTGTTGAGTCTTTTTTCAACATCATTGATGTTTTCTTTGATCTTCTCTATTTCCCGATTGCACACCATTATCTCCCTGATGAGGATCTGTGCACTTGCACTGGTGAAATGAGTTTCTTCTTCCACAACATCCACATCACCTAAAAATAAAAAAACACACCATGTATTATAAATATGCAGGCATACATCTATTACCTGAAGCTGTGGTCTGAGACACTGACCTGTTGTTGTCACTATTTTGCCCATTGCCTGAACCTCTCCTCCCTCCACATCTTCTTCAGGGTGTGTGGGGATTTACCCTTCTTTAGCAGGTGTGGGCTTTTTGGTGTCCTCAGATGTCCCGAGTCTTTTCTCCCCTATGTTAATAAAGCAAAAAGGTATACTTAGCACATAGATATTTGAGGCAAGGAATAGGAATATGAAACATTGCTTGGAAGTGTCGTACAATTGTCTGTTTTGGCAGAGTTCCAAGCTGAAGACAAGATTTTTTTCCCCTTCTTAAAGCTGGAATACTTACCTTTTTTGGTAAAGTATCACACATAGAGAGACCCCTAGTATCCACTAGAGCACCTGTGTGGAACACCCTAAAAAGGGTGTTCTGGTGTCCCACACTAGTGCTCCTGCGTCCAGATGTGTAAACAGCTGCTGAGTGTCCTCTTCTTACACTGAATCAAGTTAGAATTGCTCTTAGTCCTACCAATATATTGTAATTGGCAGGGACATTCCAATAAATAGACAACTCCTTCACTACGGCATGATATAAAATCATCTATTGGATAACTCTGTCGTGTTACAGTTGAAATAAAACTCAGTTTTTTCTTTTTATTTTCTTTCGTGTGTCGACATGCGTAGCAGTTTTTGCATGGGTAATAACCCTTTCCCTCGAAAAATGAAAACTATCTTGTATTAATATATCTCTATCGAGTGATGCAACATCATGTATTTTCTCTTTAATAAACTCGGCCTGGTACCCCTTTTCACGGCCGAACCCGGAAGCTTCCTTTTACACTGTGGAACGCAGGCTATTTTTATGTAAGTTGATACAATTTTTAGAAATAAAATTTTATGACTACTACACTATGGGGCCATCCTCTCTTTTTCCGCTATCCACCTGAGGATATTTGAGGCCATCGAGGCTATTTACTGACTGCAGGAGATTGATGTATTGAAATCCGTGTACGCTGTGTTCCTGGAGGCTGCGACCAAGACCGGAAGCTCGTCCCCGTTTTACTGTCCCACCATCTGTGGATACACGCTAGATTCGGCCCACTGGGGGCCGCAACTACAGGTGAGAGGCTGGGGGAAACGATCAGCGCACTCCAGTGGATTGATAGGCACACCAGCTGACACTGACTGCCATATAACTCGGGTTACTGCACTTGCACTTTGCTCATCACCTTCAGAGGACTCACACTGGGCGGATATTAGGAGTCACACGCTACTATTTTCATTTTTTTGAACTGCACTGGTTTTTTGGACACTTTTCTTTGTCTTGGCTCATCCACTTATTTATATTTGGTTTTACATTTATTGATTGCACTTGCACTTTACATTATCTTTATTGTCATTTTTTGTATGGTGTAACAACAACTGGATGGCCTATCACAGCACACATTTCCCTACTTCATAATGAATATTATAAGTAATGAATGTTCTGTGGGGCAATGAACATGTAAATATAACTCCATTCTTCTTTATTTTCACATCTCTACTCACCACTGCTCTAAAGGCTCTTATCCTTATAGCTGAAATACACTATATTGTCAAAAGTATTGTGAGAGTGCATTTGTGAGGTCAGGCACTGATGTTGGAGGAGAAGGCCTGGTTCGCAGTCTCCGCTCTAATTCATCCCAATGGTGTTCTATCGGGTTGAGGTCAGGACTCCGTGCAGGCCAGTCAAGTTCCTCCACCCCAAATTCACTCATCCGTGTCTTTATGGACCTTGCTTTGTGCACTGGTGCACAGTCATGTTGGAACAGGAAGGGGCCATCTCTAAACTGTTCCTACAAAGTTGGGAGCATGAAATTGTCCAAAATGTCTTGGTATGCTGACGCTTTAAGAGTTCCCTTCACTGGAACTAAGGGACCAGGCCCAACCCCTGAAAAGCAACCCCATACCATAATCCCGCCCAATACTTTTGGAAATATAGTGTGGATGAGCAAGTTTGGGGTGAAGGAACTTGACTGGCCTGCACAGAGTCCTGACCTCAACCCGATAGAACACCTTTGGGATGAATTAGATCAGAGACAGCGAGGCCTTCTCGTCCAACATCAGTGCCTGACCTCACAAATATTCTTCTGGAAGAATGGTCAAACATTCCTATAGACACACTCCTAAACTTTGTGGACAGTGTTCCCAGAAGAGTTGAAGCTGTTATAGCTGCAAAGGGTGGGCCAACTCAATATTGAACCCTACGGACTAAGACTGGGATGCCATTAAAGTTCATGTGCGTGTAAAGGCAGGCGTCACAATACTTTTGACAATATAGTGCATCTCTGACACTGCTTACTTGAAATGGGGGTCTATGTATAAAAATATTACTGTTCCAATGTGACAAATATTCGCATAATCCAAACAAAACTTGCAGTATTTTGTGTCATATAATTATCTGATATAATCACAAGACAATCCAGTGGCCATAATTCTTTTTTTCTGATTGAGGTATTTAAAAAAAATAATACTGCATTATGGGCAATATTTGTGCTTATGATCATAGGATATAATTATATTTACACAAAAGACTGCAAATTTTGTTGGGGCTGTGCAAATGTTTCTCGCAATTGTACATTTTTGCAAATTTGCAAATTTTGAATACATAAACCCTATGATGTTGCTTTCTTTCAGCCCATAAAACTGTCTCCAACATGTCCTTTTTACCCTAATATTACTTACTATCACTGTCCCCATAGCTACAAGTTATATGAATGCCTTTCCATTACAGTGCACTTTATATTTAGTTTAGTTGTTCTCCTTTTACAAAGAAGACAGTAACACCACTTATTTTTTGCTAACCAAAACCAAATATTCAAGATTCCTATCTGTCCAGATCCGGAGACTCACGGTGAAGAGTGCAGGCTGGGGAAGAGCTTTTTGCAGCTCAATATACTGTATGCAAACATGAAGAAAGGAAACATCCCAAATGCCACACATCCAACAAAACCAGAAGTATCTATGATAAAAGCAGCCTCGGGCCAGACTCTGCTCAGGACACGTTCTCCAACGCATTTCGCACCGACCATGAGGCTTAGTCATGGAGGACCTCTATTTGCTAATAACATCACGTATATTTTCAACACTATTATCTTGCTTCACATGATATGATAGTTTGTGATTGATTTTTAAAAGGGGAGAGAATATTCTTTTACAAAAGTGAAATTTTAGCTTAGTGAATAAAGTGAAGGCCTGATAATTAAGAATACAGTGGGTATAGAAAAGAACCACTCCCCTTTAACCACTTCAGCCCCGGAAGATTTGGTTGCTCAATGACCAGGCCATTTTTTACGATACGGCACTGCGTCGCTTTAACTAACAATTGCACGGTCGTGCGACACTGCACCCAAACATAATTTCGTCCTTTTTTCCCCACAAACAGAGCTTTCTTTTGGTGGTATTTGATCATCTCTGCGGTTTTTATTTTTTGTGCACTATTATTTTGAAATAATATATTAGAATATTTTATACTTTTTGCTATAATAAATATCCCCATTTTTTTTAAAAAAAGAAATTTTTTTTCTCACTTTAGGCTGATATGTATTCTTCTACATATTTTTGGTAATAAAAATCGCAATAAGCGTATATTGATTGGTTTGAGCAAAAGTTATAGCATCTACAAAATAGGGGATAGATTTATGGCATTTTTATATTATTTTACTAGTAATGGTGGTGATCTGCAATTTTTATGGAGACTGCGACATTATGGCGGACACATCGGACCTGTTTGACACATTTTTGGGACGATTGACAATTATACAGCGATCAGTGCTATAAAAATGCACTGATTATTGTATAAATGTCACTGGCATGGAAGGGGTTAACACTAGGGGGCAATCAAGGGGTTAACTGTGTTCCCTATGTGTGTGTTCTAACTGTAGGGGGAGGAGACTGACTATAGGAACTCACGATCTGCATCTCTTCTCCTTACAGAACAGGGATTTGTGTGTTTACACACACACGTCCCTGTTCTGCCTCTCGCACCCGCGACCGCGATTGGCCGGCGGTCATCGCGACCATCGGCACCCGCCTGCTATCCCATTTAAAGGAGCTGACGTACAGCTACGATGGTTCGCGGGATCGTGCCGACCTGCCGCAGTATAATGACGGCGGCTGGTTGGCAAGTGGTTAAAATAACCACATTTTGTTGCTTTGCAGCCTGAAATGAAGACAGACACAGTTTTTATTTTATCCAGCTTTTTTCAGTTTTTACTTATAAACATCCATGTGAAAGATATAACACCATGTCAGAAAATGTTTAAAAAAAATTCAAAACAGAATCACTGAATCGGAAAAAGGAACACCCCCCCCCCCCTCCTAAAAATGACTTGTAAACTCAATCAGGTGTAGCTAATAACCTTCTCGATGGCACACAAAGCCATTTGACTTTCAACTGTGATCAGCTGTGGTCATCTTGATTAGCTCAGCATGAAAAAGCTTTTCTGGAGCATTTCAATCCTGTTATGGGGGTGTTTCTCTGCAGCAGGAACTGGGGCATTTGTTAGGATAAAAAGAAAAATAGATGGGGCAAAATACCATTAAATTCTTGTGGAAAATCTGCTGCCCTCTGCCAGAAAGTTGTCAATGGGAAGAAGTTTTACCTTCCAACATGACAATAACCCAAAGCACACAGCAAAAATGACCACACAGTGGTTGAAGATGAAAAAGTTGAATGTCCTTGCATGGCCTATTCAGAGCCCAGACTTAAACCCCATTAAAAATCTGAAGACTGCAGTCCACAAATGGTCACCATTAAATGTAACTGAACGTGAGCATTTCTGCAAAGAAGAGTGGGCAAATATTGCAATGTCTAGATGTGTAAAGTTAGTAGAGACACATCCCAACAGAATAAAGGCTGTAATTAAAGCAAAAAGTAGTTCAACAAAATACTGACATAAGGGGGTGCTCCTTTTTCCAACTCAGTGATTCTGTTTTTGATTTTTTTTCTTTTTTTTTCTGACACTTTGGTGTTATATCTTTCACTTGTATGTTTCACTGAGTAAATACAGCTGGATAAACAAAATATCTATCTTCATTTCAGGCTGCATAGCAACAAAATGTGATGATTTTAACCACTTACGGACAGTCCGCTTTTCAGATAAAAGTGGTCTCAGTGGCGGATTCGCCGAGAGAGCACTTTTATTGGGTGCTGGAGAGGGGCCCCCCCCACGCTCCAGTGCCCTCCGCCGCTTACCAGAGCTGCTGGCATCGGCGGAGGCGATTGCATCCTCTCCCCTTGTGTTATGGAGCTGAGTGAGGGGAAGATGTCCCCTACCCAGCTCCATACAATTGCAGGGCGGAAATGACGTCAAAACATCACTTCCGCCCATAGCTCTTAAAGGGACTTTTTTTATTTTTTCTAACAACATTTTTTTTTTTTTAATTGCATTTTAGTGTAAATATGGGATCTGAGATCTTTTTGACTCCAGATCTCATATTTAAGAGGTCCTGTCTTGCTTTTTTTCTATTACAAGGGATGTTTACATCCCTTGTAATAGGAATAAAAGTGACACTTTTTTTTTAAAAGAACAGTGTAAAAATAAAAAATAAAGAGTAAAATAAAGTAGATAAATAAGAAAAAAAAATGTAAATTTTAACACGCCCCGTCCCGCCAAGCTCGCGTGCAAAAGCAAACACATACGTGAGTAGTGCCCGCATATGAAAACGGTGTTCAAACTACACATGTGAGGTAGACCTGTTTTGTAACTCAAAACATGCAACCTGTTGAATTTTTTAAATGTCATATATGGAGATTTTTAGGGATAAAAGTTTGTCGCCATTCCACAAGCAGGCACAATTTTGAAGCATAACATGTTGGATATCAATTTACATAGCTAACTATACTGTTGACTTATTTTCTAATTCAAAAAAGTTTATTTTTCCAAAAAAAGTGCGCTTGTAAGACTGCTGCGCAAATACGGTGTGACAGAAAGTATTGCAACGACCCCCAATTTATTCTCTAGGGTGTTTGAAAAATAAATATTTAATGTTTGGGGGTTCTTATTAATTTTCTAGCAAAAAAAATGATTTTAACTTGTAACAAGTTTGAAAAATAGGCCCAATCTTAAAGTGGTTAAAGGGGGATGATTCTTTACTATACTCACTGTACATACCTAGGTATAGTCAAACGGAAATAGGAAAAACAGAATTTTTGCTTATGATTGGATGGTTCAAAAAAACATATCTGTTTCACAAATTTTACTTTGAAAAGAGAAAACGATGTACTCAGCATGTTTTAAGGTAATAATTATATAGGGCTTCTTATTGTATTGGCAATTATTTCCCTAGTTTCATCCTACTGTCTGATAAGTAAAACAGAATACATGTTTGGAATTTAAGAAAAAAAAAATGATATTTATTATTTAAATTACATGAAAGAACATTGATATATATCTATATATCACAATGGAATAAAAAAAAATTCATAAGACATTGTAATTATTCAGTAACAAGAATAGTAGAGGTGCACTAATAAACTTACTGCATGGCAATAGGGGGTTGACAGTCTAGCCTCTAATAAGTATAACATGGTTCAGATAGACTCCTTACATATAGTGGTGATGCATTTTTTTAAGTTCATACCACCTCCTATTCTCTTTTGAAATCAATGCTGGATTTCAGACTGTAGAAAATGTAATAATGCAAAGTACAATATTCAAAATGCAGTAATCCATAACAATGAATAGTACGAATGGTATTACTGTTCAGAATGAATGAATAGTGATATTTTATGTGACAGCATATTCTGGCAATACATTATGCAGCATGTTACAGAGCATATAAAACCACTGACTTCAAGTCTTACTGGTACAGGAGCTCAAATAATATTGCATTCATAGACTCTTTAGGCCAGATTCACGCTCTGTGTTGGGTGAATTGGGCTAAATATGGTGCGTTGTATTGCATGTTACAACACACAGTAACATGCACATTTTGGAGTGTTGCGGTTCCATTCATTTTAAAGTGACGTTAGTGGTTATATCTCATATCTTAGCATAGAGTCCTTGGCTTGCTTTCAGTGCTCTGGTTTCATACTGGTATGATAGCCAATGTCTGATCAAGTTAAAAAGTTAGCAAGTTTGTGTATGGACACACATTAGATTTAAAGTGTATATCAAGAAGCCAAAAAACTTTTTTTTTTTTTGGGATTTGAAAAGCATGGGAAAGGATTCGTTTCCCTGTCTGTTTCTTTTTATATCCAGCACTCTGTTAAAGAGAATTCTCCAACTTACTGTCCTACTGACAACTGTATCACCAGAGAAGAAATGAGGCAAAATATGCAACAGGGATACAGACAAAAAAATAAAAATTCCCACACAGCAGTAAGAATCCAACAAGGGTTCTAATTTTCTATCCACAATATCCCAAACTAAGAAAAAATTTTCGGCTGCACATACACTTTAAGCTCCATCAATGACTTCAACTGATAGATTTAAATAGATTTGTATGTAGTTATACATTTGATAATAAAATACTTTACACTTTCTCTGGGTAAGGAAACCCTAAGTTTGCTTCTAAGTAAACCAGTCACGTCACCTATATCTGGAAGCTGTCGGTGACTTAATAGGACCCTTATAATAAAGCTTACTGTATACAGAGTTTTTTATTCATATAATTTTTTTCAGACATTGATGCAGATGTCCCTTAGTGAGCTTTAGTCGGTGGAATCCCATTTTGTGGAAGAGGTGCTACAGTCCGATTTACAATCTTTTTTCCCCAGTTCCCATTGCTTTGCAGATGATTGGGTGACTCTTCAGTCTTCAGTACATGTTTGTTGTTGTGCTTCCCAGTGGTTTGGGACATAGGATCAGAGTCTGATCTTGCTCCAAGACTTGACACAAGAGCATTTTTAGCCGCAATGGTGGTCATAGCCCTTAGAAGGACTTGATTCCTGTTTGGAATTGACTGAGGAACAAGTGATGGCACAGACCTTGCCTTAATTTGTCCATCTAGTTTCAAAGGTGTCTGTGCTGCTTGGCCTTCTTTGCGACTTACTTTTTTAAAAACACTTTTCCATTCTGGCCGTTTCTCAGATGCTGGTGAAGATTCGACATCCTTAGAAGGGCAGTGGTGACAGCAAACTTTAACCTCTTTTTGCAATGCTTGCAGCTCCTGTGTAAGCTCTGTTTTTAAGGACTCAAAAGAAGATTTCATTTCCAAACGGAGTGCATTGAGCTCAAGATGTAACTGACTCTCAAGGTCAAAAGCAAAGCAGGCTGGGCTGGAACAATGGCAACATTTGCTGCCTTTTTGTGGTCCATTACGTTTTTCTCCCTCCACAGGAGTTTTGGAAGCCAGCTGTGCATAAGACACCTTGTCTACCAGTTCTATCATTTGGTTGCGTGGGCTGTGTTCCCTAATTTGTGCACGAATCTGTCCCCTGAGTTGTGCCAGTCGTGGATGACTTTTACCTTTGTTATAAGTTCCATTCTTTATTGATTTTTCATCATCTTGCTTGCCAGATTGTGGTTCTTTTTTCTCTTGGTCTATGTCATTTATGGTTGCATTGCTCCCGGTGCTCTGGGGGGAGATGGATGGACTCTCACTCTGGGACCCCTCTGAGATTGTGTATAGTAACCCAACAGTACCGTGCGTAGTCATCCTTTCAAAGAGACAGAGCTAAGTCTGCTAGTGTCTGAATCTCACACACCAAGCCATGAATCTCCAGGGGGAATTAGTCACAGCTATTGTGGCAACTAACAAGCACGCTACCAAATTCAAGAACAGGAGCGATCCCTAGAGAGCCTTTGATTACTTGTTGTTCTATGCAGGCCCTATAGTGCAGAAAGTACACAGCTATCAAGGCAAGCATTATTTTATAGCATTATATCATATAGATGGAAATTAGCAATGATGAACAATGCATTAAAGGGACACATAATGGATGTCAAATTTACCCAAAATATCTTTGAATGAGCGTCTTAAATTTACTGCTATATGCATTACAATGAAGTGGATTTATACTACAGTATGGTTGAAATTGAGCAATATTGTAACATTCTGTCATCTACTCTGAATTATACCTGTTTATTCTTTGTGTTTAGAAGAGACCGGTAATAAGAAACGTTAACGATCTCTGAGGCCTTATTATGTATGCTGCTGCTCATCTATCAGAAACACCCAAAGGACTTAACATTTGCATGAAGATACCATACGCTTGGAACAGAAAACAATAATGACTAGCCACCAAGCACTGCAAAGTGTGGGGACAAACAGAACAAAAAATGTCATCTGTGGTGCTACAGGGACATTATAGAAGCTCCTCTGCTTTGTTTTTTATGGCTACATGTTTAAAGTAAAGCTAGAGCTGCTGGGATAGGTAGTGAATGATGAAAACCCCTGTCAGTTTTTTGCTGTTCAAGTTCCTGAGACAAAACAGTAAGAGAGAGGAAAGTTCTCAAAGGCAAAAGGAAATCCCCGCTTAGACAGTTGTCACTCGAACAGGTACCCCCATTGGAAGATTTCCTCTGATGTATTAATCCTCTTTTAGTGGCAACCATAATATTTTTGATTACCAGTTTTTGATTTCCAATTACTTTTACAATGGTACAGGACAAATAAAGAGGGTGAATCTCCCCAGCAAGGATTCAGGCAGCAATATAAACTTAACAGTGCTTCTCGCACTTCGACAGCCCACTTCATAACTCCATTAAAAAATATTAACTGTAGACTGACATGTTTACAGAAAGGGCAGAAGAATTATAGTTAGCAGGCAAAAGAATGAACCAATGATGCTTCTTGGTGAAACATCTATACATGCATAAATGATTAAAAATCGCCCTGTCAATAGCTCTGTTAGTGTTCAAGCAGATTGCAAAAAGCTTATAGGTGGAAATAGGGGCAGACCCTAGGTAAACATTATTCACCTACTGAAGGGAGTTTCACTAAATAACTGGTATGAAAAATAGTGAAAAAATTGAATGCTTTGAGCATTTTGCCAACCCCCTAACTTTTCTAGAAGGCCTGTTTAGCCTAATGCCTCGTACACACGATCGGAATTTCGGACAACAAATGTTCGATGTGAGCTTGTTGTCGGAAATTCCGACCGTGTGTAGGCTCCATCGGACATTTGCTGTCGGAACTTCCGACAACAGATGTTTGAGAGCTGGATCTCAAATTTTCCGACAACAAAACCCGTTGTCGTAAATTCCGAGCTTGTGTAGACAATTCCGACGCACAAAATTCCACGCATGCTCTGAATCAAGCAGAATTGTATTTCTGTAAGCGGCGAAGACTCACTTAGTAGCTTTCCTAATGCATGCCACAGTAGTTGATGAACATTGATGGGGCTTGCTCTATCACCTCCATTTGCCATTGGTCACTTTGTATTCAACACAAAGAAATACCAATTACTGCCGCACCTAACTTGGTCCTGCCAGTCCCTTTTCAAGTCTACATAAATAAAGTCCTGACATCTCACAATGTACAGAAATAGTATAATATTTCAAAACAGTGTACATTGTATAAAAAAGAAGCCCTAAAGCTTCAGTTAGACACTTTTTGCCTAGGTTGAGATGATATATTCAGTTTTCTGCAGGCAACATGAAGAACTTCCTCTCCCCAGATTTCAACACTGTAACTTTGCAGTGTGATAGGATACAGCAGGAATGTGATCTGTGTCAGACATTTGTGTACATAGCCAGGAAATGCACAGGCACCATGATTTACATGATTGTGTTATCTCTGAGCCAGTGTGGGACGTAGTGCCTGAAGAAAAATGGCACCATTGTTCTGATGAGAAAAGCAGACAGAGGTATTGTCAGGCTGAGTACTCTGATCTATGTAAAGGTAATAAATAACTGGAAGCATTACATTTATAAATCACTTAACATGCATGCACTTAATGTATTTGTTACCCTAAAAAAAAAGGATCCTGTTCCTTTAAAGCATGAATAACAGCACAGTGCTTGTGCTGTGTAATTTGGCCCCTTGTATCACCTAAAAACCTGGCTGATCCTGTCTGGTTCTACCTTACCCCCTGGAAACTGACCACGGTTTATCATGGCTGCTGAGCCCTGACACCATGGTCAGTTTACATGCCTCTGTCATCCACTGTTTCTCCCCCCTCCCCTTCCTGCCTGTCAGCTCTATATGTGAGTCGTCCCTCCCTGCTCCACTTCTAGCACCGTTCCGAGCAATATACAAATTACTGCTCACAATTACTGCCAGCCCCTCTGCTAGGATAACCTGTCCTATATACTGCTAGGATAACATGGAGTATATAGTGTATGCCGTTTTGTAAAAATCTTCTTCTAAATACCTTATTTATTCTCTCCAATCAGTGGTCACGTGACCGCCCATCGCTCTTTTCCCCCTGATCATTGAAACAATAAAAATGAAAAAATATTCCTTTAAATATCGTGCCTGGGGGGTTGTCCTTAGTATGCCTGTAAAGTAGTGCATCTTTTCCATGTTTATAACAGTGCCACAGCAAAATCACATTTCTAAAGGAAAAAATTTTATTGAAAACTGCTCGCGGCTGTAATGTATTGTCGGATCCTGGCAATATAGATAAAAATACCAAAAATACTAAAAAAAAAGATGGCGTGGATGTCCCCCCCAAAGGGGAACCCCGCACCCAAATTAAAAAAAAAATGGTGTGGGGGGGGCCCCCAGGCACTATATACTCTGAACAGCAGTATATATACTATACGTATTTTACTACAAAAGGAACAATGGTGGATATATACTTTGAAGTCCCTTGCACCTCTGGGTATGAATACTGAACTGAGTATGCAACCATTTTTGGACCAATAAAATCTGTTCATTTCAACTTCTACGCTACCCCGGTCTCTCTTCTTGTTCCCTCTGGTTCTCCCCCACTCCTTTCTCTCCCTTCCCTCCCTTCCTTTCCTGCCCATGCCCCTTCCTTTCTCCTTCGTTTCTAGCATACTCCCTAATATACCTGTTGATATAGATGGCCACAGGCCTTCTCTCTTTACTTTCTTCCTTATTTCTCTTCTCTCCTTTTCTTCTGCACTCCCTCTGCCTTTTTGGTCGTTTGATCTCATCCCGATCTTGTCTCCCTTTCTTTAGCGAAGACAATAGTATTTTTATTTTTATTTTTTCATTCTTATTTTTATTTGTTGGTTGACTTTACCTTCATATTTTTTGTGGTACATGTTTTGTTTGATGATCATAGGGATTTAAGGAGGTTTGAGACTGAAGTTATGAGCTGCTGTGTAAATTTGCTCCCCATGCATTCTAGTAATTGATTGGTGCGCTGTACTTACCACAAAAACTCTGAAAGCTTAGACCAATGTCAGACACGCAGAAAAAGATCTACCCGGGCTTTTCTTTTAGCCCGTCCTTGTTAAACCTATTACGAAAACAGAAGGAGGATGGGCGACAGCACCTCAGTGCAATAAGAGGGAGAGATGTCTGCCAGCCCCTTCCACGTCCAGTTGAAGCTACGTGACATGACGTTGCGAAACGCGTTGACGTAATCACAGCTTGCAGACGCCGCTTCAGTAACCTCCCAACTCCAATGGGAGATGGGGATCCTTTGAAAAGGAAAATTGAATCCTTCTAAATGGAACCGCCAGCAGCAAGGCTATTACCTGCCATATGACACCGCCGCAGTCCGAATTTACAGACCAGCTGAGTGTCAGCAAACACGTTAACATACGACATTGTATGATCCAGACAACACTTATGGTTTAACCTTCCTACAACGGTCGGAGAAGTTACGGAGCTGACGTGTTGCTGTGGAAGTGCAGGAGATCTCGACCGTCATCCCTACATTAGGAAAGAGGGCGGTAATGTAACCAAAACCATTACTTGTTTACACTTGCATTCTTGCACAGATTTCTTGAAACACGTGATCGGCATGGCCTGGGTATGAATGTAGATTCCGGGACAACCCGCAGTGATGGACATTGAACCACTGCTAGCTGATACACATTAACAACAAAAGGCAGGTTTAAATTACCCTCATCTACCCCATCCCGATTAAGGCTGTTATCATCTGGCAGGAGTCATCTAAGCACTGTGTGATCATCTATTCATCTTTGAATATATCCTGTTAGAGATCTTTGAACCCCACTTTGTTTATTTAATTCCTGGAATGGACACATTTTTTGAATGAAATGCCTGGAGCATGCGCATGCAATTCTATGATTTGAAGTATCCTCATTCCATTCAGCAAGAACTTTTAATACATTGTGGCAACTCTGCAGAAAAGTAACCTCCTGTTTAGCGGCTCACATTTTGGCAGTATTACGGTTATGAGATCCCCATTACTCCGGGGGCCACACATGCACAATATCCCTCTGTAATTTATTTACTTTGGTTTCTAATTTCCTATTGGCGTTTAGCCATAGGGGTTCTGTGCATCTGTGGTAACGTAGGCGCCTGCAACGTGTGTGTTTTATGTATGTCATTGTTTGTCTATTGTCTGTGTCTCTGGTTTATAGGCATACCATATGCAATCGTGTATTTGTTATGCCCTTTTATTGATATATGATGGACCAGCATCATTCAATTTTCTTATAGAAACGACTCTTGTGTTTACGTTTTTGGTACTCTAATAAAATTTTGAATTTTTTTACACACTCTCCCATTACTGTCCACTATATCAATAGTAGCTGTCTTTGTTCCAGGGAGATCACTCTTCCTCGTGATCTTCTCTGGAATCTTACCTTTATATTTATATATACTATACGGCCTGCCCTATATACTCTGCAGAAAATTGGGCCTTAGGTGTTGGTGGTACCAGAACACTGTAAGCCCTCACAGTTACTCTTGTTGGGCGCAGGAACGGGACCTGCTGTGAAATATTATATAAAGCATTGTAATGACATGCCCTTTTTAAACAGGGGTAGACAAATTGGGCCTTGGGTGGGGGTGATGCCCTAAACCAAAAATATTGTTGGAAGCTAGCATCATCAAGATTGAGGAGGAATAGGATAGTCAGCATAGGCAGTCTTCAAGGAATCCCACATCCATAGAAAATTCAACCAGTTACATCAGCATCAGGTGCTTGATAGCTGCTGATCCAAGACTGATTATTTTTTATAAATGTGAGCTGCCAGTTGGGGTTGCCAGCCAGTAATGATCCCTCTCCTTGATACCACGAATCCTAGGGTCCTTTCGCAGGCTTTGCAGAATCAGAGAGGCCATGCAGCGTAAGTTTGCAGAGGCATTCGATTCTGAGTCCTCTGGATCACTAAGGATCACATGATCTGTAACTACCTCCTCCCAGCCATGTACAACTCCTTGGGTTTCTGGGGACTAAAAACCATCCCTTGAAGACTGTTGCTGAGTGTTATCCTCTACATCCATGCTCACACAATACTCTTCCTCTTCTTCCTGTGTGTTTGGCGGGCCCGCAGGAATGCTATCTGGATAAAGGGGGCCTTGAAAGGAAAGGAACTCCTCCTCTTTCTCCCGCTGTTCTGCTTCAAGTGCCCTGTCCATGATTCCACAAAGCGTGTGTTCCAACAGGAAGACTAGAGGGACAGTGTCACTGATGCATGCATTGTCGCTGCTCACCATCCTTGTGGCCTCCTCAAATGGTGACAGGACAGTGCATGCATCCTTGATCAGTAGCCACTGGCATGGCGAAAAGAAGCCAAGCTCCCCTGACCCTGTCCTGGTGCCATACTTGCACAGGTACTCATTGATGGCCCTCTGCTGTGTGTGCAGCTGCTGCAGCATTGCCAACATTGAGTTCCACCTGGTGGGCATGTTACAAATGAGGGGGTTGGTGGGCAGGTTGCATTCCCTTTGAATGTCAGCCAGCTGAGCACTGGCATTGTATGACCGGCGGAAATGACCACAGACTTTTCTGGCCTGCCTCAGGAGATCCTGTAAGCCTGGGTACCTGCTCAAGAACCGCTGCACCACCAAATTCAGGACGTGTGCCAAACATGGAACATGGGTCAAGTGTCCCTGTCGGAGGGTGGAGAGAAGGTTGGTGCCATTGTTGCATACAACCGTTCCTGGCTGAAGCTGGCATGGCGTCAACCACCTCTGAGCCTGCCCCTGCAGAGCTGACAGAATCTCTGCCCCAGTGTGGCTCCTGTCACCTAGGCAGACCAAATCAAGCACAGCATGGCATCTTTTAGCCTGACTGCTTATGTAGCCCCTTGAAAGCTTACGGAGCACCGCTGGTTCAGAGAACCAACATCGGAGCCTTCAAATCACTGCGCATCCTCCAGCAGCACGTACCTGACACTGTGGTTGAATATCTCTGGGGACTCCTCTGTGCATGATGGTGGGGTTATGGAAAGAGTGACTGTGGACAAGCAGACGGTGGAATAGGCTGCTTTGGCAGCTGTATTGGAAGGCAAACTACTCTGAGCCTGAGTGACAGAGGATGAGGAGGATGAGGACGGCTATGTTATCTGTTCCACCAACTCTTCTGCATGTTGTGGCTCAATAACACGGCCAGCAGCAGAAAAAAAGGACAAGTGTGCCCCACGGCCACCTGCAGAGGAAGCACTATATCCACGACCACCACTGTTAACTGTAGACACAGAAGCTGCTTGCCTGGGAGCGGCTGCCTCTCCTTGGTGGCCTTCCGGACATGATGTATTTTTTGTTTTGCAACACCAACCTACACTGTATTAGATACTGTGTACACTGCCTGAAGTGTATTAGAAACTGTACACACTGTATTAGATACTGGGGTTGATTTACTAAAGGCAAATCCACTTTGCACTACAAATGCACTGCAAGTGCACTTGGACGTACACTTGAAAGTACAGTCGCTTTAGATCTGAGGGGAAGATCTGAAATGAAGGGAATCTTTGCTGATTTTATCATCCATTCATGTGCAAGCAAAAATGCTGTTTTTTATGTTCCTTGCATGTCCCCCTCAGATCTACAGCGACTGCACTTCCAAGTGCTCTTGTAGTGCAAAGTGGAGTTGCCTTTAGTAAATAAACCCCATTGTGTACACCACCAGAAAAGTAGTAGAAACTGTACACACTGTATTAGATATTGTGTACATTGCCTGAAGTGTATTAGGAACTGTACACACTGTATTAGATACTGTGTACACTGCCTGCACTGTATTAGAAACTGTACAACAGCTGCATTGTATTTTATACTGTGTACACCACTAGAAGTGTAGTAGAAACTGTACACACTGTATTAGATACTGTGTAAACCACCAGAAAAGTAGTAGAAACTGTACACACTGTACTGTATTAGATACTGTGTACACCGCCTGAAGTGTATTAGAAACTGTACAACTGCTGCACTGTATTTTATACTGTGTACACCACCAGAAGTGTAGTAGAAACTGCAAACACTGTACTGTATTAGATACTCTGTATACCGCCTGAAGTGTATTGGAAACAGTACACCACCAAATGCACTGTAGATATAGGCTACACTGGATGCAGAGTATCTATATACACTCACAAAAGTGAGTACACCCCTCACATTTTTGTAAATTATTTTATGATATCTTTTCATGTGACAACACTGAAGAAATGACACTTTACTACAATGGTAAGTAGTGAGTGTACAGCTTGTATAACAGTGTAAATTTGCTGCCCCCTCAAAATAACTCAACACACAGCCATTAATGTCTAAACCGCTGGCAACAAAAGTGAGTACACCCCTAAGTGAAAATGTCCAAATTGGGCCCAATTAGCCATTTTCCTTCCCCGGAGTCATGTGACTCCTTAGTGTTACAAGGTCTAAGGTGTGAATGGGGAGCAGGTGTGTTAAGTTTGGTGTTATCGAGCTCACTCTCTCATACTGGTCACTGGAAGTTCAACATGGCACCTCATGACAAAGAACTCTCTGAGGATCTGAAAAAAAGAATTGTTGTTCTGCATAAAGATGGCCTAGGCTATAAGAAGATTGCCAAGACCCTGAAACTGAGCTGCAGCACGGTGGCCAAGACCATACAGCTGTTTAACAGGACAGGCTCCACTCAGAACAGGTCTCGCCATGGTCGACCAAAGAAGTTGAGTGCACGTTTTCAGAGTCATGTCCAGAGGTTGTCTTTGGGAAATAAACGTATGAGTGCTGCCAGCTTTGCTGCAGAGGTTGAAGGGGTGAGGGTCAGCCTGTCAGTGCTCAGACCATACACCGCACACTGCATCAAATTGGCTGTCGTCCCAGAAGGAAGCCTCTTCTAAAGATGATGCACAAGAAAGCCCGCAAACAGTTTGCTGAAGACAAGCAGACTAAGGACATGGATTACTGGAATCCTGTCCTGTGGTCTGAGGTGCCCAAGTGCGTAAAGCAGAGCATGATCCTCTCCCTTCGGAGACTGGGCCGCAGGGCACTATTCCAACATAACGACCCCCAAACACAGCTCCAAGATGACCACTGCCTTGCTAAAGAAGCTCAGGGTAAAGGTGATGGACTGGGCAAGCATGTCTCCAGACCTAAACCCTATTGAGCATATGTGGCACATCTTCAAATGGAAGGTGGAGGAGTGCAAGATCTCTAACATCCACCAGCTCCGTGATGTCGTCATGGAGGAGTGAAAGAGGACTCCAGTGGCAACCTATGAAGCTCTGGGGAACTCCATGCCCAAGAGGGTTAAGGCAGTGCTGGAAAATAATGGTGGCCACACCAAATTTTGACACTTTGGGTGCAATTTAGACATTTTCACTTAGGGGTGTACTCACTTTTGTTTCCAGCGGTTTAGACATTAATGGCTGTGTGTTGAGTTATTTTGAGGGCATAGCAAATTTACACTGTTATACAAGCTGTACACTTACTACTTTACATTGTAGCAAAGTGTCATTTCTTCAGTGTTGTCATATGAAAAGATATTGTACTCACTTTTGTGAGATACTGTGTATACAAGACTGTAAATATATATATATATATATAAATATATATATATATATATATATATATATATATAAATATATATATATTAATACACCGCCTAAAGTGTATTAGAAACAGTACACCACAAAATGCACTGTAGATATAGGCTACACTGGATGCAGAGTATATACTGTATATATATATATATATATATATATATATATATATACTAGACTGACTGTATATATATGTCAAATACACTGCCACTAACAGAATAACCTGCCTGCTTAATCTAAATCAAGCTATCTCTCTGTCCACAGAGTAAGGCTGTAAGCAGCCTTATATAGTGTGGGGTGTGGACTTAGTCCTCCTGAGCCATGTTTGGCCAAAGGCACCCTGCCTTTGGCCAATTATGGCTCTCTCAGGTCAGGTGCATGCTTTGGCCAATCATCATACAGTAAAGCGCTGCGATCTCGCAGTGCATTATTGGGCGTTCCGCTGCACTCAAATTATCCACAAACGCCCCATAATGTTCGCTGTTCTGCGAACGAGCAAACACCCGATGTTCGAGTCTAACTTATGTTCGACCCAAACATCGAGTTCATCCCTAGGTATAGTGTAACACTTTTGTCTTTACTTTTATGTTGATGGTATTGTATTTAGGTAGCAGTGAGTGCTGCTATTACCATTCTTCTAACTCTTATTTTATTCATTTTAAATTTCTTGAGAGTCAACACTGAGCGCAGGACCTATGATGCCAAACTAAAAAATAGATTTAGGGTTGACACTTCTTGTAAATTTGATCATGGAAAGCTGGTTGGCTCGGTGCTTAATTTCTACTTTTTTTATGCATAAGGACAATTATCCATCTGGATATGAGGCTATTCCTCCACCAGGGAAGGAACTTTAAATGTGCCAAGCAAGTGAGAAGCCAAATAATAAATACAAAAAACCCTCACGTCATAAAAACATCAGTTTTATTGTATCTTGTTAAAAGATGCCATCTATATTAAAGTCAACAGTACAAAACAATCAAACAAATGTACATAGTTATAGCAAGCGTGTGACATCCGGCGCGTTTTGATTCTTCAGTGTACACGCTCTAAAGATGGCAGCCAAGTGAAGTGTCTTAAACAATTAAAAAAATCTAAATCCTATGCATAACCCTCCATCCCAGGGTGGGAACCCGTAAAGTTGCCCAGAAGCCCCACACGTACATGCCAAGAAGGTGGGATTACATATCTCAAACACTTTATATCCAGGATGACACCATTCCACAAGATGGATAGTTATAAAGACTCCTGAGAGGAAAAGGCAGGGATGGACATCCAAGACAAATGTGTGGCTGAACCCACTTCACTTCAAACGTCTGTCATAGACTGTGTTTGCCTCATACACCTCAGAACACATTCTATAGCAGACGTTTGAAGTGGGATGGAGATGGAGAATTATGCATAGGATTTTGTCTTTTTAATTGTTTAAGACACTTCACTTGGCTGCCATCTTTAGAGCATGACCCTGAAGAAGCATATGTAGCAAAACGCGTCAGTGGTCACACGCTTGCTATACCTATGTACATTTTTATGATTGTTTTGTACTGTTGATTTTAATCTAGATGGCATCTTTTAACAAGATACAGTAAAACTGATGTTTTTATAACGTGAGGGTTTTTTGTATATATTATTTGGTTTCTCATTTGCTTGGCACATTTAACCACTTCCCGCCCGGCCTATAGCAAAATGACAGCTGGGCGGTGGTTCAGTTGTCCTGACGGCGTCATATGACGTCCTTCAGGATAACAGCCACCGCGCGCGGTGATCGGTGGAGCGGTGTGTCAGTCTGACACACTGCTACACCGTTCTCAGTAAAGAGACTCCGGCGGAGGCTCTTTACCACGTGATCTGCCGTGTCCAATCACAGCTGATCACGATGTAAATAGGAAGAGCCATCGATCGGCTTTTCCTCACTCGCGTCTGATAGAAGCGAGTACAGGAGAGCCGATCAGCGGCTCTCCTGACAGGGGGGGTCTGCGCTGATTGTTTATCAGCGCAACCCCCCCTCAGATGACCACACTGGACCACCAGGGACACCACTAGGACCACCAGGGAAGGGGGCAACATGTGGATGGCCAGGTATGTACCCCATGGCCATCCACATGTGCAAATTATGCCGATCTGTGCCAATCAGTGCCCACAAATGGGCACTGATTGGCACCAGTATGTACTAACAGGCATCAGTGATGCCCAGCAATGCCACCCATCAGTATCATCAGTGCCACCCATCAGTGACATCAGTGCAACCCATCAGTGCCACCTGTCAGTGCCCATCCATGCCCATCAGTGCCCACCTATCAATGCCCATCCTTGCCACCTATCAGTGCCACCCATAAGTACCCATCAGTGCCGCCTATAAGTGCCCATCAGTGCCGTCTACAAGTGCCCATCAGTGCCGCCTATGAGTACCCATCAGTGCCGCATACCAGTGCCACCTATCAGTGCCCATCAGTGCCACCTATCAGTGCCCATCAGTGCCGCCTATCAGTGCCCGTCATCAGTGCCCGTCAGTGCCACCTCATCAGTGCCACCTCATTGGTGCCACCTCATCGGTGCCCATCAGTGCCGCCTTATCAGTGCCCGTCAGTGCCGCCATATCAGTGACCATCATTGAAGGAGAAAACCTACTTATTTACAAAAATTTTTAATAGAAACAAAGAAAAACTTGTTTTTTTCAAAATTTTCGGTCTTTTTTTATTTGTTGCGCAAAAAATAAAAACCCCAGAGGTGATCCAATACAACCAAAAGAAAGCTCTATTCGTGGGAACAAAATGATAAAAAATGTGCATGACCGGGCAATTGTAATTCAAATTGCGACAGCACTGAAAGCTGAAAATTGATCTGGGCAGGAAGGTGTCTATCTGCCTGGTATTGAAGTGGTTAAAGTCCCATCCCCGGTGGAGGAATAGCCTCGTATCTGGATGGATCCTGGCCTTCCTTCACTAGGGGAATTTACATTGTATGGACTTTAACACCTCCACTACTCTTTATTTCATTTACATTTTTTTTTAACAGAAAACTTAATTCACATTTTACATGAACCATGGTACAAATCTCTAGAAAGTCAAACAAGGTAGACACCGCTCCACACAACCCGTGGCTGCATGCACATCCACATATGCGGAGGATCACCTGGGTGCCAGCCTGGTCTGCAGCCATGTTCAATGTAGATTAAGAGATGAGAATGGAGGTACTCCAAGATAGATGAGACTAAAAATGTATTTATTGGAAAATCCAGTTAAAAATCACAGGAAATTCACACACTCCCAGGACAGCCAGTAAACACGTTTCACACGTCAGGGCTTATTAACCACTGAATAACAGAATAAGCCCTGACGCGTGAAACGCGTTTTAAATTTTTATTCTCATGTATCTTCGAGTGCCGCCGTTCTCATCTCTTCATCTACATGGTAAAAATCTCTGTTTTCTCCCAGGCTGCAGTAATGCAAATCTAACATGAATGCCAGCTTTCACATTTGACTGAATGAATATGAACAATGAATAGTTATGCTGCTTCCTCCAAATGTAGGACAAAATAAACGAAATGAATTTGTTGACTGAATTCTATATTTTGGTTACCATATAAAAGCTGCAAAAGGAAATATAAAGTATATTTATATTATTCATAACATAATAAGATTTAAGCTATTGTTTAATATTACTGATCATAGTATTGGTATGACTTTACAGTACATAATTAATATATATATTTTTTAATTATAGTTTTATACACCAACTATTTTATCAGGGCCAGTCAGAAGGTCAACATTCCCTTTTTCCCTTTTGTAGTTACCAGTCATTCACACTATGTACAGTTTTTCATTGGCTTGCCCACTTTAGCATTCTAAGCACAGCATTTATGTGGTAAAAGATTAATCTGAATCCCAACTAACCGTGAAATGACCATACATTAGGTTTTGCCTTGCATGTCTTTTTAATAATTTGCTAATTACAAGCAGAAGCAATAAGCCTGAGACAATTCTGTGTAATTACTTCAGTAGAACGGGTTCACAGTAATTGAACTTTCATTAAAATTTCACCTGTAGACGGATATTCAGACTATAATTAATGCTCAACATGGCTATGCTAGTTAGGCAGACTCAGTCACTTGCAATGTCATATTATACTGTATAAGTATAACTGGACTACAAGGCTGTAAGGTCACGAAAACATTTGGAGATCAAAGCTAGCCATACACACGTAGATTTCCATAGGCGTGCGCAGCCTATTGCATTAGGGTGTGCACCCCAAAGCTCAAACACACGTGCGTATATATATATATATATATATATATATATATATATATATTATAATAATAATAATTAATATATATATATTTACACTAAATTACCAGAAGTATTGTGACACCTGCCTTTACACGCACATGAACTTTAATGGCATCCCAGTCTTACTCCGTAGGGTTCAATATTGAGTTGGCCCACCCATTGCAGCTATAACAGCTTCAACTCTTCTGGGAAGACTGTCCACAAGGTTTAGGAGTGTGTCTATGGGAATGTTTGACCATTCTTCCAGAAGTGCATTTCTGAAGTCAGGCACTGATGTTGGATGAGAAGGCCTGGCACGCAGTCTCCACTCTAATGTGAAGGCCAGTCCAGTTCCTCCACCCCAAATTCACTCATCCATGTCTTTATGGACCTTGCCAGGGACGATCCTAGGGTCACAGATGCCTGGGTGCAGAAATATTTCTAGCGCCCCCCACATGGGCGTGGCAGGAAGGATCACGATGGTACATGGAAGGATCACTATGACACACAGAAGGCAAGAAGGATCACTTTGACACCTGGAAGGCAGGAAGGATTACTATGGTACATGGAAGGCAGGAAAGAGGGATCACTATGGCACATGGAAGGCAGGAAGGAAGGACCACTATGGCACACAGAAGCCAGGAAGGATCACTATGACACCTGGAAGGCAGGAAGGATTAATATGGTACATGGAAGGTAGGAAATAGGGATCACTATGGCACATGGAAGGCCGGAAGGAATGATCACTATGTCACATAGAAGGCAGGAAGGATCACTGACACCTGGAAGGCAGGAAGGATTACTATGGTACATGGAAGGTAGGAAATAGGGATCACTATGGCACATGGAAGACCGGAAGGAATGATCACTATGTCACATAGAAGGCAGAAAGGATCACTGACACCTGGAAGGCAGGAAGGATTACTATGGTACATGGAAGGCAGGAAAGAGGGATCACTATGGCACATGGAAGGCAGGAAGAAAGGACCACTATGTCACATAGAAGGCAGGAAGGATCACTGACACCTGGAAGGCAGGAAGGATTACTATGGTACATGGAAGGCAGGAAAGCAGGATCACTATGGCACATGGAAGGCAGGAAGGAAGGACCACTATGGCACATGGAAGGCAAGAAGACTATGGCACATGGAAGGCTGGAAGACTGACACATGGATGGCTGGAAGGCTATGAGACATGGAAGGCTGGAAGACTATGGGACATGGAAAGCTGGAAGGCTGGCACATGAAAGGCTTGAAGGCTATGGAACATGAAAGACTGGAAGACTATGGCACATGGAAGACTATACATGGAAGCCTGGAACACTATGGCACATTTAGAGAAGAGAGAGGGGGGAGAGATCACTCACCCAGGCTGCATTGTCTTCAGAGGCACAGGCACTCATGCAGCGACATCAGGCAGGATTGCTGGCTGGTTTGAAATCTCCCGCTCACACTTCCTTCCCAGGCACTGATTGGCTGCATGAAGGGGTTGTGGGTGGGCACAGGGGGGACATGGGGAGGAGGTGGGGCAGACCTAGCCTACCTCCTTCTCGTACTGAATATACAGCGGGCGGCGGGCGAGGGATGTGCAGCAGGCGAGCGGGGAGTGCGGGCGGGGAATATGCTATATGCACACTGCAGTGGGCGCGCCTGGGGGAGGGCAATATGCACATTGCCGCGGGGCGGGGAATATGCTGCTTTATACACACTGCCACGGGCGCGATGGGGGCAGGGAATATGCACACTGCAGCGGGCGCGAGGCAGCACACTCGGGACTGACGATACCCTGGCACTTTGGCGCCCGCTCTGCGGCGCCGGGGTGCAGTGCACCCCGTACACCCGCCCAGCGTCTGCCTTGGACCTTGCTTTGTGCACTGCTCCAAATCATTTGGTGGAGGGAGATTATGGTGTGGGGTTATTTATCAGGGGTTGGGCTCGGCCCCTTAGTTCCAGTGAAGGGAACTCTTAAGGTGTCAGTATACCAAGACATTTTGGAATTTTCATGCTCCCAACTTTGTGGGAACAGTTTGTGGATGGCCCCTTCCTGTTCCAACATGGCTGTGCACCAGTGCACAAAGCAAGGTCCATAAAGACATGGATGAGCAAGGGTGGTGGAAAATGAACTTCAAGTGCAAAAATTCACATTATAATAGTAACTAAAACATATAAAATTAAGTGTATAATAAGTGCTATAATGGTGTGAACCTCCCAACCAAAAAGTTGTTGCACTTAAAGTTACTTTGTATTGCAATTATCTGTAGAGGGGTTTCCACCATCCCTGCTAAGTTTAAAAAAAATGTCCTATTCTTATTTTGATGTGTATTGCATGTGAAATCACATATCACTGGAATTATTGCACTTGTAGTTAATCTGTATGGAAAATATCTATAGGAGGGGTTTCCACCATCCCTGCTAAGTTTCATTTTTCATTTCTTTTTTCAGTTTGATGTGTATTATATGTGATGTTACATATCCCAGAGATCAGTATTGTGATAATATTGAAGTTTATTGAGATTTCCATACATTAGAGGGTTCCACCATTATTGTTATTGATTAGTAAGTTAGCGTTACACTTTTTTTTTCGTGGTGTGGGAACACGTAACAGTGCTTAGTGGCAGGCCTTTTACTGACACTTTTTTATTTTACCTCCAGTAATTTATTGTAAATAGTACTGTGGTGATTACGTATTATACTAAAGATCGGCATGTGGCATTAATAAACATACAGATTTCAGTTGTGCCCCACCAGGCTGGCCCCCCATGGACAATGTGCCTGGCTGCTGAGTTCACCTCTCCATCCCTGCACTCGGTGCTCTGATGGGCACTGATTGGAAGCACTGATAGGCAGCACTGATAGCCAGCACTGATAGCCAGCACTGATTGGCAGCACTCATGAGCACTGATAGGCAGCACTGATGGTCACTGATTGGCAGCACTGATGGCCACTGATAAGCAGGACTGGTTGGCAGCACTGATTGGTAGCACTGATGGGCACTGCTTGGTGGCACTGATAGGGGGCAGTGATTGGCACTAATTGGCAGCACTGATTGGCATTGATAGTCAGCACTGATGGGCGGCACGGATGGGCAGCACTGATGGGCACTGATTGGCAGTACAGATGGGCACTGATAGGCAACACTGATTGGCAGCACTGATGGGCACTGATAGATGGCACTGATATGCAACACTGATTGGCAGCACTGATGGGCACTGATAGGCAGCACCAATGGGCACTGATTGGAAGCACTGATAGGCAACACTGATTGGAAGCACTGATAGGCAGCACTGTTGGGCACTGATTGATGGCATTGGTTGGCACTGATAGGCAGCACTGATGGGCACTGATAGGCAGCACTGATAGGCAGCGCTGATGGGCACTAATAGGTGGCATTCATTGGAAGCACTGATTGGCACTGATAGGCAGCACTTATGGGCACTGATTGGCAGCATTGGTTGGCACTGATTGGCACTGACATGTGGCACTGATTGGCACTAACAGGTGGCACTGATTGTCACTGATAGGTGGCATTGGATGGCACTGACAGGTGGCACTGATGGGTACTGATTGGCACTGACAGGTGGCAATGATTGGCACTGACAGGTGGCACTGATGGGCACTTTTTGGCACTGACAGGTAGCAATGATAGGCACTGATTGATACTGATAGGTGGCACTGATTGGCACTGATAGGTGGCATTGGTTGGCGCTAATGGGCACTGATTGACACTGACAGGTGGCAATGATTGGCACTGACAGGTGGCACTGATGGGCATTGATAGGCGGCACCAATTGACACTGATCTAGGAGAGGGTGAGTTCCACATTGAGCAGTCAGCAAGGCATTTAAGAGCCGCTCAGTGCGTGAAACTGTAATGTAATGTCACTGCTTGCAGAGACCAGCTGTCAAAACTCGACGATGATGTTGGGGGTGGGCGGGACCGAATAGCTAGCCTATCAAACACAAGCCAACGGGATAGGAGCTGGGCGGGCAGCTCCGTGTATGTGTCTCTGCCCCCTTTCTTAAGCAGCCCAATTATTGGCTGGTGCTTGATAACTGATAGAAAGGGGGTGGGGTCACATACAAGGAGCGCCCTGCCCAGCCCATATCCCGTGTTTGGAAGGACGATGGAGTAGCACATGGCTGCCAGAAGCTGGATAACTTTGGAGACATTTTAAGTTGGACTGAGCAAGGAACCATGAAGGACATTACATCTTAAAGTAACCCTAAGTTGAGTAACTGTTTAGTTTACTTAACGTGTACATATTGTACATGCTTATAGTTGTAGGCATCTTTTTGTAAGCTGAGTTGTGTTGTATTGTGCATCCTACAGTTTGTATGTGCAGCTTTCCTGTTTAGTAAAGAATTGATACACTACAGAAGTCTAAGCTTCCTTGGGTTTTACCGCAAGAACTTCATAATAGACACAAAGGATAACATGTGTGAAGAGGGTGTGTCCCTTCCCTCCAATCAGCTTTTGCAGATATCTGCAGAGTGTAACTTCAGCTCCCCGCCCCCTGCTTTCTGAAAGCTCAGACAAGCTGAATTCTGCACTTTTAACAGATGTAGAGAAGAGAAGACAGCAGATGAACAGCTACAACTTATGTAGGAGGATTTGTTGAATCTCTGTGTATCACCTGAAGCCAATCACTTTACTGGGTATATAGGTAACCAGGGTAATAATAACTGCATAATCTTTTAAAAAAATATTCTATAACTTCCCTTTAAATTGCACGTATGCCTCAATTGTAAATCATTTGTTGGCTAGCACATGACCCCCTTCCCCCAGCTCTATCTCCATTGTGCAGACAAGAGTCATGGCATTCATAGGGATGATTGCTGATATAAGGGCAGATAAAAAGGCAGAGAGCTTCTGAATAAGTTACAGAAAGGTGACTGGTGCCTTTTAAATACTTTAATGGACCTAATTCAGCTTTAGTATCAAATTTAAGAGAAAGGTCAAGAAAGATTAGTTTCAAATGATCTCTCTTTTCCCCCATAACTAGTAGACCATTTAATCCTGATCTCTTCAAGAGTTTTATAAACATTGATGACGAGTGACACCTTAGATAATTGTAGCCTCTAGAACAGGAAAGCCTATTTGTACAGGTTTAACTTGGCTGTTCAGTTTTAAATACATCCCCACAGGTTTTAAAATCACATAGATTTTTTGGAAATATAGCAAGCTATGTTAATCAAGGTAGGTAATAACGTAAGACCACCAGGCCTGAGGCATGCAGAGCTAAAATACTAGAATGTTCCCCTCCCAAGACACATTTATTGAGCTACCACCTATGATGCTACATATGTCTCCAACTATATAAATACATGTTAAAAATTACATTGTTATTGTATTTATCCCTGAAGACTTTTAAAAGAAATGCAAATAAAAAAACAATGGTGAAAAAGAAATAGTCCACCATCTCAATACAGACCTATCACCCTAAGACCAGGACTATACCTTTACACAAGTTGGATATGGTTTGGATTGGACATTTTTGTCAATAATGGCTTGCTTAATTTTGTTCCACATCTGATATTGGGGGTTAAATCAAGCATTAAAAGTTATTTTCACCATTTTGTTTTAATGAAAATGTTCGGTTTACAAACATGAGTATAGGACAGGTGTGTAATCTGTGTTTTATCATATGAAATGGATATGTAGTTACTTCAGAAAGCTTCTTTTTCCAGTGAATCTTGGAAATATGTACCTTCAGTTTAAATGGCTCCATTGTGTGTTTCTCTTAAAGGAAAGCTTACAGAACCTACCCCACCACACATTCATTTTTATGGAGATGAGGGGAGGGGATTTATTCTGTTGTCCAAATCAGGAGTGAGTGGCCTTGGGTGACACCACTGTCTTCTATGAATATAGTTAGACCTGTGTGTTACTGGCAGGATCAACAGGTGAAAATAAATGTGAAGCAGATTGAAAAAGAAAAGTGTTCTTGAGTTAGGATACATAGAGTGAGTCTGCCTCTATCTATGCATTTAATCTTTTGCCTGAACACACATAAATTAACAAGAGGGTGCAGTGAGGTTACGATAAGTAGATCATCTACACTGAGCAAAATTATAAACGCAACACTTTTGTGTTTGCCCCTATTTATCATGAGCTGCAGTTAAAGATCTACGACTTTTTCTATGTACACAAAAGGCCTATTTCTCTCAAATATTGTTCTCAAATCTGTCTAAATCTGTGTTAGTGAGTAATTCTCCTTTGCCGAGTTAATCCATCCACCTCACAGGTGTGGCATATCAGGATGCTGTGGTGTTGTGCTGTGTGATAAAACTGCACATTTTAGAGTGGCCTTTTATTGTGGCCAGCCTAAAGGCACACCTGTGCAATAATCATGCTGTCTAATCAGCATATTGATATGTGAGGTGGATGGAGTATCTCGGCAAAGGCAAAGCGCTCACTTAGGCCCCTTTCACACTTATACGACTTGTTCCATGATTTTGTACTGCAAAATCGTATGACAAGTCATTATCCATGATTTTCAATGACTACCATTCATATTGGCACAACTTTAATGCCGCGTACACACGGTCTGACTTTTCGACTGGACTTACCTGACGGACGCCGATGGACCAAATCCGGCAGACAATCCGATCGTGTGTGGGCTTCATCGGACCTTCAGCTGACTTTTCCAGCCGCAAATCTGACGGACTTTAGATCTGGAACATGCTTCAAATCTTTACGTCGTAACTCCGCCAGACCCAGAAATCCGCTTGTCTGTATGGTAGTCCGACGGACCAAAACCCACGCTAGGGCAGCTATTGGCAACTGGCTATCAACTTCCTTTTTTTAGTCCAGTGTACGTCATCACGTACGAATCCGTTGGACTTTGGTGTGATCGTGTGTAGGCAAGTCCGGTCCTTAGAAAGTCTGTTGAAAGTCCGCCAAAAGTCCGTCGAAGGTCTGTCGAAAGTCTGTCGGACGGGCTGTCGGACTTTTGTAGCTGAAAAGTCCGACCGTGTGTATGCGGCATAAGTCATGCCAACTTCAAAGTAGTCCCTGCACTACTTTGGTCCAACTTACATGCAAGTTGATGTCCATAGACCTCAATGTTAAACCCTCAAGTAGCATGCAAATCGTACCTGAATAATATAGACACGATTTCAGTACGACTTTGTAAGCACAAGCTGAGAATGGTTAATGCCAAAGTTGTGGCAAAGTCATACAAAGTAGTACTGCTCCCAAATCACATCAAAATCACAGTAAAATTGCGGGCGCGAAATTGCGGTAAAATCGTGCGACTTTGAAATCGCACAAGTGTGAAAGGGGCCTACACACACAAATTTGTGAACAATATTTAGAGAAATAGGCCTTTTGTGTACGTAGAACAAGTCATAGATCTTTGAGTTCAGCTCATGATAAATAGGGGCAAACACAAAAGTGTTGTGTTTATAATTTTGCTCAGTGTATATTGTCAATTTTAGGTCCCCTTTAATTCCAGAAAGCGCTCACTTGGTTTTATTGAATCTTATCTTGCCTACACTCTACCTTATCCTCCTGTTCAGCTGGTAAGTTCCTGGTGAGTGATCCATGTGCCATCTACCTCAATAAGGGGGATCACACATACAATGTTCACATAATATATGGTAATTGCAGGTAAATCACAAAGGTGAGCAGCATCAGTCGAATGCTCAAGATGCATTCAGTTTTCAGCCAGGGGAAATCAAAGGAAGCAATGCAATTCCACTCCTTCTGCAAGAATATCAATAGCTGTGGCACATGACATCAGTTGTGACAACTCACCTATTATCTATATTTTATTATAGCGGCTCCTAAACCACAGGATTAGTAACAGGTACCCCAGGCTATTTACAATTTCCTTTCTTGCTTTATTAACTGTTTTCTTTTTATGTGCAGCTCAACTTATTTAACAATGAAAATGAAGCAGAATTACATTTAAAGTGCACTTGTACTCACTGTTTTGTAAAGTTTCATTAATGGAGACAGTGGTGTACCCAGCATATCTGGCACCCAGGGCAGATCATTTTGGTAACACCTCCTCCCCATACATCAAACCTATTTTCAGTAAAAATAATGAAATGAAACCTCATGCATGCTAGGGGCTGGAAGCAGATTGGGCCGGCTTGGGGGCAGACAGCAGCAGCTGTATGCACAGTTGCAACTTTATGCAGAGACATTGGACTTGGCATATCAATCTGCCCAGTGTGCAGCAGCTCAGAGATGCTATATCTTGCATAGTTGGTGATATGTGAAAAAAATTACCAGGGATGCATTAAAAGGATCAAGAAAAACACCTGGCTGGCAGCATAACTAATAAAGTGGGTATTGCTTTACTCTGCATAACTTGTAGTGTAGGAGTAAAATAATCTCCATAATTGGTGTCAGTGGCAGTAATGGTAACCTCCAGTATTGGTGTACATGGCTGCATTCATTTCCCCCTTCATTGATGGTAAGTGGAAGTATTGTTAAACCCCTCAGCAGGCTTTGATAATAACTCCCATCCCTAGCACTGGTGATCAGTGGTAAGCGTGTGCTGTATCAAGGAAGCTCTTCTCAACATTGGTGGTCAGTGGTCGGCTTAGGCTGTATTACGAACCCCCTGGCATTGGTGGTCAGTGGCAGGCTTAGGCTATAATCAGACACCCCCCTTTCAGCAATGGTGTTCAGTGATTTACTTACCTGTGCTGCTGCCTCTACCTATTGGCCAGGAGTACACTTCTACTGTTGGGCGCGGATCTCTCCACCTGACAGCTCCTGCTTCTTTCAGTGCTAGGTGCTGGAACACAGAAAGGGTTTTGGGAACTTGGCACCCTGCTGCCATTCTGCATTTGTGGAACAGCCACACCAGGGCACCCTGTGAGTGGTTGTACCCAGTGTGAACTATGTCCCCCTTTCCCCCAAAGGATTGCCTTTGAGAGGTAGTATGCAGCTGTGAATGCACACCTCCTTATTTTCCTTTCAAGATGGTCCAGGAGCCCCAAACATGAGAAAAAATTTCAGCTCCCATTATGAAGTCAGTATTTAGCTTCACCCTCTCATCCCATGCCTGAATGTGATGGGTGGCTTCACTAACCAATTGTGAGGCAAACTATTTAAAGTAGAGTTTCCCAGGGTATTTTTTTTGTAGGGATCTGCTGCCCTCTAACGTTAACTGCTAATATCACAGTGTTATGTATAATTATGTATTCTAAATATCTGGTATGGTGCTGTGCTAATCCAGAAATAATTAAAAAAATGTCACAGTCTAGGTAAATATAGAACTATCCCTATGAGAGAGTGGGATAAGTTAGTTGTGTTAGCACTAAGTGTAGAATAAACTTTTTAATCTCCAACAATAAAAGTGCAGAGTGCAATAAGGTGCATACATTATACAAAACTACATACCAATAAAGCTAAATAAATCTTAGTGCAAATATACTTAAATTGCTAATACATCCGGCATAGCACTAGTGGGAAGTATAAATCATTCAGTGCAGACCAATACAGTGCTGTGCGTCCCAACACACCTCGGGACGCACTAAAGTAACAAAGTGTGCAGTGCAAACGGAACCAGTGATGGATCTATACGGTTAACTAATGTATGATATAACACAACAAAGACAAAAAAAAGAACACAAAGTGCCATGTGCAATAAAACCAGTGACTAAAATAGCAAATCAGTCCATGTAGTGCCAATCGGTGGATTGTTACATAAAGCGATATTTCTCCATAGGGAATTCCATAAGATAGGTGGAAACCGTGGGGTGTATAGACCAGAAAGGAAAAGTGGCTCCTCTTCATGCACCAATCCTACACTAATAAGCAGTGGCCCCTTACCTCATAATACTGAGGTCACAGCATGAAACAGAACTGCTGGTACCGGCTCCTTCTCACGTGAATCCTGGATCCGAGGCTAGATCTCCATATGTCTCAGTCCCTCAGGGGGCACAGGGGCCATAAGTAAAAAGAAGGATATGCCACATAGTGTAGCAATTTAAGAACCAAAGTCGGGTTTATTATGGTAAACGGTACTCACATAAAACACAGCAAAGATCGCAAAACTCCAACGAGCGGCGAGCTCGTACGCATCTGTCAATAAAAGTGCCTGTCCCGTCCCTACGCGTGATGTCACACACCTCATGACTTCATCAGGGCACTCTGTATGTAATGCATTCCTGGTATTTAATACCCCTTTAAGACCCTCCTACTGTTTTTGTGAAATTTGACTGAACACACCCACTATTTGATGTGATTTGGAGTGTGTGTGTAGGAGGAGGGGTTTTGCGTGGCCGTGGTTAAGTTCCAGCACCTATTGTTTGAGAAAAAAAGCCCTGGATAGTTCTATATATACCTAGACTGTGACATTTTTTAAATTATTTCTGGATTAGCGCAGCACCATACAAGATATTTAGTTTATTGTTACAATAGGGGTGAACCGGACCCTATTCGGTGTCAGCAGCTTTTCCTGTGTTAGTTTTAATAATCATTTTAGATTCTATAATTATGTATTCACTGTCTCTGGGAGGTTGGCTTTTAAACTCCTGAAGGAGGAAGTGGAGAGAGAGGGGTGCTGACACCACATATCCACATGCAGGAGGTGCATTACTGCAATACTGTATTTTATCCAGAACAATATTAGATACTATTAGGTAATTGTTCCTGTGTTCTGTTTACCTGTAGCTTCCCATAATTTCTCGATTTGAATCATAGTGACAGATAAATCTCTGTCCTAGTGACAGATAAATCTCTGTCCTATTGTTACTATCTCACATGCAAAGTGCCAGATAGCTAGCTAGGTCTGTGCTATTGTATGTATGTAGTGGTTACCTTACAGTATTTTAGTAGGTGAACCTGTTTATTGCAATAGTTTATAAGCACTCCTGTTATTTTAGTTATATGCAGCTCCTGGTATTTTAGTTAACCATGCCCTTTCTGGTCTTGGGTCTGCAGTTTAGGGCCCGGTTCACACTGGTGCAACATACGTTCCGACTTTGAGAGCACATGTCGTATGACATGTATAAATCAATAGTTCCCTATGGGAGCCGTCTTAACTGGTCCGACACAAGTCGGCCCGACTTTGGAAAAGGTTCCTGCACTACTTTGGTCCAACTGTGTTCTTTTTTTAGATCATTCAATATCATTGACGTCGGATCCTCATCCTAACCATCCAACTTGTGACATCTGACATGGTGATTACAGCAGCAGGAAAAGGAATTTATGTCACACTGGGATTGTTTTTATTGGTCAAAGGACAAGTCGGACTATCTCAAAGTTAGAGCAAAATCTTATCCTGTTCATTCAAGTCAGATGACCGATTTAGGACCGATGTCACAGGGCAAAGTAAGATGACAGTCGTACAACAGTCGTGTTGTGCCAGTGTGAACCCAGCCTTATAGCTAGTTTTAATTTAGGGCTCAATAAACAGCATAAGCTAGAGCCAGATTAGGCACTTCTGGTAGATAGAGGTCCAGTTACCTGTCAGATTAGAAACTACTAGCGAGGGACTAAGACACTGTATTCCAGTGCCACACCACGGTTTCTGTGTGTGAGAAGCTGTGTTCCATTTGCCATGTAATTAATGTCCTTTTTGTACACTCTTCAGAGTGCATTTTTGAAAAACATATTATATTGCAACAGCACTGCTAGCACTTCCAAATGAATACATTAGAAGACAAGAAGAATTAGGAGACAACAAAAATGGTATTATACATTCACTGCTGAGGACAAATCTTCACAATGAATGTGCTACAATGAGGATTCTAAATTCCTAATGTGCATCTTTTCCCTGCATTTGTCCCAGAAGTTTGACTTTTGACATAACATAAACCAGCAAGGTAAATGGTCGGTTACTGGATTCAGCTGGATTCATTTTAACCAATTCAGCCCCGGAAGGATTTAACCCCTTAATGACTGGGCCATTTTTTGCATTGCGGCACTGCATCGCTTTAACTGACATTTGCACGGGCATGCGACGTGTACCCAAACAATATTGACGTCCTTTTTTTCCCACAAATAGAGCTCTCTTTTGGTGTTATTTGATCACCTCTGCGATTTTTATTTTTTGCGCTATAAACTAAAAATGAGCGACAATTTTGAAAAAACAAACCAAAACTTTTTACTTTCTGCTATAATACATATTCAAAAACAATATGTAAAAAATCTAATTTCTTCATCAGTTTAGGCCAATATTTATTCTTCTACATATTTTTCGTAAAAAAAAAAAAAAAAAAAAAAAAAAAAAAACAATAAGTGTATATTAATTGGTTTGCACAAAAGTTATAGCGTCTACAAAATAGGGGATAGATTTAGGGACTTTTTTTTTTTATTGTTTTTACTGGTAATGGCGGTGATCTGCGATTTTTAGCAGGGTTGCAACATTGTGGCAGACAAATCTGACCCTAAGTGACACTTTTTGGGGACCAGTGAGATCAATACAGTGATCAGTGTTAAAAAAATGCACTGATCAATGTATAAATGACTCTGGCAGGGAAGGGGTTAACACTAGGGGGGCGATCAAGGGGTTTACTGTGTTCCCTGGGTGTGTTCTGATTGCTAGGAACAGCCTGTCAGAATGGGGATCTGCCTTGTTTACATCTGTACTGCGATCGTGGGTGGCCGGCGGACATTGAGTCCACTGGACCTGCGCATGCGCTCTCCCAGATGTGCAGCGCGCACGCGTTCACACTATCTCTTGCACGGACCGATGTACAGGTAGAATCTCTGGGGAAGGCGGTCGGCAGGTGGTTCAATGTGCCACTCAATTGTAGATGCTGGTGCAGACTAAAAAATATCACCACCACTTTTTAAAATAGAAATTGCATTTAGTACGCAAACTTGTGGTACACTCCTATTCCCTCTCCCTTTTTACATATCACATTAAATGACAGCCTGCTATTGCATGCTGAGGCCTTTATATGGCGTGCCATTGCATATTACCTCTGCTCCTGTAGCTGTTCATGGGTCAAAGGGGAAGTCAGGTCACTTATTGTCCATAAACATTTACCTTGAGTGAACTGGTCCAATCCCCCACCTACTTGCACAAGTTGTTTAATTTAGACCCCTTTCACACTGAGGGGGTTTTCAGGCGCTTTTAACCCCTTCTTTAGTCACTAGCGGGGTTTAAAAGCACCCCAATAGCGGCCAAAAAACGCCGCTAAAACATTTTAGCGCCGCTTCACCACTAACGCGTTAATGCCACACTTAACTTTAATAAAATTGTTTTGTAATTGTGATTTTAAGTTTAATCTGCATATTTTGGTAAGTTTTACTTTAGCATGTTTTTGCTTTTTTGCCTTTGTCTTTGGGAGAGTGAAAAAAACATACATTTTGTATTTGAACTTTTGGATTATAACAATTTTATTTAAAAAATGCATAAAACTTCTGTAGTGCTATCCCCCTTTTAGATAAAGTCTTCCTGTAGCGATGTGTAGTGTACCCCACTTAAGAGCTGTTGGAAATTGTGGTCCTATTTCCCCCCTCAGAGCACATACAGTTAGACACACATTATTTCCTGCATTCTTCTGCTGGTTCTAAAAAGAGTCTAGGAGTTTATTTTGGGTTTTTATTAAAAACAATAAACTGGGATAGGGATCATGGGATAACCTAACAACTGTAGAACTGGATAACTTAAGGACTCCTGAATTTCTGGACGCGCTTGACAGACTGCTGGCTGCACTGCACAACTGCTTAATGGCTTACAGGATTTTTATGCTGATGGTGATCTGTACTCCTTCCAGAGCTCAAAAGCTCTACACAATCACAATCACTAATTTCTCAGCAATAGGGTTGCTTTCTCACTTAGCCACAGGATCATCAGTTGCCTGCTGGTGATATCCACCAGGCTCTTCCTAGTGAGAAAGGTGTAAATTCACACCACCCAGGACAGCTGGACACTTTCTCACCAACTTCCTCCTGGCTCTCTCCAGTGAGCTTCTCCCCCTGATCCTTGGTTTTCAGCTTGCGAATTGGCCAAGCCTAGCTGGGACCTTATTGTCTTCCTTACAGATCCCTCCATAAAGCTGCCCCAGGGGCAGAGCCCCTGCACAGGGGTCTCCTCCAGCAGGACTGGATCCAGGAGCTCTGCTGCTCTGCCCCAGGCCCCAGTCTATGTATGGGCTCTTCCACCACTTTCTGGGCACACCTCCCCAGGGATTGGCTCCCATAAATGTTCAGAATGCCTTCTTTGTTTTTCCTCCCACTATACTGTAATTCTAGAATCATCTAGAATACTGGGAGAAGTAATCAAAGCAGCAGCCTGTGAGACACTGAGCAGACCTAAATAATCAACCCCTGCTCCACTGATTACTGAGGAGCTAAATTCAATTTATCTATCAGACTACTCTAGCAGAGTGCTACAGATGTAATGAGTGGAGTCAGTGTCTATATAAATGCCAGGGGAGGAGCCTAGTGAGTTGGGGCATGGGAGCCAATTACACCATAGCCTTGCAGATTTAGTCAGCAACTTGAAAGGCCCTGTTCAAGGCAGAAGATCAGGGTGAGATAGTCTTACACCCAGAAGAGCCAGCTGTAGTCGTTCTGACTCAGTAAACATGGTCCATAGGACTGGGATGCAAAAAAAGCCTTTTAGACCAGGCTAAGTGTTCTCTGTCATGAGTGCTATTTCATCTGGAGATCCTTGGAGAAGTTTACCGAATCTGGAAGTGCAGCTGTAGCAGTCCTGTTTGTGGAACAATATGAAGGGAGTCTTCAAGATGCAAAAAGCCTAATGGGCAATTTAGAGCCCTCTGATTGAGTGCTGGGACTAAGAGTGACATCTGGGAACATACCCAGCTGGGTAGAACTATGGAGTGGGACTTAGAAGCAGAGACTGGTATACAACAGAAAGCACCTTGTTAATTTGAGCTGACAGAGCAGTATGCTTCACCTTGTAAAACTAGGTTGGAATAAAGCAGAAGGCTACAGAATCTAGTATACAGGGGATGGGTCCCAATACTGTTGTGGTCTCAAGGAGAGGAGAGTGGAGAGCAAAGGGAAGATGAATTATTAATTATGTGCTGGTGTTCCGAGCCTGAGTGACTGCAACAGAAGGTTTGCTCCTATGTATGGCAATGCGTGCTGAAGAGTTCTGTCAGTATGTCAATGTGATGTTACTGTCATCTTTGAAGAACAACAGTAAAGTGCAAAAACTATAACGTTTGTGTGGACATTCCTTACATGTGAACATAAAGGCTAATGGCCAGGGATGTCGTGGGACGGCTCTTGACAAGGAGTTGGCACAATATGTCAGAGACTTTGGGCTATAGCAGTGTTTTGTTTTATTATCCATAAAGAAGTAAGTCGGGAGCTTGAGTAATTTGGCGCCAGCAGTCAGTCATTTAGAAGCCCCCTTACATGCTGAATTGTTGTGTTGTTTCTCTGCACACCTGAAGATGACACACCTTGCTCACCCAGCACTTACCGATACACCTTACGGTATTTCAAAGAACTTATAAGGCCAAGCATAGCCTAAAAAAAGAAAGGATTGGAAGTGTACTTCCAATACAATCAATATGACAATAACGTTACTCTGAGAGTTATGGTTAAACCCCTGCAGTATTCTGACTAACAGTAATTAACAGAACTGAACTGCATTTACCTAGCAACTGCATATAAAGACAGTCCTAACTTACTATGACAGTCAAAGTTTTATCTCACTGGCCAGTGATTGCTAAAACAAAAAAAAAAAAAACATTGGCTGGCAAAGTGGGGGCCCTTGAACAAAGCCCTTGTTGTCTTCCCAGCAGACAACAAATTAACTTGTGCAATGTTAGCCTCCTCTCCTCCTCTGGGTCTCCAGGTACCTGTGCTAGCTCAGTTCAAGTCCTCAGACAGGGATATGAATTGTTTCATGTCTCTCTTCCAATCCTGCTTAGACAGTCCCTCCTTCCTCGCAAGCTTTAGGAGCACTCTCAAGCACAGTCTGATCCCACCAGGTGTCCAAATTACACCTCATACCCTCCCAGAGAAAAGGTTCTTTCTGATTCTCTTTGCTTCTCTGAGTTCTCACCAATTGTGGTCAGCTATGGGAGGGGTCTGTTCAGACAGCAGCAGCAGCAGTAGCTAAGTCTTCTTCATACACCTGTTTGCTTCAAGTCATCTCCCCTTTCTTCACCAACCTGCAGACCCACCTCTCTTTGCTCTGTTGCATCAGCCAATCATCTCCAGGATCGAATAAGACCAAGCCAAGATGGCTGCCCACTGCATGGTAGACATGCCATAGACAAGGTTTGCAAATTTAGTTTAGTGATTATACATACTACTATGCAAACTTAGTTCAATTATTACTATATCCCTTCCTCCTCTTCTCCATAACTCTATCCACCCCTTCATAAATGCCTATAGGTTCTGATTTTAACAGGTGTGACCACCATCTTTTCTTATTTTTTCTCAATCAAGAATCTTATTAAAGAAAATGTAGCATATAATTGACAATAATAATATAATTGAAAATGTAGCATAAAATGTAACATAAAATGTAGCATATAATTGACAATAATAATATAATTGAAAATGTAGCATAAAATTGCATATCTTAGGTATTATGAGATTAATCCATCTTTTCTTTACTTGTCAGGTCCATTGATTTTTCCTTCTCTCTATATTTGATTTTATTCTATTACCTATTCTTTATCTCATCACAGATATATTTATTTTTTTGGCTTTACTGGATATAATTCAACCCATATCCTAGTCGCTCTCCACCGTATGCTCTGCATTTGCTTGCTTTTAAGTAAGTATACTTTGGGTACTGTTCTGTGAATTTGATTCCAAATTTATATATATATATATCCATATATATAACATTAACCTGTTTAGATAATTTCACACATATATACTTTATTGTACTTTTCAGCCTGGTCTTTTTGTGCCCTCTGTGGCCTCACAGGGCCCATTTCCCCTTTTGGTTGGTCCTTTGTTGGTGGTGGCCACTCTGGGAGTCTTAAGGTGGTAGGTTCCCCCTTCCTTTGGAGAGAGCACTGGCAACTGTTGCTAATTGTTATTAATTTGTTTCTGTACACAATATAATGTATTTTTGCTGCGTTTTTCATACTCATTATGTTTTGTTTTTTCTGTGATTTCTATACAGTTTAAAGACACTTTGTAATCATATATCCCCTGATGAAGCTACTAGGCGAAACATGTCGGGTTAATATACGAACTTGAATCTCCATGTCTCAATTTGAACATTTGCCTCTATGACCACTTCTACTTTGAAATGTTGAACGTTGAACGTTTGGCTCTGTTTAGTTTTTAATTATAATTCTATTATATTTATACCTTTTTATACCTTGGTTTCCATTATTATTTGTAAGCACCGCAAAAATCCCCTCTTCCTTCCCCACTTACAATATTTAACTATTTGGGATGAGGTGCTCTGGGTGTTTTTCCTTTAGTCGGACATTTATAGTATGAAATATTAGACATACTTTCTTTCAGAGTAATTTACAGTGGGCTATATCAGATCTTTTACAAACTACAGACAAAAAAAATTGTCTATGCACTATATTTTAATATGACCAAGCAAGAATCCAGCCCCAGGATAAGAAATGTGGCTTACAAACACATTAAACAAGCAATTACGATGAAACTGCTAATTAGTTTAACTAAGAGGCTGATGAGAAGTAAATGTTTTTTTCTGCATGCGATTACAGCTCTGCACCTGACTCACAGGAGGCTCACTTTACCTGTTCTAACAACATAGAAGAATGCCACCTGGAATAACCCTTTCATCACCATGTCTCCATCCCATGGTGTTGTATCCGTATGCGGTTCTATCTGTACGTAGGTTTTTATGACATAAAATAGTTAAATGGTTTACTGCTGCTGACCTAAGCTTAAGATCATTTGCTTGCTCTTACAACAGTTATGAAAGATATATACTGTACTTTCTTATGGGAAAATATTTATCTATCCTTAAGTATTCAGTTTTTGAAATGATAACGTTAATATTACATTACCAACTGATAAATGTTCCCTTTTTGCGCTATCACACTGCTAGAAGTTTACTAACAAATATGTAGAGATGCAATCTGGACATTTAAAGGGTGCTGAGGCCATTTCACATGTGTCAGATTGAGGCTGGATTCACACATATGCGAACTGGATGTGGGTATCCCCGCATTTAATTTGCATGACAGGCAAGTGTGACCGGTTCTCAATAGAGGCGGTTCACACATGTCCGTGGTGGCCGCGGTCCAGATTGAAGAAGGGTCCGGGGGTGTTTGGGTCTGAATGAGGTGCAAATTCAGGCAAAAATTCGGACCTGAATCGCACCTGAACCGGTAAACAGACACGCACTGGACGCCAGGCACCAACCCGTGGCTGCACATGTGTGAACCCGGCCTAAACCCTATAAGCCTGATCATAGGTGTGCACAACCTATTGCATTAGGGTGTGCACCCCAAAGCTCAAACACACATGTGTGCGTGTATATATAGGGCAGTAGGGAAATGGACAGTGTCATTAGAGCAGTGGACGATGTCAGTAGGGCAGAGGTTGGTGAAAGTAGAGCAGTGGACGGTGTCAGAAGGGCAGAGATTTTTACAGTTTTATTATTTAAAAAAAAATTTTTTTACAATCATTTTTTATTATTGTTTTTTACAATTTTTTTAGGGGCCCCTTTGGCACACCTTGTGCCCACGCCTATGAGCCTGATTCTGATCAGTAGTTACCCCCTACCTGAGTGTGAAGTACAAATGAATACAGTATATTTGTATAATAGTGTTTTTCTTTTGCTTTATCTAATGTCCTGCCACCTTAAACTTTGCAGGTAATTCAGCGTCATATCTAAGGCTTATGTTCAAGAGGCATGGTAGTGGCATGCTGTCTTTTTAACCACTTGCCGACCAGCAGCCATCATTATACTGCAGCAGGTCAGCACGATCCCGCGAGCGATTGTAGCTATACGTCGGCTCCTTTAAGCGGGATAGCAGGCGTGTGCAAGTGCCTGCTGCACTGCGGGGGTGCCAATGCTTGTGGCCGACGGTCGTGATGACTGCCGGCCACGAGCGATCTCGGGCACGAGAGGCAGAACAGCGATGTTTGTGTGTAAACACACAAATCCCTGTTCTGTTCTGTGAGGAGAGACAGATAAAGAGTTCCTAATAGCTAGGAACCACGATCTGTCATCCCCTCTAGTCAGTTCCATCCCCCCACAGTTAGAACACACAGTCAGAGAACACTGTTAACCCCTTCCTTGCCAGTGACATTTATACAGTAATAAGTGTTTTTTTATAGCACTAATCGCTTTATAATTGTCAATCGTCCCAAAAATTTGTCAAAAGTGTCCGATGTGTCCACCATAATGTCGCAGTCACGATAAAAATCACAGATTACTAGTAAAAAAAAAATAATAATAATAAAAATGCGATAAATCTATCCCCTATTTTGTAGACGCTATAACTTTTGCGCAAACCAATCAATATACGCTTATTGAGATTTTTATTACTAAAAATATGTACAAGAATACATATTGGCCTAAACTGATAAAAAAATTAGCTTTTTTAAAAAAAATTGGGGATATTTATTATAGCAAAAAGTACAAAATATTGTGTTTTTTTCAAAATTGTCGCTCTTATTTTGTTTATAGCGCAAAAAATAAAAACCGCACAGATGATCAAACACCACCAAAAGAAAGCTCTATTTGTGGGAAAAAAAGGACGTCAATTTTGTTTGAGTGCAGTGTCGCACGACCGCGCAATTGTCAGTTAAAGCGACGCAGTGCCGTATCGCAAAAAATGCTCTGGTCTTTGAGCAGCCATATCTTCCGGGGCTGTAGTGGTTAAATAGCGTTTTAAATATAATATATTATGTATTGTTAATTCCTTCATTATTAATGTACAAATGAGATAACCTGATTTGGGACTGGACTAAAACTTTTATGCAGAGTCCTGAACTTTTGTATGCCTCATGACCTGTGCCTTATTTTCCTTCACCCTGTTAGGACATTTGGTGGGCTCCCCAATGGTCTTCTGCATTATCTATATCTTTTTGCAGCAGGTGATCCCTAAAAGCACAGCCCTCTGTATAGAAGCCTGGCAGAGGGGTCATTTACAATTTATCAATTTACTAGTGATGAGCAAATCTGCTTGGGTTTCGATTTGCAGTCATTGCCAATGAACATGTACAAAAATTCACAAATTTCACATTTTAATGCAAACCTCAATTGCAATTTTACATCAACGAGAAGCGAAGCTTGTAAATCAGTTCTCACAATTTTCAAGGCTAAGAGGCAACAAAGGCATAAGGAGCTAGGCACTGCCAGGAGGGATATGTAACAATGCAAAACAAAGTTTTTAACAATACCATTTGATGGGGAGAAGATTATTTATTGAAACTTAAAACATTAAAAAAAGTAAAATTGCCTTAAAGTGTTTGTTACCCCAACATTTCATATTCCTGATATGTGCCTGCTGTACCATGTACTTGAATTAAAAATGATCCTATTCTCTTTGTATTGCTTTTTTGTGTGAAATCCCTGGTGGTCCTGACAGTCTTTCTGCTTTCCTATTAATAACTGACCACACCAAGCAGGAGAGCACACCATGGTCAGTTCTCTAACTCTGCTGGGAACTCAGTGTACTCTCCTCCAATGATCACACTTGTCCTGACACGCCCCCCCCAGCACATCCATTCATTGGGATGCTCAGTGAACTGTTGCTTCTCCTCCCCCAGCTCTTATGCAGCTGAGAACAGAGGGAACAAGAGGAATGTGAACACTTATAAAAAAGGGAAAAAAGGCATGTATAATGTTTTTTTTATATCTATACACAAATGTTTTGCCTTTCATTTCTATTTTAAACTGGATGGGTTTATGTTACAAGGTGATCGTTTACAATCGCCTGGTGCATACTACAGGTTTTGTTTTGTTGCAATTTCGCTGGCTGCATGAAAAAAGAAAACTGACAGCTCGGGAGCCGCTGTACTAACAATGCAAGGTTAGTTCAGCGATCTCCCGTGCTGTGCTAGTGTGTTCTGACAGGGGGATGCCCACCCACCAGAACACTACGATCAACGCTCTCTGCCATTGGCTGATAGCACTGATCTGAAGTTGGTCGGCTGCTGGTTATCCAGCATGCGCGTCCAACAGAAGCCAGCCGAACAGACAGCTTCTATTGGACAGACCGACATACTCACGGGCAGAATGTCGGCTGGTATTTTTTGTACTGGCAAATGTCTCCCGACATTCTGCCTGTGTGTACGGGGCTCAAGTAACATGCTTGGGGGATGCCTACATCATGCCTCTGAAGTGGCATAACAGTAGGAATTACTAAAGCAAAAATTACATTTAGAAAGGAAAAAACAAAAAGATTTACCGTTAAATGACATATCCAGGCCAGCTTCATTCTGTTTGTAGACAAAGCCATTTTCAGGGCGAATAGGCAAGGGATTGTCAAATAAAGTATATGAGTAGCTTGGCACTGCCCTCCGGGACATGTACTAATATCAAAAAAATTTAAAATATTATTCAGTGGGGAGCAGCTCTTTTAATAAGGCTGAAAGGGCAACAATAAAATTTCACAATTCCTTTAACTAAGATGTTTGGGGGATACCTCACTCCATCACACCTCTCTCGTTTGCTCTTTAAATGGGTCTTAAGGCCGCGAGGCGAGACAAACTTCCCAATCATCTGATTTGCTGTAACAGTGGTAACATGATTGTGAGTGTGTCTTTCCTGCTCCCGATCATAAACAGTGACCAGGAGTCACCTTTGACAATTCGACAACTGTGCAGGGAGTGATGTCTGCTTCTGAGGCCAAGGGAGCACTTACAGTATACATTACACTATTATACAGTTTCTCACAAAAGTGAGTACACCCCTCACATTTTTGTAAATATTTTATTCTATCTTTTCATGTGACAACACTGAAGAAATGACACTTTGCTACAATGTAAAGTAGTGAGTGTACAGCTTGTATAACAGCAAAATTGTGTAAATTTGCTGTCCCCTCAAAATAATTCAACACACAGCCATTAATGTCTAAACCGCTGGCAACAAAAGTGAGTACACCCCTAATTGATAATGGCCATTTCCCATCGTGGTGTCATGGCTGTTGTCCCAGAAGGAAGCCTCTTCTAAAGATGATGCACAAGAAAACCCGCAAACAGTTTGCTGAAGACAAGCAGACTAAGGACATGGATTACTGGAACCAGGTCCTGCAGTCTGATGATACCAAGATAAAACTTATTTGGTTCAAATGGTGTCAAGTGTGTGTGGTGGCAACCAGGTGAGGAGTACAAAGACAAGTGTGTCTTGCCTACAGTCAAGCATGGTGGTGGAAGTGTCATGGTCTCGGGGTGCATGAGTGCTGCCGGCACTGGGGAGCTACAGTTCATTGAGGGAACTATGAATGCCAACATGTACTGTGACATACTGAAGCGAAGTATGATCCCCTCCCTTCAGAGACTGGGCCACAGGGCAGTATTCCAACATGATAACGACCCCAAACACACCTCCAAGATCACCACTGCCTTGCTAAAGGGAGCTGAGGGTAAAGGTGATGGACTGGCCAAGCATGTCTCCAGACCTAAACCCTATTAAGCAACTGTAGGGCATCCTCAAATGGAAGGTGGAGGAGCGCAAGGTCTCTAACATCCACCAGATCTGTGATGTCATCATAGAGGAGTGGAAGAGGACTACAGTGGCAACCTGTGAAGCTCTGGTGAACTCCATGCCCAAGAGGGTTAAGGCAGTGCCGGAAAATAAAGGTGGGCACACAAAATATTGACACTTTGGGCCCAATTTGGACATTTTCACTTAGGGGTGTACTCACTTTTGTTGCCAGCGGTTTAGACATTAATGGCTGTGTGTTGAGTTATTTTGAGGGGACAGCAAATTTACACTGTTATACAAGCTGTACACTCACTACTTTACATTGTAGCAAAGTGTAATTTCTTCAATGTTGTCACATGAAAAGATAGAATGAAATATTTACAAAAATGTGAGGGGTGTACTCACTTTTGTGAGATACTGTACCTATTGATATTTTTGTTTAATAAATTATTGAAAAAGTGTATTTCCTTGTTTTATTATCCAAGCATGTCATCTTTATCTGAAGGAACAGTGTGAATGAAGATCTAATGTATGTCTGTTCAAACAGAAAAAAGACTTTCATAGGGTATATTTACTTTTTCACATAACTGTATGTGAAGCATGCGCTTCATTCTGCAATAAGTGAGCAGGCCCCAAATAGAATGAAAAGGCAGGCTTTTTTAAACTCTGTTACCAGTGAATGTCAAAATCTCTTGTCTGAGCATTTTTGGGCTTTGTGATTAGTTTTAATAAGTTACAAATATTTGCCTTAATAAAAAAAAAATATTTACAATTTCCCTTAATAATACTGTATTATCATTTTATTATGGAAGAAAAAAAAATATCTCCTGGTGATTGAAGTGTTATTTGAAGGTTAGCCACTAGAGTGCTCTGTAAGCCCATGAGATAATTATATAAGCACTGGGTGGATATGCATCATTTCTAAAACTGAGCCCTAAAAGGTACTTCCTGATTAGGAAATTACATTGTATTAATTGATCTAATTGCTTATTGATTTAATTGTCATAGATGAAGTACGACATGGGTTGACACAGCTGGATTTTCTGATTATGTAAATGAAAATAAATTCAAAATAGTTATTTGTTGTAATTAACCACTTCAATACCAGGCACTTAGACACCTTCCTGCCCAAGCCAATTTTCACCTTTCAGCGCTGTCGCATTTTGAATGCCAATTGCGCAGTCATGCTACACTGTATCCAAACAAATTTTTTATCATTTTGTTCCTTTCTTTTGGTGGTATTTGATCACCTCTGGGATTTTTATTTTTTGCGCAACAAATAAAAAAAGGCCGAAAATTTTGAGAAAAAACACGTTTTTCTTCGTTTTTGTTAAAATTTTTTGTAAATAAGTAAGTTTTCTCGTTCAATGATGGGCACTGATATGGCTGCACTGATGGGCACTGATAAGGCGGCACCAATGAGGTGGCACTAATGAGGTGGCACTGACGGGCACTGATGGGCACTGATAGGCAGCACTGATAGGTGGCACTGATGGGCACTGATAGGTGGCACTGGTATGCGGCACTGATGGGCACTCATAGGCGGCACTGATGGGCACTCATAGGCGGCACTGATGGGCACTTATGGGTGGCACTGATAGGTGGCACGGATGGGCACTGATGGGCACTGATAGGTGGGCACTGATGGGCATGGATGGGCACTGACAGGTGGCACTGATGGGTTGCACTGATGTCACTGATGGGTGGCACTGATGATACTGATGGGTGGCATTGCTGGGCATCACTGATGCCTGTTAGTACATACTGGTGCCAATCAGTGCCCATTTGTGGGCACTGATTGGCACAGATCGGGCATAATTTGCACATGTGGATGGCCATGGGGTGCATACCTGGCCATCCACATGTTGCCCACTTCCCTGGTGGTCCTAGTGGCGTCCCTGGTGGTCCAGTGTGGTCATCTAAGGGGGGGCTGCGCTGATAAACAATCAGCACAGACCCCCCCTGTCAGGAGAGCCGCAGATCGGCTCTCCTCTACTCATGTCTGTCAGACGCAAGTGAGGAAAAGCCGATCAACGGAACTTCCTATTTACATCGTGATCAGCCGTGATTGGATACGGCTGATCACGTGGTAAAGAGCCTCCGCCGGAGTCTCTTTACTGAGAACGGTGTAGCAGTGTGTCAGACTGACATGCCGCTCCACCAATCGCCGCGATGCGCACCCTCACGGGCGAGCGGCGGCTGTTATCCTGAAGGACGTCATATGATGCCCAGTCAGGATAACTGAACCACCGCCCGGGTGTCATTTTGCTATAGGCCGGGCGGGAAGTGGTTTTAAATAAAAACATTTAAAGCAATGTGATATATTAAACTAGATGTAAACCCTGGCTGGATGACATTTTGTTTTTTTTTTTTTCAATGATTTTTATTACAGGTTTATGTCAACATACAGATGTTTATGTTTCATCAATCGTCATGTAATAGTTACAACAGGGATGCGTCATCCTATAGGATCACATTTCATTTTCTAAAGCACTTTGTATCATAAACAAAATCTTTTGTTTAATAATACAAACATAAATATGAATCACTGCTGTTGATTTCCTGTAGCCTCTTTGCACATATCTCCCAACTGTCTGGCTAAATCCCACAGCCCAGTACTGGAACAAGTTCCGGCACTTGACACCACTAACTCGCCTGGCAGGGACTCACTAGCGCAGGTACCCAGATCACCTGCCCTGCATCTCTTGCGGGGTGCCTGGTGTTCCACACACCGCAATCACCCCCTCTATGACAGATGGCATCTCTCCTCGCTGGCTGCCTGCACAACTCACTGCAGAGCTGACTGAAGCCACCACCTCGACTTTGCAATGGTGACCAGTTTATTCTGATGGCGCAGAAGTCTTCCTACTATCAGAATACAATAGTTCAGTGGCAGGATTCCCCCATCCACATCAAATGTGTGGATGGGATAATCGGGTCAAAAAAATGGGACTCATCTATAGGCTGTTTAGGAGGATATGTGCTGGGGGGGCACTTTGGGAGAGGGGGAGGACTTGTGCTAGAAGGGGGGGCGGTTGGATTTAATATCCGACCCCCCCAACCCTACCTTCTAATACAAGTCCTCCCCCCCAAAGTGCCCCCCCAGCACTTATCCTCTTACCCCCCTCAAATCAAAGAGAGGCTGGCAGTCATAGAGAAGGTGATTGTGAAATCTGGGACCCTGGGCACCCAGCAAAATATTTGGGGCATGTGCCAAGGGTGCTTTTGCTAGCATGCCCCTGCCAGGCGAGTTTGAAATTGTTCCAGCACTGGGCTCCGGGAATCAGTCCCATTCGCTGGATGCCAGGTTTTTATTCACATCTCGGAAAGATCCCATCCAATCCGGGACAGTTGGGAGGTATGGATTTGTACAAGAAGGGGGAGAGGATTTATGTATGGGGGGAGGGTTGCATTGGGAGGGGGTATTTGGATGGGAAGAATTTCTGGGTAAGGTGCATTTGTGCTAGAGAGGATTGGAGGAGGAGGGGACTTGTGCCAGGATGGGGTGGGGGAGTTAAGAGAATTTATGCTGGAGAGGATTTGTTCAGGGGCGGGGGGGGGGGGTTGTACTGGAAGGAGGATTTGGGCGAGAGGATTTGTGGGAGGGGGAAGATTTGTGCTAGAAGGGGGATTTGGGGGGGGGATTTGTGCTTATAGGGGGGAAAATAATTTTTGCTGGGCCAAATAATTTGCATGATATTTGTGGTGCTGGGAGGGGAGACTGGGGGGGGGGAGCATTTGAGGAATATGAAGAGGGGAATTTGGGGGTGGAAGATCATTTATTCTGGGAGGGGGAAGGAGTATTTGTGCTGGGAGGGGAAGAGGATTTGTTGGGGGAATTGAGAGGGACGGGGACAAAGGGGTGATTGTGCTGGGAGGGGGAATTTGGGGGTGGGGGAGGATTTGTGCTGAGGTAGGGAAAGAACATTCGTGCTGGGAGGGGGGATTTTGGGGGGGATTTAAACTGGGAGAGGGTAAAATTATTTGTGCTGGGGGGGCAAAGATTTGTTCTAGGAGGGGTGAGTATGCAGATTAGGTCCATAATTTTTTTGGAGGGGGAAGGGTGAGAATTTTTGCTGAAAGGGTAATATGGTAAAGTGGGGAAGAGCATTGCTTGTGTGGTTAATTTCCCCCACTGTGCGTTAAACACCCCTGCACTCTTTTTGTTTTATAATCTTGACTCCTACCATGTATTACACACTCCTGTGTCCTGCATTCCGTGCAGAACACCCAAACTCTGTCCCCTGCATTCTGCAAATTACACACTCCTGACCCCTGCATTCTGTGAAGAACACTCCTGTCCCCTGCATTCTAAACATGGGATGTAGGTGGGATGTAACCAGGGACTCCTAAGGTGGACTCTGATGTAAAAGGGGCTTTGATGGGGAGCCTGCTGTAAGGTGGGCTCTGATGGGAAACCTAATGTAAGAGCAGTTCTGATGCAGATTCTGATGTAAGGGCACTCTGATGTAAGGGGGAATCCCTAAAGTGGACTGCTGAGGAAGAGAAAGGTCCCTCGAAACACATCCTGTGACCCTAGATTCCAGGTGAACATTACAATCCATTGGCCATTGACATCGGGAACGAGGAAGCCGCGGCACTACACATGCTTGCTGGGCTGTCAGAACCATTTCCCTATTAACAATCAGTGGCACAGAGATCCAGACTTTGTGCCTGCAGCAGCTCATCATTCATCTATCCAGCTGAACCCTTTCAGGACTGTGCCTCCATCACAGGCTCACCCTCTCCCGTAGACTCCCATATATATATATATATATATATATATATATATATATATATATATATATATATATATATATATATATGTGTGTGGTTTTTATACTTCTATGAGTACTTTTGTGAGTATGGGTTTATTGCCTTCCTCTGGATCAACTGTGGGTATTGGATAGTGTATATGGAGGTTTTCTATTTGAGTGTGTTGGTTTTCCTTTTTTTTCCTCTGTTGGTTGAACTGGATGGACTAGTGTCTTTTTTCAACCATATTAGCTATGTAAATATGCTATCCAGTTTTCCTTACAATGCCCTACACAAGTAAGTATTATTTTATGATGGTTTACATCTATTTTTGGTCACAGGCATAAACAAAGTTGTGCTATGCACTGTGCATACGTGCTAGCAAAAACTGAAGAGTTTACATGTCATTGCTCACTGGCATAAATTTCTGCACGGTTTAGGAGATATCCCCTGTCCCCTGCGCACTGGGACAAACTGAAGCAATGGCACGTATGTGCCATTGCTTCAGTCTGTGTGCCGTTACCGGCGCATGCGCCGGAGTGTCGTCATCGCGGCTATGGCCAATCACAGCGCTGGAGCCGCGATACCCGGAAGTAACCCCCCGTTGAGATGTCGCAGCCTGGAGGGGGAGACGAGGACAGCTGCGGGGGGCTTCGTTCTCGGGTAAGTAATTCATAGTGAGCTAATATGCTATACTAGAATTGCAAACTAGTTCATTATGCCTTTGTCTTGCAGGTTTTTTTTTTTATTTTTTTTTACCAGAGTTTACAACCACTTTAATTAATATTCTAGAATGCAACAGACTGATATAGCCAGACAAGAGACTTTATACCTGCACATGATACTATGGGGTTGATCAATATTACTGTGCACTTTTGAAAGTGCAGTTGCACCTTGCAAGTGCAATTCCTTCAGAGCTAAGTAAATGAGGGAGAGCTCATCCAATCATATGCAAGCAAAAATTCAGTTATTTTTAATTTTCCTTGCATTGTTCTTTGTAAAGGAAAGCTTTACCTCATTTAATAAGGGCCCTTTCACACTGGGGCGGCGTCGGCGGTAAAGCGCTGCTATTGTAAGCGGTGCTTTACCGTTGGTATGCGGCCGATAGTGGGGCGGTTTTACCCCCCTGCTAGCGGCCGAGAAAGGGTTAAAACCACCGCAAAGTGCCTCTGCAGAGGCGCTTTGCCGGCGGTATAGCCGCGCCGTCCCATTGATTTCAATGGGCAGGAGCAGTGAAGGAGCGGTATACACTCCGCTCCTTCACCGATCCGAAGATGCTGCTAGCAGGACTTTCTTTCCTGTCCTGCTAGCGCACCGAGACAGTGTGAAAGCCCTCGGGGCTTTCACACTGGAATTAAAGCAACGGCACTTTCGGGTCGGTTTGCAGGCACTATTATTAGCGCAATAGCGCCTGCAAACCGCCCCAGTGTGAAAGGACCCTGAGCTCTGAGGCAACTGCACTTTCAAAAGTGCACAGTCTAGTTACCTTTAGTAAATCAACCCCTATGTATTTAGGGAAAATTCTGATAAAAATAGACCTTTTTTTTTTTAACAATTATAATCGAAAGCACTACTTATTATCTAAATATAATTTTCTGTAAATTCTATATACTCAGCAATTTTAAAGGGATTGTAAAGGCAGAAGGTTTTGTATACTAATGCATTCTATGCATTAAGATAAAAAGCCTTCTGTGTGCAGCAGCCCCCCTCAGCCCCCCCAATACTTACCTGAGGTCCCTCTAGATTAGGGGTTTCAAACTGGCGGCCCTCCAGCTGTTGCGAAACTACAAGTTCCATGAGCCATTGCAAGGCTGACAGTTACAAGCACGACTCCCACAGACAGAGGCATGATGGGACTTGTAGTTTCGCAACAGCTGGAGGGCCGCTAGTTTGAGACCCCTGCTCTAGATCCAAGGATATTGCAGGATTGTCTCGGCTGCCCGGGACTCCCCTCCTCATTGGCTGAGACAGCAGTGTGGCGCCATTGGCTCCTGCTGCTGTCAGTCAAAGTCAGTCAGCCAATGATAAGAGAAAGGGGACGGGGACGGGCTTGGCCGCGGCTGCGTGTCGGAATGAACACAGGGAGCTGTGACTTGGCTTGGGTGCCCCCATAGCAAGCTGCTTGCTGTGGGGGAACACAACAGGAGGGAGGGGACAGGAGAGCCGAAGAGGGACCCGAGAAGAGGAGGATCTGGGTTGCTCTGTGCAAATGCACTACACAGGCAGCAGGGCTGCTGATAAGGAAGTACATGGTCATATAAGTAAAGATATTTGTGTGGATTGAAATTCAGTGCAGATCATCAAATCCAGGTTTCCCAAACATCTTCTGATTCACTTGAAAATCCACTACACTGGTTTTAATGTTTTATTCCGTTTTCTTAAAGTAAAAAAAGAGTTCCTAACTAAATATACCTGGTACAGTGGCTGGTATTGCCATATCAAGTAAGCTGTGAGTACAGGCATACCCCACTTTTAAGTACACAATGGGGTTTATTTACTAAAGCTAGAAAGTGCAAAATCAGGCTCCCTTCTGCATAGAAACCAATGAGCTTCTAACCCCAGATTGTTCAATTAAGCTTTGGTAATAAAACCTGGAAGCTCATTGGTTTCTATGCAGAAGTGAGCCTGATTTTGCACTTTCTAGCTTTAGTAAATAAACCCCATTGTGTACTTAAAAGTGGGGTATGCCTGTATATATGATCCCTGGAATGCTGAAGCTAACACAAGTGCCTCACAGTTTCAGGATGATGTTTGAGGGTTGAGCAAAATTTAGTTTTCATTTCGTTGAAATTTCAGCGTAAATCATGAGATTTCAATAAAATATTGGTGGTTATGGGGTAGGTATAATAAAGGTAGTTGTGATGGTTTTTTAAGTGTGCAATGGGTTTCAAATTGCTATTAAGGGTTACAGAATCTTTTTTTTTTTAACTATACTGAACATTTTTTGTGCCAAAAAGGATCCTGCATTAGCCTTACAAGTTTTTTTTCCCAAGGAAATACAGACAGAAAAAGGGTTAATAAAAAATAAAATATAATAAAATAAAATATACACAGAAAAGAAAAAAAAACACAAATACAAAGAACACTAAATGAAATAAACTTTTAACAAAATGTACAGAAAAAACTGATGAAACTCCCACTCACAAAATGCCAAAACAATATATAGGGTGTTATTTACCAAAATTGGAGAGTGCAAAATCTGGTGCAGCTTTGTATAGAAACCAATCAGCTTCCATGTTGTATTGCCAATAATGTAGTCAGGGCATATAGGGTGTAGAAGAGTCCATCACCCTTTAGCCCTTCGGCATTGAGCTGTGGGAACAGTCCAACATTTTTGACCCCTTCCTCTTGCAGCATCAGGCTAAAGCTGAAGGGCATATCATTTTGGTATCAACATTGCAGCAGGCCACATACTCTTAAAATCTTTGCTGAACAGGCCCATGCACATATTGTATCTCTGGTCATGTAGAGGGGCATTTTTTTGTAATTTTTAAAATGCATAATTAAAACAGATTAAAAAACTAAAAAACATTTTAGAGAATTAACAAATTTGAACCCAGCAAACAGGACTCTGAGAACAGATTGGTTAATCTATAAAATATTTAGTCACATTAGATCAATATTTAACAAAACTTTGACTGATCAATGTTTAAACCAATGATGGTGTGTAGTTAAAATATATCCAAAGCCAGAACTTTTTCATTTTGGATAGAATGATACAAACTCCTATCAATTTTCTTTGACCATCTGTGCCCCAGTTGGGAAATTGCTCTTCATTTTCTGTATGCTGTTGGAAGAATTCCCCTCCATTTTGTTTTCAAAATGTTGGAATTCCCCTCACTTTAATTCCCAATGACAGTGGTAACCAGGACAAATAATGGGCACTGATTACAATAAAGACCTTGTAAAGTTTTGGCTTTAGATACACTTTAATGTAGATTGTGTAGTGATAAATAATCTGGGGACCTATATAGTTTTGTGTTAAAATTACTTAAATATGTAATCTGATTTTTATCTACCTAATCGTATTTAATTAACACCTGATTTTCTCAGAATGCCCCTTGAGAGATCTATTCGGGTGAATATTTGAATATTTCCTCTAGCAGGTGCATGTTTCAGTCTAGATTCTGCCTTTCTAGTCAGAGTAATGAGTTTCAGTTCCCATTCTTGCTTCTGTTTGAGCCAAGCATGACAGGTCTTTGTTGGTTCACAGGTTTGCAGTTGATAAATTTAGAATAGAGAATTTCCCGAATGGGCAACACCTGTACATGATGAATTAACCCCTTGGTTGTCAAAACCTCTTATGCCTTACAGTCATTAAAATTTAATTGTCCATTTAATATTACTATTAATTAAAGGAAACCTTTCATGAGAAACTATAAAGGCTTCCATTGCTCAACCCTACTGAAAATGGTATCTGTTTTTCTGTCATGTTGATGCTTTGGCTTTACTACATGCTGGGGGAAATTCATAAAGAGTGTCATAGCCACTCTTTAGAATTGAGTTAAAGTGGAGCTCCAGCCAAAAGGGGAAGCTCTGCTTGTTTGCATCCCCCCCCCTCCACTGCCACATTTGGAACATTTTGGGGGGGGGGGGGAGCAGGTACGTGGTTTTGACCAGGATTGAAGAATCGGCTTGGAAGAGGACATCACTGGATCCATGGCCAGGTAAGTGTCCTTATACCAAAATGCAGCTACAGTATTTGTAGCTGCTGACTTTTAATTTTTAGGGGGGAGCCTGGAGCTCTGCTTTAAGCCTTCACGTCAAAATTTTTTGTGCTTGCACCAAGTTTATGTACCAGTCAGAACAGGTATATGAATCTGTCTGAGGCTGGCACTGAGATTGGCACATCCATACTGGACCCTCCTTCCTGCGCTCACACACAGACAGGTGCATGGCCAAGGAATTTGGTAGTTTAGTGGGCATAGTTTGATGGAGGACTGGGAGACTAGTTCACTGCCAGCTCCACCTTGCTTTGAATTGACAAGACACAACCAATAGTAGCTTTCAAATCTGCCACTTGCCATGAGCTGTCAATTAGAAGCAAGGTAGACCTGATGGGAACTAGTCTCTCAATTTCTCATCAGGCTTCGCCCCCCCCCAACAGACACTGCGGCCGTGGGAACAAGTTTTCCATTAGGTCTGCTTCCCCGTGACTCATCATTTTGAATTATGGACAATGCCATATTTAGGTAATGACATCACAAGCATGCTCCACTATGAGCACTGGCACACCACTTTACACTAGCAGGAAACTGGTCATAATTACCTAATCGAATTGCTAATTTAATTCTTAAGATCTACTGGTGCAAATGCTTTCCTGCATTGGATGCAGGCAGTTTTAAAGTGACTTACCGCCAGAAAATTGTTGTAAATGCCAGACCTAGACTCACTGACCTGCAATAAGTAGGTAGGGAAAGTCACAGAAAAGTCAAAAGTCATTATCTACATACACTATATTGATAAAAGTATTGGGACACCTGCCTTTACACACATATGAACTTTAATGGCATCCCAGTCTTAGTCCATAGGGTTCAATATTGAGTCGGCCCATCCTTTGCAGCTATAACAGCTTTAAAGGAGTTGCAAAGTCTCAGGATTTTTCACCTTAATGCATATGCATTAAGGTGAAAAACCTTCTGTGCTGCAGCTGCCCCCCCAGAGCGTCCCTTTTTCTTACCTGAACCCGATCGTTCCAGCGACGAGCACGAGCCCAGCAGTTCCAGCCGCTGTCTCGGGTCCTCTCTAGATAAATTGATAGCAGCAGGAGCGCTGCTGTCAATCAAATCCAGTGACACAGGAGCCGAGGGCGAGGCCGAGTCCTGCTGTCTGTGTCAATGGACGCAGCAGCAGAACTTGGGAGCACGCCCTCACAGATGCCCCCCATGGAAATCGGCTCTCTTTGGGGGAACCCAATGAAGAGGAGGGGCCATGAGTGCCAGCGGGTCACCCCAGAAAAGAAGGATCGGGGCCACTCTGTGCAAAACCCTTGCACAGAGCAGGTAGGTATAACATGTTTGTTATTTAAAAAAAAACAAACCTTTGCAATCACCATTCTTCCAGAAGCGCATTTGTGATGTCAGGTACTGATGTTGTAGAAGAAGGCCTGGCCCGCAGTCTCCGCTCTAATTCATCCCAAAGGTGTTCTATCGGGTTAAGGTGCAGGCCAGTCAAGTTTGCTCATCCATGTCTTTATGGACCTTGCTTTGTGCACTGGTGCACAGTCAGGTTGGAACAGAAAGGGGACATTTCCAAACTGTTCCCACAAAGTTGAGAGCATGAAATTGTCCAATCATTCTAAGGCTTCAAAGAGAACTAAAAAGAATAATAAACTGACGAGCAGGACAACCTTGTGGACCATACCTCTACCTTTCAACCCTTTTTCTTCTTTCTCTTTCCTTTTCTCCACCTTACGATTAAAGCTCATTATCAGAATTTATTTGACCTATATACACTCTACTTGTAAACAATATGTATAGTAGGTATAAATCATTTAAATACCTACAAAAGTAACTAAGGAAATTATATATATCTTTAATTTAGGTTTACGTGAACCCAATGTTTAATATTTGAAATTTCATGATATTTACCTATATAAACCCTACTGTAAAACAATGAGCTTACTTTATAGATCCTTGTAAACTTACTTTATGTATCTTTATAACATTGTATACTCAATAAACTTCTTTTGACAAGGAAATTGTCCAAAATGTCTTGGTATGCTGATGCCTCGGAAGGTCCATAAAGACACGGATGAGCAAGTTTGGGGTGGAGGAACTTGACTGGCCTGCACAGAGCCCTGAATTCAACTTGATAGAACACCTTTGGGATAAATTAGAGCAGAGACTGTGAGCCAGGCCTTCTTGTCCAACATCAGTGCCCGACCTCACAAATGCTCTTCTGGAAGAATGGTCAAACACTCCCATAGACACACTCCTAAACCTTGTGGACAGCCTTCCCAGAAGAGTTGAAGCTGTTATAGCTGCAAAGGATGGGCCAACTCAATATTGAACCCTACGGACTGAGACTGGGATGCCATTAAAATTCATGTGCGTGTAAAGGCAGGGGTCCCAATACTTTTGACAATATAGCGTATTTGTTTTGGGTCATTTACGAAACATATGAAAGTCAAAGGTAACCCAAGACAACTAGAATTTTCAAAAATAGAAACCTTGTCAGTTGCAGCTTCTTTATTTCTCTTATAATAATTTTTATTTTAGGGCCCATTCACATTTATGGGTGTGTTTAAATGTGTCCCATTCATTTTCAGTAGGCTTTTAATGTGCATCCATGTTCCAAAATATATACTTGTTTTTTTTTCCAGTGCATCACAAGGCAGCACTTTCAAATGACATTCGTCAAGTCATCAAATGTACTAAGAATTTTCGCATGAATGTCTGTATGAATTTTCTTTCAGAAAGTTACTAGTGCATGATCAGCTTTATTCTTCTTTACTCTATCCAAAACTAGAAAAAAAAAGTTTTAGCTGGTCATAAAAACTTTTTTACCCAGATTTTACTATTTTTTTTTATGAGCAGAACTGGCCAAGGCACGGGAATTAATCCAGCTCATGCTTGCCTGTCATTATATTTGAAAAATGTATGTGCATGTATAACTGTAAAGTGTATTTTTATTTAAAAGTCTGTAAATTTGTATTGAATATGGATAGTAAAGCTTAGTTGTTAAATACAGAAATGTTATTAGTTTGAATACATTTATTCATTTTCTGTTCCATGTTAAAAAATAGGGATTACATGTGCATAGAGTGCCTTAGGGCTCTGCCTAAACAGCCGCACTTTGTTCCTATTAGGGCTCATTCACAATACTGCATTGTCTTACTGCTAATGCAGTAGCATGCATTATGCAGCACGACAACATGTGTTGCATTAAGGCAGCCTGTTAATTTAAATGGGCTTCCTAACCCACAAAAAAAGTACATTGTTTCCGTTTTTTTGTAATGCAACACACTACAATGAATGCTACTGAGTTACTATGCATTGTGGTGAACTGCAATGCACATCTGTTATTAAGGTGTGTTGGGGTGCCATTCTGAATGAACCGCATCAGTGCTTGTTGCTACAGTGCATTGGTGTGAGTGGGCCTTCAAGTGGAACTTGATCCATAACAACTTGATAAAAAGTCATTTTCTTTAGAAAGGAACATACACTCACCGGCCACTTCATTAGGTACACCCGTTCAATTGCTTGGTAACACAAATTGCTAATCAGCCAATCACATGGCAGCAACTCAATGCATTTAAGCATCTAAATGTGAAGACAAACATTAGAATGGAAAAGAAAGGGGATTTAAGTGACTTTGAACATTGCATGTTTGTTGGTGCCAGACGGGCTAGTCTGACTATTTAAAAAATTGCAGATCTACTGAGATTTTCACGCACAACCATCTTTAGGGTTTACAGAGAATGGTCCGAAAAAGAGAAAATATGAACCTGAACGCACAACACATCGAACCTTAAAGCAGATGGACTACAGCAGCAGAAGACCACACTGGGTATCAATCCTGTCAGCTAAGAACAGGAAACTGAGGCTACAATTCACACAGGCTCACCAAAATTAGACAATAGAAGATTGGAAAAAAATTTACCTGGTCTGATGAGTCTCAATTTCAGCTGCAACATTCAGATGGTAGGGTCAGAATTTGGTATAAATAACATGAAAGTATGGATCCATCCTGCCTTATATCAACAGTTCAGGCTGGTGGTGTAATGGTGTGAGGGATATTTTCTTGGCACACTTTGGGCCCCTTAGTACCAATTGAGCATTGTTTAAACACCACGTCCTACCTGAGTATTGTTGCTGACCATGTCTATCCCTTTATGACTACAGTGTACCCATCTTCTGATGGCTACTTCCAGCAGGATAATGCACCATGTCACAAAGCTCAAATCATCTCACCACTGGTTTGTTGAACATGACAATGAGATCACTGGACTCCAATGGTCTCTCCACAGTCACCAGATCTCAATCCAATAGAGAACCTTTGGGATGTGGTGGAACGGGAGATTTGAATCATGGATGTGCAGCCAACAAATCTGCTGCAACTGTGTAATACTATCATGTCAATATAGACCAAAATCTCTGAGGAATGTTTCCAACACCTTGTTGAATCTATGCCATGAAGAATTAAGGCAGTTCTTAAGGCAAAAAGTGTCCCAACCCAGTACTAGCAAGGTGTACCTAATAAAGTGGCCATTAAGTGTACATTCCACATTAATAATTATGCTACCGAAATGAGTGTGGGCTGTAAATTGCCTCCAGCTTTGCCCCTGTTTCTTCTTGCCGGAGGCTGCCATTTTGCTGCAGCCCAGAGCCCCTGAATAGCAGTAAATCATAAGGTGGAACTAAACTTATCAATTTAACAGTTTATAGAAATAGTTACATTCTTGGAATGCTGGGATTGCTAACTGTCACATTTGCTTGTGTCCTCAACCAAACTGTCAAACTATCAAATGGCTGGTGTCATAACTGATCACATGTGCAGCACCATGATAGTTGCAGATCAAATAGAAACAGCTTCCTTATCTGAAAAGGATAGGATGGTTTAATTCCATCTTAAAGGATATGTAAACGTTTGTTTTTATAAAAAAAACAAACATGTCATACTTACCTCCTCTGTGCAGCTGGTTTTTCACAGAGAGGCCCCGATCCTCCTCTTCTGGGGTCCCTCAGCGGCGCTCCTCACTCCTCCTCTTTTCGAGTGCCCCGTCGGAGAAGGGCTCTACCTCGGGGCACCCATGCGGGCGCGCTCCTGTGTCCTGCTGCTACGTCGATTGACACAGACAGCAGGACTCGTCTTCGCCCCCGTCTCCCGCGTCATTGGATTTGAGTGACAGCAGCGGGAGCCAATGGCTGCACTGCTATCAATCTATCCAATCAGGACCTGAGACACCGGATGGCGTGGGTGTGCTCGTCCCTGGCGCAGGAACGTTCGGGCTCAGGTAAGTTAAAGGGGGGCTCTGGGGGGTCCACTACAGGAGATATTTCACCTCCAATGCATAAGAAAAAAACGCAAGGGTTTACAACCCCTTTAAGGCTGTCAGCAGATTGGCCTCTACAAATCCATCAGTGCCTAAAAATCACTAAAAATGGAGAGCAACTGAGCATGTGCAGAACAGGGTGAGACAGTGTATTACTGGATTATAAACAGTATAGACACTTATTATTAATATTCTCCATAGCTATACCTGCAAAAGCGGACAGCCTGAAGTGATCTAGCAGGACTTCATTTTCTGACTAAAGTTCTACTTTAAAGCGGAACTAAACCCTCTTATCCTTTTCAGCCAAGGAGTCTGCCATCTTGGTCTTTGTTTGATTTGCAACTGCCATGGTGCCGCACATGTGATCAGTTATGAAACCAGCAACATTTGATGATTTCACCACCACAACAACCTCAATCTTATACAGCCCATAGACAATTCGAAAACGAAAGCTCTGTCGATGAAAAAATGAAAATAGCTCATACGATTGTGCCCACAATTGTTTTGGTTTTCTAAAAAAGAAAACCTGCCATGTTGGATTAGGCACTTTCGATTGTGCCACGAAAATCGAGTGTCGCAGCGGGCACACTAATGATATGAAGAACAAACGATTCGGCAATCAGCACAAATTTGTTTTTCGACTTGTCTATGGTCTGCTTTAGTATCATTATGTTAATGTGAGAGGGTTGTTTCAAGGATAAGTGTACTTTTAAACCACGTTTAATCGTTTTTACCCTAGCCCCTTGGCTGAATTAGACCCACCCTCCCCTTTACATGTAAAGCATAAAATAATGCACCTAGGGAAAAAGAATCCCCTTAGAGGGTACAACATTGGGGGTACAGTATTGACCAGCGCTACAGAAGAAAAAGACTTGGGGGTACTTATTTCAGATGATCACAAAATGAGCAAACTGTGTGACCAGGCAGTGGGAAACGCGAATGTAATTCTAGGATGCATCACTACAGGGATCACCAGCAGAAGGAAGGAGGTCCTGATTTCACTATATGGATTTTTAGTGAGATCTCATTTAGAATACTGTGTCCAGTTCACCTCACTTACACAAAGATATTGATAGGATTGAACGAGTCTAAAGACGGGTAACAAAAGTGGTGAAAGGTTTGGGGGATAAAACATTTCAAGGGCGACTTCAGGAACTTAATATGTACAGTCTGGAGGAAAGAGGGGAAAGGGGAGACATGATTGAAACCTGTAAATACATTAAGTGTGTGAATAAGGTTCAGGTAGGCAGTTTTTTTTTCAAAATGAAACCAAAATCAAAAATGTGGAAATGACCTCCAACTAACTGGAGGAAAGATCAAAACTAATCTTAACCACTTCAGCCCCGTAAAGGTTTTACCCCCTTAATGACCAGACCATTTTTTGTGATACGGCATTGCGTTACTTTAACTGGCGATTGCGCGGTCGCGCGACATTGTATCCAAACAAAGTTGAAGTCATTCCCCCCCCCCCCACAAATAGAGCTTTCTTTTGGTGGTATTTGATCACCTCTGTACTTTTTATTTTTTGTGCTATAAACAAAAAATAATCGACAAATCTGAAAAAAAAAACTAATATTTTTTTACTTTCTGCCATAAAACATACCCAATATAAATATGTAAAAACTCATATTTCTTCATCATTTTAGGACAACTATGGGATAGATTTATGGTATTTTCACTTTTATTTTTACTAGTAATAGCGGCGAGCAGCGATTTTTAGCGGGACTGCGATATTGCGGTGGACAAATCGGACACTAAGTGACACTTTTTGGGGACCAGTGACACCAATACTGTGATCAGTGCTAAAAAAATGCAATGTTCCTGTATAAATGACACTGGCAGGGATGGGGTTAAAATTAGGGGCAATCAAAGGGTTAAATGTGTTTTCTGGGTGTGCTTTCTTACTGTGGTGTCCGTTTATGAAGCAGTGAAATCTATTCACTGCTTCGTTCTCCAGCATTCACAGTGAAGATTTTTCTCCTCTGTGTGCCTGTTTATGAAGCTTTGTAGATCGCTTCACCTTTGGCGGAGTGAAGAGATCTACAAATGCTTCAAACAGTGGAGAACGGCCCCTGATACTGGAATCTCGTGAGACTTTACGAGATTACAGCACCAGAAATACAGAGATGTCAGTTTATTAAGCGGTGATAAATTATCACCACTCAATACATGGACGATTAATGTTAATAAAATAATGAGTCCCCCTACATTATATACATATGTACACACACACACACACATTATATATACATGTATATACACACACATTATATATATATACATATACACATTATATGTATATATGTATATATATGTATACACATAAATATGACAGGGGGACATGCTAACAGTGTTGGGGGGTCTGAACGAGGCATAAGGAAGTTAAAAATCTTCCTCCTTCCCCCTTAGATCCCCCGGGATTTCCTCTTCACTCCCCGATTCACCACCTCTGAGCTGGTGAACCTGAGAGTGTGAATTCTGACACAGATCGCCAGTGAAGCAGTGAGATCACCGCTTCATAAACTGGCCATTACTGTGTCATTCATGAGAATTCTCCGTGTGTAGAGATAATCGGCGGGAGAACAAGTTCAAACATGTTCTCCCCCGATTATCACTGTTTCATAAACTGTTTATGGACTGTGATCAGCGGTGATCCTCGGGATCACCGCTGATCACTGCTTCATAAACGGACACCTGTGTGGGGGATGAACTGACTGCAGGAAGAGAGACATCTGTGTTCCTGGTTAGCAGGAACACAGGAAAGATCTATCTCTCCCTGTCTGACAGAACGACGGTTTGCCTTGTTTACATAGGCAGACCGCCATTCTGTCATTCCTCTGAACGATTTGTGGGTGGCCGGTGGCCATTGCGGCCGCCAGACCTGCTGATTGACTCCTGCTGTGTCCAATCACAGCGGGAACGGGTCTCGGGCAGTATTGTAGTATTGTATTGTATACTAACAAGCAAACCAAAAACAATAATTGAGGAAAGAAGATACAAAAAATATAAACAATAAATATTTACAATTGTGAACAACTCAAAAAAAGCATATATAACAAAATGCCAATGATTCATGCCTATAAAGATCAGATGTAAAGTGAACAACAACAAATGATAATACAGTAAGTGAGAGCTTGAGCACAAAGTCCCAAAGTAAAAAGTGTTAGTGACTGGATTAAAGACCAATCAGAAAAATAGTCCCAAATACTGAATATTGGTGCTGACATTCAGTATTTAAAAAGATTGCACTTACAGACTATTAGCCTGAGTTATCGTGTTGGCACTGCCGTCTGCAGTGCGGTCCATGCGCGCTGACGTCAAGGCTGACTCCGCCCGATGCGTTTCCCCTCAGAAGGCGTCTACTGGGATTGGAGGTCAGCCCGCGGTGTCATGTCTATCACATTTATAGCAGAAAACCAGAACTTTCAGTGACTTGCAGAGGAGCCCCAGGGACAGAAGACATACTACTTCTTGTTTCCCCGCTAGTCAATATGTTTTGTGAGCATATCCTTACTGCTACTACCCAGAGATAAAACAAACTCAAAAGTGTCCCTATTCTAAAAAGGAACATTACCCAAATGTCGCCGGACGAATTGCGGGAACATCGCGCCACATTTAGGGTGCTATTGAAATTGACGGGCAACGCACCGGGAGTCCGCTATTTGCCGTTATTGCAAATTGTGGGCAGAATCACGGCGATTCCGCCTGCGTTTTGGAACACGGACATGTGAAAGAAGCCTTACAAGCGCATAGTTTTTTATTCACAATACAAATACAAGAAACCAGTGTGCGTGAGTCCTTATGGTAGGTGAGACTTTCCCTTTAGTTGTTTGGTTTAATAAATGTATTTAGCATTTCTGGAGTGCATTGGCATTTACAGAGTGTACTTCAGAAATATATTACTACAATAACATTATTTTCACCACTATTTAACTAAAACATCAATAATTTCATGGGCCTACTCTTTAAACTATGTATATAGCAGCTGGTGTTGTAGGGAGAGTGCAAAAAGTGGACTGGATAGTAGACACTTTTGGGTTTAATTAATAATGCACTACAAAGTGCAATGATACTGTGTGCAAAATGCAGTGACCAATCAAATTTTAACTCAATGTAGTCAGAACAGGAAAATCTTAATCCTGACTGTGTGGACAATTTCAATCATGCAGTGTATACAGCAGCCCATAAAATCCAGCCAGATCACAGTTTAAGGTAGCCAGCTCAGTAAAGATATTCATTCTAATTAGCTATACATAAATGTACTTTGCACATAGTCTAGCACATTACACTGCCTTACTGAACAAGTCCAAGTGGCCTTTATGTATTAAAGTGTCTGAAAGAAGAGCCAATCTTGGTAACCATAGAAAGTATTGAGTTTATGGTGAAAAATAGGAGCATTGAGGGAATTCTAATTGTTTGCTGTGGGCAACAAGAACAAACTCTTATTTGTAAGGTCCATTGATTTGAGCTGTCATTTTCCAGTGCTCGTTGAATCATTCATTTTTGAGAACTGCTCAAATCGTTCTTATTTCATACACTTTAAAAAAAAGTGAGGTACCTTGAGGTTTCCATGTATTGTATCGTCATTTTTTAATAAATGTAGAGGCCTTTAGATGGGAAACTTGGCCACCAACAAAATATGAACAGTTATTTTATAATATTGGAAAACATGTCACAAAATGGGTAATTTACTTTTCTGACTAACAATACCTAATATAAACAGCAGTAATGCTTTCAATAAATCATAGACAGAAAAAAAATCACATGAGGCAAAAATTAGGACTGTGTATTCATAACTTGTCTTTTTTGCAGTTCTTTCAGGAATTAAAGCATAACGTGTCATTTTTCCGCATCAAGAAACACAACAGAAAAATGCCTAAAAACCCCATCTGTGTTTCTGTGTGACCAGGTACATTACAAGGTGACAGAATCGAAATAACGGTTTTCATTTCCATAGAACTAGCAACCAAGAAAGTCGGTTGACGAAAGGCCAGAGGAGGGACAGCCACATCAAGAAAATGAAACTCTTACGGCACCTGTGACATGGCTATGGGTCCACCTGCAGTTCCAGTACAGTCATCGCCCCAAAGGTCTCTGGGGGTTACTGTACGTTTTCACTACGTGTACCTTACATAACTTGTTAACAGTTATGCTTTTTCATGTAACTGTTCTACCCAACCAGTTTTCAATATTATCATCCAACTTATAATAATGCTAATAATACTTATACAGTCATCAACATCAACAGGGATAAAAGTTTAATATACAAACCTCATAAAGCTTTTAGTCTTCACATTTTTGTAATATACAATTATGTGTATTAGCTTATCAATATGATTGCAGAGATCCCTACTATTATTATTAGATTAGAAATGTAATTGGAGGGCTTCTACAGATCATCTAGTAAAAGATTCTGTAAAAATGTCCAATCAATCAAAAAGAACAACCCCAGTTGTCAAGGGATTGCATCTAATAATGACACCGGAAGGCATTATTTCATTTCTAAATATATGACTTTGTGTCCATGGACTTTGGGTGCTGATTTAGCACATGCAGCACACGTTGTCAGGGCCCTCCTGAGTTGCATGTTGTAACAACAGAAAATTACATAAAGCTTGATAAATGTGTAGAACTGTGTTCTACGCTTACCTTAGTGACAATCTCCTGGCAATAGAGGGTGCTCGGCATAGATATAAAATGCCTGACAAATTTACCATCTTGACATTTAGGACTACCAGTCTGTACCCAAATATACAGGCATACCCCATTTTTAAGTACACAATGGAGTTTATTTACTAAAGCTGAAAAGTGCAAAATCAGGCTCACTTCTGCATAGAAACCAATGAGCTTTTAACCCCAGCTTGTTCAGTTAAGCTTTGGTAATAAAACCTGGAAGCTTATTGGTTTCTATGCAGAAGTGAGCCTGATTTTGCACTTTCCAGCTTTAGTAAATAAACCCCATTGTGTACTTAAATGTGGGGTATGCCTGTATGCTGATGCATTTGAGATTATAGGCATATTGGCTAAGTTCTAGCTCATATATGAATCTCTCATTACCCTATATTGATACATTTTGGGGGTTATTTACGAAAGGCAAATCCACTTTGCGCTACAAGTGCAAACTACAAGTGCAAAGTGCACTTGAAATTGCACTGAAAGTGCACTTGGAAGTTCAGTCGCTGTAAATCTGAGGGCTAGATCTGAAATGAGGAGAAGCTCTGCTGATTTTATCTTCCAATCACGTGCAAACTAAAATGCTGTTTTTTATTTTCCTTGCATGTCCCCCTTGGATCTACAGCGACTGCACTTCCAAGTGCACTTTCAGTGCAATTTCAAGTGCACTTGTAGTTTGCACTTGTAGTGCAAAGTGGATTTGCCTTTAGGAAATAAACCCCTTTGTGTGTCTCAGAACACATTGAAAGCCAGAAACCATTACGTCAGGGAAACCCATCTTGGAGATTATGGGGGTTATTTACGAAAGGCAAATCCACTTTGCACTGCAAGTGCACTTGGAAGTGCAGTCACTCTAAATCTAAGGGGCAGATATGAAATGAGGTCAAGCTCTGCTGTTTTTATCATCCAATCATGTGCAACCTAAAATTGTGTTTTTTATTTTCCATGCATGTCCCCCTCAGATCTACAGCGACTTTACTTCCAAGTGCACTTTCAGTGCAAAGTGGATTTTCCTTTAGTAAATAACCCCCTCTGTGTTAAACATGGCAGCCAGTGTGGTTATTTTCTATACCTTGGCACTTATTTCACTGATTTCTTAAACAAATCTGGATGTATGTGCAGTACAATATAATGGTGAAGGTATGGGTCTCTGATGCTTTATATTGTTTTTTTTTTTTTTACCTTTCTTAGTGAGCATATCATTACGAGATAGTCTAAAAAACCTGTGTCCCATGTGAGATCATAAAGTACATGGTAATGTTCTAAAACAGGTGGATTAATAAATACAAGACTTATACGTTTGAATAGCATTTGTACATATGCCCCCGCATTTTATAAAAAAAGAGATTATATACAGTATATAAAAATAAAAAAGACTTAAAAAAGACTTATCACATGTTGCTGTATGATTAAGAATAAACATGTGTTCAAGCAAATGTAATCACCATAACAACATATCCACATCATACAAAATCAGCTACGATGTTAACTTGAATGAGCTGACACTTTTTTTAACTGTATTTTAACCACTTAAGGACCGAGCCTCTTTTTGAGATTTGTTGTTTACAAGTTAAAAAATTTTTTTTTTGCTAGAAAATGACTTAGAACCCCCAAACATTATACATTTTTTTTCTAACACCCTAGAGAATAAAATGGCGGTCATTGCAATACTTTCTGTCACACCATACTTGCGCAGCGGTCTTACAAGCACACTTTTTTTGGAAAAAATACACTTTTTTGAATTAAAAAATAAGACAACAGGAAAGTTAGCCCAATTTTTTTTTATATTGTGAAAGATAATGTTACACCGAGTAAATTGTTACCCAACATGTCACGCTTCAAAATTGCGCCCGCTCGTGGAATGGCGACAAACTTTTACCCTTAAAAATCTCCATGGGCGACGTTTAAAAAATTCTACGTTTTGAGTTACAGAGGAGGTCTAGGGCTAGAATTATTGCTCTCGCTCTACCGATTGCGGCGATACCTCACATGTGTGGTTTGAACACTGTTTTCATATGGAGGGAGCTACACATGTATGCGTTCGCTTCTGCACGCGAGCTCTTCGGGACGGAGCGTGTTTAAAATTTTTTCTTTTTTATTATTTATTTTACCTTTTATTTTTCATTATTACACTGTTCTTTTAAAAAAATGGTGTCACTTTTATTCCTGTTACAAGGAATGTAAACATCCCTTGTAATAGAAAAAAGCATGACAGGACCTCTGAAATATGAGATCTGGGGGTCAAAAAGACCTCAGATCCCATATTTACACTAAAATGCAATAAAAAACCCCCATTTATCAGAATTTTACCACACTTTTCGAGTCTCCATTAGAATAGACTGCAATATCTAAGGGAAAGAATAAGCAGAATGCATTAGCAAACACAAAATGGCTTCTTTTTTTCCACAAACTAAATAAAGAAAAAAATGTACAGATCTGCTGCTATGTTTGTAATACTTTTTAGATGGGCCGTTTTTTCCAAAATCAAGAGCTCTTTTAAAGGCTGACCCCAAAGGGACTACAAAGCTCAGCAAATAAATTCTTACACTGCCATACACTATTAAAAAGGTTAAATATACTAAACATAACTGTATAAAAAAAAAATAGAATAAAGATAAAGGCTTTTGCCATAAGTGTGAAGCCAATTAAATGGAAAAAACACAAATAAACAACAAACAACAGCAACAAGCCCAGTATGAAATAATAATTGTGTCAGACCTACAACATTGAAAGAGTCCATCAGCGCAAAAGTGCCTCCCAGGGAGAGTCTCCCAAGCAGCTGAACAGACCACCATTACCCCCCGGCATACTCAGTTCAAAAATTCAAGAGAATTAAGCGCATACAAAGGTGGCAGGCATGTGGGAATCATGGATTTGCACTTTATGGCTGGTATTATTGTTGAGCACTAAGAAAAGTGGAAGAGAGATTTAGGATTGCCAGATTTTGTGCCTTAAAGGACCTACCTTACCTGGTAAAGGGGTTAGTGCACATTAAGCTGGCATGTGGTGTGGAAATCAAAGGTCTACACTTTATTATTGATTGAAATATGAGTATGATTTATTTATTCATGTAGTTTGCAGTGTTAATCTTTGCAGCATAACACTATTTTGAGTAATTTTCTTTTGAGTTATACCGAGAGGAGGAACGCCAAGGGTGATGGATCCACTGACCTACCTGGAATGGAATGATTGGCGGTTTTAATTTGATTATTTGGTAAGATCCAAAATTTTACTGCTGCCACAGACGAAGAGGTGAGGGTATATCGTCCAAAGAATGCACCTGTCCCTGTGATATCTGTCTAAGAGGGCATTCTCCCCTTGAGGGATTTCCTGCAGTGTCTAGGGCAGGGAGTGAAAGAAAATGCTATAGTGAATGTGAAAAACAAAGCGCTGTGATGGTGATTAAAAAAAAACAAAATCCAAAAAATGAACTAATCACATAGAGGAGCAAGGCTGCTATCAATATAAGGTGCTCAATATCCCTACATGTAAAATATATAAAGTGAAAATTGAAGCGCTTTACTCAATGATCAGTAAACTATAAAGTATAAAAAAAATATAAAGTATAAAAAAAATATAAAGTATAAAAAAAATGCACTGCTGTGCATCCCGCACATCAATACCCAAACCAATGTGGATTTACTGATCATTGAGTAAAGCGCTTCAATTTTCACTTTATAAAGAAAATTCTATATTTTATCTAAAAACCTATATTTTATCCAAGAAACATTTTAGCTGGAGATACACTTAGCTCACTTCTGAACCAGTCAGAGCTAAATTATGGTTACTCAGATTGGTTCAAGAGAAATATAATGCTGGTAGAGTAGCACTTTTAAGAGTACATAGAGGACTTACTTTAGTCACTGACCCAAGAGAGCTTACAGTTTAATTTTCCTGCAACACAGTCATACAGATACACACACGATGACACCAATATTTGGGTTCATCACATATCACTATGTGCCTGTGGGCTTTAAGCTCCACATAGCTTGAATTCAAGTTTTTTTTTTTATCTTATGTTCATTTAATTTAGCTGGTGGTACATAATTCTGTGTGGCAATACTGCCTATATTATAATTCAACTAAGGGTAAATTTAAAAAGCAGTGAAGCTGACATTTACCAAGCATTCACTGCGGGTGAATATTCCTAGTGCTTGTGTTTTAAATTACAGTGATTATTTTACCATCAGTGAATGTTTTGTGAAAATCACATTCGCTGCTTTAAAATATACCCCTAAAAGACCTTTGACTTGATTATATTTATTCAATTAGCCATACACTATGATGTAAATTTACTAAAACTGGTGCACACAGTATCTGATACAGCTGTGCCTAGTAACCAATCAGCTTCTAGGGTTTATTAATAAAGCTTAATTGAACAAGCTGAAGTTAGAAGCTGATTGGTTACTATGCACAGCTGCACCAGATTCTGTGCGCGCCAGTTTTAGTAAATCCCCCACCTGCGTGTATCAATTTTTTCGAAAATCTTTAGAATCATTATTGTTATCAATACATATTTGCACATAGATGAATAAATACTGCAAATTTCATGAATACGTATACAGTCATTTATTGAGTATTTAATGGGGGCAAGCAAAAGAAACATTACATCATGCATACATTTATCTGGTCAGTGTCTGTTTAAACTCTTTGCCCTGATGTGTCACTTTGCAGCCATATTCCCTATATTTACAATAATCAGATGAGGTCATGGTGAGGAAACTGCTTTCCATATATGAACTGTCACTCTGTTTGGTGATTGGTGATGAGGAGACCCCATTCTTCCAAGTTTGACCATCCACCAGAAACTCCATTGTTGCAGTCCTTGGCTTGTATTCGCTGGCAGTACAGACTAAGGTGGCTGTGTCTTTCTCCAACTCTTCTTTAGATCGCCAAAGAGAACCACAACTGGTGCCTTCATTTCACCGGCTGTTGGATAAAGACAAAATTCGCAATTAGAAATGAGACATAAAATTAAGAAGATAATAACAAGGTCACTTTTTATCACATTATGCACTTATATTTTGCTGCGTTCTTAGAATTTTTTTGCAGCCAGTTTCATATATGTTCCAGGTCAGAAATTTAGGTAAGCAATGAAGCCAAAGCATCAGCCAGGGAAGCAACATTTTCTAAGTCAGCAATAGCAGCCCCCCCCATTTCTCATGACAGAATCACTTTGAAGTTCACAGATTAAAAATAATAATATGTTAGTTAGAGGAATAATGTGATTTCTAGACAGGTTGTCCAAAACCTACTTAGGAAAATGCTAAACCCCCTCCTAATATGTGTTAACAGAAGAATACAAATAAAATATGGAAGAGGAGAGGCAGGTATACTGTATAAAAGAGTAAGGTAAATATTGATAAGGTGCTAAACATATTGGTCCTTTTGTCTTTACTTTTATAGGCACTTAGCCCAGGGCCATCTTAAGAGCATTATAGGCCCCCGGGCAATACAGTGCACTGGGGCCCTGTCTACACAATCACGCACGAGAATAAAAATGCAAATTATCAATAAGGGCACAGTGGCTGCATTCAATGGCACAGTGGCTGCATTTGATGGGTACAGTGGCAGCTTTGATGGGCACAGTGGCAGCTTTGATGGGCACAGTGGCAGCTTTTGATGCGCACAGTGGCTGTGTTTGGTGGGCAGTGAGCACAGTGGCTGTGTTTGATGGGCACAGTGGCAGCTTTTGATCAGCACAGTGGCAGCTTTTGATCAGCACAGTGGCAGCTTTTGATCAGCACAGTGGTGGCAGCTTTGATGGGCAGTGGGCACAGTTGCTGTACTTGATGGGCACAGAGGCTGCTTTTAATGGGCACAACTTCACTTGAACTTACTTAAGTCTGACTTACAGTTAGACAGTTAGACGTACTTGAGGTCTTCAGAAACCGTAAGTTTCGCTCTGCTGAGTCCGCTCCGCTCCCTCTGAGCCACGCTGTCTGAAGAACATGGCAGAGGTGGGTGGAGCTTGTTCACTAGCTGCGGCCACGGTGCGCTATGACTGCTGGGGCAGCCGCGGCCTCTGACCGACATCACTGGTTGCTAGCTAGACGCCGGGTGGCCGGCGATTCTAGCAAGTGAGCAACAAGTGCAGTCAGTCAAAACTTCAAGTCTTCTGAAGCAGATTGCAGCGCTGAGGATCGGCCCTGGGTGGGGCCCTCCAGGAAAGTGGGGCCCCCGGGCAACTGCCCAGCGTGCCCAATTGAAAAAATGGCCCTGACTTAGCCTCAGTGTTTACTATAAAAATTACAAAAATGAAAGGCAATTTTAGATATTACTTGCATTAATGTTGGATGCAGACCAGTTGGAACTGGAACACTTATTAGGTTAGACAAAAAGTATTTACCCCTTTATTACTAATTTTTAGATGTTATCTTCTCTCCTACAGGTGATCTGGTGTCAGCCCTATAAAGGATAAATGAAGATGATCTCTCTATCTACAGTATCTATCTATCTATCTATCTATCTATCTATCTATCTATCTATCTATCTATCTATCTATCTATCTATCTATCTATCTGCCCTGTACTAATGTTTTCATAGAGCCATTTATACACAGATATAACTGCGCTAAACGCAATAAACAAACAAACCTGTGTATATATATATATAATAATATCAGATACATGAGTACAAAAAAGGTGCTGCATCTAAAAAAACTTAAATACCGTATTTATCGGCGTATAACACGCACAGGTGTATAACACGCACATTCATTTTAAGAGGGAAGTTTCAGGAAAAAACTTATAAATAAGGAACTTTGAAGCAAAATAAGGGTCAGTGTCCATCTGCAGCCTCACCATTGCCATCAATGCAGCCTGATCAATGCCCATCTGCAGCCTCACAAGTGCCATCAATGCAGCCTCATCAGTCCACATCAATGCAGCTTCACCATTGCCATCAATGAAACAGCCTCACCATTGCCATCAATGCAGCAGCCTCAGCTTTGCCATCAGTGCAGCCTGATCGATGCCCATCTGCAGCCTAGAGGGGACAGGGAGGGGGGGCGGAACAAGCGCCAACAGATTGCATACAGTGAGAATCTCCTATGATAGACAGAACAGTGGTCCAATGGCGGCCCAGGAGACGGGACTTCCTATTATAGAAGCCGCCAAGTAAACAGGAGATTCTCACTGAATATAATGTGATGGCGCTCGTCTCGCCCCCCTCCCTGTCCCCTCCGAAGCAGCTAACATTAAAGTATTGGCGTATAACACGCACGCGCTATTTGCACCCGATTTTCATGGTGAAAAAGTGAGTGTTATACGCCAATAAATACAGTATTCATTCCATAAACGTGTATATCCAATAAAGATGCGTAAACCTAAAAGTTCAAACAAAAAAGCGAAGCCAGCATGCGCTCAAATAAACCAATGAGCGCAAAAAAGGGTGCAAAGATGCAAAATAACTAAAACAAAAAAATATATAATATGATGTGAATGTGTAGTCCAAAATGCAGAAATCAATACAGACAATCAGGACGAACTTCTCAGCAAGACAAAATGATTTTTCTGTTCATCAAACAAAAGTAAAAACAGCGCAGCTTACCAGATGTGATGGAAGGAAGGATCACTTGGCCACGGGCATGATATCCACTGACTTTTCCAAACGCGGGATCCCTCCTCCTGTAGCGGTTTTGTTTCCTGCCTAAACACTCCTCTCAGAGCCTTCTAGTACCAGAGATTCCTCCACTGGATGTGTTTATCAAATGAAAAGAAGAGGCTTCATGGTGCAGTACTCCAATTTAAAAGATATTTATTCTTTAAAAAATCGTAGGCACTGACATCCAAATAAAATGGTATTCAGTGTATTTAAAAACAGCCGCGGCGCATGCCAGCTGGCTGGTGTGCAGTGACGTCAAGATCTGTAGCTCCACCCGACGCGTTTCCCCATACAAGGCTTCGACTGGGAAAGGACACAGATGACTATGGAAAAAGGCACAATAAGATTTACTGCAAGGAGGTAGTAAAAATAAGGAGCTGTAATATGCATGATACACATATTAACATAATGACTGGTTTTGTATTATTTTCCAAATTTAGGTTACAAAACATATACATATATGCAGGTTAGTCTCCATTTATAAATTGATATAATAGGATTCAAATATGTGTATATTTTTATAATTTCTAAAAAATATAAATGTGGTTACTTACTGAAGGTAATACTGTGATATGACATCATTAAAGTACAAGGATATTTAGCTTGTATGCAGCGTGTTCTGAACTGTTCTAACAAGTCAAAAATATATGTATATGTACATAGCTACATTTCTCAAAAATGGTCATTTTGATTGATGGTAACAATTTGATATGACATAAATGAAGTATGAAGATATTTAGTGAGAAGAGATCTTTGTACGATTATCTGAGTTCCAAGTCCAAACATCCACTACAATGTTTTAGTTCTGTACAAAAACAACTTTGTACAGGAACAACAATAACATTGATGAGACTGGAGCAATTTTTATTGTAGTCATGATCTATAAACCTGTAGTCATTGCAATTGATTTACTAAAGGAGAAATGGCTGTCCACTTTGCACAATGAATGTTAGTTAACAAGTTGAAGCTGGTGTAACAAATAATTTTGCGCTGTCTTAAAAAAATAAGTTGAAGCAGTGTTCTCCTAAAGCACCCAATAACGTGTTAGTAAAAATCAATGATTTTAATTTCCCTCACACTTGATTAAGGGAATACCCCTCCAGTGTTCTGATACACGAAACGCGTCAGATTTACGACATGCACCCAATAATTACCTTCCCTTTTCACTGGGTCCACAAATCAAAAGTTTTTCACGTATTTACCTTATGATGTTATGCATTTTATGGATGTTTCACTTTTTATACCATTCGCCCTGTACTTGTTTTAGGGGCTTGTCATTAATGTTTACAATGTACCAATCAGGGTGTATCTGTATATGATTTGACAGTCAACCCATATTGGGATCATTATTATGTCACTATGTTACTATGTATGAATAAAATGGCTTGTTTTTTTATGGTGACTGACCCGCTGGCCTCATTTGCCCACCTCACTCAAAGTCCCAACCCTCCTGTTTCCTGTATGCATAGGGATGGAGACTCGTGTCTCACTCAAAGTCCCAACTTTTCGTCTCTTCAAACTCGATATAGGGATGGAGGTGGGCTGTGAGGCCTTTGGGAAGTATTCACCATTATGGATATTTTTTCCATAGGGCACTTGCCCTGTATTACTTGCCTCCCCCCCTCCCCCCCCCTTTTTTTTTAGGGTTGTGTAGTATGGCATTAACATGTCCCTTCATGGTTCATATTCATCCTTGTTTTTACATTGATCTGTTTTTTATTTTAGTTCGGAATTTCTTTTCCCTTATTGGTGCAGCTGTGTGGGGTGCCCCTGGGGATGTCGCGTCTGATCAGCTGCCTCCTTCATGCAGTGTCTAGGAGCTGTGAGGCATGGCAGGATCCCTCCCCTTTTCCCCTTATCGTCCGCTTTGGTGGGTGTGGGGGATTGGGGCGGGCTTCCCTCCGTGCGTCGGCGTCACGCCCTCACGTCATGCACGTGACGTCCGTCTGGCCGTCCCGGCGTTGGTGTTGTTTTTCCATTCTATGCAGACATGTGGACGGCGGCGCCTCCAGCAGCTGTGGGTGGTGATTTGCCGCTGCGCTGGAGGGGGCATCCATTCGCCCCAGTGTCTGCACTGTGTGACGTTGGGGGGAGCTTCTCTCTTGGGGGGGGTGGCCAGACACATATAAGGCACAGACCTTTTGCTAGCCTGTTTCCGGACAGCACATCCATCACTGGGCTTGACACAGTTGGTCATCACTAATCACCTATAGGTAAGGAGGACAACATATGGGATTCCATGTGTGTGCCGGGGATGGGGGCTCTAGCATTTGGGGCCTCACCTTACATACAACACTTTCATTACTACAGAACCTCGACCCGCAGCCATCAACAGTATGGACATACCATCCCATGGGGATTCCTGTGTGTGCTTGGCTCTTTTCCCTCCCTCTCTTGAGCTCCTCCCTCAGCTCCCAGACCTGACCTAGTTGGTGGCCCTGTGACTGCGCACCTCATGGAGTTCACACCCTGTCAGCATGTGAGTATACATTTAGGGTAGTTTCTGCCTCCCCTATATGCATTATTTACCTTGTTTTTTTTTTCACCATGTAATTGTATTTTATCCACCTAGAATACCCCTCCTTGTTCTTTTGTCTTTAGATATTGGTGCTCAACCGCCCCTGAAGAGTGTTCTGATACACAAAGCGCATCGGGCTTACGACATGCACCCAATAATTACCTTCCCTTTTCACTGGCTCCACAAATTAAAAGTTTTTTACTTATTTACCTTGTGATGTTATGCATTTTATGGATGTTTCACTTTTTATACCATTCGCCCTGTACCCGTTTTAGGGGCTTGTCATTAATGTTTACAAAGTACCAATCAGGGTGTATTTGTATATGAATTGACAGTCAACCCATATTGGGATAATTTTTATGTCATTATGTTACTATGTACGAATAAAATGGCTTGTTTTTTATGGTGACTGACCCGCTGGCCTCATTTGCCCACCTCAAAGTCCCAACCCTCCTGTTTCCTGTATGCATAGGGATGGAGACTCGCTTCTCACTCAAAGTCCCTACTTTTCGCCTTTTCAAAAAAGGTATTTAAAGACAGCAGAACTTCACCTTCTTCACTAACATTTACTTTGCATAGTGAACATACTTATTGTAGTGATAACATTTATTTTATTAGGTACACACCTCTACTCCATCAGTTAAACTACCCTAGTGACTCACTAATGATGATCAGTAAGGTAGAACAGCCATTATTATGCATAGTAAAACAAATTTTCTTACTGTAAAAGTCCATTAATGACCCTAAAACATATGGGATTCATTTCACTATGCCTGATCTGTTAATGTCAGCTAAGATATCCATATATGCATCCAATGCCTTCTGAAAATGGGAAGTTTAGGGATGACAAGCATATATGTTGCATATGCAAATATATACAGTATAAAAATACATTGCCAAAAATATATAATTTTGGTTGAACACTGAGAGTGACAATGTAATGTGATATGATCAATGTATAGGCATATTAAGCGAGAAGAGATCTTACTTTGTACGATGAGCTGAGTTCCAGGTCCGAGCATACACCACAATGTTTTAGTACTGTACAAAAAAGGTGTTGTACAGGAACAACAAGGATATTGCTGAGACTGAAATAGCAAGCTGCAGCTATTGGGATGCAAAGTATATATAGAGTTTTTCCAGTTTTTTGTTGTTCTACTAGTCTATATACCTGCAGCCAGTGGACCACTAATGCCCAATGAAATAGAACATTCACTATTTCAAAGTGCTTTAAACTATTGAATGCCTTACTAAATACACATCAATATATTACATGTAGAATAATGTAATCGTTATTCAGGAATAATAAATGCATCTTTTTCTTTTGCTCATGCCCCCCTGAATTCTGGTATGAATTGTATAGGGAGAAAAAGAAAAGGACTATATGATTAATGCAGACAGCAAATTGAAAACAGCCATACAAGTGGACACAGAATGATAATACTTACTGTTAACTATAAGCTTGGTTCCATCACCAAAAAGTAACCACAGTGACTGAGAGCTGTACAAATACTACATAGGACACCATAAATGCTTGCAAGAGGCCAAGCTGAAGTTTATGGTTGAGGCTAAAAAAAATGTACTTAGCCTTACTGTGCAAAGATTACCTATGTGATGCTATGATTAAGGTCAGTGGATTATCTCTGGGACTTAATGGTGATTATTGGGATACGGAAAATGGTCATGTATTGGTGGTTGATGGCATGTATGTACATGCATGTAGTCAAAATAAATATTAAGAAGGGCTCTGTTTATTATGCGGTTTTTTTTTCATTTTTACACTTATTGAGGTTTAGAAAAGTATTGAATAGTCTATGTATGGTTCTTTGAAGACATATGTACGTTTTTAAATGGCATGACAGACATGGCAGCTTTAAGAAATTCAACATAAGAATGCAAAGTTTGGATTATCACTATATATCTGGATTATTGTCCTTTTATATGTTTGTGTGTCCTCTTATGGTTTCTCCTAGCCAGTTTACTGGATAATTATTACTGCTAATCCAGTTAAAAAAACAGTTCTGTACCAGTCTAATTTCTCTTAAAATATTCACATAGATACACCCACATTAGCACCAATATTTGGTACAGATTTTTATAGACATTTGATTGTTGATTGAACTAGGTATTGTTCCTTGAAGAGATAGATATCTTTAAAATACTCTTAGGGTTACTCCAGCCATTTTACTGGATATTAAATGCTGACTATTCATTAAACACAACAGAGATCTGCAACATTTTAAAGATTACACATAATCCCGAATCCCAAACAGCGTATAGTCTAATTTCTCTGCAATAGTTATGCAGATACCCACACAGTGACACCAATATTTGGGTACATGACATAACCTCATATGTCTGTGAGCTTTAAGCTCCACATAGCTTTAACTAATGTTTATTACCATGTTAATTTTATTTATTTGGTAGGACTTAGCTTAACTAACATAGAGAGATAATTATGTGTTGTAGTATAATACCTAGTACCATGTGGCAATATTGTATATACTTTAATTCAACACTAAGGTGTATTTTTAAAGCCTTGAAGCTGACATTCACCAAAAATTTGCTGCAGGAGAATCTTCCTGAATGTGTTTTACCCCCTGTTCTATAACTATGTTACTAAGAGACCTTTGACTTGATCAATGTTATGTGATTAGCCAATGTGTGTGTACCACATTTTTAGAATCAGTATACTTATCAATACACATAGGTGAAGAAATACCACAGATTTCATAAACACATAAACAGTCATTTATTGATTGCTTCATGGGAAAAACAAAAGAAACATTACATATTCCATGCATTTCACATTGCAAATGGAACATCTAAGGGATTTGAAAGCCAAGCATAAAGGAGAAAGAACCATTTATATTTCACATAGTATCAATTCATAATAAACAACTGACTCTACTACTTGATGATACAAAGAGATGAGCTGAATATTAGAAACACTCTGATCTCGTCAGTGTCTGGATAAACTCTTTGCCCTGATGCCTCACTTTGCAGCCATATTCCTTATATTTACAATAATCATCAGAGGTCATGGTGAGGAAACTGCTTTCCATATATGAACTGTCACTCTGTTTGGTGATTGGTGATGTGGAGACCCCATTCTTCCAAGTTTGACCATCCACTAGAAACTCCATCGTTGCAGTCCTTGGCTTGTAATCACTGGCAGTACAGACTAAGGTGGCTGTTGCATTCTCTAACTCTTCTTTAGATGGACCAAAGAAAAGCACAACTGGTGCCTTCACTTCACCGGCTGTAGAAATAAAAAAAACATGCCATTAGAAATGAGACATAAAATTAAGAAGATAATAACAAGGTCACTTTTTATCAAGTTATGTACTTTTATTTTGCTGCTGGCTACATAGTAAGCATACTAGGTTTTTTTTTTTTTTTGCATTCACTATCATAAACATATATTATTATTAAAGTCGCTGTGTACTGAGCAAATTATGGGGGTGCCATTGCTTTCCCTCTTGTAATATTATGCATTGCCTGGCTGTGGCTCTTTTAAGTCTGCATCACAGACCAGGAACAAGTAAATGATTGTTAGAAAAGTGTCAGAAAAGTGTCAGCCCCCATACATTTCTCATGACAGTGTTCACAGATTAAAAAATGAATGTATTATCTAAGGAAATAATCTAAATATGATTTCTACATAGATTTTTTATTACCTGCCTAGTAAAAAGCTAAACCTCCAAAAAGTATGTGTTAGCAGAAGATTAAAAATGAAACATAGAAGAGGAGAGGCAGGTGTACTGTATATAAGTATATGAGTAAGAAAATCATTGATAAGGTGCTAAACATATTGACCCTCTTGTTTCTTTACCTTCACAGGCAATTAAAACCGCTTGAGTATTTCCTATGCAAAATACCAAAACAAAGGACAATTTTAGATTATACCTGTATTAATTTTGGATGCAGACCAGTTGGAATTGGAACATTTATTAAGTTAGGCCAAAATATTGACCCCTATATTACTGCTTTTAGATGTAATCTTCTCTTCTACAGGTGATCCGGAGTCAGTTCTATAAAGGATACATCTATATCTATCTATCTATCTATCTATCTATCTATCTATCTATCTATCTATCTATCTATCTATCTATCTATCTATCTATCTATCTATTTGCCCTTTACTAATGTTTTCATAGAGCTGCATATACACAGATAACTATGGAAAAATGAACAATAAGATTTACTGTAAGTAGGGAGTAAAAGAAAGTATATGTATTATACATTCAAAATTAAAATAATAGTTTTTATCTATTATTCTACAAAATATAGGTTACAACAAAGATAGATATATACAAGTTGGGCTCCTATGTTATATCGTTCTAAATTAAAATATATATTGTTAAAATATATTTATAGATATATTTTCCGAAAATTATTATTTTGGCCAATTACCGAGGGTAACAATGTATGAAAAAAATTAGTGAGAAGATGTTTTAGTGCTGTACAAAAACAACTTTGCATAGGAACAAGAATATTGCTGACACTAGAACAACCAGCTGTAGCTATGGTGATGCAGAGTATATCTAGATAAAATATTACCAAGGACAAAATTGGAGTTTAAAGGTGCAAACAATCAATGAAAACTGATATTACAAAAATATATATTTTTTGTTAAGCAGACAAAATTTAGAAAAAGAAAAACATTTTAATATATAAAAAAGAGCACAATAAAGCTCAGTGGTCACAATACAAAAGAATGGAGCTTTTGTAGGACCTTAATACACGAGTTTTAGGGTCCTACAAAAGCTTCAGAAGAAGACACGATTGTGGTGAAACATGTAGAGGCAACCATTCTTTTGTATTGTGACCACTGAGCTCTATTGTGCTCTTTTTTATATATTAAATTGTTTTTCTTTTTCTAAACTATGTCTGCTTAATAAAAATTATATATTTTTGTAATATTAATTTTCATTGATTGTTTGCACCTTTAAACTCCAATTTTGTCATTGGTAATATTTGAACTAGTTTAAAGGAGGTGGTGTATATAGTGAAATCTCCAACCTCAAATATTACTTTTATCCAGAGTATATCTAGAGTTTCTCCAGTTTTTCTTGTTGTATTAGTCTATATTATTCTATATACCTATGGCCAATGGATCACTGATGCCCAATGAGATAGAACAAAGTACTTCAAAATTGTTGAAAGCCCTGCTAATTACACATCACTGCAATACAAGTAGAATAATGTGGCCATTATTAAAGAAAAATAAATGCATATGTTGAAAATTGAAGAGTACAACATAAGTTGACACAGAATGACTGTACTTACTGTTGACAATGAGTTGGGTTCCACCTCCAAAAACAAACCACAGTGATGGAGAGCCTTACCAAAACTAGGTGTTACACTGTAAATGTTTACAGCCCAGTAGCACATATTTATGTTTGTGTCTGCGATATCTAAACTTTGCTCATCTTTGCAGTACAAGAAAATGTATGTGGTGTCTTAGTGTATATTTTATTTGCTCAATTTAAATAACCAAAAGTGACCTCATTTACTAATTGTAATCTTACACTGCCAGTGTCCCTTATTATAAAAGTTATGTTTTGTTGCTTGTCCATCCCTCTAAATATGTATTTTTATGGATGGCCATGACCATTTTTATTTGCTTCTTAATTTTTTGCTATGGTTAATCTGGTACTGGCATATATGTGCACACTACATCGCCAAAAAAATATATCATTTTGATTGTACAATGAGGGTAACAATGTGATATAATCAAAGTATGAGCATATTAAGTGAGAAAAGATCTACTTATTCACTATAAGTAGGGAGTAAAAATAAGGAGATGTAGTATGCATTCAAAATGAAAATAATAGTTTTTTTCTATTATTCTACAAAATATAGGTTGAAACACAGATGTATATATACAGGTTGGGCTCCTATGCTATATGTTATAAATTAAAATGTATATAATTAAAATATATGTGTAGATATAATTTCTGGAAATTATTATTTTGGCTAATTACTGAGGGTAACAATGTGAAACAACATAATTAAAACATGAAGAAATTTAGTGAGAAGAGATCTTACTTTGTACGATCAACTGAGTTCCTGGTCCAAAAATCCACCACAATGTTTTAGTGCTGTACAAAAACTGCCTTGTACAGGAACAACAAGAACATTGCTGAGACTTGAGCAACCAGTTGCAGCTATGGGGATGCAGAGTATATCTAGAGTTTCTCCAGTTTTTCTTGTTGTATTAATCTACAATACCCTATATACCTATGGCCAATGGATTGTTAATGCATAATGAGATATAACATTTCAGATTCCTGCAAAATAGTTAAAAGCCCTGCTAAATGCACATCAATGCAATACAATTAGATCAATGTGGTCATTATTAAAGAAGAATAAATGCATATGTTTCTGTTAGTCATTTAGTCACATCCCTCTGAATTCTGGTGGTATTTGTATAAGGAGAAAAATTAAAGGACTGTATGATTAATGCAGGCATGAAAATTGAAGAGTACACCATAAGTGGGCACAGAATCATAGTACTTACTGTTGACAATGAGTTGGGTTCCATCTCCAAAAACATACCACAGTGATGGAGAGCCTTACCAAAACTATATGTTACACTGTAAATATTTCCAGCCCAGTAGCACACATTTATGTTTTATGTCGGCGATACCTAAACTTTGCTCGTCTTTGCAGTTAAAAAAATGTTTGTGGTCTCTTATTCAGCGTACACAAGGTCGGAATTTCCGACAGAAAAAGTCTGATGGGAGCTTTTGGTCAGATAATCCGACCTTGTGTATGCCCCATCTGACTTTTTCTGTCGGCATTTCTGACGGACAAAGAAATTCAACAGAAGAATACAAAGTTTGGATTAGTACTATATATCTGAATCATTGTCCTTTTATATGCTTGTGTGTCCTCTTAGGGTTTCCCCTAGCCAGTTTACTGGATAATTAATACTGCTAATCCAGTTAAAAAAAAAACAGTTCTGTACCAGTCTAATTTCTCTAAAAATATTCACATAGATACACCCACATTAGCACCAATATTTGGTACAGGTTTTTATAGACATTTGATTGATGATTGACTAAGTATTGTTCCTTGAAGAGATAGATATCTTTAAAATACTCTTAGGGTTACTCCAGCCATTTTACTGGATATTAAATGCTGACTATTCATTAAACACAACAGAGATCTGCAACATTTTAAAGATTACACATAATCCCGAATCCCAAACAGCGTATAGTCTAATTTCTCTGCAATAGTTATGCAGATACCCACACAGTGACACCAATATTTGGGTACATGACATAACCTCATATGTCTGTGAGCTTTAAGCTCCACATAGCTTTAACTAATGTTTATTACCATGTTAATTTTATTTATTTGGTAGGACTTAGCTTAACTAACATAGAGAGATAATTATGTGTTGTAGTATAATACCTAGTACCATGTGGCAATATTGTATATACTTTAATTCAACACTAAGGTGTATTTTTAAAGCCTTGAAGCTGACATTCACCAAAAATTTGCTGCAGGAGAATCTTCCTGAATGTGTTTTACCCCCTGTTCTATAACTATGTTACTAAGAGACCTTTGACTTGATCAATGTTATGTGATTAGCCAATGTGTGTGTACCACATTTTTAGAATCAGTATACTTATCAATACACATAGGTGAAGAAATACCACAGATTTCATAAACACATAAACAGTCATTTATTGATTGCTTCATGGGAAAAACAAAAGAAACATTACATATTCCATGCATTTCACATTGCAAATGGAACATCTAAGGGATTTGAAAGCCAAGCATAAAGGAGAAAGAACCATTTATATTTCACATAGTATCAATTCATAATAAACAACTGACTCTACTACTTGATGATACAAAGAGATGAGCTGAATATTAGAAACACTCTGATCTCGTCAGTGTCTGGATAAACTCTTTGCCCTGATGCCTCACTTTGCAGCCATATTCTTTATATTTACAATAATCATCAGAGGTCATGGTGAGGAAACTGCTTTCCATATATGAACTGTCACTCTGTTTGGTGATTGGTGATGTGGAGACCCCATTCTTCCAAGTTTGACCATCCACTAGAAACTCCATCGTTGCAGTCCTTGGCTTGTAATCACTGGCAGTACAGACTAAGGTGGCTGTTGCATTCTCTAACTCTTCTTTAGATGGACCAAAGAAAAGCACAACTGGTGCCTTCACTTCACCGGCTGTAGAAATAAAAAAAACATGCCATTAGAAATGAGACATAAAATTAAGAAGATAATAACAAGGTCACTTTTTATCAAGTTATGTACTTTTATTTTGCTGCTGGCTACATAGTAAGCATACTAGGTTTTTTTTTTTTTTGCATTCACTATCATAAACATATATTATTATTAAAGTCGCTGTGTACTGAGCAAATTATGGGGGTGCCATTGCTTTCCCTCTTGTAATATTATGCATTGCCTGGCTGTGGCTCTTTTAAGTCTGCATCACAGACCAGGAACAAGTAAATGATTGTTAGAAAAGTGTCAGAAAAGTGTCAGCCCCCATACATTTCTCATGACAGAGTTCACAGATTAAAAAATGAATGTATTATCCAAGGAAATAATCTAAATATGATTTCTACATAGATTTTTTATTACCTGCCTAGTAAAAAGCTAAACCTCCAAAAAGTATGTGTTAGCAGAAGATTAAAAATGAAACATAGAAGAGGAGAGGCAGGTGTACTGTATATAAGTATATGAGTAAGAAAATCATTGATAAGGTGCTAAACATATTGACCCTCTTGTTTCTTTACCTTCACAGGCAATTAAAACCGCTTCAGTATTTCCTATGCAAAATACCAAAACAAAGGACAATTTTAGATTATACCTGTATTAATTTTGGATGCAGACCAGTTGGAATTGGAACATTTATTAGGTTAGGCCAAAATATTGACCCCTATATTACTGCTTTTAGATGTAATCTTCTCTTCTACAGGTGATCCGGAGTCAGTTCTATAAAGGATCTATCTATCTATCTATCTATCTATCTATCTATCTATCTATCTATCTATCTATCTATCTATCTATCTATCTATCTATCTATTTGCCCTTTACTAATGTTTTCATAGAGCTGCATATACACAGATAACTATGGAAAAATGAACAATAAGATTTACTGTAAGTAGGGAGTAAAAGAAAGTATATGTATTATACATTCAAAATTAAAATAATAGTTTTTATCTATTATTCTACAAAATATAGGTTACAACAAAGATAGATATATACAAGTTGGGCTCCTATGTTATATCGTTCTAAATTAAAATATATATTGTTAAAATATATTTATAGATATATTTTCCGAAAATTATTATTTTGGCCAATTACCGAGGGTAACAATGTATGAAAAAAATTAGTGAGAAGATATCTTACTTTGTACGATTAGCTGAGTTCCAGGTCCGAATATCCACCACAATGTTTTAGTGCTGTACAAAAACAACTTTGCATAGGAACAAGAATATTGCTGACACTAGAACAACCAGCTGTAGCTATGGTGATGCAGAGTATATCTAGATAAAATATTACCAAGGACAAAATTGGAGTTTAAAGGTGCAAACAATCAATGAAAACTGATATTACAAAAATATATATTTTTTGTTAAGCAGACATAATTTAGAAAAAGAAAAACATTTTAATATATAAAAAAGAGCACAATAAAGCTCAGTGGTCACAATACAAAAGAATGGAGCTTTTGTAGGACCTTAATACACGAGTTTTAGGGTCCTACAAAAGCTTCAGAAGAAGACACGATTGTGGTGAAACATGTAGAGGCAACCATTCTTTTGTATTGTGACCACTGAGCTCTATTGTGCTCTTTTTTATATATTAAATTGTTTTTCTTTTTCTAAACTATGTCTGCTTAATAAAAATTATATATTTTTGTAATATTAATTTTCATTGATTGTTTGCACCTTTAAACTCCAATTTTGTCATTGGTAATATTTGAACTAGTTTAAAGGAGGTGGTGTATATAGTGAAATCTCCAACCTCAAATATTACTTTTATCCAGAGTATATCTAGAGTTTCTCCAGTTTTTCTTGTTGTATTAGTCTATATTATTCTATATACCTATGGCCAATGGATCACTGATGCCCAATGAGATAGAACAAAGTACTTCAAAATTGTTGAAAGCCCTGCTAATTACACACCACTGCAATACAAGTAGAATAATGTGGCCATTATTAAAGAAAAATAAATGCATATGTTGAAAATTGAAGAGTACAACATAAGTTGACACAGAATGACAGTACTTACTGTTGACAATGAGTTGGGTTCCACCTCCAAAAACAAACCACAGTGATGGAGAGCCTTACCAAAACTAGGTGTTACACTGTAAATGTTTACAGCCCAGTAGCACATATTTATGTTTGTGTCTGCGATATCTAAACTTTGCTCATCTTTGCAGTACAAGAAAATGTTTGTGGTGTCTTAGTGTATATTTTATTTGCTCAATTTAAATAACCAAAAGTGACCTCATTTACTAATTGTAATCTTACACTGCCAGTGTCCCTTATTATAAAAGTTATGTTTTGTTGCTTGTCCATCCCTCTAAATATGCATTTTTATGGATGGCCATGACCATTTTTATTTGCTTCTTAATTTTTTGCTATGGTTAATCTGGTACTGGCATATATGTGCACACTACATCGCCAAAAAAATATATCATTTTGATTGTACAATGAGGGTAACAATGTGATATAATCAAAGTATGAGCATATTAAGTGAGAAAAGATCTACTTATTCACTATAAGTAGGGAGTAAAAATAAGGAGATGTAGTATGCATTCAAAATGAAAATAATAGTTTTTTTCTATTATTCTACAAAATATAGGTTGAAACACAGATGTATATATACAGGTTGGGCTCCTATGCTATATGTTATAAATTAAAATGTATATAATTAAAATATATGTGTAGATATAATTTCTGGAAATTATTATTTTGGCTAATTACTGAGGGTAACAATGTGAAACAACATAATTAAAACATGAAGAAATTTAGTGAGAAGAGATCTTACTTTGTACGATCAACTGAGTTCCTGGTCCAAAAATCCACCACAATGTTTTAGTGCTGTACAAAAACTGCCTTGTACAGGAACAACAAGAACATTGCTGAGACTTGAGCAACCAGTTGCAGCTATGGGGATGCAGAGTATATCTAGAATTTCTCCAGTTTTTCTTGTTGTATTAATCTACAATACCCTATATACCTATGGCCAATGGATTGTTAATGCATAATGAGATATAACATTTCAGATTCCTGCAAAATAGTTAAAAGCCCTGCTAAATGCACATCAATGCAATACAATTAGATCAATGTGGTCATTATTAAAGAAGAATAAATGCATATGTTTCTGTTAGTCATTTAGTCACATCCCTCTGAATTCTGGTGGTATTTGTATAAGGAGAAAAATTAAAGGACTGTATGATTAATGCAGGCATGAAAATTGAAGAGTACACCATAAGTGGGCACAGAATCATAGTACTTACTGTTGACAATGAGTTGGGTTCCATCTCCAAAAACATACCACAGTGATGTAGAGCCTTACCAAAACTATATGTTACACTGTAAATATTTCCAGCCCAGTAGCACACATTTATGTTTTATGTCGGCGATACCTAAACTTTGCTCATCTTTGCAGTTAAAAAAATGTTTGTGGTCTCTTATTCAGCGTACACATGGTCGGAATTTCCGACAGAAAAAGTCTGATGGGAGCTTTTGGTCAGATAATCCGACCTTGTGTATGCCCCATCTGACTTTTTCTGTCGGCATTTCTGACGGACAAAGAAATTCAACAGAAGAATACAAAGTTTGGATTAGTACTATATATCTGAATCATTGTCCTTTTATATGCTTGTGTGTCCTCTTAGGGTTTCCCCTAGCCAGTTTACTGGATAATTAATACTGCTAATCCAGTTTAAAAAAAACAGTTCTGTACCAGTCTAATTTCTCTAAAAATATTCACATAGATACACCCACATTAGCACCAATATTTGGTACAGGTTTTTATAGACATTTGATTGATGATTGACTAAGTATTGTTCCTTGAAGAGATAGATATCTTTAAAATACTCTTAGGGTTACTCCAGCCATTTTACTGGATATTAAATGCTGACTATTCATTAAACACAACAGAGATCTGCAACATTTTAAAGATTACACATAATCCCGAATCCCAAACAGCGTATAGTCTAATTTCTCTGCAATAGTTATGCAGATACCCACACAGTGACACCAATATTTGGGTACATGACATAACCTCATATGTCTGTGAGCTTTAAGCTCCACATAGCTTTAACTAATGTTTATTACCATGTTAATTTTATTTATTTGGTAGGACTTAGCTTAACTAACATAGAGAGATAATTATGTGTTGTAGTATAATACCTAGTACCATGTGGCAATATTGTATATACTTTAATTCAACACTAAGGTGTATTTTTAAAGCCTTGAAGCTGACATTCACCAAAAATTTGCTGCAGGAGAATCTTCCTGAATGTGTTTTACCCCCTGTTCTATAACTATGTTACTAAGAGACCTTTGACTTGATCAATGTTATGTGATTAGCCAATGTGTGTGTACCACATTTTTAGAATCAGTATACTTATCAATACACATAGGTGAAGAAATACCACAGATTTCATAAACACATAAACAGTCATTTATTGATTGCTTCATGGGAAAAACAAAAGAAACATTACATATTCCATGCATTTCACATTGCAAATGGAACATCTAAGGGATTTGAAAGCCAAGCATAAAGGAGAAAGAACCATTTATATTTCACATAGTATCAATTCATAATAAACAACTGACTCTACTACTTGATGATACAAAGAGATGAGCTGAATATTAGAAACACTCTGATCTCGTCAGTGTCTGGATAAACTCTTTGCCCTGATGCCTCACTTTGCAGCCATATTCTTTATATTTACAATAATCATCAGAGGTCATGGTGAGGAAACTGCTTTCCATATATGAACTGTCACTCTGTTTGGTGATTGGTGATGTGGAGACCCCATTCTTCCAAGTTTGACCATCCACTAGAAACTCCATCGTTGCAGTCCTTGGCTTGTAATCACTGGCAGTACAGACTAAGGTGGCTGTTGCATTCTCTAACTCTTCTTTAGATGGACCAAAGAAAAGCACAACTGGTGCCTTCACTTCACCGGCTGTAGAAATAAAAAAAACATGCCATTAGAAATGAGACATAAAATTAAGAAGATAATAACAAGGTCACTTTTTATCAAGTTATGTACTTTTATTTTGCTGCTGGCTACATAGTAAGCATACTAGGTTTTTTTTTTTTTTGCATTCACTATCATAAACATATATTATTATTAAAGTCGCTGTGTACTGAGCAAATTATGGGGGTGCCATTGCTTTCCCTCTTGTAATATTATGCATTGCCTGGCTGTGGCTCTTTTAAGTCTGCATCACAGACCAGGAACAAGTAAATGATTGTTAGAAAAGTGTCAGAAAAGTGTCAGCCCCCATACATTTCTCATGACAGAGTTCACAGATTAAAAAATGAATGTATTATCTAAGGAAATAATCTAAATATGATTTCTACATAGATTTTTTATTACCTGCCTAGTAAAAAGCTAAACCTCCAAAAAGTATGTGTTAGCAGAAGATTAAAAATGAAACATAGAAGAGGAGAGGCAGGTGTACTGTATATAAGTATATGAGTAAGAAAATCATTGATAAGGTGCTAAACATATTGACCCTCTTGTTTCTTTACCTTCACAGGCAATTAAAACCGCTTCAGTATTTCCTATGCAAAATACCAAAACAAAGGACAATTTTAGATTATACCTGTATTAATTTTGGATGCAGACCAGTTGGAATTGGAACATTTATTAAGTTAGGCCAAAATATTGACCCCTATATTACTGCCTTTAGATGTAATCTTCTCTTCTACAGGTGATCCGGAGTCAGTTCTATAAAGGATACATCTATCTATATCTATCTATCTATCTATCTATCTATCTATCTATCTATCTATCTATCTATCTATCTATCTATCTATTTGCCCTTTACTAATGTTTTCATAGAGCTGCATATACACAGATAACTATGGAAAAATGAACAATAAGATTTACTGTAAGTAGGGAGTAAAAGAAAGTATATGTATTATACATTCAAAATTAAAATAATAGTTTTTATCTATTATTCTACAAAATATAGGTTACAACAAAGATAGATATATACAAGTTGGGCTCCTATGTTATATCGTTCTAAATTAAAATATATATTGTTAAAATATATTTAGAGATATATTTTCCGAAAATTATTATTTTGGCCAATTACCGAGGGTAACAATGTATGAAAAAAATTAGTGAGAAGATATCTTACTTTGTACGATTAGCTGAGTTCCAGGTCCGAATATCCACCACAATGTTTTAGTGCTGTACAAAAACAACTTTGCATAGGAACAAGAATATTGCTGACACTAGAACAACCAGCTGTAGCTATGGTGATGCAGAGTATATCTAGATAAAATATTACCAAGGACAAAATTGGAGTTTAAAGGTGCAAACAATCAATGAAAACTGATATTACAAAAATATATATTTTTTGTTAAGCAGACATAATTTAGAAAAAGAAAAACATTTTAATATATAAAAAAGAGCACAATAAAGCTCAGTGGTCACAATACAAAAGAATGGAGCTTTTGTAGGACCTTAATACACGAGTTTTAAGGTCCTACAAAAGCTTCAGAAGAAGACACGATTGTGGTGAAACATGTAGAGGCAACCATTCTTTTGTATTGTGACCACTGAGCTCTATTGTGCTCTTTTTTATATATTAAATTGTTTTTCTTTTTCTAAACTATGTCTGCTTAATAAAAATTATATATTTTTGTAATATTAATTTTCATTGATTGTTTGCACCTTTAAACTCCAATTTTGTCATTGGTAATATTTGAACTAGTTTAAAGGAGGTGGTGTATATAGTGAAATCTCCAACCTCAAATATTACTTTTATCCAGAGTATATCTAGAGTTTCTCCAGTTTTTCTTGTTGTATTAGTCTATATTATTCTATATACCTATGGCCAATGGATCACTGATGCCCAATGAGATAGAACAAAGTACTTCAAAATTGTTGAAAGCCCTGCTAATTACACATCACTGCAATACAAGTAGAATAATGTGGCCATTATTAAAGAAAAATAAATGCATATGTTGAAAATTGAAGAGTACAACATAAGTTGACACAGAATGACAGTACTTACTGTTGACAATGAGTTGGGTTCCACCTCCAAAAACAAACCACAGTGATGGAGAGCCTTACCAAAACTAGGTGTTACACTGTAAATGTTTACAGCCCAGTAGCACATATTTATGTTTGTGTCTGCGATATCTAAACTTTGCTCATCTTTGCAGTACAAGAAAATGTTTGTGGTGTCTTAGTGTATATTTTATTTGCTCAATTTAAATAACCAAAAGTGACCTCATTTACTAATTGTAATCTTACACTGCCAGTGTCCCTTATTATAAAAGTTATGTTTTGTTGCTTGTGCATCCCTCTAAATATGCATTTTTATGGATGGCCATGACCATTTTTATTTGCTTCTTAATTTTTTGCTATGGTTAATCTGGTACTGGCATATATGTGCACACTACATCGCCAAAAAAATATATCATTTTGATTGTACAATGAGGGTGACAATGTGATATAATCAAAGTATGAGCATATTAAGTGAGAAAAGATCTACTTATTTACTATAAGTAGGGAGTAAATATAAGGAGATGTAGTATGCATTCAAAATGAAAATAATAGCTTTTTTCTATTATTCTACAAAATATAGGTTACAACACAGATGTATATATACAGGTTGGGCTCCTATGCTATATGTTAAAAATTAAAATGTATATAATTAAAATATATGTGTAGATATAATTTCTGGAAATTATTATTTTGGCTAACTACTGAGGGTAACAATGTGAAACAACATAATTAAAACATGAAGAAATTTAGTGAGAAGAGATCTTACTTTGTACGATCAACTGAGTTCCTGGTCCAAAAATCCACCACAATGTTTTAGTGCTGTACAAAAACTGCCTTGTACAGGAACAACAAGAACATTGCTGAGACTTGAGAAACCAGTTGCAGCTATGGGGATGCAGAGTATATCTAGAGTTTCTCCAGTTTTTCTTGTTGTATTAATCTACAATACCCTATATACCTATGGCCAATGGATTGTTAATGCATAATGAGATATAACATTTCAGAGTCCTGCAAAATAGTTAAAAGCCCTGCTAAATACACATCACGGCAATACAATTAGATCAATGTGGTCATTATTAAAGAAGAATAAATGCATATGTTTCTGTTAGTCATTTAGTCACATCCCTCTGAATTCTGGTGGCATTTATATAAGGAGAAAAATTAAAGGACTGTATGATTAATGCAGGCATGAAAATTGAATTGAAGAGTACACCATAAGTGGGCACAGAATCAAATATTTCCAGCCCAGTAGCACACATTTATGTTTTATGTCGGCGATACCTAAACTTTGCTCGTCCTTGCAGTACAAATAAAAAATGTTTGTGGTCTCTTATGCAGCGTACACATGGTCAGAATTTCCGACAGAAAAAGTCTGATGGGAGCTTTTGGTCAGATAATCCGACCTTGTGTATGCCCCATCTGACTTTTTCTGTCGGCATTTCTGACGGACTTAGATAGAGAACATGCTCTAAATTTTTCTGTCGGAAATGCCGACGGAGCTTGTCCCATTGGCAAGTCCGACCGTGTGTACGCGGCATTAGTGTATTTTTTTTTGCTCAACCTAAATAACCTAAAGTAGCTTAATTTACTAATGGTAATCTTACACTGCCAGTGTCCCTTGTCATAAAAGTTATGTTTCATTGCTATATATTTTGCTGATATATTTTCTGGCGATGTAATATATATATATATATACACTACATCGCCAAAAAAGATATAATTTTGATTGAACAATGAGGGTGACAATGTGATATAATCAGAGTATGAGCATATTAAGTGAGAAAGGATCTACTTATTTACTGTAAGTAGGGAGTAAAAATAAGGAGATGTAGTATGCATTCAAAATGAAAATAATAGTTTTTTTCTATTATTCTACAAAATATAGGTTACAACACAGATACATATATGCAGGTTGGGCTCATATGTTATAAATTAATATATATATAGTTGAAATATATGTATTGATATAATTTCTGGAAATTATTATTTTGGCTAATTACTGAGGGTAACAATGTGAAATAACATAATTAAAACATGAAGAAATTTAGTGAGAAGAGTACAACATAAGTTGACACAGAATGACAGTACTTACTGTTGACAATGAGTTGGGTTCCATCTCCAAAAACAAACCACAGTGATGGAGAGCCTTACTAAAACTAGGTGTTACACTGTAAATGTTTACAGCCCAGTAGCACATACTTATGTTTATGTTTGCGATACCTAAACTTGTATGTATATATATGTATATATATATATATATATATATGTATATGTATGTATATATATATATATATATATATATATATATAGTACATCGCACTACATCGCCAAAAAAGATATAATTTTGATTGAACATTGAGGGTGACAATGTGATATAATCAAAGTACAGTATGAGCATATTAAGTGAGAAAGGATCTACTTATTTACTGTAAGTAGGGAGTAAAGATAAGGAGATGTAGTATGCATTCAAAATGAAAATAATATTTTTTTTTCTATTATTCTACAAAATATAGGTTACAACACAGATACATATATGCAGGTTGGGCTCATATGTTATAAATTAAAATATATATAGTTGAAATATATGTATAAATATAATTTCTGGAAATTATGATTTTGGCTAATTACTGAGGGTAACAATGTGAAATAACATAATTAAAACATGAAGAAATTTAGTGAGAAGAGATCTTACTTTGTACGATCAACTGAGTTCCTGGTCCAAAAATCCACCACAATGTTTTAGTGCTGTACAAAAACTGCCTTGTACAGGAACAACAAGAACATTGCTGAAACTTGAGCAACCAGTTGCAGCTATGGGAATGCAGAGTATATCTAGAGTTTCTCCAGTTTTTCTTGTTGTGTTAGTCTATAATACTCTATATACCTATGGCCAATGGATCGTTCATGCATAATGAGATAGAACAATTCAGAGTCCTTCAAAATTGTTGAAAGCCCTGCTAAATACACATCAATGCAATACAAGTAGATCAATGTGGTCATGATTAAAAAAAATAAATGCATATGTTGCTTTTAGTCATTTAGTCACGTCCCTCTGAATTCTAGTGGGATTTGTATAGGGAGAAAATGAGAAGGATTGTATGATTAATGCAGGCATGAAAATTGAAGAGTAGGACATACATGGACACAGAATAATAGTACCTACTGTTGACTATAAGCTTGGTTCCATCACCAAAAATGAACCAATGTGATTGAGTGCTGTACAAATACTACATAGATGTTAAATGTTTGTGGTCTCTTAGTGTATTTTTTTGCTCAATTTAAATCACCAAATATGACCTCATTTACTAATTGTAATCTTACACTGCCAGTGTCCCTTGTCATAAAAGTTAGGTTTCGTTGTGTGTGTATTCCTTAACCTCCCTGGCGGTATGATTATTTTGGATTTTAGGTGCTGAAAGCGGTACCATTATTTTGCATGGAAATTTGGCGTTTTATATTGTAGGTCTGTAAATCTTAACAATAACACACTTAAATCTGTCCAAACCAGAGTCTAGTAGATATCCCGGGTATGATAAAGTTTGAAACACAAAAACATAAATTATAATATAATAAATAAAAATAAATAATAAAAAAAAATAAAAAAAAATAGTAAAAAAATAAATTTCCCCACAATTCACTATCGCTCAATTCTGCAAGTGTTCTAATTTACTATCGCTGTTTTCTAGCTGGTCTAAAGCCACTTTTGACGTAAAGGGACACTTTTTGGTTGCTATGGACAATCTCCAGTTTCCAGGCAGAAAGAACAGTGTATATCATGTAAAACTGCATGCAGGGCATGGGCCAAAGCACTGGGGACAAAAGGGATGTAAAATCATTTCATACAGTACTGTAATCTGTAAGATTACAGTACTGTATGTGTTATGGTTTTTACTTTTTTTTTAATTTGCCGCCAGGCTCCGCCCCCGTGCGTCGCGACGCTCGCAGGGAACGGAGCCTGGCACGGAGAGGCTTCGGAGGAGGACGGAGCCCTCGGACACTGCGGGTGACATCGCAGGATCCCGGGGACAAGGTAAGTAACGCCGCCCCAGGATCCTGCAATGCGATCCCGAGTGTGGCTCGGGGTTACCGCTAATGGTACTGAATTTTAACCCCGAGCCACACTCGGGAAAACCGCCAGGGAGGTTAATGACCCTAAAACATATGGGATTCATTTCACTATGCCTGATCTGTTAACGACAGCTAAGATATCCATATATGCATCCAACGCCTTCTGAAAATGGGAAATTTAGGGATGACAAGCATATATATTACATATGCAAATATATACAGTACAAAAATACATTGCCAAAAATATATAATTTTGGTTGAACACTGAGAGTGACAATGTGATGTGATATGATCAAAGAATAGGCATATTAAGCGTGAAGAGATCTTACTTTGTACGATGAGCTGAGTTCCAGGTCCGAATATCCACCACAATGTTTTAGTACTGTACAAAAACTGTGTTGTACAGGAGCAACAAGGATATTGCTGAGACTGGAATAGCAAGCTGTAGCTATGCGGATGCAAAGTATATATATTTTTTCTAGTTTTTTATTGTTGTACTAGTCTATATACCTGCGGTCAGTGGACCACTAATGCCCAATGAGATAGAACATCCACTATTTCAAAGTGCTTTAAATTGTTGAATGCCTTACTAAATACACATCAATATATTACATGTGGAATAATTTAAACGTTATTCAGGAATAGTAAATGCATCTATTTCTTTTACTCGTGTCCCCCTGAATTCTGGTGGGAATTGTATAGGGAGAAAAAGAGAAGGACTATATGATTAATGCAGACAGCTAATTGAAAACCACCATACAAGTGGACACAGAATGACAATACTTACTGTTAACTATAAGCTTGGTTCCATCACCAAAAAGTAACCACAGTGACTGAGAGCTGTACAAATACTACATAGGACACCATAAATGCTTGCAAGAGGCCAAGCTGAAGTTTATGGTTGAGGCTAAAAAAAATGTACTTAGCCTTACTGGGCAAAGATTACCTATGTGATGCTATGATTAAGGTCAGTGGATTATCTCTGGAACTTAATGGTGATTATTGGGGCACGGAAAATAGTCATGTATTGGTGGTTGATGGCATGTATGTACATGCATGTAGTCAAAATAAATATTAAGAAGGGCTCTGTTTAATATGTGTTTTTTTTTTTAATTTTTACACTTATTGAGGTTTAGAAAAGTATTGAATAGTCTATGTATAGTTCTTTGAAGACATATGTACATTTTTAAATGGCATGACAGACATGGCAGCTTTAAGAAATTCAACAGAAGAATACAAAGTTTGGATTATTACTATATATCTAAATCATTGTCCTTTTATATGCTTGTGTGTCCTCTTAGGGTTTCCCCTAGCCAGTTTACTGGATAATTAATACTGCTAATCCAGTTAAAAAAAACAGTTCTGTACCAGTCTAATTTCTCTAAAAATATTCACATAGATACACCCACATTAGCACCAATATTTGGTACAGGTTTTTATAGACATTTGATTGATGATTGACGAGGTATTGTTCCTTGAAGAGATAGATATCTTTAAAATACTCTTAGGGTTACTCCAGCCATTTTACTGGATATTAAATGCTGACTATTCATTAAACACAACAGAGATCTGCAACATTTTAAAGATTACACATAATCCCGAATCCCAAACAGCGTATAGTCTAATTTCTCTGCAAAAGTTATGCAGACACCCACACAGTGACACCAATATTTGGGTACATGACATAACCTCATATGTCTGTGAGCTTTAAGCTCCACATAGCTTTAACTAATGTTTATTACCATGTTAATTTTATTTATTTGGTAGGACTTAGCTTAACTAACATAGAGAGATAATTATGTGTTGTAGTATAATACCTAGTACCATGTGGCAATATTGTATATACTTTAATTCAACACTAAGGTGTATTTTTAAAGCCTTGAAGCTGACATTCACCAAAAATTTGCTGCAGGAGAATCTTCCTGAATGTGTTTTACCCCCTGTTCTATAACTATGTTACTAAGAGACCTTTGACTTGAATAATGTTATGTGATTAGCCAATGTGTGTGTACCACATTTTTAGAATCAGTATACTTATCAATACACATAGGTGAAGAAATACCACAGATTTCATAAACACATAAACAGTCATTTATTGATTGCTTCATGGGAAAAACAAAAGAAACATTACATATTCCATGCATTTCACATTGCAAATGGAACATCTAAGGGATTTGAAAGCCAAGCATAAAGGAGAAAGAACCATTTACATTTCACATAGTATCAATTCATAATAAACAACTGACTCTACTACTTGATGATACAAAGAGATGAGCTGAATATTAGAAACACTCTGATCTCGTCAGTGTCTGGATAAACTCTTTGCCCTGATGCCTCACTTTGCAGCCATATTCCTTATATTTACAATAATCATCAGAGGTCATGGTGAGGAAACTGCTTTCCATATATGAACTGTCACTCTGTTTGGTGATTGGTGATGTGGAGACCCCATTCTTCCAAGTTTGACCATCCACTAGAAACTCCATTGTTGCAGTCCTTGGCTTGTAATCACTGGCAGTACAGACTAAGGTGGCTGTTGCATTCTCCAACTCTTCTTTAGATGGACCAAAGAAAAGCACAACTGGTGCCTTCACTTCACCGGCTGTAGAAATAAAAAAAAATATGCCATTAGAAATGAGACATAAAATTAAGAAGATAATAACAAGGTCACTTTTTATCAAGTTATGCACTTTTATTTTGCTGCTGGCTACATAGTAAGCATACTAGGTTTTCTTTTTTTTTTGCATTCACTATCATAAACATATATTATTATTAAAGTCGCTGTGTACTGAGCAAATTATGGGGGTGCCATTGCTTTCCCTCTTTTAATATTACGCGTTGCCTGGCTGTGGCTCTTTTAAGTCTGCATCACAGACCAGGAACAAGTAAATGATTGTTAGAAAAGTGTCAGAAAAGTGGCAGCCCCCATACATTTCTCATGACAGAGTTCACAGATTAAAAAATGAATGTATTATCTAAGGAAATAATCTAAATATGATTTCTACATAGATTTTTTATTACCTGCCTAGTAAAAGGCTAAACCTCCAAAAAGTATGTGTTAGCAGAAGATTAAAAATGAAACATAGTTCAGTTCTATAAAGGATACATCTATCTATATCTATCTATCTATCTATCTATCTATCTATCTATCTATCTATCTATCTATCTATCTATCTATCTATCTATCTACCTTTCTATCTATCTATTTGCCCTTTACTAATGTTTTCATAGAGCTGAATATACACAGATAACTATGGAAAAATGAACAATAAGATTTACTGTAAGTAGGGAGTAAAAGAAAGTATATGTATTATACATTCAAAATTAAAATAATAGTTTTTATCTATTATTCTACAAAATATAGGTTACAACAAAGATACATATATACAAGTTGGGCTCCTATGTTATATCGTTCTAAATTAAAATATATATAGTTAAAATATATTTATAGATATATTTTCCGAAAATTATTATTTTGGCCAATTACTGAGGGTAACAATGTATAAAACAAATATTAGTGAGAAGATATCTTACTTTGTACGATTAGCTGAGTTCCAGGTCCAAATATCCACCACAATGTTTTAGTGCTGTACAAAAACAACTTTGTACAGGAACAAGAATATTGCTGACACTAGAACAACCAGCTGTAGCTATGGTGATGCAGAGTATATCTAGATAAAATATTACCAAGGACAAAATTGGAGTTTAAAGGTGCAAACAATCAATGAAAACTGATATTACAAAAATATATAATTTTTGTTAAGCAGACAAAATTTGGAAAAATAAAATCATTTTAATATATAAAAAAGAGCACAATAAAGCTCAGTGGTCACTGAGGTAGGACCTTAATACACGAGTTTTAAGGTCCTACAAAAGCTTCAGAAGAAGACACGATTGTGGTGAAACATGTAGAGGCAACCATTCTTTTGTATTGTGACCACTGAGCTCTATTGTGCTCTTTTTTATATATTAAATTGTTTTTCTTTTTCTAAACTATGTCTGCTTAATAAAAATTATATATTTTTGTAATATCAATTTTCATTGATTGTTTGCACCTTTAAACTCCAATTTTGTCATTGGTAATATTTGAACTAGTTTAAAGGAGGTGGTGTATATAGTGAAATCTCCAACCTCAAATATTACTTTTATCCAGAGTATATCTAGAGTTTCTCCAGTTTTTCTTGTTGTATTAGTCTATATTATTCTATATACCTATGGCCAATGGATCACTGATGCCCAATGAGATAGAACAAAGTACTTCAAAATTGTTGAAAGCCCTGCTAATTACACATCACTGCAATACAAGTAGAATAATGTGGCCATTATTAAAGAAAAATAAATGCATATGTTGAAAATTGAAGAGTACAACATAAGTTGACACAGAATGACAGTACTTACTGTTGACAATGAGTTGGGTTCCACCTCCAAAAACAAACCACAGTGATGGAGAGCCTTACCAAAACTAGGTGTTACACTGTAAATGTTTACAGCCCAGTAGCACATATTTATGTTTGTGTCTGCGATATCTAAACTTTGCTCATCTTTGCAGTACAAGAAAATGTATGTGGTGTCTTAGTGTATTTTTTATTTGCTCAATTTAAATAACCAAAAGTGACCTCATTTACTAATTGTAATCTTACACTGCCAGTGTCCCTTATTATAAAAGTTATGTTTTGTTGCTTGTCCATCCCTCTAAATATGCATTTTTATGGATGGCCATGACCATTTTTATTTGCTTCTTAATTTTTTGCTATGGTTAATCTGGTACTGGCATATATGTGCACACTACATCGCCAAAAAAATATATCATTTTGATTGTACAATGAGGGTGACAATGTGATATAATCAAAGTATGAGCATATTAAGTGAGAAAAGATCTACTTATTTACTATAAGTAGGGAGTAAAAATAAGGAGATGTAGTATGCATTTAAAATGAAAATAATAGCTTTTTTCTATTATTCTACAAAATATAGGTTACAACACAGATGTATATATACAGGTTGGGCTCCTATGTTATATGTTATAAATTAAAATTTATATAATTAAAATATATGTGTAGATATAATTTCTGGAAATTATTATTTTGGCTAATTACTGAGGGTAACAATGTGAAACAACATAATTAAAACATGAAGAAATTTAGTGAGAAGAGATCTTACTTTGTACGATCAACTGAGTTCCTGGTCCAAAAATCCACCACAATGTTTTAGTGCTGTACAAAAACTGCCTTGTACAGGAACAACAAGAACATTGCTGAGACTTGAGCAACCAGTTGCAGCTATAGGGATGCAGAGTATATCTAGAGTTTCTCCAGTTTTTCTTGTTGTATTAATCTACAATACTCTATATACCCATGGCCAATGGATTGTTAATGCATAATGAGAAATAACATTTCAGATTCCTGCAAAATAGTTAAAAGCCCTGCTAAATACACATCAATGCAATACAAGTAGATCAATGTGGTCATTATTAAAGAAGAATAAATGCATATGTTTCTGTTAGTCATTTAGTCACATCTCTCTGAATTCTGGTGGCATTTATATAAGGAGAAAAATTAAAGGACTGTATGATTAATGCAGGCATGAAAATTGAAGAGTACACCATAAGTGGGCACAGAATCATAGTACTTACTGTTGACAATGAGTTGGGTTCCATCTCCAAAAACATACCACAGTGATGGAGAGCCTTACCAAAACTATATGTTACACTGTAAATATTTCCAGCCCAGTAGCACACATTTATGTTTATGTCGGCGATACCTAAACTTTGCTCGTCTTTGCAGTACAAAAAAATGTTTGTGGTCTCTTATGCCGCGTACACATGGTCGGAATTTCCGACAGAAAAGGTCTGATGGGAGCTTTGGTCAGATAATCCGACCTTGTGTATGCCCCATCTGACTTTTTCTGTCGGCATTTCCGACGGACTTAGATAGAGAACATGCTCTAACTTTTTCTGTCGGAAATGCCGGCGGAGCTTTTCCCATTGGCAAGCCTGACCGTGTGTACGCGGCATTAGTGTATTTTTATTTGCTCAACCTAAAGTGGCTTAATTTACTAATGGTAATCTTACACTGCCAGTGTCCCTTGTCATAAAAGTTATGTTTCGTTGCTATATATTTTGCTGATATATTTTCTGGCAATGTAATATATACATATATATACACACTACATCACCAAAAAAGATATAATTTTGATTGAACAATGAGGGTGACAATGTGATATATTCAGAGTATGAGCATATTAAGTGAGAAAGGATCTACTTATTTACTGTAAGTAGGGAGTAAAAATAAGGAGATGTAGTATGCATTCAAAATGAAAATAATAGTTTTTTTCTATTATTCTACAAAATATAGGTTACAACACAGATACATATATGCAGGTTGGGCTCATATGTTATAAATTAATATATATATAGTTGAAATATATGTATAGACATAATTTCTGGAAATTATGATTTTGGCTAATTACTGAGGGTAACAATGTGAAATAACATAATTAAAACATGAAGAAATTTAGTGAGAAGAGATCTTACTTTGTACGATGAGCTGAGTTCCTGGTCCAAAAATCAACCACAATGTTTTAGTACAGTACAAAAACTGCCTTGTACAGGAACAACAAGAACATTGCTGAGACTTTAGCAACCAGTTGCAGCTATGGGGATGCAGAGTATATCTAGAGTTTCTCCAGTTTTTCTTGTTGTATTAATCTACAACACTCTATATACCTATGGCCAATGGATTGTTAATGCATAATGAGATATAACATTTCAGAGTCCTTCAAAATAGTTAAAAGCCCTGCTAAATACACATCAATGCAATACAAGTAGATCAATGTGGTCATTATTAAAGTAGAATAAATGCATGTTTTTGTTAGTCACTTAGTCACATCCCTCTGAATTCTGGTGGGATTTATATAGGGAGAGAAATTAAAGGACTGTATGATAAATGCAGGCATGAAAATTGAAGAGTACACTATAAGTGGGCACAGAATCATAGTACTTACTGTTGACAATGAGTTGGGTTCCATCTCCAAAAACATACCACAGTGATGTAGAGCCTTACCAAAACTATATGTTACACTGTAAATATTTCCAGCTCAGTAGTACACATTTATGTTTATGCCTGCGATACCTAAACTTTGCTCGTCTTTGCAGTACAAGAAAATGTTTGTGGTCTCTTATTCCGCGTACACACAGTCGGAATTTCTGACAGAAAAAGTCGGATGAGAGCTTTTGGTCAGATAATCCGATCTTGTGTATGCCCCATCAGACTTTTTCTGTCGGCATTTCCGACGGACTTAGATAGAGAACATGCTCTAAATTTTTCCGTCGGAAATGCAGAAGGAGCTTGTCCCGTTGGCAAGTCCGACCATGTGTACGCGGCATTAGTGTATTTTTTTTTGCTCAAATTAAATAACCTAAAGTGGCCTCATTTACTCATGGTAATCTTACACTGCCAGTGTCCCTTGTCATAAAAGTTATGTTTCATTGCTTGTGTATCCCTCTAAATATGCATTTTTTTTGTGTTTGTTCATTTTTTGATATGGTTAATTGGGTAATGGTGCATATATATATATATTTAAAAGGTGCATTAGTAAACTTTTATGGGCTATAGACACAGAAGAATGTTTTACTAGCCTCCAAAATCCTCAGCTTTTAAACAATATACCTAATATGTAATAAAAATAATGCAAAGTGACCATCTATAGTTTGCTACATTAAGATATGCATTAGTACACGTATATTATTATTATTTTTATATTTGTCATATATTGAAATATACTGTATTTATTGGCGTATAACACTCACTTTTTCACCATGAAAATCGGGTGCAAATAGCGCGTGCGTGTTATACGCCAATACTTTAATGTTAGCTGCTTCGGAGGGGACAGGGAGGGGGGCGAGACGAGCGCCATCAGATTATATTCAGTGAGAATCTCCTGTTTACTTGGCGGCTTCTATAATAGGAAGTCCCGTCTCCTGGGCCGCCATTGGACCACTGTTCTGTCTATCATAGGAGATTCTCACTGTATGCAATCTGTTGGCGCTTGTTCCGCCCCCCCTCCCTGTCCCCTCTAGGCTGCAGATGGGCATCGATTAGGCTGCACTGATGGCAAAGCTGAGGCTGCTGCATTGATGGCAATGGTGAGGCTGTTTCATTGATGGCAATGGTGAAGCTGCATTGATGTGGACTGATGAGGCTGCATTGATGGCACTTGTGAGGCTGCAGATGGGCATTGATCAGGCTGCATTGATGGCAATGGTGAGGCTGCAGATGGACACTGACCCTTATTTTGCTTCAAAGTTCCTTATTTATAAGTTTTTTCCTGAAACTTCCCTCTTAAAATGAATGTGCGTGTTATACACCTGTGCGTGTTATACGCCGATAAATACGGTATCTTAAGCACAGCTCATTTCCGCAATGTATGGAATACAAAAATCAATACAAGTAGGTTAGGCAGTGCAACTTCCACATATATTTGTGTAGTGCACTCCACGTAGGACCTGCATAGTTAGGATTCCCCACTGATACACAACCAGGCACACAGCTTCCTTCATGCATTCCAACAGAAAAAACAATCCTTGGCTTGTTTTTGTTGTTTTTGTTGTTTTTTTAGGGGTTGATAACTTGGATGGGTAGGGAATTTATGGGATGCCCAACTTAAAAAATGTCCAGAACAAAAGGGGACAACTTCCTCCCTATTCACACAAAGGCCTTGTCTTCCTTCCTCCTGCACAAACTTGGTTCACATGTACAGCTCCTGCTGATCACTTCAGGGGAACAGTCTTTAGTGTTAATTCATCAACTGCCCATTATAGGCTGGGAACATCTTGTCCCTTTGTGGATAAGGTAGTACAATATGGAGTGAACAGCATCTCCATCTGCCTTCCTGTAGACCCTAAGCCCATTTCTACTGCAGAAGATGTCAGCCCACCTGTCTGCTTGCTTCTTCCGTCCTCCTGCCTGGCACACACTTTCCTAGTCCTTCCTTCCTGACTGGCACACTTCCCCAGTCCTTCCTGACTGGCACACTTCCATGGAGATTCCCCAGGGCAAGGATGAAGACTTAAGCACACCGCTGTCTTCAGAGAGCACTGTTACAGTTGACAGTTCCTCCCCCTTGTGTTGTCCCTGCACTGTGCTGATATTACTCACTGTCTTTGCTTGCTCTTTCCCGCTGCCTCTTCCAGAATGGACCCCTCCAGTTGCATCCTACAGTGGGATCCTTCCAGACCAGCTATTCTAAGCTCCATCCCAAGGTAAAACCCCTCCCAGCAGGGGTCCTTCAAGGGCCACCGGCAGCCTCTCCTTAGCACTGCATCTCCAGTTTCCACCGACTCCCTTACTGGCATGGCCAATGACTATTTATAGGATTTTCTCAGCCCCCTGCCAGCCCACTTCTGGGGACTGGCCAAAAATATTCCAAAAATATTCATGGCAGCTCCTCCTCACCTCCACCCACTAGTTCAAGAACATTCTCCAAAATTCCAGATACCACAGGGAGGCACCAGAGAGTTGCCAGGATTAGTCATTCAGACCTGGCCTCTAGTAACCCTGACCCAGATTCAGTCACTCAAGTTTTAATCTTAAAGCCAGACAAACGCTTTTACCTACACTACTCTTCTAGTAGCACATACTAGAGGGTGCTAAATTTGCAAATTTTGTGTCTAACTAAAACTCCTGTTTTAATGAAAATTGTTAGATGTGCCAATTTGTGTTTTGCAGGCTAGCTGGTAAGTGTGCGCTGAAATCTACTTTTTGTTTGTACTGTGTAATGCACTTACATATGCATTACTTCAAAGCCTAGTTATAAATTGGAGTGGTCGCATATACCCAATCATGCAATTGAACTAAAAAACAAACAAGACAAAACAAAAAGCAAGGTTTTGCTTGCATGAATGGATAAATAAAATAAAACACACAGGGGTTGATTTACTAAAACTTGAGAGTGTAAAATCTGGTGCAGCTGCACATGGTAGCCAATCAGATTCCATGTGTTTTTTTGCCAAAGCCTATTTTGAAACCCCACAGTTTCCATGTATTTACCAATCTAAGTAAATCTTCACTTTGCTAAATGCTACCCTAGCAAATTACATGTACATTACTGACCTGGAATAACAATTGTTCCAGGCTAGAACCCTTTTTTGCATTTTGCATTGAAATAGATTCCCCATTTTAATGCTTCTTGTTGGTTTGTTACATAAAAATGCAAAAAATAACTTTGTCACTTTGTATCAGAAACATGATTTTAGGATCATTTTAAATAGGACAAATGTTAGAATAAAATGTATACTTTTTATTTAAAAACATTTTTTTTAGACATAACACTAGAAAAAAAGTGTTTTTTTTTCATATAATTTTGCGTATCGATTATTTGGAAAATAAAATACTTTTTGCAAGATAATATTTCCAAAATGTATGTATTTTTCTCTTATTCTAAAGCGTTTGTTACCCCAAAACTTAATATTCCTTATATGAGCCTGTTGTACCATGTACTTGTATGAGAAAGTATCCAGATCTCTTTGTATTGCTTCCTTTATGTGAAATCCCTGGTGTTCCTGCTAGTCCCTCTGCCTTCCAATAAAAACTGACCACACTAAGCAGGAGAGCACACTGTGGTCAGTTCTCTAGCTATGCTGGGAACTTAGTGTGCTCTCCTGATCAGACTTGTTCTGACACGCCCCCACTGCACAGTCATTTACTGGAAAGCTTGGTGTTCTGCTGCTTCTCCTCCCCCAGCTATTATGCAGCTGAGAACAGAGGGAATGTGATCGCTTTTAAAAAAGGGAAAAAAAAGGTATTTATAATGTTTTTTTTCTATCTATACACAAATGTTTTGCATTTTATTTCTAAATATTTTTTTTCTAAATACTTATTTATTTTAAACTGAATGGATTGTTTTACAAGGAGATCGTTTATCATTTCAGGTAATCGCAATGTTATCATCAAATATACTGGCCCATAGTAGAAATATAAAAAAAATTCTGGTCCATAAAGGGCCTAAAGGTATAGGAGCTGAAGTGGTTAAAAGTCTAATCTTCTCAGTATCTACACAAACTTTTTGTCTAGGGCTGTCACTTTGCATGAGAATTTCGTATATGTATTATACTTAGAGTGTCTTCACTTTTGCTGAAAAAAAAAATATTCCCCTCTGGGTGATCAATGTACATTGCAAGGATTTTAGCAAATTTGTTGCAGATTCCTATATTTTTTTATTTTGGAGAAATAGCTGTTTGTTTTTCTGTGTCCATGTGTGGGAATGGTTTCTTAATTATCAACCAGCTGCTGAACCTGCACGGCTCCAATTGGTAAATTGCAGGGTCTGCATCCCTTTAGACATTATTTCCTTTGGGAATATCTCACCAAAAATGCTATTTTTGTTGCAGGGGATGCTCAAAGTCGAATCTGTATCTTAGTCCAGACTTCTGGACTAATTAATTCTTTTTCAGATGTGCCAAAAATGAACAAAGATGGAATCTTCACTTCACCAGAAAAATTATACTGCCAGGAAACATTTCTTTTACACAAGAATATTATCTGTTTTTGTGATTCCCTGTACTTCTATGATAGCAGAAAGTGCTGTATTTTGTACAGATGGCTAGATACATACTATATTTAACAGTTCAGTGACTCAAGACACAGCTAAGCATATTCTTCAAGTTTGCTGGAACAACAGGTGTCCATTTTCAGTATAGGGACATATTTCTATTTCACTGACCAAAACAACTATAATAAAGTAATCTAGGTAAGATGAAAGAAGACCATTATGGATTATGGTAATCCATAAAGTAAACAAAGTCCAAATGAGATCCAACTGAAATGTAATGTTCACCAAAAGTGAAGACAAAGTGTTGTCCTTTCTACCAACATATGGATGTGCAGCGCACTCACCAGACTCTGTTGACCTCTATTGTAGGGAGTCAAAAAACATAAATTGGGTATTTCCTAAAAATCACAGGCTGGTCACCACACATCAGAATCCAGATTGCTGCTAACATCCACCCAAATATACTGGTGTAGGAGATCCTCTAAAAATGCTTAGCACAGCACTCAAGTGGATATAGACATACAATCATAAAATGTTATGGTGATGACCAAATGCCTTCTGTGCTCTAAAGTTTACCTGCTGTTGTTAATGGTTACAAATTAGAGGAAAGCATTACATTGTTAATGATCCCTTTATTCTATATGCAGTCTTGTTATCACAAATGTTTAACTGGCTCAAATCAGCACTGACCAATATATTTAACTTGTAATATCTTAAAGTTAAGACTTTCAAAAATGCTTGCTGTGATACGTTATTTAGATACTGTAGATAGATAGATAGATAGATAGATAGATAGATAGATAGATAGATAGATAGATAGATAGATAGATAGATAGACAATCATAAGTGGTAATCATGGATTGTTAAAAAGTAAAATGTCTTGTAATATGCAGAGGAAAAAATTAATAAAATGAAAAAAACAACAACATGTAAAACTAACATTAAACACATTGTCCATGATAAATGAGTTTTAGTATACTTAAATTTTAAAAGAGAAAACATCTAATGAAATAATTAATACTGTAAAGGGATTAAATTATTATTCATTTTGTTATCGTTTTATTTTCTTTCATTAAGAAAAAAGCTGACAAGTGAACACAAAGTAACAAATATTAGATTTTATACTGGTGGTGATCAAATATAGGACTTACTGAGGACAGTGGATCAGGACTCACCTCAGAGAATGTACCACAGTGCTTTAAAGCTGTACAAAAACTGCATGACTTACATGGCAACCTAGAACATTACTAAAAAGACTGCTGAGAATGAAAAATCAAATATGACATTGACTAACACATTTAACCACTTGCCTTCTGGAAGGTTTACCCCCCTTCATGACCAGGCCATTTTTTGTGATAAGGCACTGCTCTACTTGAACTGAAAATTGCGTGGTCAGGTAACGATGTGCGCAGATAAAAAAAAACAGTGACACCAATACATTGATCAGTGCTAAAAAAATATGCACTGTCACTGTACTAATGACACTGGTAGGGAAGGGGTTAACATCAGGGGTGATCAAAGGGTTAAATGTGGTCCTAGGGAGTGCTTTCTAACTGTGTGTGGGATGCTTTAACTGTGGGAAGACAAAGATCTGTGTTCCTGCTTAGCAGAAACACAGGCTCTCTGTCTTTGTTACTAACAGAACAGCGATCTGCCTTGTTTACAGTGAGTGCATCGATCAGTGAGTTCCGGCGGACAATCACAGCGGGAGTGGGTCACTGGTGGCGCACCGCAGAACTGGAAGTGCAAAATCATGTATCTGTACGTGATTTTGCACAGGGGAGCCGCTGCCCCGCAGTAAAGGTGCATGGGGCGGTCGGTAAGAAGTTAAACAATTTGTTCTACTTGTAATGTAACATATCTATTTAGGATACTAGTAAATTCATCTAGGAGAATAAGTAATTGAGTACCCAAATGGCCATTATAAATTATTGTCCTCAAAATTATTATCTGTTGGCCATGGTTTTTGGATTTTTTTTTATATTATAAACAAGTACCAATTGAATTTTACAGTCCCCAATGCTTTATTACAGATATTATGGAAATTGACTGATTATATCAGTATATGTAGTATTGGATTTGTGTAAAAATTCACGTTATAGTTCTTCAAATCCTAAAAGATAACTGTTGAAAATGACCAACTGTGGTTTCTTTTTACATATAACCACTGCTTCTGCTTCCTTTTATCTGATTGACAGTATGTGAAGCACTACTTTGAGCAATGTTGTCACTCCAAGCCCCTGCGTGGGCAGTTTGGATGCTTTTTGGTATTCTTTTAAAATGTAATAAAATATATTTGTACCAGAAAATGACCAATTGCTTTGAACGAAAGAATATTATAACTATTATGACACTACCTTTTTGAAAAGAATATAAGTAAACAAGGTCTGAAATGTCCCTCTTGTAAAAATCTTTTACCAATAGTGAGGGAGATTTACTAAAACTGGTGCACACAGAATCTGGTGCAGCTCTGAATAGTAATCAGCTTCTAGGTTTTATGGGCACTGACAGGTGGCACTGATGGGCACTGGCAGGCGGCACTGACAGGTGGCATTGATGGGCACTGACCGGCGGCACTGGTTGTCACTGATAGGCGGCATTGATTGGCACTGATAGGTGGCATTGATGGACACTAATAGATGGCACTGATGGGCAGCACTGATTGGGCAGCTACTAACAGGTGTTAATACTGGGAACTGATTGGCACTGTGATGGACACTGATTGGCACTATGGTGGACACTGATTTGCACTGTGGTGGGCACTGATTGGCACTTTATTGGGCACTGGCAGGGGGTTACGATGGGGCACTGACTGGGCACCGATTGACAGCTTATGGGTACATTTGATGGGGGCTGTGCTGATAATCAGTGTGATGATTTTCAGCACAGACCCCCCCTCTGACAGGGAGAGCCACCGATCAGCTCTCCCTGTCAGCACGAAACGAGGAATGCCGTTTACCGCACTTCCTGGTTCTCGGGATGATCAGCTGTGATTGGTCAAAGCTGATCACGTGGTAAGAAGCCTCTGTCAGAGGCTTCTTATCACGATCAGGAATGCAGTGTGTCAGACGGGCGTGCACCGGCATGTTATCCTGCTGAACGTCATATGACGCCCAGTCAGGATAACAGAACCACTTCCCGGACGTCATTCTGTTATGGGCCGGGTGGGAAGTGGTTAAAGTGATTGTAAGGTTTCATTTTTTTTAAAATAACAAACATATCATATTTACCTCCACTGTGCAGCTCGTTTTGCACAGAGTGGCCCCGATCCTCGTCTTCTGGGGTCCCCCGACGGCTCTCGCGGCTCCTCCCCACATCAGATAACCCCCTAAGAGAAGCTCTCTCCAGAGGGGATTACCTTGCGGGTGCGCTCCTGACTCCAGCATCCAGAATGTATCACTCGGCCCCGCCCCTCGGCTCCCGCATCATTGAATTTGATTGACAGCAGCTGTATCCAATGACTACGCTGCTATCAATCTATCCAATCAAGAGCCGAGAACCCTCTGCAGAGAGACAGCGCGTCCCCGCCGGGTCAAGTTCCAGGGCTCAAGTAAATAAAACGGGGGGCTGGGGGGCTGGTTACTGCCAGGTGTTTTTTTACCTTAATGCATAGGATGCATTAAGGTGAAAAAACACAAAGGTTTATAACCCCTTTAACATGGGGGGTAAGTTTAATCTAAGTTCCCTTTAAGTATCTAATCATGTGTACGGGAAAAATAAAAAGGTTTTCTACATTTGAAAATAATTGAATGATTGAAGTAAACACAGTTTCATCTTTTTCACTAATTAAAGCGAACATTTACTTTGTAAAGTGAAGTTTATACACTCCTTCAGTAAATCATCCCCACTGGGAAAAAAATCAAAGTGCAAAGTGTAGTACCACAAAGCAAGCAATCATCATCTCTTTTCAACATTTCTTTTTCCTGGAATTACTTTTTGTTGCAATGAATTACTGCACCGTGGAGATAATTCACTAAAGACAAATAGGCTGTTCACTTTGCAAGTGCAGTTGCACTTTGTGCAAGCAAAAATTATGTTTTTTTTTTTTTTTTTAATTTTCCTTTCATGTGATTAGGTATTGTTTGCAAAGTGATTATTTCACTACATTTACTAAGTTCTCTTGCAAAGAGCAACTTCACTTTCAAAGCAAACAGTACTTTTTTTTTTAAATCAACCCCTATGAGTCTACTTCAGTTTTGTTTCCATATATGAATTTTTAGCAATTTTTAACTCTATGCACAGGGACCTAGGTAATTTAGTCTAGATAAGTAAAGGAAAAGGACTGAAATATCAAACTTTTAAAGTAAATTTAAAAAAAAAATCATATTACCTTAACCACTTCAGCCCCCGGAAGATTTGGCTGCTGAATGACCTGGCCATTTTTTGCGATTCGGCACTTTGTTGCTTTAACTGACAATTGCGCAGTTGTGCGATGCTGCACCCAAACAAAATTGACGTCCTTTTTTTCCCACAAATAGAGCTTTCTTTTGGTTTAGGCCGATATGTATTCTTCTACATATTTTTGGTAAGAAAAATCGCAATAAGCGTATATTGATTGGTTTGCCCAAAAGTTATAGCGCCTACAAATTAGGGGATAGATTTATAGCATTTTTATTATTATTTTTTTTACTAGTAATGGCAGCGATCTGCCATTTTTATCAGGACTGCGACATTATGGTGGACACATCGGACACTTTTGACACATTTTTGGGACCATTGGCATTTATACAGCGATCAGTGCTAAAAAAAATGCACTGATTACTGTAAAAATGTCACTGGAAGGGAAGGGGTTAACACTAGGGGCGATCAAGGGGTTAACTGTGTTCCTGCTATGTGTTTCTAACTGAAGGGGGAGGGGACTGACTAGAGGAAATGACAGATCGTGGTTCCTAGCTATTAGGAACACATGATCTGTCATTGCTCACACTGTCACTGCGCGCGCCTGCTATCCCGAACCCACAAGCCGACGTATAGCTATGACGGCTCGCGGGATCGTGCCGACCTGCCACCGTAAAATGACGGTGGCTGGTTGGCAAGCGATTAAGCTAACAAAGGTAACTATTAAAATGAGAGTTCTTGTTAAAAAGATATTCTGCAGTCTTGTACAAATTCACTAATGAATAGCATAATGTTAATGATAAAGAGATACAACAAAGTACATCATTCAAGTAATTCATCATTCAAACTTCATCTTTCAGTGAACTGACTAGCAAACTATATCAATTCAACTGCTATGGCATACTGAACTTCTCACATCATTGCTTCATTAACAAAGTCTGTATAACATTCTTTGTGAGAATATTAGATTAAGTAGACTCATAATTATGTTAACAAGAATTACAGTTGAATTGTCCCTATTAGGTATAAAGAGATTTGTATAAAGCACAAAAAAAACATTAAACACTTGAAAAAGTATGTAAAACTATGGACAATTATTGAAAAATATTGTAGAATAACATGTCAAACGATATTAGAAAAAAGTTTCCAGATGCATACAGTAAATAGCGAAAGAATAAAGAAATAAATGTTAGAACTTACTCAGGACAGTAAGTTAGGTTCCACCATCACCGAAAAGACCACCACAGTAATTTAAAGTTGTACAAAAACTACAATACCTCGATGGAGCCCTCAGAACACTATGATTAACAAGACAGAGGCAGAACCTATTTAGAACTTTTGTAGAAATGTCTACATTTATTACGATGTTAAAGTATCATCAAGCCATTCCATTTTATTATACAGTTAGCCTTCAAGTAGTCAACAACAGGGTTCAGTTTTTTTATTTGTGACCCCAAGAAGCAAAGTGCTTTTATCTTGACACCATGTAAAAAACTGTTCTCAATACTACACTGCATAAAGAAATCATTAGGCAGGTACACACGTTTATTGCTTACCACACATATTAGAATTTGACTGCACAATCTCCTTTAGATCTACCAATAATTATGCAGTACAAGCTCCTGCTTGATTAGATATAAATAATTTGGATAGTTCCTGTAAGTCCTTATATTAGATATTTTGGTAAGTCTAAGGCTACACCTGCATTTAGGTTAGTAATCTGGTAAGTTTGAACTGTATCCCTCCCAGACCAGGTTCTCCTGCCTTAAGATGTACTTGCCTTTACCTGAGTTTGTTTGCATTCTTAGCTGGTAGCCCTGAACAGTGTATTCTGTCCCTGCTGTCAGAACACAATAGCTCGGTGGAAGTGATTCCCCCATCCATCTCAAATGTGTGGATGGAGGAATCATGTCATTTTTCTGCATTCAACTCACTGGTTGAATGCAAAAACTGAATCATCTATGGGCTGCTTTAAAGGAGATTGTATAAAAGATTAAAGAGTCAGATTGTGATGTGCACATGGAGCTTATGACCTGATCTTTAAAAGACATCTTACACTACTTCTGCACTCAGATAAAAAAATATAAATATTATTTCACATAAAAATAGAAAAATAGTGTAAAATATAATCAATGTCCAAATTAATATAAGAAGAGGTTTGTAAAAAGTGTAGAAAGATAAAACAAAGACACATTAATAAGAACATATGAAATGTGGAAAATTATAGCAAATCTATCAAAGTACATTAAAACAAATCTATTATTAGGCAGTAAGTTATTTGTATTGTGTATATATCATTTTATAGGCTTAGAAAGACACACATTGCAGGTAAAACCAAACACAGACATAGAAAGGACTGTAGAATGCAATAAATGTCAAAATAAATATTTAAAAAAGAATTTTAGAAGCATAATAGTGTGATAGAACAGAAAATAGACAAAATAATCAGCATATAGTATAAGTGTTGGCATTATTACACAGTACTTACTTTTGACGCTGAGTGAAGTTCCACCACCGAAAATCCACCACAGTGATTTAGAGCTGTACAAAAACCTTCAGTAGAATACCTTCTGTAATGGGGCCCATAGATCAGCTAACACCATAACTGAAGAGACATATGGCTCCAAGGTGGCTTTAATAATGAAGAACAGTTGAAATGTCCACACTTCTTGTGATCTTGAGATATCTCCAAGGACATCGATTGTATCATACAGGTTGCCTTCACAGTCACCCACAATGTTTTTTAACTGTAACCCCAAGTATTAGAGCGCTATTGTTCTGACGCCATAAAATAGCAGTTAACATTAATATGAAGAAGAATAGCCTACAGATGTAAGTTGTAATGTTTTAAAAGACCTCTAACATCTTCGCTCTAAAAAAAGTATTTGATGTATGGATAAGGATAATTAAGATGTTAATGATGCATAATATCAGTGTTATTGATCTGGGACCATAAAACAGTAGTTCACTATGCAACTTAGGTGAATTATTAAGGAAGCCCACGGGTCAAGTGCTAATGTTTTAAAGGACCTCCAACATCCCCCCTCATATATCTGATCAGTGTATTATGCCATGACAAGGATAATGATGATAATAACTATTATATCTCTTCACGCCACATTAAATTTTGTCAGTCCTTTATTTATTAGTACAGTAATAGAGTCAAATTCTACCTGGTGAGATTATATGTTGGCTTTTCATATTAGCTTTCACATTTATTCTTACACAGGTATTACAAGATGTATTTTTCAGTGTTGTATAGGAAAAGATTGTTTCTTTAGTTTGTCGCCAAGTGTTTTTTTTTAATTTTCCCTTTTATCGCATCCTATTTGCTATCATAAATTACATTGTCCTACCTATTTCACTGTTAACTGCGTTACATATCTTACCGATCATTTTCTTAGGGTTAAAACCAATACCAAGTAGATGAGACTACAGTTTGTTGGACTATTTGTTTTGTGGTCATCTTCCACTCCCTACATTTCTGATATTTGTTGTATCCTATAGTTACAGGAATCCAGGTCACATTTTTGTTGCATAGAAATTTTACCTATGTATACATATGTCTCACTAAGTTATAGGGCATCTAAAGAACTGCTATATTGGGATTGATTTACTAAACCTGTAGAGTGCAAAATCTGATGCAGCTGTGGATGTTAGCCAATCAGCTTCTAATTTCAGCTTGTGCAATTTATCTTTGACAATAAAACCTGAAAGCTGACGCAAAGCTGCACCAGATTTTGCATGCTCCAGTTTTAGTAAATCAACGCCATTGAGTGGTTCTGTCATGACATTAGCTTTACCCAAGAAGGTGAAATCTATTAGTTTGATTTACTAAAACTCTTATCAAGTTTAATGTTTTTTTCTTTGTTATTTTGTTAAGTAAACACCCTCTACACCCTCAATAACTTTGTAGAATTGGAAAAGGTAAACTGATATTTAGTTTACCTCTTTATACATTTTTAATTGCACCAAGTGATAAAACCTTTCATGTTGCAGCATCGTCACTGTTATACAAAAGTGTTTGACATGAAATCTCAATGATGACAAAACTTTATAAAGATAAATTTTTTATTGAATGTTTCATGCAGACAAAAGACAGAAAACAGAACATGGCCCTTATTTGTGTTACTATGTTTTGAAGAATAGAGAAAAATATGGGCAAATGATTAATTAGAAACAGTTACAGTGGTTAAGAAAAAAAGTATTAAAGTGGACTTTTTTCAATGGCTTAAGCTAATTAGAATAATACCCATAATTGGGAAAATACTGTTAATGGCTCTCTGATCTCCTCAGTGTCTGGACATATTCTTGGCCCTCATGTTTCACTTTGCAAGAGTATTCGTCATGTGTATTATAAACAGAGGAGGTCATGGTGAGGAAAGTGCTTCCCATGTATGAGTTGTCACTCTGTTTGACGATTTGTGATGTGTAGACTCCAGCTGTCCAAGCTCTTCCATCCACCAGCCACTCTGTTGTTGCAGTCTTGGGTTTGTAATCACTGACAGTACAGACTAAGGTGGCTGATTTTGCCTCTAATTCCTGCGCAGATGGAGGATATATAAACACCGATGGTGCCTTCACTTCACCAGCTATTGAAACATGAAAAAAAAGGGTAAAAAATGTACTAATAACAGATGATTTACAAATTATTAAGTCACTTAAATGGAAGATAATGGAAAATAACACACACAAGTACAAATTACACCTTAAATTACAATTTAATGTTTTACTTATTTCAACCATTTGTTGTTGATTATATTAAATCTTACATAATCCATTTTGGTTGTATTTAATGCTAAAGGATACAGATGGCTGGACACACTGTTGATTTACTAAAAATGGAGAGTGCAAAATCTGGTGCAGCTCCACATAGAAACCAATCAGCTTCCAGATTTTTTTTTTTTTTGGTCAAAGCTTTATTGAACAAGTTGAAGTTAGAAATTGATTGGCTATCATGCACAACTGCTCCAGATTTAGCACTTTCCAGTTTTAGTAAATCAAACCCTAACTAACAATCTGTATCTAGATGAGACAGCAGAAAAATTGTGTTATATCTAATATCCTGTTTAATAAATATTTAATAATCGCACTGCCAATAAATTATATATTTAGCTGGGTTTGAATATTTTCCATATGTAGTCTCTACTTATGTTTTATGAATAAATCCAGCCTGTAGCAATGTTTTCAATAAGCTGAAAATTAATATGTAGTGAAAATAATGTGCTATGGGGTTGATTTACCAAATAAAAATAGGCTGTTCTCCTTACAAGGTAATTTTCACTTTGCAAGGGGATTTTCCCTTAGCTTTATGTATATGGTGAAAATGCACTTGGCAAACGAATTACCCAATCAAGTAAAAGGAAAAAAAAGAAAGAAACAGTATGCTTGCACATGATTGAAAGATGGACATCAGTAGAGCTTTACCTCAAACAATAATCTAAAGGAAAATCCCCTTGTAAAGTGAACAGCCTTTTTGCATTTGGTAAATCAACTCATGTACATCTTATGAGTACAACATATTTTAAGTGAAAGTATAATATCATTGTTATTTGAGCTAAACATATTTTTTGGTTGCTTTCAAAAATATAGTTTGCTGTTAGTATTATTTGTTATAGCAGCTATGCACCCCATAAAGCTTAAATCTTGATTTAAGAACAGCATTTTAAATTGTTACATAGAACCCAGAATTATCTGGGTTGCATCTTTCATACAATTCAGCTGAACATAATGAAGGTTTGTGCTGCAGAGTTTAGTTCCTCTCTGGCATAAATTACCAAAAAAAAAAATTACAAAAGAAAAAAAAGTTTGACATTGACAGCAGTTTCCAGATGCATACTGTAAATAGTGAAATAATAAAGAAAAAAAAGTTAGAACTTACTCGGGACAGTAAGTTAGGTTCCACCACCACCGAAAAGACCCCACAGTAATTTAAAGTTGTACAAAAACTACAATACCTTGATGGAGCCCTCAGAACACTATGATTAATGAGACAGAGGCAGAACCTGTGTAGAACTTTTGTAGAAATGTCTACATTTATTACGATGTTAAAGTATCATCAAGCCATTCCATTTTATTATACAGTTAGCCTTCAAGTAGTCAACAACAGGGTTCGGTTTTTAATTTGTAACCCCAAGAAGCAAAGTGCTTTTATCTTGACACCATGTAAAAAACTGTTCCTAATACTACACTGCATAAAGAAATCATTAGACAGGTACACAAGTTTATTGCTCACCACACACATTAGAATTTGACTGCACAATCTCCTTTAGATCTACCAATAATTATGCAGTACAAGCTCCTGCTTGATTAAATATAAATAATTTGGCTAGTTCTTGTAAGTCCTTATATTAGATATTTTGGTAAGTCTAAGGCTACACCTGCATTTAGGTTAGTAATCTGGTAAGTTTGAACTGTATCCCTCCCAGACCAGGTTCTCCTGCCTTAAGATGTACTTGCCTTTACCTGAGTTTGTTTGCATTTTTAGCTGGTAGCCCTGAACAGTGTATTCTGACTGTGGGGAAGTCTCCCTGCTGTCAGAACACAATAGCTCGGTGAAAGTGATTACCTTATCCCTCTCAAATGTGTGGATGGAGGAATCATGTCATTTTTCTGCATTCAACTCACTGGCTAAATGCAAAAACTGAATCATCTATGGGCTGCTTTAAAGGAGATTGTATAAAAGATTAAAGAGTCAGATTGTGATTTGCTCATGGAGCTTATGACCTGATCTTTAAAAGACATCTTACACTACTTCTGCACTCAGATAAAAAAATATAAATATAATTTCACACAAAAATAGGAAAATAGTGTAAAATATAATCAATGTCAGAATTAATATAAGAATAGATTTGTAAAAAGTGTAGAAAGATAAAACAAAAAAAATTAATGAGAACATATGAAATGTGGAAAATTATAGCAATTCAATCAAAGTACATTAAAACAATTCTATTATTAGGCAGTAAGTTATTTGTATTGTGTATATATCATTTTATAGGCTTAGAAAGACACACATTGCAGATAAAACCAAACACAGACATAGAAATGACTGTAGAATGCAGTAAATGTCAAAATAAATATTTGAAAAAGAATTTTAGAAGCATAATAGTGTGATAGAACAGAAAATAGACAAAATTATCAGCATATAGTATAAGTGTTGGCATTATTACACAGTACTTACTTGTGACGCTGAGTGAAGTTCCACCACCGAAAATCCACCACAGTGATTTAGAGCTGTACAAAAACCTTCAGTAGAATACCTTCTGTAATGGGGCCCATAGATCAGCTAACACCATAACTGAAGAGACATATGGCTCCAAGGTGGCTTTAATAATGAAGAACAGTTGAAATGTCCACACTTCTTGTGATCTTGAGATATCTCCAAGGACATCGATTGTATCATACAGGTTGCCTTCACAGTCACCCACAATGTTTTTTAACTGTAACCCCAAGTATTAGAGTGCTACTGTTCTGACGCCATAAAATAGCAGTTAACATTAATATGAAGAAGAATAGCCTGCAGATGTAAGTTGTAATGTTTTAAAAGACCTCTAACATCTTCGCTCTAAAAAAAGTATTTTATGTATGGATAAGGATAATGAAGATGTTAATGATGCATAATGTCAGTGTTATTGATCTGGGACCATAAAACAGTAGTTCACTATGCAACTTTGGTGAATTATTAGGGAAGCCCACGGGTCAAGTGCTAATGTTTTAAAGGACCTCCAACATCCCCCCTTATATATCTGATCAGTGTATTATGCCATGACAAGGATAATGATGATAATAACTATTATATCTCTTCACACCACATTAAATTTTGTCAGTCCTTTATTTATTAGTACAGTAAAAGAGTCAAATTCTACCTGGTGAGATTATATATTGGCTTTTCATATTAGCTTTCACATTTATTCTTACACAGGTTTTACAAGATTTATTTTAGCAGTGTTGTATAGGAAAAGATTATTTCTTTAGTTTGTTGCCAAGTGTTTTTTTTTTTTTTTTTCCCTTTTATCGCATCCAATTTGCTATCATAAATTACATTATCCTACCTATTTCACTGTTAACTGCGTTACATATCTTACTGATCATTTTCTTAGGGTTAAAACCAATACCAAGAAGATGAGACTACATTTTATTGGACTATTTGTTTTGTGGTCATCTTCCACTCCCTACATTTCTGATATTTGTTGTATCCTATAGTTACAGGAATCCAGGTCACATTTTTGATGCATAGAAATGTTACATATGTATACATATGTCTCACTAAGTTATAGGGCATCTAAAGAACTGCAATATTGGGGTTGATTTACTAAACTTGTAGAGTGCAAAATCTGATGCAGCTGTGCATGTTAGCCAATCAGCTTCTGCAATTAATCTTTGACAATAAAACCTGAAAGCTGACGCAAAGCTGCACCAGATTTTGCATGTTCCAGTTTTAGTAAATCAACGCCATTGAGTGGTTCTGTCATGACATTAGCTTTACCCAAGAAGGTGAAATCTATTAGTTTGATTTACTAAAACTCTTATCAAGATTAATGTTTTTTTCTTTGTTATTTTGTTAAGTAAACACCCTCTACACCCTCAATAACTTTGTAGAATTGGAAAAGGTAAACTGATATTTAGTTTACCTTTTTATACATTTTTAATTGCACCAAGTGATAAAACCTTTCATGTTGCAGCATCGTCACTGTTATACAAAAGTGTTTGACATGAAATCTCAATGATGACAAAACTTTATAAAGATAAATTTTTTATTGAATGTTTCATGCAGACAAAAGACAGAAAACAGAACATGGCCCTTATTTGTGTTACTATGTTTTAAAGAATAGAGAAAAATATGGGCAAATGATTAATTAGAAACAGTTACAGTGGTTAAAAAAAAAGTATTAAAGTGGACTTTTTTCAATGGCTTAAGCTAATTAGAATAATACCCATAATTGGGAATATACTATTAATGGCTCTCTGATCTCCTCAGTGTCTGGACATATTCTTTGCCCTCATGTTTCACTTTGCAAGAGTATTCATCATGTGTATTATAAACAGAGGAGGTCATGGTGAGGAAAGTGCTTCCCATGTATGAGTTGTCACTCTGTTTGACGATTTGTGATGTGTAGACTCCAGCTGTCCAAGCTCTTCCATCCACCAGCCACTCTGTTGTTGCAGTCTTGGGTTTGTAATCACTGGCAGTACAGACTAAGGTGGCTGATTTTGCCTCTATTTCCTGTGCAGATGGAGGATATATAAACACCGATGGTGCCTTCACTTCACCAGCTATTGAAACATGAAAAAAAAGGGTAAAAAATGTACTAATAACAGATGATTTACAAATTATTAAGTCACTGAAATGGAAGATAATGGAAAAAAACACACACAAGTACAAATTACATCTTAAATTACAATTTAATGTTTTACTTATTTCAACCATTTGTTGTTGATTATATTAAATCTTACATAATCCATTTTGGTTGTATTTAATGCTAAAGGATACAGATGGCTGGACACACAGTTGATTTACTAAAAATGGGGAGTGCAAAATCTGGTGCAGCTCCACATAGAAACCAATCAGCTTCCAGATTTTTTTTTTTTTTTGGTCAAAGCTTTATTGAACAAGTTGAAGTTAGAAATTGATTGGCTATCATGCACAACTGCTCCAGATTTAGCACTTTCCAGTTTTAGTAAATCAAACCCTAACTAACAATCTGTATCTAGATGAGACAGCAGAAAAATTGTGTTATATCTAATATCCTGTTTAATAAATATTTAATAATCGCACTGCCAATAAATTATATATTTAGCTGGGTTTGAATATTTTCCATATGTAGTCTCTACTTATGTTTTATGAATAAATCCAGCCTGTAGCAATGTTTTCAATAAGCTGAAAATTAATATGTAGTGAAAATAATGTGCTGTGGGGTTTATTTACCAAATAAAAATAGGCTGTTCTCCTTACAAGGTAATTTTCACTTTGCAAAGGGATTTTCCCTTAGCTTTATGTATGGGGTGAAAATGCACTTGACAAACGAATTACCCAATCAAGTAAAAGGAAAAAAAAAGAAAGAAACAGTATGCTTGCACATGATTGAAAGATGGACATCAGTAGAGCTTTACTTCAAACAATAATCTAAAGGAAAATCCCCTTGTAAAGTGAACAGCCTTTTTGCATTTGGTAAATCAACTCATGTACATCTTATGAGTACAACATATTTCAAGTGAAAGTATAATATCATTGTTATTTGAGCTAAACATATTTTTACATATGTTGGTTGCTTTCAAAAATATAGTTTGCTGTTAGTATTATTTATTATGGCAGCTATGCACCCCATAAAGCTTAAATCTTGATTTAAGAACAGCATTTTAAATTGTTACATAGAACCCAGAATTATCTGGGTTGCATCTTTCATACAATTCAGCTGAACATAATGAAGGTTTGCGCTGCAGAGTTTAGTTCCTCTCTGGCATACATTACCAAAAAAAAAATTACTAAAGAAAAAAAAGTTTGACATTGACAGCTGTTTCCAGGTGCATACTGTAAATAGTGAAAGAATAAAGAAAAAAAAGTTAGAACTTACTCGGGACAGTAAGTTAGGTTCCACCACCACCGAGAAGATCCCACAGTAATTTAAAGTTGTACAAAAACTACAATACCTTGATGGAGCCCTCAGAACACTATGATTAATGAGACAGAGGCAGAACCTATGTAGAACTTGTGTAGAAATGTCTACATTTATTAAGATGTTAAAGTATCATCAAGCCATTCCATTTTATTATACAGTTAGCCTTCAAGTAGTCAACAACAGGGTTCGGTTTTTAATTTGTAACCCCAAGAAGCAAAGTGCTTTTATCTTGACACCATGTAAAAAACTGTTCTTAATACTACACTGCATAAAGAAATCATTAGACAGGTACACAAGTTTATTGCTCACCACACACATTAGAATTTGACTGCACAATCTCCTTTAGATCTACCAATAATTATGCAGTACAAGCTCCTACTTGATTAAATATAAATAATTTGGATAGTTCCTGTAAGTCCTTATATTAGATATTTTGATAAGTCTAAGGCTACACCTGCATTTAGGTTAGTATTCTGGTAAGTTTGAACTGTATCCCTCCCAGACCAGGTTCTCCTGCCTTATGATGTACTTGCCTTTACCTGAGTTTGTTTGCATTTTTAGCTGGTAGCCCTGAACAGTGTATTCTGACTGTGGGGAAGTCTCCCTGCTGTCAGAACTCAATAGCTCGGTGGGAGTGATTACCCCATCCCTCTCAAATGTGTGGATGGAGGAATCATGTCATTTTTCTGCATTCAACTCACTGGTTGAATGCAAAAACTGAATCATCTATGGGCTGCTTTAAAGGAGATTGTATAAAAGATTAAAGAGTCAGATTGCAATGTGCACATGGAGCTTATGACCTGATCTTTAAAAGACATCTTACACTACTTCTGCACTCAGATAAAAAAAAAATATAAATATAATTTCACACAAAAATAGGAAAATAGTGTAAAATATAGTCAATGTCCGAATTAATATAAGAATAGATTTGTAAAAAGTGTAGAAAGATAAAACAAAGACACATTAATGAGAACAAATGAAATGTGGAAAATTATAGCAAATCAATCAAAGTACATTAAAACAATTCTATTTTTAGGCAGTAAGTTATTTGTATTGTGCATATATCATTTTATAGGCTTAGAAAGACACACATTGCAGATAAAACCAAACACAGACATAGAAATGACTGTAGAATGCAATAAATGTCAAAATAAATATTTGAAAAAGAATTTTAGAAGCATAAGAGTGTGATAGAACAGAAAATAGACAAAATAATCAGCATATAGTATAAGTGTTGGCATTATTACATAGTACTTACTTGTGACGCTGAGTGAAGTTCCACCACCGAAAATCCACCACAGTGATTTAGAGCTGTACAAAAACCTTCAGTAGAATACCTTCTGTAATGGGGCCCATAGATCAGCTAACACCATAACTGAAGAGACATATGGCTCCAAGGTGGCTTTAATAATGAAGAACAGTTGAAATGTCCACACTTCTTGTGATCTTGAGATATCTCCAAGGACATCTATTGTATCATACAGGTTGCCTTCACAGTCACCCACAATGTTTTTTAACTGTAACCCCAAGTATTAGAGCGCTATTGTTCTGACGCCATAAAATAGCAGTTCACATTAATATGAAGAAGAATAGCCTGCAGATGTAAGTTGTAATGTTTTAAAAGACCTCTAACATTTTCACTCTAAAAAAAGTATTTGATGTATGGATAAGGATAATGAAGATGTTAATGATGCATAATATCAGTGTTATTGATCTGGGACCATAAAACAGTAGTTCACTATGCAACTTAGGTGAATTATTAGGGAAGCCCACAGGTCAAGTGCTAATGTTTTAAAGGACCTCCAACATCCCCCCTCATATATCTGATCAGTGTATTATGCCATGACAAGGATAATGATGATAATAACAATTTTATCTCTTCACGCCACATTAAATTTTGTCAGTCCTTTATTTATTAGTACAGTAATAGAGTCAAATTCTACCTGGTGAGATTATATATTGGCTTTTCATATTAGCTTTCACAATTATTCTTACGCAGGTTTTACAAGATTTATTTTAGCAGTGTTGTATAGGAAAAGATTGTTTCTTTAGTTTGTCGTCAAGTGTTTTTTTTTTAATTTTCCATTTTATCGCATCCAATTTGCTATCATCATTTACATTGTCCTACCTATTTCACTGTTAACTGCGTTACATATCTTACTGATCATTTTCTTAGGGTTAAAACCAATACCAAGAAGATGAGACTACAGTTTATTGGACTTTTTTTTTGTGGTCATCTTCCACTCCCTACATTTCTGATATTTGTTGTATCCTAAAGGTAACAGGAATCCAGGTCACATTTTTGTTGCATAGAAATTTTACATATGTATACATATGTCTCACTAAGTTATAGGACATCTAAAGAACTGCTATATTGGGATTGATTTACTAAACCTGTAGAGTGCAAAATCTGATGCAGCTGTGCATGTTAGCCAATCAGCTTCTAATTTCAGCTTGTGCAATTTATCTTTGACAATAAAACCTGAAAGCTGACGCAAAGCTGCACCAGATTTTGCATGCTCCAGTTTTAGTAAATCAACGCCATTGAGTGGTTCTGTCATGACATTAGCTTTACCCAAGAAGGTGAAATCTATTAGTTTGATTTACACTCTTATCAAGATTAATGTTTTTTTCTTTGTTATTTTGTTAAGTAAACACCCTCTACACCCTCAATAACTTTATAGAATTGGAAAAGGTAAACTGATATTTAGTTTACCTCTTTATACATTTTTAATTGCACCAAGTGATAAAACCTTTCATGTTGCAGCATCGTCACTGTTATACAAAAGTGTTTGACATGAAATCTCAATGATGACAAAACTTTATAAAGATAAATTTTTTATTGAATGTTTCATGCAGACAAAAGACAGAAAACAGAACATGGCCCTTATTTGTGTTACTATGTTTTGAAGAATAGAGAAAAATATGGGCAAATGATTAATTAGAAACAGTTACAGTGGTTAAAAAAAAAAGTATTAAAGTGGACTTTTTTCAATGGCTTAAGCTAATTAGAATAATACCCATAATTGGGTAATATACTGTTAATGGCTCTCTGATCTCTTCAGTGTCTTGACATATTCTTGGCCCTCATGTTTCACTTTGCAAGAGTATTCGTGATGTGTATTATAAACAGAGGAGGTCATGGTGAGGAAAGTGCTTCCCATGTATGAGTTGTCACTCTGTTTGACGATTTGTGATGTGTAGACTCCAGCTGTCCAAGCTCTTCCATCCACCAGCCACTCTGTTGTTGCAGTCTTGGGTTTGTAATCACTGGCAGTACAGACTAAGGTGGCTGATGTTGCCTCTAATTCCTCTGCAGATGGAGGATATATAAACACCGATGGTGCCTTCACTTCACCAGCTATTGAAACATAAAAAAAACAGGGTAAAAAATGTACTAATAACAGACGATTTACAAATTATTAAGTCACAGAAATGGAAGATAATGGGAAAAAAAACACACACAAGTAAAAATTACACCTTAAATTACAATTTAATGTTTTACTTATTTCAACCATTTGTTGTTGATTATATTAAATCTTACATAATTCATTTTGGTTTTATTTAATGCTGAAGGATACAGATGGCTGGACACACAGTTGATTTACTAAAAATGGAGAGTGCAAAATCTGGTGCAGCTCCACATAGAAACCAATCAGCTTCCAGATTTTTTTTTTTTTTGGTCAAAGCTTTATTGAACAACTTGAAGTTAGAAATTGATTGGCTACCATGCACAACTGCACAACTAACAATCTGTATCTAGATGAGACAGCAGAAAATTTGTGGTATATCTAATATCCTTTTTGATAAATATTTAATAATTACACTGCCAATAAATTATATATTTAGCTAGGTTTGAATATTTTCTATATGTAGTCTCTACTTATGTTTTATGAATAAATCCAGCCTGTAGCAAAGTTTTCAACAAACTGAAAATTAATATGTAGTGAAAATAATGTGCTGTGGGGTTGATTTACCAAATAAAAATAGGCTGTTAACCTTACAAGGCAATTTTCACTTTGCAAGGGAATTTTCCTTTAGCTTTATGTATGTGGTGAAAATGCACTTGCCAAATGAATTACCCAATCAAGTAAAAGGGAAATAAAAGAGAGAAACAGTATTTTTGCACATGATTGAAAGATGGACATCAGCAGAGCTTTACCTCAAACAATAATCTAAAGGAAAATCTCCTTGTAAAGTGAATAGCTTTTTTGCATTTGGTAAATCAATTCCTGTACATCTTATGAGTACAACATATTTCAAGTGAAAGTATATAATCATTGTTATTTGAGCTAAACATATTTTACATATGTTGGTTGCTTTCAAAAATACAGTTTACTGTTAAAGCCCCATGAAGCTTAAATCTTGAATCAAGAATCAAGAACAGCATTTTAAATTGTTACATAGAACCCAGAATTATCTGGTTTGCATCTTTCATACAATTCAGCTGAACGTAATGAAGGTTTGTGCTGCAGAGTTTAGTTCCTCTCTGGCATAAATTACCAAAAAAAAAAAATTACTAAAAAAAAAAAGTTTTACATTGAGAGCTGAGACACATTTGAAGAATGACACTTATGTAGCTAAGCCAGTTATAAATAATTGTTTAGTATGTATCACTTGCAATTTTCTTGTGTTTGAAGTACAAATTTAAATTAAAGTATTTCAATACAAGTCTAAAATACTTTGAAAAAACAACTATCCAAATCATATGTGAGATGAAACCATCCATAACACTCCCAAAACATCGCTATAGCACATTTTCTTGTCTATAAAATTAAATAAAATGACAATCTGAAAAAAAAAAGAAAATATTGCTACTTACTGTTGACAGCCAGTGAGGTCCCGGAGCCAAAGATATACGCACTGTAATACAACCTCGTTCAAAAACCATGTCCAGAACAATAACATATACTGATGATACACAGTGACATACCTGCAGGTGTCCTTTCTGTACTCTTAAGTATTGCTATTGCTGTTAGGTTTGTGCTCGTTAAGTACCCACCATCATATTTCACGGTACAAGGACACAAACTACCCAAGGATGATAAAAACATAATATCATTTTAATATTCATTTCACCACAGTACATAACAGTAAATAAAACTTGCTTTCTGGTGAGTCTACATTCACACCTTTGCGTTTTTAAAAAGTTAACGTTAAAAAAAAAAAAATGGTAAAACTTACGTGCCCTGTGTAATGAAATTACATGGAAACTTCACTTTCTTCGTCTTCTTGCAGCTCCCTCTGGCTCGGTAGGCCCACAGGGCAAAGTTTATATTGACCTTACCTCAGTGTGGGTCTAATATTGAGGTAAGCGGCGTAATTGAAAGGTGGTGGTACACTTTGGTGGAGCATGAACATTTTTTGTGGAATATGCACAGCAGGCACGCATGATAAGGATTCATTTATATAACATGAAGAGGATATGTGCTATATGAAGAGGACAGTGGGTTAGGAGAGATAAAAGGATAACACTGGAGTGCTCAGAAAATGCACAGGACTCTTTAAATTCGCACTGCGGATGCACTGCATATATGAGAACAGCTTCAATGTAAATCACTGTTATTTCACAAGTTGTGTGAATCAGATGCGGTTCAAAACACATCCAATTCGCAAATACACTATATTACCAAAAGTCTTTACAAGCACATGAACTTTAATGGCATCCCAGTCTTGGTCCGTACAGTTCAATATTGAGTTGGCCCACCCTTTGCAGCTATAACAGCATCAACTCTTCTGGGAAAGCTGTCTACAAGATTTAGGAGTGTGTCTATGGGAATGTTTAACCATTCTTCCAAAAGTGCATTTGTGAGGCCACACACAGATGTGGACGAGAAGGCTTGGCTCGCAGTCTCTGCTCTAATTCATCCCAAAAGTGTTCTATCGGGTTGAGGTAAGGACTCTGTGCAGGCCAGTCAAATTCCTCCACCCCAAACTCGCTCATCCATGTGTTTATGGACCTTGCTTTGTGCACTGGTGCGCAGTCATGTTGGAACAGGAAAGGGCCATCCCCAAACTGTTCCCACAATGTTGGGATCATGACATTTTCCAAAATGTCTTGGTATGCTGATGCCTCAAGAGTTCCCCTATACTGGAACTAAGGGGCCAAGCTTGAAACCCTGAAAAACAACCCCACACCATAATCCCCCCTCCACCAAATAATTTGGAAGGCAAGGTCCATAAAGACATGGATGAGTGAGTTTGGGGTGGAGGAACTTGACTGGCCTGCACGGAGTCCTGACCTCAATCCAATAGAACACCTTTGGCATGAATTAGACCAGAGACTGCGAGCCAGGCCTTCTCATATGACATCAGTGCCTGACCTCACAAATGCACTTCTTGAAGAATGGTCAAACATTCCCATAGATACACTCCTAAACCTTGTGGACAGCCTTCCAAGAAGATTTGAAGCTGTTATATTTGCAAAGGGTAGGCCAACTCAATATTGAACCCTACAGACTAAAGCCGCGTACACGCGATCAGATTTTCCCATGGGAATTGTGTGATGACAGGTTGTTGGCGGAAAATCCGACCGCTGCATCAGACAATTGTTGTCGGATTTTCCGTGGACAAATGTTGGATGGCAGGTTTTAAAATTTTTCGCAGACAAATGTTTGTTGTTGGATTTTCCGAGTGTGCGTACACAAGTCCATCGGACAAAAGTCCAAAATAGAAACACGCATGCTCAGAAGCAAGGATGAGCCAGAAGCGGTCGGTCTTGTAAACTAGCGTTCGTCGTGGAGAATTAACACTCGTGATGTGGCAAATTATGAAATCTTGAAACGCAGCGCACAATTCTCTTCTTCTTTAATGGGATAATAATGAAGCTGCTTTGCTGGTGATACTGATGGAGTTATTGCAAACAAATTTTCAAAGGCTTTTTTTTTCTAAAATAAAAGCCTCATGCATGTGTCCTGCTTCTTAATATAGGGGCTCAACAATGCCAAGAGTTGGTGAAAGCAGGGGTCCGTCATCCGGAGATAATTCCGAAAAACATCTGGATTATTCGCCTGGAGCTCCCGCAGCAAAGGCATATGACATAATTGGTCACGATTAATAAAGCAACCAATTTTTGGTCCAAGAAATCCTTCTCCTCCTGTTCCTGGACTGGACTTGGGTCAAAGCAATAACTCCGAGGCCAATAATAAATAACACGTTATCTCCTCCGATTCCGCAACATATCTGGTTGACGAACTGACGTTCAGAAACGAACTGAAAGGCATGAAATGAAAAGCGAGAAATGAAAAGCGTGAACTGAAAAGCGCGAACTTCTACTAACACGACATTAGCAGAAAGAGCCCAAAGGGTGACACTAAAGAGCTGAAAAACCATGTAATACGTCACTACGTTCGTGTTTGTTGGCTGACAATTCCTTGCATGCAAGGCAAAATCCAGGCACACGCCTTCGGACAAAAGTCCAAGGTTTTGTCTGCGGAAAATCAGATCGTGTGCGCGAGGCTTTAGATTGGGATGCCATTAAAGTTCATGTGCATGTAAAGGCAGGAGGCACAATACTTTTGGTAATATAGTGTATATTTTATGCCTATTTATTGTAAGCAGTTCAATAGAGTGAATTTATTTTTATTTTTGTATTGTTGCGCTACAATTTGGATGTTATAGGGAATTTTTTTAGATCTCACACAAAACATTGGCGAGGAGTGAGGATGATGAGTCACATGCATGGCACATGTAGAAAGATTTCTTCAGTGTTATGAATATTCACTTACCTGATCTTCAATCTCAGTATCCAATTTGATATTTATGACTTATGGTGACTAGGGATGGGCCGAACACCCCCTCGATTTGGTTCGCACCAGAACATACCGAACAGGCTAAAAATTCGGCAGAACACCGTTAAAGTCTATGGGACATGAACATGAATAATCAAAAGTGATAATTTTAAAGGCTTATATGCAATTTATTGTCATAAAAAAGTGTTTAGGGACCTGGGTCCTGCCCCAGGGGACATGTATCAATGCAAAAATACATTTAAAAAAAACTGACGTTTTTTCGGGAGCAGGGATTTTAATAATGCCTAAAGTGAATCAATAAAAGTGAAATATTCCTTTAAATTTCATACCTGGGGGGTGTCTATAGTATGCCTGTAAAGTGGCGCATTTTTCCCGTGTTTAGAACAGTCCCTGCACAAAATGACATTTCTAAAGGAAAAAAAGTCATTTAAAAGTACTAGTGGCTATAATGAATTGTCGGTCCCGGCAATACAGATAAATTGACTCATTGAAAAAAATGGCATGGGATCCCCCACAGTCCATTACTAGGCCCTTTGGGTCTGGTATGGATATTAAGCGGAACCCTGAACCAAAATTTAAAAAAAAATTGCGTGGGGTCCCCCTCAAAATCCATACCAGACCCTTTAGGTCTGGTATGGATTTTAAGGGGAACCTCGCGGCAAAATTTAAAAAAAATGGCGTGGGAGTCCCCCAAAAATCCATACCAGACATTTATCCGAGCACACAACCTGGCAGGCAGCAGGAAAAGAGGGGGACGAGAGAGTGCCCCCCCCTGAACCATACCAGGCCACATGCCCCCCAAAGCACCTTGTCCCTATGTTGATGGGGATAAGGGCCTCATCCCCACAACCCTTGCCCGGTGGTTGTGGGGGTCTGCGGGCGGGGGGCTTATCATAATCTGGGAGCCCCCTTTACAAGGGGACCCCCAGACCCCCAAATTGTACCCATACCATTTCACAAAAAAGTGTCTAAATTAAAAAAACCACAAGATGCACTTTGGGACAAGTCCTTTATTAAAAAATAAAAAAATAAAACCGTCCCTCGAAGTCCATTCATTTTCTTCTCTCGCTACACCGATGGACCGGAAAAAAAAAAACAAGCTGCCACCGATCTGCCTCCATAGGAGGCACCCGCCGTATGATGCGTCCTCGCAGGTGACAGTTCTTTTATAACTGAGAGTGGGGCCACACGGTGACGTACCTGGGTGACCCTGCCCCCCCTCTGAAGCACAGGGGCTTCCCCATGGCTTTCCCGGGGGGTCAGAGGGGGGTGGGGCCACCTATTTACATTTTTTTTAATCTTGGCATGGGGTTACCTTTGGATTTTGAGGGGGACCCCTACGCCATTTAAAAAAAAATTGGTGCATGGTTCCCCTTAATATCCATACCAGACCTGAAGGGCCTGCTATGGAATTTGAGGGGACCCCCACACAATTGTTTTTCTTTTTTAATTTTGGTTCAGGGTTCCCCTTAATATTTATACCAGATCCAAAGGGCCTGGTAATGGACTGTGGAGGATCCCATGCCGTTTTTTTCAATGACTTTTATCTGTATTGCCAGGACCGACAATTCATTATAGCCACTAGTACTTTTAATGGACTTTTTTTTCCTTTAGAAATGTCATTTTGTGCAGGGTCTGTTCTAAACATGGGAAAAATGCGCCACTTTACAGGCATACTATAGACACCCCCCAGGTATGAAATTTAAAGGAAAATTTCACTTTTATTGTTTCACTATAAGCATTATTAAAATCACTGCTCCCGAAAAAAACAGCCATTTAAAAAAAAAAAAAAATTGATTGATTGATCCATGTCCCCTGGGGCAGGACCTGGGTCCCCAAACACTTTTTATGACAATAACTTGCATATAAGCCTTTAAAATGAACACTTTTGAGTTTTCATGTTAAAGTCCCATAGACTTTAATCTTCCCCGAACACCGCACATTGTTCGGTGTTCGCAGAATATCCGAACAACCAAAGTTCGGCCCGAACTTATGCTCGGGCCGAACCGTTCGCCCATCTCTAATGGTGACTACAACATATAAATTGAACTTTTTTTTAAATCCCTGGTGGCTTACTAGGGGTGGGAAAAAAAACTGTATTTTATATTGAGATCATACACCAATTTTGTTAGGCTTTGAGGGAAAAGACCCCTTCCACACTGGGGCCACCTGTGCGTTCGCGGTAAAGCGCAGCTCGTTTTAGCGGCGATTTACCGCTGCTTAAGCGGCGCTTTTGCACCCAAAAAAAGGGGTTAAATACTCCCGTGTCGTGGCGCTTCCAAAGCGATCTTAAGGCGCTTCAGAAGTCCCCCAAGTACACCGGCCCAGGTGTGAAAGCACCCATTGCAATGAATGGGAGGTAGGTTTCAGGCACTTTACAGGCGCTATTTCTATCGATAAAACGCCTGAAAACTGCCTCAGTGTGAAAGGGATTAAGACTCAGATCACACACCAATTTCGTTGGACTTCGAAAGATAGGGAAAAACTTGCAAAGATATTTTTGAGGTTTCTTATTTACTTATAGGGTAAAAATGAATTTAGAAAAATGTTAGTCCCCAGACACAAAGAGATTCTAAATGATTGGATATTGAAGTCAGACGGTATAAAAATAAAAAATTTGATTGCTGCAAGGAAACGACAGTGTACAAAATGAATGAAGAGAAGAGAAAATGTAAGTGTGGCTATTGGACAACTAATTTATTGAAATAAGTTAAATGACACTCTATGGAGGGACGTACTAAACTGCATATTGGGATGATGGGATGATTGGATTATTGGCTGCAATACTGAGAACTCTCACTAGATGTCAGTGTACCATATACACATATATATGGTAATGACTCTGTTGTTTCTCAAAATATGTTATTCTTTACTGCAGTGCTTGATACAATGTTGCAAGAAGCAGTTGCTAATGTTTAACTCTTCACTTGCTGATATATATGCAGCTGTACAACAGTTGCTGATATATATGCAGCTGTACAACAGGATACAGAAGTAATATAAAAATTACATTTGACCTGTTTTTAATGGGAATATGGGTAGAATTATTATTGCTCATGGGGATTATTGGAGGAATATCATGTTAACACCCGACAATGAACATATTTAATTAACAATAATAATATGCATATACTTTTTCTACATAGGGATTATGGGTGGAATATTGTAGTTAGACATACATAGGAATATATTAAACCTATTTCTGATATAAATATGTATATAATTATTTTTCTACATGGGGCTTATTGGTGGAATATTGTTTATAAATATACATAGCAACATATTAAACCCATTTCTGATGAGAAAATGCATATAATTATTTTTCTACATGGGGATTATTGGTGGAATATTGTTTAAAAATATACATAGCAACATATTAAACGCATTTCCAATGAGAATATGCATATAATTATATTTCTACATGTGGATTATTGGTGGAATATTGTTTATAAATATACATAGCAACATATTAAACCCATTTCTAAAGAGAATATGCATATACTTATTTTTCTACATGGGGATTATTGGTGGAATATTGTTTATAAATATACATAGCAACATATTAAACCCATTTCTGATGAGAAAATGCATATAATTATTTTTCTACATAGGGATTATTGGTGGAATATTGTTTAAAAATATACATAGCGGGGGGCGTGTCCGGACTATGGAGGAGTGAGGACGTGTGCCTTCTCAGCTCCGTTCCACCGCAGCACATCACCAGCTCCACAGCGGAGGTAACACCCGCACCCGCAGCAAATTATGTCCCTGAGACACCGGGCGTCCTCCCAGCCACAACGGACTGACCGATCGCGGCAATCCCAGCTGGATTCCTTCTACACGGGGCAGACCGGGAAAGGCCGCGAGCCTGCCAAGATGGCGCCGACCGGGAAGACACAGCGTGCTAACAAGGCCGCAAAGACCTCCGCTGACCAGCCACAGCAACTGGATGACTCTCCCGCTCCATCTCCAGGGTCGGTGAGTGACTCAGTCCCCCTGATCTCTCCAGGCTCCCCCACTTCCCAAGACGGTGACTCCACTGACCTGGATCCCCTGGCAGATGCAGACATCAGGCGCCATATCATGTCCCTACCCACGAAAGCTGATCTTGAACGCTTTGCTGACAGAGTGGAAAAAGCTTTAAAGGAAGATATTGCTCAGCTTAAAGCTGACACAAACCACTTAGGAAGCAGACTTGAAACTCTGGAACAGAAATTTGAGGAAACTCTCCCTGTCATTTCTAAACTACAAGACAAGTGTAACATACAGGGCCAACAGATTGAGGCCCTGCTATGTCAGCTGGATGACACAGAGAACCGCAGCAGACGGGCAAACATCAGGATAAGAGGCCTACCTGAAGCTACTGGCTCCAGGGACATAATCCCCACCCTGGAAGGAGTCTTTAGGGAAATACTAGGACTGCCTGCCACTGCTACGATCGAAATAGACCGTGCACACAGGGCCCTGAAACCCCCATCCCAGGACGCGAACAATCCAAGAGATATCATCTGTAAATTACACAAATATACGCTCAAAGACCGCATCATGCAAAAAATGAGGGGGAAACCATATTTTGATTTTGATGGTGCACACCCGGCCTTTTATCAGGACATCTCGAGGCGCACTCTTATGCAACGAAGAGCACTTCGCCCTCTCCTAACAGCTGTCCAAGACGCAGGCCTGGGGTATCGCTGGGGGTTCCCCTTCAGTCTTCAAGTCACCAAAGATGGCAGAACCATAACTCTTCGCAATAAAGATGACCTCCCGCACTTTTTGACCTCCTTGGATCTAGATCCGGTGGACTTTCCCGACTGGAGATGTTCCTCAGAACTGGGAAACGACAAATTACCTACCCACCAAACGTGGCAACCAGCCAGAAACCAGAATCGCAGGAGGAATCGCAGACGACATCTTTCTGAATCCTCGATGGGAACATCCCTGCCTGGAAACTAGCACACATCCCATTCTGGGGCGTACGAACTGCCAATATCAAAGTGTTTTTTCTTTTTATACATATTGCACTTGATTATCCCCTTAACATTAGCCGAAAGGCTGCCTGATGGTTTGCACATTTTTGAGTTTCCGGAAGCACCACCATTTTCTCCATGTCTAACCGCACCATATCAGACGTGGTGGACGGAGACGGAGGACCTCCTGCCCTCTCTTATAGACGGCACACTAACCCCCTAGTAGGCCGCCCTGCTTTTTTTTTTGGGCACTAATCCCCTTTGGGATGAGGGGTCGTGGCCTGGGGTCCCTCCCTTTCCCAGGGGGGGGCCCTCGACACGACCCTTAGTAGTTGTTTCACATACGTGGATGTTGGCATCCATACTGTTTTGATGGTTATGACCATGTTTTTATGTTCTCCTTCTCACACATGTTTTGTCTTCTCTTCCTCTTCCTCTCGTTTCTTTCCTACCCCCTCCCTCCTTATTGCAGGTTGCTCCACCATGCTGTCTGTGACGGACCCCTCGCAAATTGCGCACACTGAACACCCACGCTCCTTTCCATGGCTACCCTACGGGTAAGTACATATAATGTACGGGGGCTATGTTCCCCCCACAAATGTAGTAAGCTTTGGGGAGAGTTAAAACGCCTAAAAACCCAAGTGGTTTTCCTTCAAGAAACCCACTTTACACCAAAGTCTCTCCCCAAATTGCCTACTCACCTTTTCAACCAATGGTTTATTAGCACATCCCCGACCCCTAAATCTAAAGGGACAGCTATCGCCATACATAAGACATGCCCTTTTCAACCGACAGAGCACAACACGGACCCCTTGGGGAGATATGTTTTTCTAAAGGGCAACATTGCAGGCTAAAAATATACATTCGCCACTATTTACGCCCCGAATACAGACCAACTTACTTTCATAGACACTACATTAGACCTCTTGGCCGAATTCAGAGAAGGCTTCCTAATCTTAGGAGGCGATTTTAACGTGAGTCCTGACCCAACGCTAGACACCTCCCATGCAAGACCCTCCCACTCCTATGCATTCTTAAAGCACTTCCGCAGGACTATTCAGTCCCACCTGCTCACCGTCAGCTGGCGAGCGCTTAGACCACTGGACCGCGACTTCAGCTATTACTCTACAATACATAACGTATACACAAGAATTGACCACATCTATGTGGATTGAAATATTCTTGAACTTTTACAGTCCACAGACATTGGTTCCATTTCCATTTCCGACCACGCCCCAGTGACGATGACCTTTTCTTTGCCGTCGGGTGCACGGGGGGTTCGGACCTGGAGACTTAACGAGAACCTATTGGACGATGCGGTGGTGATGGCTGAGGTCGCGGATACCCTAGCCCATTATTTTGCAGAGAACCCTGTAGGCGAGCTGAGCGAGGGGACGGTTTGGGAGGCCCACAAGGCTGTGGTTCGGGGGGCTCTGATTTCCCAGGGCAGTAGACTTAAAAAGATACGACAGGCAGACTTTTTACGAGTACACACCGAACTCCAAAAAGCAGAACTCAGGCACAAAGCCAACGGACGCCCTGAAGACCTGGGAAAGCTGACAGAATTACGCAAACTGTTCTTACGCTTACTCGACCGTCAAACACGCAAACAATTCCGATTCGTGGCACATAGGTACTACGAACACGGAAACAAATGCGGCCGCATGTTGGCCCGGGCCCTCCGGAAACGTCAAGCCCAGACATATATACATAAACTACATAGCGCCTCGGGAACACCGATTCTACACCCATCTAAAATTGCTGCTGAATTTCGAGCTTACTACGCTAAACTGTACAACATAGACTCTGACCCCTCCCCTACATCACGGGACATTAGACAAAATGCGATCCGAGACTACCTGACTGCAGCCAAACTCCCGACACTTACAGAAGAGCAATCCTCAGACCTAGACGCCCCAATCACCCTAAATGAGCTTTGGGCCACGGTGAACTCCTTGCCCAACGGAAAGAGTCCTGGACCTGACGGGTTCACTAAGGCATACTATAAAGCCTTTCTGTCTCACTTAGAGACACCCATGTGCAAATATTTTAACTCTATTGCAGAAGGAAGAACCATTCCCTCAGAGGCACTTCTGGCACACATTACGGTAATCCCGAAAGAGGGCAAGGATCCCACCGCACCCCCGAGCTATAGGCCAATATCGCTCCTTAACCTGGATATAAAAATTTTAGCGAAAATATTAGCAAACAGACTTAAATACCTTATACCCGACATTATCCACCCAGACCAAACGGGATTCATAACGGGCAGAGAAGCCAGGGACAACTCTATCAGAGCGGTACTCCTTACTCACTGGGCCCGTACCCGCCCCGAGCCACAGCCGTACCTCATATTGTCAACAGACGCTGAAAAAGCGTTCGATCGCGTCGACTGGTCTTACCTGACGGAGGTGCTTCGATCACTGCGAATAGGCCCGAGAATGTTGTCCTCTATCTTAGCACTATACTCGACACCTTGCGCACAGGTCAAGGTAAATGGAACCCTCTCGGCTTGCTTCCCCATCAGAAATGGCACGAGACAGGGGTGCCCCCTATCACCTCTCTTGTTCGCCTTAGTGCTAGAGCCTCTGCTCTGCACAATACGCGCTAACCCCGACATTAGGGGTCTCATGGTTGGTAACACGGAGCATAAACTATCGGCATATGCTGATGATGTCCTGTTCCACGTTTCAAACCCCCTGATCTCATTGCCCAACCTGATGAAGGAACTGAAGCTATTTGGATTTCTATCAAATTTTAAAATTAATTTTTCAAAGTCAGAAATACTCCCTATTTACATGTCACCCCAATTATCAATGAGCCTTAAATCTGCCTTTCCGTTCACCTGGGCCACGTCGGCTATTCGATACCTCGGTATACAACTCACAGATAATTTTAATAGCCTATATAACGCAAATTACCTCCTATTGATAACTACCATTAAGAAAGACCTAACCCAATGGACACAGACGGCCTTCACATGGCTAGGAAGGGTGAACATAATAAAAATGAATATTTTACCACGCATACTGTTCTTTTTACAGATGCTACCAATTCGATTACCCCGATCTTTTTTTGATAAAATATCTAGCATACTGTCCGAATTCATATGGAACGCGCGCAAACCTAGGATAGCTCTACGAGTCCTACGACGCTCGAAACAAAATGGAGGCCTAGGCCTTCCAGACGTCAGAAGATACTATTGGGCCATAGCGATACAGAGGATGCTCAACTGGCGTTTCCACTCTGGCTCTAAGATATGGGTACCACTAGAGAAATGTTTAGCGGGTAGGAACTTATCATATGCTCCCTGGCTATCTCGAGAGCATAGAGGACTGTCGGAGACAACGTCCCCCCTGACGACCCAGGTACTGTCAACCTGGGATAAGATTAACCCGCTGCTAAATTTGGCTCCCTCGGTGTCCCCACTGGCCCCATTAGGAGGTTTCCTTTGGTTCCCTCCGGGAGAACAAATAGGGTTTTTTGAATCGTGGTTGGAGGGTGGAGACGCCAGCTGTGGTAAACTCATGAAAGACGGTAAACTCCTGGGCTACGAATCTCTGCCTACAGGCAGACAGGGCACCCCAATGAATTTCTGGAAATACAGACAACTACATCACTTCTTTCAATTACAAGGCCATAAGATTAGAGACCCTTCTTCCCTCACCCACCTCGAAAAACTCTTTATTGCAGAAGAACCTACACCACACTTAGTCTCGGAACTTTATAAATTACTAGGTTCCTCATTCCCTAACACCACACCCGCATTTATCAGACGTTGGGAAAAGGACCTGGGCATCGTATTTGCAAAAACAGATTTAACTCACTTGTACCAGCTTACTCATTCATCCTCAATAGAGTCTAAGACCCAGGAAACAAACTTTAAGCTGATATCCCGTTGGTACAGAGTACCTGCGGATTTGGCCCGCTTTTACCCTTCCACATCCGAGCTGTGCTGGAGAGGATGTGGTCAGAAAGGTACATTGAAACACATATGGTGGGATTGCCCTCAAATTAAACCCTTTTGGGAAGACCAAATTAAAATAGTGACAGAGATAGCAATCCCCTTCCTTCCGACCCACTTTCTCCTGCAGGTCCCCCCGGTCTCACTACGAAAATACAAGAAAAGTGTGCTGCCGCACTTATTAAATGCGGCTAGGCGCCTGATCCCAATCCATTGGAAAAAACATACGACTCCTACACGCGCTGAGTGGATCGGAAAGGTTAGTGAGATCCGGGAGGCCAAGGACTGGGTGGCGACCAATAAAGGCTACAAAGACCGATTCCATACAATATGGATGCCATGGGCTGAATACACCTCTGACTCCACCGCAGTGCCGTCTAGTCTAGACGTTGCACTACTGGAACTGGCAGACCCTACTCTCAGAGTACTTAGGCTAACAAAAACTCAACCCTGCAGGCAAGACCCTTAAACTTGATCCATCCCAGGAATAACGAATCCAGCTCCGAGGGGTCCGTCACGGAGGCAGAGGAAGCCTACCAGTATTTGCAGGTAACCTGACCCGTTCCCTCTCCCTTTCCCTTCCCCCCCCTTCCCTCTCCTACTCCCTCTTCTCATTCTTACTGTACCCCCCCACCTCCATCTTTTTTTTTATTATTCACTTTATATTTTAATGTCTCTCTATTGTTATTCTAGAGCATATTAGGGATACTCATGCGAAATAGCTAAGTATGGGTTTTTCAATATAGAACTAAAATCCGCTGGGGGAGATCTCTGGATTTCCAAGAGCTGGATAAATTTTACATGAGTAGACCACTGTTGCGGGGTCGCGATGGCCCGCATGGGAGTGGGAGGTGGATTGATGGAGGTTTAGAGCCCCCCCTTCCTGCTCCGGGCGTGGGCCACCGGGCTGTGTACCCCGTACATTCCAGAGAGTCCCCCAACTTATACACACCCTCACAAGCCCTTAGGTGGGCCCCGCTTCATCTACATACTTCATGAAAACATGGGGCTTCCAGAGCTCCTGATTACCCCCTTGGCGGGTCCTACAGAGTTATCCCTAGAAGAGCACTTTACATTAGATTATTAGTAATGTATGTGTTTGTTCAACCCTCATATCGAACATTGTTACTGAAATGACCCTGCGAGGCCATTGATTACAGGATTTGCACTGTTGGACATGTCATGTAATGTCTTGTTCTAAAAATAAAAACTTATTATACAAAATATACATAGCAACATATTAAACCTATTTCTAATGAGAATATGCATATGATTTTATTTGTACATGTGGATTATTGGTGGAATATTGTTTATAAATATACATATCAACATATTAAACCCATTTCTGATGAGAAAATGCATATAAATATTTTTCTACATGGGGATTATTGGTGGAATATTGTTTAAAAATATACATAGCAACATATTAAACCCATTTCTAATGAGAATATGCATATAAATATATTTCTACATGTGGATTATTGGTGGAATATTGTTTATAAATATACATCGCAACATATTAAACCCATTTCTGATGAGAATATGCATATAATTATATTTCTACATGTGGATTATTGGTGGAATATTGCTTATAAATATACATAGCAACATATTAAACCCATTTCTAAAGAGAATATGCATATAATGATTTTTCTACATGGGGATTATTGGTGGAATATTGTTTATAAATATACATAGCAACATATTAAACCCATTTCTGATGAGAAAATGCATATAATTATTTTTCTACATGGGGATTATTGGTGGAATATTGTTTAAAAATATACATAGCAACATATTAAACCCATTTCTGATGAGAAAATGCATATAATTATTTTTCTACATGGGGATTATTGGTGGAATATTGTTTAAAAATATACATAGCAACATATCAAACCCATTTCTGATGAGAAAATACATATAATTATTTTTCTACATGGGGATTATTGGTGGAATATTGTTTAAAAATATACATAGCAACATATTAAACCCATTTCTAATGAGAATATGCATATAATTATATTTCTACATGTGGATTATTGGTGGAATATTGTTTATAAATATACATCGCAACATATTAAACCCATTTCTGATGAGAATATGCATATAATTATTTTTCTACATGGGGATTATTGGTGGAATATTGTTTATAAATATACATAGCAACATATTAAACCCATTTCTAAAGAGAATATGCATATAATGATTTATCTACATGGGGATTATTGGTGGAATATTGTTTATAAATATACATAGCAACATATTAAACCCATTTCTGATGAGAATATGCATATAATTATAATTCTGCATGGGGATTATTGGTGAAATATTGCTTATAAATATACATAGCAACATATTAAACCCATTTCTGATGAGAAAATGCATATAATTATTTTTCTACATGGAGATTATTGGTGGAATATTGTTTATAAGTATACATAGCAACATATTAAACCCATTTCTGATGAGAATATACATGTAATTATTTTTCTACATGGGGATTATTGGTGAAATATTGTTTATAAATATACTTAGCAACATATTAAACCCATTTCTGATGAGAATATGCATATAATTATTTTTCTACATGGGGATTATTGGTGGAATATTGTTTAAAAATGTACATAGCAACATAATAAACCCATTTCTAATGAGAATATGCATATAATTATAATTCTACATGGGGATTATTGGTGGAATATTGCTTATAAATATACATAGCAACATATTTAACCCATTTATGATATGAAGATGCATGTAATTATTTTTCTACATGGGGATTATTGGTGGAATATTGTTTATAAATATACATAGCAGCATATTAAACCCATTTCTGATGAGAATATGCATATAATTATTTTTCTACATGGGGATTATTGGTGGAATATTGTTTAAAAATATACATAGCAACCTATTAAACCCATTTCCAATGAGAATATGCATATAATTATATTTCTACATGTGGATTATTGGTGGAATTTTGCTTATAAATATACATAGCAACATATTAAACCATTTTTCTAGAGAGAATATGCATATAATGATTTTTCTACATGGGGATTATTGGTGGAATATTGTTTATAAATATACATAGCAACATATTAAACCAATTTCTGATGAGAATATGCATATAATTATTTTTCTACATGGGGATTATTGGTGGAATATTGTTTAAAAATATACATAGCAACATATTAAACCCATTTCCAATGAGAATATGCATATAATTATATTTCTACATGTGGATTATTGGTGGAATATTGTTTATAAATATACATAGCAACATATTAAACCCATTTCTAAAGAGAATATGCATACAATTATTTTTCTACATGGGGATTATTGGTGGAATATTGTTTAAAAATGTACATAGCAACATAATAAACCCATTTCTAATGAGAATATGCATATATTTATAATTCTACATGGGGATTATTGGTGGAATATTGCTTATAAATATACATAGCAACATATTTAACCCATTTATGATTTGAAGATGCATGTAATTATTTTTCTACATGGGGATTATTGGTGGAATATTGTTTATAAATATACGTAGCAACATATTAAACCCATTTCTAATGAGAATATGCATATAATTATAATTCTACATGGGGATTATTGGTGGAATATTGCTTATAAATATACAAAGCAACATATTAAACCCATTTCTGATGAGAATATGCATGTAATTATTTTTCTACATGGAGAATATTGGTGGATTATTGTTTAAAAATATACATAGCAACGTATTAAACACATTTCTAATGAGAATATGCATATAATTATATTTGTATATGGGGATTATTGGTGGAATATTGTTTATAAATATACATAGCAACATATTAAACCCATTTATGATATGAATATGCATGTAATTATTTTTCTACATGGAGATTATTGGTGGAATATTGTTTATAAATATACATAGCATGTATACTTATAAACAATATTCCACCAATAATCTCCATGTAGAAAAATAATTATATGCATTTTCTCATCAGAAATGGGTTTAATATGTTGCTATGTATATTTATAAGCAATATTCCACCAATAATCCCCATGTAGAATTATAATTATATGCATATTCTCATCAGAAATGGGTTTAATATGTTGCTATGTATATTTATAAACAATATTCCATCAATAATCCCTATGTAGAAAAATCATTATATGCATATTCTCTTTAGAAATGGGTTTAATATGTTGCTATGTATATTTTCAAACAATATTCCACCAATAATCCCCATGTAGAAAAATAATTATATGCATATTCTCTTTAGAAATGGGTTTAATATGTTGCTATGTATATTTATAAACAATATTCCACCAATAATCCACATGTAGAAATATAATTATATGCATATTCTCATTGGAAATGGGTTTAATATGTTGCTATGTATATTTTTAAACAATATTCCACCAATAATCCCCATGTAGAAAAATCATTATATGCATATTCTCTTTAGAAATGGGTTTAATATGTTGCTATGTATATTTATAAACAATATTCCACCAATAATCCACATGTAGAAATATAATTATATGCATATTCTCATTGGAAATGGGTTTAAAATGTTGCTATGTATATTTTTAAACAATATTCCACCAATAATCCCCATGTAGAAAAATAATTATATGCATATTCTCTTTAGAAATGGGTTTAATATGTTGCTATGTATATTTATAAACAATATTCCACCAATAATCCCCATGTAGAAGGAAAACAGAAGACCCCCTAACGGGGCTTTACTGCAGCCAATATTGTAGTATAATCCAATTCCAAATAAAGTAGATGGACAAAAGGTTATGTTGATATAGAGCGGGTTTTACTTAATACATTCTGACATGTACAAGTCAGGACATAAACTAGAATGTAACATGGGTCAAGAGGCAATGTACAGTACAGTCAACCATGGGCAACAGAAGTAAAACAGCATAAATTGTGAAGTCGTGAGATCCTGACGCGTTTCGACCCCAGTGGGTCATCTTCAGAGGATAGGTGGTTTAACAACAGTCAAAATTGCTCGTAAATGGTTGTAGACGGCCAAAGTGTAAGGGAGTTGCCCTCTCACGTGTCTCCAATTTCCCAGGCAGGTGGGTCGGTCCCCCAAGAGGGCAGAAATCGCGCACACATACCTTACGAGGGATCACACAATCAATAACCCCCAAGTGGTGGGGGAGAGGGGGGGCATGCACTGCACCAGTTGATGTGTAAGGCTGCAGCACGGGGGCATAGGATGGGACCAATGAGTTGGTCCCATCCTATGCCCCCGTTTCATTAGAAATTAAACATTAGAAATGTGTTTCTAATTAGAAATGTGTTTAATACGTTGCTATGTATATTTTTAAACAATAATCCACCAATAATCCCCATGTAGAAAAATAATTACATGCATCTTCATATCATAAATGGGTTAAATATGTTGCTATCTATATTTATAAGCAATATTCCACCAATAATCCCCATGTAGAATTATAATTATATGCATATTCTCATTAGAAATGGGTTTAATATGTTGCTATGTAAATTTATGAACAATATTCCACCAATAATCCACATGTAGAAATATAATTATATGCATATTCTCATTGGAAATGGGTTTAATATGTTGCTATGTATATTTTTAAACAATATTCCACCAATAATCCCCATGTAGAAAAATAATTATATGCATATTCTCATCAGAAATGGGTTTAATATGTTGCTATGTATATTTATAAGCAATATTCCACCAATAATCCCCATGTAGAATTATAATTATATACATATTCTCATCAGAAATTGGTTTAATATGTTGCTATGTATATATATAAACATTATTCCACCAATAATCCCCATGTAGAAAAATCATTATATGCATATTCTCATCAGAAATGGGTTTAATATGTTGCTATGTATATTTATAAGCAAAATTCCACCAATAATCCACATGTAGAAATATAATTATATGCATATTCTCATTGGAAATGGGTTTAATATGTTGCTATGTATATTTTTAAACAATATTCCACCAATAATCCCCATGTAGAAAAATCATTATATGCATATTCTCTTTAGAAATGGGTTTAATATGTTGCTATGTATATTTATAAACAATATTCCACCAATAATCCACATGTAGAAATATAATTATATGCATATTCTCATTGGAAATGGGTTTAATATGTTGCTATGTATATTTTTAAACAATATTCCACCAATAATCCCCATGTAGAAAAATAATTATATGCATATTTTCTTTAGAAATGGGTTTAATATGTTGCTATGTATATATATAAACAATATTCCACCAATAATCCCCATGTAGAAAAATAATTACATGCATCTTCATATCATAAATGGGTTAAATATGTTGCTATCTATATTTATAAGCAATATTCCACCAATAATCCCCATGTAGAATTATAATTATATGCATATTCTCATTAGAAATGGGTTTAATATGTTGCTATGTTAATTTATGAGCAATATTCCACCAATAATCCCCATGTAGAAATATAATTATATGCATATTCTCATTAGAAATTGGTTTAATATGTTGCTATGTATATTTTTAAACAATATTCCATCAATAATCCCCATGTAGAAAAATAATTATATGCATATTCTCTTTAGAAATGGGTTTAATATGTTGCTACGTATATTTTTAAACAATATTCCACCAATAATCCACATGTAGAAATATAATTATATGCATATTCTCATCAGAAATGGGTTTAATATGTTGCTATGTATACTTATAAACAATATTCCACCAATAATCTCCATGTAGAAAAATAATTATATGCATTTTCTCATCAGAAATGGGTTTAATATGTTGCTATGTATATTTATAAGCAATATTCCACCAATAATCCCCATGTAGAATTATAATTATATGCATATTCTCATCAGAAATGGGTTTAATATGTTGCTATGTATATTTATAAACAATATTCCATCAATAATCCCCATGTAGAAAAATCATTATATGCATATTCTCTTTAGAAATGGGTTTAATATGTTTCTATGTATATTTTCAAACAATATTCCACCAATAATCCCCATGTAGAAAAATAATTATATGCATATTCTCTTTAGAAATGGGTTTAATATGTTGCTATGTATATTTATAAACAATATTCCACCAATAATCCCCATGTAGAAATATAATTATATGCATATTCTCATTGGAAATGGGTTTAATATGTTGCTATGTATATTTTTAAACAATATTCCACCAATAATCCCCATGTAGAAAAATAATTATATGCATATTCTCATCAGAAATGGGTTTAATATGTTGCTATGTATATTTATAAGCAATATTCCACCAATAATCCCCATGTAGAATTATAATTATATGCATATTCTCATCAGAAATTGGTTTAATATGTTGCTATGTATATTTATAAACAATATTCCACCAATAATCCCCATGTAGAAAAATCATTATATGCATATTCTCATCAGAAATGGGTTTAATATGTTGCTATGTATATTTATAAGCAATATTCCACCAATAATCCACATGTAGAAATATAATTATATGCATATTCTCATTGGAAATGGGTTTAATATGTTGCTATGTATATTTTTAAACAATATTCCACCAATAATCCCCATGTAGAAAAATCATTATATGCATATTCTCTTTAGAAATGGGTTTAATATGTTGCTATGTATATTTATAAACAATATTCCACCAATAATCCACATGTAGAAATATAATTACATGCATATTCTCATTGGAAATGGGTTTAATATGTTGCTATGTATATTTTTAAACAATATTCCACCAATAATCCCCATGTAGAAAAATAATTATATGCATATTCTCTTTAGAAATGGGTTTAATATGTTGCTATGTATATTTATAAACAATATTCCACCAATAATCCCCATGTAGAAAAATAATTACATGCATCTTCATATCATAAATGGGTTAAATATGTTGTTATCTATATTTATAAGCAATATTCCACCAATAATCCCCATGTAGAATTATAATTATATGCATATTCTCATTAGAAATGGGTTTAATATGTTGCTATGTAAATTTATGAACAATATTCCACCAATAATCCCCATGTAGAAATATAATTATATGCATATTCTCATCAGAAATGGGTTTAATATGTTGCTATGTATACTTATAAACAATATTCCACCAATAATATCCATGTAGAAAAATAATTATATGCATTTTCTCATCAGAAATGGGTTTAATATGTTGCTATGTATATTTATAAACAATATTCCACCAATAATCCCCATGTAGAATTATAATTATATGCATATTCTCATCAGAAATGGGTTTAATATGTTGCTTTGTATATTTATAAACAATATTCCATCAATAATCCCCATGTAGAAAAATCATTATATGCATATTCTCTTTAGAAATGGGTTTAATATGTTGCTATGTATATTTTCAAACAATATTCCACCAATAATCCCCATGTAGAAAAATAATTATATGCATATTCTCTTTAGAAATGGGTTTAATATGTTGCTATGTATATTTATAAACAATATTCCACCAATAATCCCCATGTAGAAATATAATTATATGCATATTCTCATTGGAAATGGGTTTAATATGTTGCTATGTATATTTTTAAACAATATTCCACCAATAATCCCCATGTAGAAAAATAATTATATGCATATTCTCATCAGAAATGGGTTTAATATGTTGCTATGTATATTTATAAGCAATATTCCACCAATAATCCCCATGTAGAATTATAATTATATGCATATTCTCATCAGAAATTGGTTTAATATGTTGCTATGTATATTTATAAACAATATTCCACCAATAATCCCCATGTAGAAAAATCATTATATGCATATTCTCATCAGAAATGGGTTTAATATGTTGTTATCTATATTTATAAGCAATATTCCACCAATAATCCCCATGTAGAATTATAATTATATGCATATTCTCATTAGAAATGGGTTTAATATGTTGATATGTAAATTTATGAACAATATTCCACCAATAATCCCCATGTAGAAATATAATTATATGCATCTTCTCATCAGAAATGGGTTTAATATGTTGCTATGTATACTTATAAACAATATTCCACCAATAATATCCATGTAGAAAAATAATTATATGCATTTTCTCATCAGAAATGGGTTTAATATGTTGCTATGTATATTTATAAGCAATATTCCACCAATAATCCCCATGTAGAATTATAATTATATGCATATTCTCATCAGAAATGGGTTTAATATGTTGCTATGTATATTTATAAACAATATTCCATCAATAATCCCCATGTAGAAAAATCATTATATGCATATTCTCTTTAGAAATGGGTTTAATATGTTGCTATGTATATTTTCAAACAATATTCCACCAATAATCCCCATGTAGAAAAATAATTATATGCATATTCTCTTTAGAAATGGGTTTAATATGTTGCTATGTATATTTATAAACAATATTCCACCAATAATCCCCATGTAGAAATATAATTATATGCATATTCTCATCAGAAATGGGTTTAATATGTTGCTATGTATATTTTTAAACAATATTCCACCAATAATCCCCATGTAGAAAAATCATTATATGCATATTCTCATCAGAAATGGGTTTAATATGTTGCTATGTATATTTATAAGCAATATTCCACCAATAATCCCCATGTAGAATTATAATTATATGCATATTCTCATCAGAAATTGGTTTAATATGTTGCTATGTATATTTATAAACAATATTCCACCAATAATCCCCATGTAGAAAAATCATTATATGCATATTCTCATCAGAAATGGGTTTAATATGTTGCTATGTATATTTATAAGCAATATTCCACCAATAATCCCCATGTAGAATTATAATTATATGCATATTCTCATCAGAAATTGGTTTAACCACCTGACAACTGGGCACTTAAACCCCCTTCGTGACCAGACCAATTTTCAGCTTTCAGTGCTCTCACACTTTGAATGACAATTACTCAGTCATGCAATACTGTACCCAAATGAATTTTTTGTCCTTTTTTTCATACAAATAGAGCTTTCTTTTGGTGGTATTTGATCACCTCTGGGTTTTTTATTTTTTGCGCTATAAATGAAAAAAGACCGCAAATTTTGAAAAAAAACGCATTTTTCTTAGTTTCTGTGATAAAATTTTTCAAATTAGTAATTTTTCTTCATAAATTTTGGCCACAATTTATACTGCTACATATCTTTGGTAAAAATAACCCAAATTAGTGGATATTATTTGGTCTTTCTGAAAGTTAGAGAGTCTACAAGTTATGGTGCAAATCATAAAAATTGATCACATCTGATGCACTGACGGCCTATCTCATTTCTTGTGACCCGAACAAGTCAGGACAGTACAAATACCCCCCAAATGACCCCTTTTTTGAAAGTAGACATTCCAAGGTATTTAGTAAGATGCATGGTGAGGTTTTTGATGTTGTCATTTTTTCCCACAATTCTTTGCAAAATGAAGATTTTTTTTTTTCCCCCCACAAAATTGTCATTGTAATAGGTTATTTCTCTCACATGGCATGTATATACCACAAATGACACCCCAAAATACATTCTGCTACTCCTCCTGAGTATTACGATACCACATGTGTGGGACTTTTTCACAGCCTGGCCACATAGAGAGGCCCAACATGCATGGAGCACCATCACGTGTTCTAGGAGCAAAAATTACACATCTAATTTGTTGACTACCTATTACACTTTTGAAGGCCCTGGAGCACCAGGACAATGACACGTGACACTGACGTGGCACTGATGACAAATGGCACTGATACGTGGCACTGATGACAGATGGCACTGATACGTGGCACTGACGTGGCACTGATGACAGATGGCACTAATACATGGCACTGATGACAGATGGCACTAATATGTGGCACTGACAGATGGCACTAATACGTGGCACTGACAGATGGCACTAATACGTGGCACTGATGACACATGGCACTAATATGTGGCACTGACGACATGTGGCGCTGATGACAAATGGCACTGATATGTGGCACTGATGACATGTGGCACTGATGAAAGATGGCACTAATACATGGCACTGATGACAGATGGCACTAATACATGGCACTGATGACAGATGGCACTAATACGTGGCACTGATGACAGATGGCACTAATACGTGGCACTGATGACACTGATGACAGGTGGCACTGATACGTGGCACTGATGACACTGATGACAGGTGGCACTAATACGTGGCACTGATGACACGTGACACTGATGACAGATGGCACGTGACACTGACAGGTGGCACTGATGACAGATGGCACTGATGACAGATGGCACTATGTGGCACTGATGACAGATGGCACTATGTGGCACTGATGACAGATGGCACTATGTGGCACTGATGACAGATGGCACTTATACGTGGCAGTGGGGACAGATGGCAGGGGCAGATGGCAGGGGCAGATGACAGGGCAGATGGCAGGGGCAGATGGCAGGGGCAGATGACAGGGCAGATGACAGGGCAGATGACAGGGCAGATGACAGGGCAGATAGCAGGGCAGATGGCAGGGACTGTTAACAGCGGGACACCTTTTTTTTTTTTTTTTTACACTTACCGCCGCAGCGGTTCGCTCTCCCTCCTCACACGCTGTCTCTGTGTGAGGAGGGAGAGCCGGCGATGAGAGAGGATCTCATATGTTTACATATGAGATCCTCTCTCATTGGCACCGTCGATCGCACCGTAAACGGCCGCTGTCATTGGCCGTTTACGGTGATCTGTGACTGGTTGTGTCCGAGGGACACGGCCAGCACAAAACTTCCGCGATGCGCGCTCGTGGGAGCGCGCAATGCGGAAGTAAACAGGAGGACGTCCAGGGACGCCCTCCCGGCAATTGGAGTCCGCGCTGTAGCCGTCTTTCGGCTATAGCGCGGACGCCTAGTGGTTAATATGTTGCTATGTATATTTATAAACAATATTCCACCAATAATCCCCATGTAGAAAAATCATTATATGCATATTCTCATCAGAAATGGGTTTAATATGTTGCTATGTATATTTATAAGCAATATTCCACCAATAATCCACATGTAGAAATATAATTATATGCATATTCTCATTGGAAATGGGTTTAATATGTTTCTATGTATATTTTTAAACAATATTCCACCAATAATCCCCATGTAGAAAAATAATTATATGCATATTCTCATCAGAAATGGGTTTAATATGTTGCTATGTATATTTATAAACAATATTCCACCAATAATCCACATGTAGAAATATAATTATATGCATATTCTCATTCGAAATGGGTGTAATATGTTGTTATGTATATTTTTAAACAATATTCCACCAATAATCCCCATGTAGAAAAATAATTATAAGCATTTTCTCATCAGAAATGGGTTTAATATTTTGCTATGTATATTTATAAACAATATTCCACCAATAATCCACATGTAGAAATATAATTATATGCATATTCTCATCAGAAATGGGTTTAATATGTTGCTATGTATATTTTTAAACAATATTCCACCAATAATCACCATGTAGAAAAATAATTATATTCATTTTCTCATCAGAAATGGGTTTAATATGTTGCTATGTATATTTATTAACAATATTCCACCAATAATCCCCATGTAGAAAAATAATTATATACATATTTATATCAGAAATAGGTTTAATATATTCCTATGTATGTCTAACTACAATATTTCACCCATAATACCTATGTAGAAAAAGTATATGCATATTATTATTGTTAATTGTGTTCATTGTCGGGTGTTAACATGATGTTCCTCCAATAATCCCCATGAGCAATAATAATTCTACCCATATTCCCATTAAAAACAGGTCAAATGTAATTTTTATATTACTTCTGTATCCTGTTGTACAGCTGCATATATATCAGCAACTGTTGTACAGCTGCATATATATCAGCAAGTGAAGAGTTAAACATTAGCAACTGCTTCTTGCAACATTGTATCAAGCACTGCAGTAAAGAATAACATATTTTGAGAAACAACAGAGTCATTACCATATATATGTGTATATGGTACACTGACATCTAGTGAGAGTTCTCAGTATTGCAGCCAATAATCCAATCATCCCATCATCCCAATATGCAGTTTAGTACGTCCCCTCTATGGATGTATGAATGAATATAGAGCTGCATTTATGTGAATGTTTCATATATGCATAAAGTCAAACATCATGTTGCCTGAACTATGATGGCGATTTGGTGTTAGCTGCATTCACAACTGAGTGTTTCTGAATGAGCAACAAGCTGCACAGAAAAAGTGCACTTTGTCGTGGGTTTTGGAAATGAACTGCAAACGCGCATCCTGTTTGTGTTGCCATTATGGCATGCTAACCGCTACTGGGGTGTCATTAACAATTAGGCCTCTTGCACACTGCAGCTTGAAAAAGCTCAGTACAGCTTATTTTTTTACTGAGTTAAAATATAGCCCATTCATTGTAATGTGCCTATGCACACAGGCGTGTAAACAAGTGCTGTGTATTCTTCAGTTAAAATAAAAAAAAAGTAGAAAAATCTGCACTTTTGGTCAGTAAATTACTTCTATATACGGGCAAATGCACACAAATGTGCTCCAATTGCCATTATCTTCAATCAGCAGAAAAAGAACGTGAAAATAAGTTAGCACGAAAATGCACACAATTGCGCGTATTCGCGTGAAATTGCGTGAACGCATAAAAATACGGGCAAATACATAAAAAAAGTCTGATAAAGTAGATGCTTTAACAGGAATGTCTAGTGCAAGGAGCCTAATGCCGCGTACACACGAGCGAAATTTCCGTCAGAAAAACCATCCAAGATTTTTCCGACGGAAATTCCGCTCAAGCTTGGCTTGCATACATGCGGTCACACAAAAGTTCGCTGACCTTTCGACCGTCAAGAACACGGTTACCTACAACACTACGACGAGCCGAGAAAATGAAGTTCAATGCTTCCGAGCATGCGTCGAATTGTTTCCGAGCATGCGTAGGAATTTTGCGTGCCGGAATTGGTACAGACGATCAGAATTTCCGATCTGAACTTTTTCTGACCCAAAAATTGAGAACATGCTCTCAATCTTTTGCTGGCTGGAATTCCGCTAGCAAAAGTCCGATGGAGCATACACACGGTCGCATTTTTGGACAAAAGCTCTCATCGGACTTTTACCGGCGCAATTTTCGCTCGTGTGTACGGGGCATTAGGCTGGATTGACATGTCGGCATCTCTGTATTAAACACAAAAGCAAACATTTATTATATTGCAGCTTACCAATTCTTAGATGTGATGGCTACATTCGTTTTCTTTTTTAGGCTTGCTTTCTTCTATTTTCATCTGATTATCCAGCTAGTAAGTCTGTAAGTCAGTTAACCACTTGCCAACCAGCAGCCGCACTTATACTGCGGCAGGTCGGCACTCCTGCACGAACCGATGTACCCGTACATCGGTCCGTGCATGTGAGATTGAGGGTGCCCGCGGGTCCGGCGGACTCGATACCTGCCGGCCGCCCGCGACCGCTGTGCACAGAGGCAGAACGGGGATCCGCCATTGTAAACAAGGCGGATCCCTGTTCTGACAGGGGACAGCTCAGAGATCTACTGTTCCCAGTGATCGGGAACAGCTATCTCTGTCATGTCCCAGGCAGCCCCCCCCCACAGTTAGAACACGCTGAGGAAACACATTTAACCCCTTGATCGCCCCCTAGTGTTAACCCCTTCCGTGTTAACCCCTTCCCTGCCAGTGTCATTTATACACTGATCAGTGATTTTTTAAGTACTGATCAATGTAATAACTGGTCCCCAAAAAGTGTCATTTGGGGTCAGATTTGTCCACTGCATGGTCGCAGTCCCGATAAAAATCGCAGATCACAAAATGACATTTCTAAAGGAAAAAAAGTCATTTAAAACTACTCGCGGCTATAATGAATTGTCGGTCCGGCAATACACATAAAAGTTCATTGATAATAATGGCATGGGATTCCCCCACAGGGGAACCCCGAACCAAAATAAAAAAAAAAAATGTGTGGGGTCCCCCCAAATTCCATACCAGGCCCTTCAGGTCTGGTATGGATATTAAGGGGAACCCCACGCCAAAATTTTAAAAAGAAATGGCGTGGGGGTCCCCCTCAAAATCCATACCAGACCCTTCAGGTCTGGTATGGATTTTAAGTGGAACCCTGCGCCAAAATTTAAGAAAAAATGGCTTGGGGTCCCCCCAAAAATCCATACCAGACCCTTATCTGAGCACGCAACCTGGCAGGCCACAGGAAAAGAGGGGGACAAGAGAGTGCCCCCCTGAACCGTACCAGGCCACATGCCCTCAACATTGGGAGGGTGCTTTGGGGTAGCCCCCCCAAAGCACCTTGTCCCCATGTTGATGGGGAGTAGGGCCTTATCCCCACAACCCTTGCCCGGTGGTTGTGGGGGTCTGCAGGCGGGGGGCTTATCAGAATCCGGAAGCCCCCTTCAACAAGGGGACCCCCAGATCCCGGCCCCCCCTGTATGAATTGGTAATGGGGTACAAACGTACCCCTACCATTTCACAAAAAAAGTGTCAAAAATGTTAAAAAAAAGACAATAGACGGGTTTTGACTATTCCTTTATTAATGTCTTCTCCTTTCCCAGCTTCTTCTTCCATCCTCTTCTGGTCTTCCTTTGGTGTTCTTCTTCTTCCTCCATGTTGTTCTTCCCCCGCTTCTTCCTCTATCTTCCTCCGATTCTTCCTCTGGTCTTCTTGTCTGGCATCTTCCTCCAGCTCCTTCTTCTCCGCTTCGTCCCCCGATCTGCCTCAATGGGAGTCTCCCGCTGTGTGACGCCCCCCTCTGGCGCACAGGGAAAGCCATAGGGAAGTCCCCGTGCATCAGAGGGGGGCTGCTGTCACCTGAGCAGAAGCATCACACAGCGGGAGACTCCTATTGAGGCGGATCGGTGGATTAAGCGGAGAAGAAGGAGCCGGAGGAAGATGCCGGACGAGAAGAACGGAGGAAGAAGTGGAGGAAGATAGAGGAAGAAGCGGGGGAAGAACAAGATGGAGGAAGAATAAGAACACCGAAGGAAGACCAGAAGAAGATGAAAGAAGAAGCGGGCAAAGAAGAATATAGCCACGAGTAGTTTTAAATTACTTTTTTTCTTTTAGAAATATCATTTTGCTGTCAGACTGTTCTAAACACGGGAAATATGCACCACTTTACAGGCACACTATAGACACCCCCCAGGTACGAAATTTAAAAAAATATTAAACTTTTATTGTTTCACTTTAAGCATTATTAAAATCACTGCTCCTGAAAAAACGTCAGTTTTTAAAACTTTTTTTGCATTGATACATGTCCCCTGGGGCAGGACCCAGGTCCACGAAAACACTTTTTAAGACAATACCATGCATATAAGCCTTTAAAATTAGCTTTTGATTTTTCATGTTCGTGTTCCATAGACTTTAACGGTGTTTGCGTTTATTACTTCCCTCCCCCCAGACTGACAATGCTGCTGTCCAAAGCTATCGCTGTGCTCCTGAATCCATATTGGAGGCACTCTAATACAAGAGGTGTGTTACTGGTCAGATCACCAGGTAAAAGCAGAGGAAAAAAGCCTAAAAAAAAGAAAAAAAATTGCAGCCACCACATATGATTGGTAAGCTGCAATGTTTTACATTTTTGACTTCCAGTTTAATACCACTTGAAGTAAGGCTTGGTACAATCATTTTGTTGTTGTTTCCATACATGTCTCTTGCATCATACATGGGACATACTGGTACATACCACTTTTGTTTATGTGTAAAGTGTTGTGTATTATATGTTTTAAAATTAGTGTTTTTTTTCCTCACTGTGAGTTTTTATTACACCTTCTCCAAGTGTCTGTGGTGACTGAAACAGGAGGTGTGAGTAAGTCTCTACGAAACAGGAACACAGACAGCAGTAAGACATAATGGGGCTTCTTTACAAAAGGCAAATCCACTTTGAACTACAAGTGCAAAGTGCACTTGAAATTGCACTAAAAGTGCACTTGGAAGTAGATCTGAAATGAGGGGAAGCTCTGCTGATTTTATTATCCAATCATGTGCAAACCAAAATGCCGTTTTTTGTTTTCCTTGCATGTCCCCCTCGGATCTACAGCGACTGCACTTCCAAGTGCACTTTCAGTGCAATTTCAAATGCACTTTGCACTTGTGGTGCAAAGTGGATTTTTCTTTCTTAAATAACCCCCAGTGTTTTTCATAGAAGTCACTGGGACAGGAGGTGAGGGTAAGTTCTTTATTAACAGTACTTACAGTCTTACACTTTTTGCATTTAAAGAATTTCAATTTAAAATTGTTGTAAAGGCTGAAGGTTTTTTACCTTCATGCACTCTATGCATGAAGGTAAAAAACCTCCAGGGTGCAGCTGCCCCCTCAGCCCCTCTTAACACTTACCTAAGTCCAATCTCGATCCAACGATCTGCACGAGAGCCGAGGCTCTCCCGGGTCTCTCCCTCCTCATTGACTGAGATGCAGAAGAAGAAGCCACTGGCTTCACTGCTATCAATCACAGCCTGTAAGGCGGGAACGGGGGGCAGGTCGGAGCGACACTCTCTGTGTTTTATGGACACAGAGAGCTGGTTCGGGAGCGAGCATGCACGAGAGGCCCCTTGGCAAGTGGCTTGCTATGGGGGCACTCGGCAAGGAGTAGGAGTGCAGAGCACCAGTGGGGGACCTGAAAACAGGGGGGCTGGGTCTAACATCTGGGCTGCTCTGTGCAAAACCATTACACAGAGCAAATAAGTATAACAGGTTGGTTTTTTGTTTTGTTTTTATTTTTCCTTCACAATCACTTTAAATAAATATAATATCCTCAATAATCCCATTACTTTTCAAAAATTCTTTATATTTATACAGCTAGCTTTTCTGAGTGCAGTGCTCCCTAAATTCTGGTGCACGCTGTGTCTCCTCCATGCCCAACGGCAGAACTATATGTGCCATGAGCACTCTTGCGTGATGAATTTTTCAGAGAGTTTTGCTGTTCGTGAACTGTCCATTAAAGGCAAATGGGCAGGGAGGAGTGCTGATCACAAATTCCATCCATCTCCAGCCCCTCTGTGATGCCTATGTGTGATGGTGAACTAAGTGTCTGCAAACATCCATGTATTTCCAGGACTGGGTGCGCTGACACTGCAGTGGCTCCAAAAAGAGCCAGCTAGGCATAGGAGCCACTGCAGAAACAAAAGTCAGGGGGTACAAAAATAAAAGGAAGAGACAAGAGAACATGTAAGTGTGGCTATGTGATAACTAATTGAAAAAATGTAGCTTAACTCCTTGATGCCGAGCGTACACAAATATGTGGCCTCTCAGTGGCTGGGCCTTGGCACAGAGCTGTTCTGTACCTTTCAGTAGGTACTTCTCATTAGTGTCCACTTGTGTCATGGGTGGAGACCTCAAAGTTCTCCCATATAGAAGAGTGTATTGCTCTCATGGTTCAGAGAAGCAGGATCTCCCAAACCATGGATAGTGTAGGACCCACTAATCATGGGGTACTTTGTCGCAGTAAGTGGGCTTAGCACCATATAGCAATATGGTGTGACCAAATCCCCAAATTTTTTGATAATATTTTCTTTAAAATGTCTAGGTGTTTTAAACTAGCCCTGCTGGAGGTAAATGTCTGTTTTGCATGTGTGCGCTGTAATATTTTGCTCTGCACGCTCCTGGCACAGTTACCAGTGGCTAACTGAAAGCTCCCATTCGCAGCTTGCGATCTGGAGCTTTTCAATCATGTGACCACTATGACAGCAAATCACAGCGGTCACATGACCATAAGCCCCGCCTTCCAGCATACTAAACCCCTTACAGGGCCAGCAAGCGCCGGCTCTAAAGGGTTAATAACACTCTATGGATGTATTAATGAATACAGAGCTGTATTTATTTGTATCTTTTATATATGTCTAGAGTCAATCTTTAAAGTGGATGTAAACCCTCACATATACCAAGTGAAGTGAACAGCCTCAGATGATACACAGAGATGAAACAAATCTCCCTACATAAGTTTTACACCCATAAAAACAAAATTCAGGGGGTACAAAAATAAAAGGAAGAGACAAGAGAACATGTAAGTGTGGCTATGTGATAACTAATTGCAAAAATGTAGCTTAACTCCTTGATGCAGAGCGTACGCAAATATGTGGCCTCTTGGTGGCTGGGCCTTGGCACAGAGCGCCCACATTTTTGCGTGCAATAGCGCCAATAGAGCTGATCCGAGAGTCTACGCCCTGTGTGCTCCCACAACAGTTACCGGCGGCTAACTGAAAGCTCCCGTTTGCAGCCTGTGATCTGGAGCTTTCCAATCATGTGACCACTGTGACAGCCAATCACAGCGGTCACATGACCATAAACCCCGCCTCCCAGCATACTAAACCCCTTAAAGGGCCAGCAAGCGCCGGTGTTAATAAAACTCTATGGATGTATTATTGAATATAGAGCTGCATTCATTTGTATCTTTTAACTCTGTCTAGAGTCAATCTTTAACCGGTTCCCGACCGGGTCCTGTACATTAACGTCGGCAGAATGGCACGGCTGCGCAAAGTAACGTACCCGCACGTTACTTTGAATTTGCCGCTGTGTGCGCGCGCGCCTGCCACAAGCTCCTTGAGTCGGGTCGCGGGTCCCGCGGACTCGATCGCCGCGGGGATATCCGCGTTCACCTCACGGAGAGGACGAACGGGGAGATGCTGATGTAAACAGCATCTCCCCGTTTTGCCTAGTGACAGTGTCATTGGATCTCTGCTCCCTGTCATCCGAGCAGAGATCAGTGTAGTGACACACACAGCTCCTCCCCCCTACAGTTAGAAAACACTCCCTAGTACTGATTTAACCCCTCCCCGCCTCCTAGTGGTTAACCCCGTCACTGCCAGTGTCATTTATACAGGAATCAATGCATTTTTATAGCACTGATTGCTGTGTAAATGACAATGGTCTCAAAAATGTGTCAAAAATGTCCAACATGTCTGCCATAACGTCGCAGTCACAATAAAAATCGCTGATCGCCGCCATTACTTGTAAAAAAAAATTATTAATAAAAATGTCATAAAACTATCCCCTATTTTGTAAACGCTATAACTTTTGCGCAAACAAATCAATAAACGCTTATTGCGATTTCTTTTACCAAAAATATGTAGAAGAATACGTATTGGCCTAAACTGAGGAAAAAAATGTTTTTTTATATATTTTTGGGGGATATTTATTGTAGCAAAATGTAAAAAAATAATGCGTTTTTTTTAAGTTGTCGCTCTTATTTTGTTTATAGCGCAAAAAATAAAAATCGCAGAGATGATCAAATACCACCAAAAGAAAGCTCTATTTGTGGGAAAAAAAGGACGTCAATTTTGTTTCGGAGCCACGTCGCACGACCGCACAATTGTCAGTTAAAGCGACGCAGTGCCGAATCGCAAAAAGTGCTCTGGTCAGGAAGGGGGTAAATCCTTCCGGGGCTGAAATGGTTAAAGTGGATGTAAACCCTCTCCTCTACCCAGTGAAGTGAACAGCCCCAGATGAAACAAATCTCCCTACATAAGTTTTACATCCATATCTGCTGTCTTCAGCTTTATATACTGTTTAGAAAGTTCAGCTCGTGTAAGGAGATTTTCTCTTCCTGTTTAACACGGAGTGTGAAGTCTGGGCATATAGCCAAGACAGCTGATTGGAGGAAAGGCACACACCCCCTCTCCTTATAGGCAAAGACTCTCAGAGGTGTTCTGTGACATAGCAAGCTGCCTGCTAATCTATTTATAGCTCCCTCCCCGACACAAAACTATGGCTGCTTTTATCCCATGTGTGAGAGAATTTGTCAGAAGTTATCAGGCTGGTAACAGAAGAACGGAGCAGGAGAAATCCACCAGAAGCAGGGCTTTGGACAGAGATAACAAAACACTACAGATATATGTGCCCAGCTCAAATTTCATTAGTCGGGTTTACAACCACTTTAAGTTGGCTGTACTGCTGCTGTCATTTCTGTCCCACCGCCGGTCACTGGATGTACAAGCTCCCTCTGTCTCAGCTCAATGGGAGGTCATACTTTGGCTTCCTCACCTTATGAAGGACCTTTTCCATACACTGCTGTTCACTACCAAAAATTAGATAGTGAAGGTAGGAAGGAAAAAATTAGATATGTGTGATTTGTTTCTTTCCCAATTAATATTCGGACAAATTTTTCGTTATTCGGAGAGTCGGATATATCCGAATACCAGAATTACAATATAAACAAATTTTACAGAATGCTCCGAATAACGAAACAAAATTTGCCCAAATTTCAGGAATTTGGACTGAAATTAGAATCAAATTTTACATCGAAGTCCAGTCGAATTCTAACTGTAAACATATTGCTGAAATCAAAGACTGTGTGTGTTATTAGAGTACCATTTTCAAATAATGCTGTTTTTCTTAAGCCCAAGGTGATTTAAAGAGTCATTTTAATAATTTGATGAAGATTTATCTTTTGTTTCTTCACTTTGCCACACTCAAATTAAAAAAAAAGTTTTTGTTTTGAACGTTTCGAACCCAAAAAAATCTGTAAATTTGAAGAAAATTCAAAAAATTTCCGAATATGAATTCCGAATGCGAATTCCGAATATGAATCCTGAATACGAATTGAATGAATCAACCAAATGTAGCCTCCCTGACGGTATTCCCGAGTGTGGCTTGGGGTTAAAATTCAGTCCCATCAGCGGTAACCCTGAGCCACACTCGGATTACATTGCAGGATCCTGGTGCAGCGTTACTTACCTTGTCCCCAGGATCCTGTGATGTCCCCCGCTGTGTCTGCGGGCTCTGTCTCCTCCGAAGCCTCTCCGTGCCAGGCTCCATTCCCTGCGAGCATTGCGACGCACGGGGGCGGAGCATGGCGGCAAATTCAAAAAATAGTAAAAATCATAACACATACAGTACTGTAATCTTACAGATTACAGTACTGTATGAAATTATTTCACATCTCTTTTGTCCCCAGTGCTTTGCCCAGTGCCCTGCATGCAGTTTTAGATTATATATACTGTTCTTTCTGCCTGGAAACTGGAACTTGTCCATAGCAACCAAAAAGTGTCCCTTTATGTCAAAAGTGGCTTTAGACCAACTAGAAAACAGCGATAGTAAATTAGAACACTTGCAGAATTGAGCGATAGTGAATCGTGGGGAAATTTATTTTTTTATTATTATTATATTATTATTTTTTTTAATTATTTATATTTATTTATTATATTATAATTTATGTTTTTGTGTTTCAAACTTTATCATACCCGGGATATCTACTAGACTCTTGTTTGGACAGATTTAAGTGAGTTATTGTTAAGAATTACAGACCTACAATATAAAACGCCAAATTTCCATGCAAAATAATTGTACTGCTTTCAGCACCTAAAATCCGAAATAATCATACTGCCAGGGAGGTTAATAAAACAAAATAACTAGATTAACGAATTGAAACAAAACAAATTTTTTTCATCATGCACATGTCTAGAAAAAAATGTATGATTATTCAAATGCTAAAAAGAAAAACAAAGAGTCTCATTGTGCCCATCAAATCCGGGAATAGGGATCCATGGTCAGAAAGGACTTTAAGATATAACAGAGGGGCTCCAAGTCCAGTACCTATGGAGTCTTGGTTCCTGTGGGATAGATCAGGGTGGAATACATTAATCAGCAGCCTTAGTGAAAGTCAATGTGGAATATATCACAGGAGAAGATGTGAGTGGGGATGGATGACTTCTCAGATTGTGGTGCATCACAGAGGGGGTAGGCAGCGTCTGCAGGCTAACTGGATCAAAGTGCCAACCATTGAGGGTGAAAGGGGGTGTGTACAATGCGTTTCAGAGGACCTGCCTCCTTTTTTAAGTATCAGACGCTGCCCCCCTCTGGTGGTCCTGGAGTCTGTGCATGACAGCTGTTTGTGCCGGCCGGCGGTGCTGCTTTTCACCATCTGCACAGTTTTGTAACCCTTCGCTTACCCATATGTAAGTGTGCTATAATGCTATTAATAAATGATATACAGTATGCCTGTATGCCCGATGTTTGCCCTGTGGCTACTTTTGTTTTCTACATGATTATTCAAATACTAGATGAAATTTGGAGTTCTTTCCACACTTCACCTTTAAAATGATAGTAAAAAAAAAAATCATGATTTTTTTTTCCCCAGAAATATGAACTCAAAGTCATATGACCGTCATGCACAAACTTTCTTATAAAACTGGAAAATCAGCCTGTTCTGCATTGCAAAGTATTATGTGTTAGTTCCTCCTAGCAGTGTATCAGTGTGGAACAGACCGCTAATAGTAGGATGCCACACACCACAATAATAATCTGCTTCATCTTCTAACATCACTGACTTAATGGTTAAATATCCTGTGTTCTTTGGGGTGTCTTTGGATCCAGAGAACCGATCAGGGACCCCGGCTCCTTGGTGTTTGTCACTGTCACTCTTATACCGTAACAGATACCGGGGTCTGTCCCCTGTTTTCTGCTGATACCAGTACACATAGCGATCACCTACACTGAACCCAGTAACTGTACAAGTCAATGTCACCGTGTTCCCAGGAGAGACGGATTGAGCGGCTGGCTGGGTCACAGAGTACTGAGCAGAACAATCTGAAATACAGAAATAAATGTCAGTGAAGATCATGTAACATTTGTACAAAATATCAGATTTTATAATATAGTTTATACATTACTAAACCCCATCCCCCTCTTACTTGTGTAGAATAATAGAGAGGTGATGAATAGGACAGACCACGACATGGTGCAGGTGACTCAGCCAGAGATCTCTGGATTGTATTCTATCTCCCCAGTGTATTAAATACAGAGAGCAGACATCAATGTAAATGTGATCAGATCTGATTGGACAATGCAGGTTCCTCCTCTACTCCTTTCTGTAATATTAAGCATAAAACAAATCCTAAGTGAACAGATATCATGTCATTTATACCCATAGTCAGTGTTTTTTTACAGTTTTCTTCATTACACACAACTTTTAGTGTCCCAAGCAAAACCCCTCTGCTGGGATCATTACTTTTAGGCCTCATGTACACTGCTGCTGGTAAACAGACAGAGCAGTTGGGCATTTTTTTCAACTCTCCTCTATGTTATCTTATCAGTACATTTACACAGGTTTGTTTATGGTCATTTCTAGGAAGTTGAGATTAGAAGCATTTTTTGGAAAGCAAAAAAATGCATTCAGGACGAATGTTCAGAGGCATTTGAAACGTCAAATGCCTATAACAGCTTGTAAACGTGTGTAAACGCGGTAACTCGCATTTAGCTGCATTTCAATTACGGCGTTTTTTATTTTTGACAATTTGCAAAAAAAAACAAACGCTTTTAAACGCAAACACGAATAATCGCAGCATGTAAATATGGCAAAGAATGCGTTTTTAAACGTCGGTTACTATCTGTCACGTTAAATCGTTCAGGAGAGGTTTTAAAACGTCCAGTGTACATTAAGGTGTTACTTAACCCAGTAATATGAAAAGAGTTCATATGCCCCCCACAGTGCCCACAGCTTATAAATCTTCTTTTTACATTAAAATATTGCCACTATATACCTTTTTGGATGATCTGTATGCCACGGTCACCTGATAAACTGCACAGTTTCTCCAGTGCTGAGGGTTCAGGAAGGAGGAGATTTCCACTTCAGCCTGTATACACGCCCACATGAGTGATGTCAATATCATGTGACCTGGCTATCTCTGAGAATAAGGAACTGTTTTCTCCAGCATAAAAGACACAACTGAGCATGTGCAGGTTGGCTACCCTGCCTGTGTTAGCTGGCCTTCCCCAGATAGACAGTGTAGGAGGGAAGGATCTGTGCATACAGGATAAAACAACCTTTTTACACAATGCAGAGGATTAACCCCTTAAGTTCCACAGTGAGTATAACAAGCATGCTATGCTGCATATACAGACTGATTTTACTGTTGTAGATTTAGTAACACGTAAGCCTTACACAGAACATTATCTATTTTACTAGACCTAACCTGACCTATTATGTGGTGACATTGTACATTTGACCTGATAAAAGATAATTATATTTATACTGCCCTCTGGTTATAGAAAAAGCTGCCCCTTTGGCTATGTCACCTATTGGCCTTCTGTATCTAATGGTAAATTAGGCAATGTTTACACCCTTTGTCAATCATTGCTGTCTGGTCAAGCCTGTAGATAACTAAAGGAACCAGAGCCTCTGCCAAGTGGAAGATTGGGTTTGATAGTAAATTTGTCAATGCCATAGTTGCCAACATTGCAAAAAAAAAGTGGGACACTTTTCTGGCTGTGGGCGGAGCCGTACAATAATTAGGGGGGGCATTCATTTGTAGGCGTGGTTTAGAAAAAATACAAGTGCGGTGCGCAATGCGTGCCGCGCCAAAAATGGGCGTAGTTTAGCGGAATAGTGGGCGTGGCTTAAATGGGCGTGGCTCAAGAGGGTGTGGTTAGAGTCTGAGATGAATGAGGGATGGAGAGGGAAAGGGGGAGAGGGGGAAAGGGGGAGAGAGGAATGACAGAACAGCAGCCCCAGATCCTACACAATAAAAATATGTGTATTCTAGAAAGTTTAACAATCAGCAGATAAAGATACTCCAAACACATGGTGTTAGCACTTCAATCATCCCGGCACCATGGTTGTTATGGTGTCAGGATGATTGAAGTGCATTATTTCTATTATTACATTGTAATATAAAATGAAATTATTTAACTCACCATAATGCAGAATCAGTGGGATCCCTGAGCGTGTCACCTGCCACGTCGCTTACCACCAGATGCCATCAGGTGTCCCCAGTTGAGTCCTCCCTTACATCAGACATTGCAGTGGAGCCCCCCCCTTACATCAGACATTGCAGCGGAGTCCCCCCTTACATCAGACATTGCAGCGGAGTCCCCCCTTACATCAGACATTGCGACGGAGTCCCCCCTTACATCAGACATTGCTGCGGAGTCCCCCCTTACATCAGACATTGCGGCAGAGTCCCCCCTTACATCAGACATTGCAGTGGAGCCCCCCCTTACATCAGACATTGCAGCGGAGTCCCCCCTTACATCAGACATTGCGACGGAGTCCCCCCTTACATCAGACATTGCGGCGGAGTCCCCCCTTACATCAGACATTGCAGCGGAGTCCCCCCTTACATCAGACATTGCAGCGGAGTCCCCCCTTACTTCAGACATTGCAGCGGAGTCCCCCCTTACAGCAGATATTGCAGCAAAGTCCCCCCTTACATCAGACATTGCAGCGGAGTCCCCCCCTTACATCAGACATTGCAGCGGAGTCCCCCCTTACTTCAGACATTGCAGCGGAGTCCCCCCTTACAGCAGATATTGCAGCAAAGTCCCCCCTTACATCAGACATTGCAGCGGAGTCCCCCCTTACATCAGACATTGCAGCGGAGTCCCCCTTACATCAGATGTTGCAGCGGAGTCCCCCCTTACATCAGACATTGCCAGCAGAGTCCCCCCTTACATCAGACATTGCAGCAGAGTCCCCTCTTACATCAGACATTGCAGCGGAGTCCCCCCTTACATCAGACATTGCAGCAGAGTCCCCTCTTACATCAGACATTGCAGAGGAGTCCCCCCTTACATTAGACATTGCCAGCAGAGTCCCCCCTTACATCAGACATTGCAGCGGAGTGTCCCCTTACATCAGACATTGCCAGCAGAGTCCCCCCTTACATCAGACATTGCAGCGGAGTCCCCCCTTACAGCAGACATTGCAGCGGAGTCCCCCCTTACATTAGACATTGCAGCGGAGTCCCCCCTTACATTAGACATTGCAGCGGAGTCCCCCCTTACATCAGACATTGCAGCGGAGTTCCCCCTTACATCAGACATTGCCAGCAGAGTCCCCCCTTACATTAGACATTGCAGCGGAGTCCCCCCTTACAGCAGACATTGCAGCGGAGTCCCCCCTTACATCAAACATTGCAACGGAGTCCCCCCTTACATCAGACATTGCAGCGGAGTCCCCCCTTACATCAGACATTGCAGTGGAGCCCCCCCTTACATCAGACATTGCAGCGGAGTCCCCCCTTACATCAGACATTGCGGCGGAGTCCCCCCTTACATCAGACATTGCTGCGGAGTCCCCCCTTACATCAGACATTGCGGCGGAGTCCCCCCTTACATCAGACATTGCAGCGGAGTCCCCCCTTACATCAGACATTGCAGCGGAGTCCCCCCTTACATCAGACATTGCAGCGGAGTCCCCCCTTACATCAGACATTGCGGCGGAGTCCCCCCTTACATCAGACATTGCGGCGGAGTCCCCCCTTACATCAGACATTGCAGGGGAGTCTCCCCTTACAGCAGACATTGCGGCAGAGTCCCCCCTTACATCAGACATTGCGGCGGAGTCCCCCCTTACAGCAGACATTGCCAGCAAAGCCCCCCTTACATCAGACATTACAGCGGAGGGGAGGGAGAATTTTTTTCCCCCCTCAAACAGAAGCTGGGAGCACTTTGACTTACCGAGTGACACAGACTAGCTCCCCCCACGTGGCGCCGACTGTTCCCTGGTGGTCCCAGCCTCGGGCTCCCCCGGACCTTTCACGTTCTCCTCCTTGGGGTCCCTCCCAGGCTGAACCTCAGGTGCTGTGTAAACAGGAGGAGGCAAACTTCCTCCTCCGAGTGAGAGTCCTGGCGTCCTGGCACTGACACAGCAGCAGCAGTCAACACAGCGGTGCGCACCTCCTCCCCCATCCATCCATGTGCTCCGACTGCAAAGTAGCCACACCCCTGCATGCCATACTTGGCAAATCAAGGCAGGCAGAAAGAGCATGTGTCCTCCTTGTCCAATAGAAGACAAGGAGGACAAAATGAGGCAAGGGGGGACGCTCTGGAGTAGGGGAGGATACGAGGCTGTGGCTGAATAATAATTAACTCTTTATTGCCCAATTTTTTTTTCCGATGCTCGGGACAAGCGGCAAAATTCGGGACAAATAGCGGGAAACAATTAAAATCGGGACGAGGCTCCAAAATTTGTGAATGTCCCGGGAAATTGGGGACTATTGGCAACTATGCAATGCCTCTACCCAGGGCAGGGCCTTCTCAGCAAAGGGGATTATGTTTGGGGGAAATAAACCAGTAATGTAAGCAAAGTAATTGGGAATTACTGTACCCAATATAAAATAATTAAGTAAATAGATAGACTAGTAAAGAAATAATGCAAACTTTATATTATAAAATCATATAATAACATGACCACATGAACCCAGCAGGAGTCGTGGTGAAGTTGTGCACATCACATATACCTAGGTACAGCATATACAGTTTAGCAAAGATACTTCTTTATGAAAGCTGCAGCAAAGTCCAGTTGTAGGGCCGCTGTGGAAGATCTCAGGTGCAACCTGTTCTGGTTCTGAAAAGCTAAATACTGGGTCAGTGGTGATGCCAGGATCCTCCAATCAGCACTGGACCAGCCAAGATTGCAGTTTCTTACTGACAAAGTCAGTGGTGTGACACTGGCACTCTATGTCAGCATCTCAGTCCCTAACAGTCTTCTGATCTGCCATGTAACTGAACCCCTAGCTACCTGTGAGCTGTCAGATGCCTAGCTCTACCAATGTTACTGAGCCCTGAGCTAAAGCCAACAAGAATACCCCAGACATAGGCCTGCGCACACCCTAATTACCCCATGCGGGTCCACTTCCTGGCGCCCCCTGTCTCCTCCCTGCAGTGCTACCAACTTCCCTTCTCTTCTATTTCGGCGGCTGCGGGGGATGGAGGATAGCGAGCGGGGAAAGTGCCCAGTAAATATTTAATTTATCATCCTCTTCCTTTTTTGAGTAAATACAGTGAGTGATCTGTATTAATTGCTCGGGTGTTCATTCTTAACTGAAGCATAGTAAACTATGTTAACTATGCTTCAGTTTGTGAATGAAGCGGAATCGCTCAGTACAACACTTACCATTCATTCACTGTCCAGTGCAGTTGAGGCTGCAGAGAAAGGAACTGGGAAATATCTGTTCTCAGTACCTTTCTCTGTCTCAAAAGTGAGACATCAGGGGTCTCTTTAGACTTTTGATATTTCACCAAAGCCCCCAACAGGGCTGCTAAAAAAATTGTAAATAAAATAATAAAGAATAATAGTGCAAAAAATAAAAAAATGTAAAAACTACTGACATCATCCACTGCCCTACTGACACCAATCTCTGCTCTACTGACACCGTCCACTGCTCTGCTCATATACACACATGTGTATTTGTGCTTTGGGGTGCACACCCTAATGCAATAGGTTGCACACACCAAGGATCCCAGACCAGAAGATTTACCGGTCCTTAGATATGGTGGCTGCATTCGGTTTTTTTTCTAGGCTTTTTTTGTTTATTTTCACCTGGTGAACCCGTCCATAACATACTGCCTGCCCTAGGGTGACAACACTCACTGTATTGTACCTATGGAGGAGCAACATTATTACTCCAGGCTGGAGTAGCAGCATTGTCAATCTAGGCTGTTCTTGTGAATTTTTTTACAAACATCTCCCCATCACCTCTTGCTTTCATTACTAATCTAAAAATTAGGATTCCCACTAACTTTCTGTCATGATGACAATAGTCACAAAGACAAAAATGAATGGGTGAAGCTCCTTCTTGAGGACAAAAAGGAAACGCATTGGGTGAAGGATCAATTGTACTACCGTCTACCTCTACTTCTTGCAGTATCAGTTATGGTTGACATTTACACTCCATGATTCATGTTTTTACTTATGTATTTTCAATAAATTTTGACCTTTTTCTACTATATTATTTTGTGACTCTATATAAGTGCCGTTAAAGTCCTACCCCAAGGGGAACCCCTCTTTTTCTCTACAGAGCAGGTAAGTATGACATGTTTGTTATTTTAAATGAAAAAAAACAAGACTTTAGAATCACTTTAAAGGAAACCTTTACAGAGGAAGTATGCTACTCTAACTCTGTTGTAAATCTCTTGATGTGTTTACCAGAAATGACCACTTGTCAAAATGACAGCAAGGAATTACGATAGATTACATATCAGGAGTGACTGGCAAAATGCAGCACGTAACACTTGCAGATAGTGCCTGACCCACTATGCTGGAAAAACTAAACAAATTATGGCACCATTGTATGGTCCATTTTCTTTTTTGATTGTAAAAATGTTTGGGTTTCTACTTGTCTATGGCCAGTTTTAGTTAACTACCAGGAGCTGTAAATTAAAGTGGTTGTTAACCCACATATTGTTGTTTTTACAATCCTCTCTGTTATAATTAACGCTGTGCCCCACTGTAAGTGTTTTGTACAATCAGCCCATAAATACCTTATTTTATAGCACCGATCGGCACTCATGTGACTGGCAGTCTGTCTCCTCTCTTGAGCTGACAGGAAAGCGGGCGGAGCCGAGAAACCCCCGCTGATGTCAGCAGGGAGGTGGAGAGTTGGAGAGAGACGGCCGGTCCTGTGACTGCCGAGCGGCGCTATAAAATAAGGTATTTATCGGCGGACTTTTTAGTAAACACATACAGTGGGGCACAGCATTTATTATAACAGAGGGGATTGTAAAAACAACACTATCTTATGATACCAGCAGGGGGGGGGGCTGGTATGAGGTGACAGGCAGGGAGGGGAGGGAGGAGGAGGATACAAGAGCACAGGGGAAAGCAGAGAGCAGGGTTGCGGATGACGAAGGCATGTAAACTGACCACAGTGTCAGGACTCAGCAGCCATGATAAACCATGGTCAGTTTACAGGGTGGGAGGGTATAGCCAGGCAGGATCAGCCAGGTTTTTCAGGTGATACAGGGGGCCAAATTACACAGCACAAGCACTGTGCCGTATAACATGCTTTAAAGGAACAAGATCCATTTTTTTTTTTTAGGTTAACAAACACTTTAACACCATCTGTCCCTTCTCTACCTAGCTTTTATTTTTCTGCTGACAATTTTTAATTTCTATTTTATTAATTATTTTTTACCATTAATGTTTTTTTTTTGTTTTCATTCATTTTTCAGTGTCACATAATAAATATGAAAACTAGGCAACAAAAAGCCTTTTTTTAATTAGCAAATATCTATGCAATGCTTTTTACCAGCATTTCATCTTAAAAATGCAAATTAATGCAGTTTTGTATTTATTGATCTATCCTTTTTTTGTATCAAACAAGTTCTTAATTAAACTGAAAACAACCAATAACAGATACAGATATATGTCAGTGGCAGTCATCCATAGATAACAACCTGTATATATCACAAGGAAAACGATGCATTTGTAAACTCACAGAATTACAGCACATATATATATATATACATTCCAGATGCTCATATATAAAATGTACCTCATGAAACCATATTACATATATACAGCCTCCAATGTGTTTTTTTAGCACACTTAGTTTGGCCTAATCTGTCCTGCTTGGACACTGCACGAGCCGCAACTGAACAAGTTCACATGGGCTAAGTCTAGGAGTGTCCAGCCACGGTGCCCATAACCTCCCCTGTGTACTGATTTTTCAAGAATAAGGGTATTTTTAATCTATCCTTAAAGTAGAACTATAGGCAAAACTTTTTATTTTTTGGATAGATAAAAGGAAGGTTATAACCCCTGTCATATTTTTTTGCCTTCTGTGTCCCATTGCAGAGATTTCCCTTCACTTCCTGTCCCATAGCCAAACAGGAAGTGAGAGTAAATCCCTGCAAACTAGGGATGTGGCAACAACACACTGATCTGACATGGTGAAATCCACTTTTTTGCTAATTTGTAGTTGGGTGCAGCATCGCATGCCTGCGCAATTGTCAGTTAAAATAACGCAGTGCCGTATCGCAAAGAATGGCCTGGTTATTAAGGGGGTAAATCCTTCCGGTCCTCAAGTGGTTAAGAGTGTTGAAACAAATCATTTACAATGATCAGCTTTAATTTTTGCTGCATTCACACCTGAGCGTTTTCAGCTCGTAAAACGCTCATGTCAAAAGTTCCAAAACACCCAACAAGCAAAATCCCATTCATTTAAATAGCCCCTGTTCACAACTGAGTGTTCTGTCGCCTGAAGCAAAATGCCTGAAGCGTTTTGGTGTCCTTTGGACCAAAAAAAGCCAGAAAAAACGCCAGAAAAATGCACTAAAAACGATACGCTCAGGTGTGAATGCAGTCTTATTCATGTAAAACCCTTATCCCAAAAGAGAAAAAACGTTGCTGTAACAGCTTGTGAAACTACAGTATGAGCTGGTGCTTGGCTTTAATCTGTTAGTGTATTTAAATCTTCTAGTACATCTAACACTTCCCTCCCCCCAGACTGACAATGCTGCTGTCCAAAGCTATCGCTGTGCTCCTGAATCCATATTGGAGGCACTCTAATACAGGAGGTGTGTTACTGGTCAGATCACCAGGTGAAAGCAGAGGAAAAAAGCCTAAAAATAAAAAATTGCAGCCACCACATATGATTGGTAAGCTGCAATATTTTACATTTTTGGCTTTCAGTTTAATACCACTTGAAGTAAGGCTTGGTACATTCATTTTGTTGTTGTTTCCATACATGTCTCTTGCATCATACATGGGACATACTGGTACATACCACTTTTGTGTATGTGTAAGCCCCATACACACTATCAGATTTTCTGCTGATTTTTGTCTTCAGATTTACCAGTCTTATGGACACAGAGAGCTGGTTCAGGAGCGAGCATGCACGAGAGGCCCCTTGGCAAGCAGCTTGCTATGGGGGCACTCGCCAAGGGGTAGGAGCCCAGAGCATCGGTGGGGTACTGGGCGGAACATCTGGGCTGCTCTGTGCAAAACCATTACACAGAGCAGGTAAGTATAACAGGTTGTTTTTTTTTGTTTTGTTTTTATTTTTTCTTCACTATTACTTTAAATACATATAATATCCTCAATAATCCCATTACTTTTCAAAAATTCTTTATGTTTATACAGCTAGCTTTTCTGAGTGCTCCATTAAAGGCAAATGGGCAGGGAGGAGGGCTGATCACAAATTCCATCCATCTCCAGCCCCTCTGTGATGCCTATGTGTGATGGTGAACTGAGTGTCTGCAAGCATCCATGTATTTCCAGGACTGGGTGCGCTGACACTGCAGTGGCTCCAAAAAGAGCCAGCTAGTGATAGGAGCCACTGCAGAAACAATTTCAGGGCGTACAAAAATAAGAGGAAGAGACGAGAACATGTAAGTGTGGCTATGTGATAACTAATTGAAAAAATGTAGCTTAACTCCTTGATGCCGACTGTACGCAAATATGTGGCCTCTTGGTGGCTGGGCCTTGGCACAAAGCGCCCACATTTTTGCATCCAATAGCGCCAATAGAACTGATCCGAGAGTCTACGCCCTGTGTACTCCCGCAACAGTTACCGGCGGCTAACTGAAAGCTCCCGTTTGCAGCTTGTGATCTGGAGCTTTCCAATCATGTGACCACCGTAACAGCCAATAACAGCGGTCACATGACCATAAGCCTCGCCTCCCAGCATACTAAACCCCTTAAAGGGCCAGCAAGCGCCAAATCTAAGGGGTTAATAACACTCATGGATGTATTGATGATGTATTGATGAAGACAGAGCTGCATTCATTTGTATCTTTTAATTCTGTCTAGAGTAAATCTTTAAAGTGGATGTAAACCCTCTCCTCTACCCAGTGAAGTGAACATCCTCAGATGATACACAGAGATGAAACAAATCTCCCTACATAAATTTTACATCCATATCTGCTGTCTTCAGCTTTATATACTGTTTAGAAAGTTCAGCTTGTATAAGGAGATTTTCTCTTCCTGTTTAACACGAAGTGTGAAGTCTGGGCATACAGCCAAGACAGCTGATTGGAGGAAAGGCACACACCCCCTCTCCTCATAGGCAAAGACTCTCAGAGATGTTCTGTGACATGGCAAGCTGCCTGCTAATCTATTTATAGCTCCCTCCCCGACACAAAACTCTGGCTGCTTTTATCTCATGTGTGAGAGAATTTGTCAGAACTGAAGTTATCAGGCTGATAACAGAAGAACGAGCAGGAGAAATCCACCAGACACAGGGCTTTGGACAGAGATAACAAAACACTACAGGTATATGTGCCCAGCTGAAATTACATGAGTTGGGTTTACAACCACTTTAAGTTGGCTGTAATGCTGCTGTTATTTCTGTCCCACCGCCGGTCACTGGATGTACAAGCTCCCTCTGTCTCAGCTCAATGGGAGGTCATACTTTGGCTTCCTCACCTTATGAAGGACCTTTTCCATACACTGCTGTTCACTACCAAAAATTAGATAGTGAAGGTAGGAAGGAAAAAATTAGATATGTGTGATTTGTTTCAGTCCCAATTAATATTCGGACAAATTTTTCGTTATTCGGAGAGTCGGATATATCCGAATAACCAAATTACAATATAAACAAATTTCACAGAATGCTCCGAATAATGAAACAAAATTTGCTAAAATTTCGGGAATTCGGACTGAAATTAGAATCAAATTTTACATCGAAGTCCAGTCGAATTCTAACTGTACACATATTGCTGAAATCAAAGACTGTGTGTGTTATTAGAGTACCATTTTTAAATAATGCTGTTTTTGTTCAGCCCAAGGTGATTTAAAGATTCATTGTAATCATTTGATGAAGATTTTTCTTTTGTTTGTTCACTTTGCCACATTCAAATAAAAAAAAAAAGTTTTCGATTTAGACCGATTCAAAATTTATTGATTTGAACGTTTCGAACCCCAAAAAAATCTGTAAATTCGAAGAAAATTGAAGAAATTCCGAATTTGAATTCCGAATATGAATTCCGAATCTGAATCCTGAATACGAATTAAATGAATCAACCAAATTTAATAAAACGAAATAACTAGATTAAAACATTGAAACAAAACTAATTTTTTTGTCATGCACATGTCTAGAAAAAAATGAAGTATGATTATTCAAATGCTAAAAAGAAAAAAAAAAAGAGCCTCATTGTGCCCATCAAATCCGGGAATAGGGATCCATGGCCAGAAGGGACTTTAAGATATAACAGAGGGGCTCCAAGTCCAGTACCTATGGAGTCTTGGTTCCTGTGGGATGGATCAGGGTGGAATACATTAATCAGCAGCCTTAGTGAAAGTCAATGTGGAATATATCACAGGAGAAGATGTGAGTGGGGATGGATGACTTCTCAAATTGTGGTGCATCACAGAGGGGGTAGGCAGCGTCTGCACGCTAACTGGATCAAAGTGCCAACCATTGAGGGTGAAAGGGGGTGTGTACAATGCGTTTCAGAGGACCTGCCTCCTTTTTTAAGTATCAGACGCTGCCCCCCTCTGGTGGTCCTGGAGTCTGTGCATGACAGCTGTTTGTGCCGGCCGGCAGTGCTGCTTTTCACCATCTGCACAGTTTTGTAACCCTTCGCTTACCCATATGTAAGTGTGCTTTTATGATATATGCCTGTATGCTCGATGTTTGCGCTGTGGTGCTGTGGTTCTTTCCACACTTCACCTCTAAAATGATAAAAAAGTAAAAAAAAATCATGATTTTTTTATTCCAGAAAAATGAACTCAAAGTCATATGACCGTCATGCACAAACTTTCTTATGAAACTGGAAACTCAGCCTCTCCTGCATTGCAAAGTATTATGTGTTAGTTCCTCCTAGCAGTGTATCAGTGTGGAACAGACCGCTAATAGTACCATGATACACACCACAATAATAATCTGCTTCATCTTCTAACATTACTGACTTAATGGTTAAATATCCTGTGTTCTTTGGGGTGTCTTTGGATCCAGAGAACCGATCAGGGACCCCGGCTCCTTGGTTTTTGCTGCTGTCACTATAATACGCTAACAGATATCGGGGTGTGTCCCCTGTTTTCTGCTGATACCAGTACACCCAGCGATCACCTATACTGAACCCAGTAACTGTACAAGACAATGTCACCGTGTTCCCAGGAGAGACGGATTGAGCGGCTGGCTGGGTCACAGAGTACTGAGCAGAACAATCTGAAATACAGAAATAAATGTCAGTGAAGATCATGTAACATTTGTATAAAATATCAGATTTTATAATATAGTTTATACATTAAACCCCATTCCCCTCTTACTTGTGTAGAATAATAGAGAGGTGATGAATAGGACAGACCACAACATGGTGCAGGTGACTCAGCCACAGATCTCTGGATTGTATTCTATCTCCCCTGTGTATTAAATACAGAGAGCAGACATGTAAATGTGATGAGATCTGATTGGACAATGCAGGTTCCTCCTCCACTCTTTTCTATATTATTAAGCATAAAACAAATCCTAAGTGAACAGATATCATGTCATTTATACCCATAGTCAGAGTTTATCACAGTTTTCTTCATTACACACAACTTTTAGTGTCCCAAGCAAAACCCCTCTGCTGGGATCATTACTTTTAGTGCTCATGTACACTGCTGCTGGTAAACGGACAGAGCAGTTGGGCATTTTTTTCAACTCTCCTCTATGTTATCTTATCAGTACATTTACACAGGTTTGTTTATAGTCATTTCTAGGAAGTTGAGATTAGAAGCATTTTTTGGAAAGCAAAAAAATGCATTCAGGACGAATGTTCAGAGGCATTTGAAACGCCAAATGCCTATAACAGCTTGTAAACGCGTGTAAACACGGTAACTCACATTTAGCTGCGTTTCGTTTACGGCGTTTTTCATTTTTGACAATTTGCAAAATAAAAAAAAACGCTTTTAAACGCAAACATGGGTCGCGGCATGTAAATATGGCAAAAAATGCGCTTTTAACCGGTTCCCTACCGGCTCCTGTACATTTACGTCAGCAGAATGGCACGGCTGCGCAAAGTAACGTACCGTACGTTACTTTGAATTTGCCGCCGTGTGCGCGCGCGTCTGTGGCAGCGCGCGCCTGCCGCGAGCTTCGTGAATCGGGTCGCGGGTCCCTCGGACTCGATCTCCGCGGGCATACCCGCGATCACCTCACGGAGAGGACGAACGAAGAGGATGTAAACAGCATCCGCCCGTTATGCCTAGTGACAGTGTGAATGAATGAATGAATGATTTGTAAAGCGCAGCAAATGCGAACTGAATCGCCTCAAGGAGCAGAGATCAGTGACGTCACACACACAGCCCATCCTCCCTACAGTTAGTAATCACTCCCTAGTACTGATTTAACCCTTCACTGCCAGTGTCATTTATACAGGAATCAATGCATTTTTATAGCACTGATTGCTGTATAAATGACAATGGTCCCAAAATGTGTCAAAAATGTCCGACATGTCCGCCATAACGTTGCAGTCACAATAAAAATCGCTGATCGCCGCCATTACTAGTAAAAAAAAATTATTAATAAAAATGCCATAGAACTATCCCCTATTTTGTAAAAGCTATAACTTTTGCGCAAACAAATCAATAAACGCTTATTGCGATTTTTTTTTTTACCAAAAATATGTAGAAGAATATGTATCAGCCTACACTGAGGAAAAAAAAAATTTTTTATATTTTTTTGGGGGATATTTAAATAGTGCATTTTTTTCAAAATTGTGGCTCTTATTTTGTTAATAGCACAAAAAATAAAAATCGCAGAGATGATCAAATACCACCAAAAGAAAGCTCTATTTGTGGGAAAAAAAGGACGTCAATTTTGTTCCGGAGCCACGTCGCACGACCACGCAATTGTCAGTTAAAGCGACACAGTGCCGAATCGCAAAAAGTGCTCTGGTCAGGAAGGGGGTAAATCCTTCCGGGGCTGAAGTGGTTAAACGTCGGTTACTATCTGTCACGTTAAATCATTCAGGAGAGGTTTTAAAACGTCCAGTGTACATTAAGGTGTTACTTAACCCAGTAATATGAAAAGAGTTCATATGCCCTCCCACAGAGCCCACAGCTTATAAATCTTCTTTTTACATTAAAATATTGCCACTATATACCTTTTTGGATGATCTGTATGCCACGGCCACCTGATAAACTGCACAGTTTCTCCAGTGTTGAGGGTTCAGAAAGGAGGAGATTTCCACTTCAGCCTGTATACACGCCCACATGTGTGATGTCAATATCATGTGACCTGGCTAGCTCTGAGAATAAGGAACTGTTTTCTCCAGCATAAAAGACACAACTGAGCATGTGCAGGTTGGCTACCCTGCCTGTGTTAGCTGGCCTTCCCCAGATAGACAGTGTAGGAGGGAAGGATCTGTGCATACAGGATAAAACAACCTTTTTACACAATGCAGAGGATTAACCCCTTAAGTTCCACAGTGAGTATAACAAGCATGCTTTACTGCATATACAGACTGATTTTACTGTTGTGGGTTTAGTAACACTTAAGCCTTACACAGAACATTATCTATTTTACTAGACCTAACCTGACCTATTATGTGGTGACATTGTACATTTGACCTGATAAAAGATAACTATATTTATACTGCCCTCTGGTTATAGAAAAAGCTGCCCCTTTGGCTAAGTCACCTATAGGCCTTCTGTATCTAATGGTAAATTAGGCAATGTTTACACCCTTTGTCAATCATTGCTGTCAGGTCAAGCCTGTAGATAACTAAAGGAACCAGAGCCTCTGCCAAGTGGAAGATTGGGTTTGATAGTAAATTTGTCAATGTCTCTACCCAGGGCAGGGCCTTCTCAGCAAATGGGATTATTTTTTGGGGAAATAAACCAGTCATGTAAGTAAAGTAATTGGTACCCAATATAAAATAATTACTATAAGTAAATAGATAGACCAGTAAAGAAATAATGCAAACTTTATATTATAAAATCATATAATAACATGACCACATGAACCCAACAGGAGTCGTGGTGAAGTTGTGCTCATCACATATACCTAGGTACAGCATATACAGTTTAGCATAGATACCTCTGGATGAAAGCTGCAGCAAAGTCCAGTTGTAGGGCCGCTGTGGAAGATCTCAGGTGCAACCTGTTCTGGTTCTGAAAAGCTAAATACTGGGTCAGTGGTGATGCCAGGATCCTCCAACCAGCACTGGACCAGCCAAGATTGCAGTTTCTTACTGACAAAGTCAGTGGTGTGACACTGGCACTCTATGTCAGCATCTCAGTCCCTAACAGTCTTCTGATCTGCCATGTAACTGAACCTCTAGCTACCTGTGAGCTGTCAGATGCCTAGCTCTACCAATGTTACTGAGCCCTGAGCTAAAGCCAACAAGAATACCCCAGACATAGGCCTGGGCACACCCTAATCACCCCATGCGGGTCCACTTCCTGGCGCCCCCTGTCTCCTCCCTGCAGTGCTACCAACTTCCCTCCTCTTCTCTTTCGGCGGCTGCAGGGGATGGAGGATAGCGAGCGGGGAAAGGGCCCAGTAAATATTTAATTTATCATCCTCTTCCTTTTTTGAGTAAATACAGTGAGTGATCTGTATTAATTGCTCTGGTGTTCATTCTTAACTGAAGCATAGTAAACTATGTTTACTATGCTTCAGTTTGTGAATGAAGCGGAATCGCTCAGTACAACACTTACCATTCATTCACTGTCCAGTGCAGCTGAGGCTGCAGAGAAAGGAACTGGGAAATCTCTGTTCTCAGTCAGGGGTCTCTTTAGACTTTTGATATTTCACCAAAGCCCCCAACAGGGCTGCTATAAAAATTGTAAATAAAATAATAAAGAATAATAGTGCAAAAAATAAAAAAATGTAAAAACTACTGACATCATCCACTGCCCTACTGACACCAATCTCTGCTCTACTGACACCGTCCACTGCTCTGCTCATATACACACATGTGTATTTGTGCTTTGGGGTGCACACCCTAATGCAATAGGTTGCACACACCAAGGATCCCAGACCAGAAGATTTACCGGTCCTTAGATATGGTGGCTGCATTCGTTTTTTTTCTAGGCTTTTTTTGTTTATTTTCACCTGGTGAACCCGTCCATAACATACTGCCTGCCCTAGGGTGACAACACTCACTGTATTGTACCTATGGAGGAGCAACATTATTACTCCAGGCTGGAGTAGCAGCATTGTCAATCTAGGCTGTTCTTGTGAATTTTTTTACAAACATCTCCCCATCACCTCTTGCTTTCATTACCAATCTAAAAATTAGGATTCCCACTAACTTTCTGTCATGATGACAATAGTCACAAAGACAAAAATGAATGGGTGAAGCTCCTTGTTGAGGACACAAACCGCAATAAAAACTTGACAGAATGCCTACTCCTTTCATGCTTTCTCCAGCAAAAATTTTTGCCTTTACAAACACATTAAAGTAGTTGTAAAGGCAAAAGGTTTTTTTATCTTAATGCATTTTCTGCATTAAGATAAAAAAACCTTCTGTGTGCATCAGCCCCCCCAATACTTTCCTGTGCCCATGTCTAATCAGTGATGTTACAGGAGAGACTCAGCTGCCCAAACTCTCCCTCCTGATTGGCTGAGACAGCAGCGGAGCACCATTGGCTAAAGCTGATGTCAATCAAAGTCCGTGAGCCAATGAGGGGAGAGAGGGAGCGGGGCCTGGCCGTGGCTCCGTGTTCACAGGAGACCATCAGGAGAGTGACACACGCTGAATACATCTACGTTTAAGTGTCCCCTTGTATACCAATTGGATGAAAGACATCAACCTCTGAGCCTATCCCTGTACATATGCCCAGGATAATGCCGATCTCTGGTGGCCAAAATTCTGAATTTGATGCTGTTTTTAATTATATGGAGTGTGCCGCAAGCGCCTGATTGCTGCAATTAGCTATTGTATCCTAGTTACCCCTGAGGAAGGAGTGTCTCTTGTAGACTCCGAAACGCATTGGGTGAAGGATCAATTGTACTACCGTCTACCTCTACTTCTTGCAGTATCAGTTATGGTTGACATTTACACTCCATGATTCATGTTTTTACTTATGTATTTTCAATAAATTTTGACCTTTTTCTACTATATTATTTTGTGACTCTATATAAGTGCCGTTAAATTAAAGTCCTACCCCAAGTGGAACCCCTCTTTTTCTCTACAGAGCAGGTAAGTATGACATGTTTGTTATTTTAAATGTAAAAAAACAAGACTTTAGAATCACTTTAAAGGAAACCTTTACAGAGGAAGTATGCTACTCTAACTCTTATAAATCTCCTGATGTGTTTACCAGAAATGACCACTTGTCAAAATGACAGCAAGGAATTACGATGGATTACATATCAGGAGTGACTGGCAAAATGCAGCACGTAACACTTGCAGATAGTGCCTGACCCACTATGCTGGAAAAACTAAACAAATTATGGCACCATTGTATGGTCCATTTTCTTTTTTGATTGAAAAAATGTTTGGGTTTTCTACTTGTCTATTGCCAGCTTTAGTTAACTACCAGGAGCTGTAAATTAAAGTGGTTGTTAACCCACATATTGTTGTTTTTACAATCCTCTCTGTTATAATAAACGCTGTGCCCCACTGTATGTGTTTTGTACAATCAGCCCATAAATACCTTATTTTATAGCACCGATCGGCGCTCATGTGACCGACAGTCTGTCTCCTCTCTTGAGCTGACAGGAAAGCGGGCGGAGCCGAGAAACCCCCGCTGATGTCAGCAGGGAGGAGAGAGATGGAGAGAGACGGCCGGTCCTGTGACTGCCGAGCGGCGCTATAAAATAAGGTATTTATCGGTGGACTTTTTAGTAAACACATACAGTGGGGCACAGCATTTATTATAACAGAGGGGATTGTAAAAACAACACTATCTTATGATACCAGCAGGGGGGGGGCTGGTATGAGGTGACAGGCAGGGAGGGGAGGGGGAGGAGGATACAGGAGCACAGGGGAAAGCAGAGAGCAGGGTTGCGGATGACGGAGGCATGTAAACTGACCACGGTGTCAGGACTCAGCAGCCATGATGAACCGTGGTCAGTTTACAGGGGGGGAGGGTATAGCCAGGCAGGATCAGCCAGGTTTTTCAGGTGATACAGGGGGCCAAATTACACAGCACAAGCACTGTGCTGTATAACATGCTTTAAAGGAACAAGATCCATTTTTTTTTTTTTTAGGTTAACAAACACTTTAACACCATCTGTTCCTTCTCTACCTAGCTTTTATTTTTCTGCTGGCAATTTTTAATTTCTATTTTATTAATTATTTTTTACCATTAATGGTTTTTTTTTTGTTTTCATTCGTTTTTCAGTGTCACATAATAAATATGAAAACTAGGCAACAAAAAGCCTTTTTTTAATTAGCAAATATCTATGCAATGCTTTTTACCAGCATTTCATCTTAAAAATGCAAATTAATGCAGTTTTGTATTTATTGATCTATCCTTTTTTTGTATCAAACAAGTTCTTAATTGAACTGAAAACAACCAATAACAGATACAGATATATGTCAGTGGCAGTCATCCATAGATAACAACCTGTATATATCACAAGGAAAACGATGCATTTGTAAACTCACAGAATTACAGCACATATATATATATATACATTCCAGATGCTCATATATAAAATGTACCTCATGAAACCATATTACATATACACAGCCTCCAATGTGTTTTTTTAGCACACTTAGTTTGGCCTAATCTGTTCTGCTTGGACACTGCACGAGCCGCAACTGAACAAGTTCACACGGGCTAAGTATAGGAGTGTCCAGCCACGGTGCCTATAACCGCCCCTGTGTACTGATTTTTCAAGGATAAGGGTATTTTTAATCTATCCTTAAAGTAGAACTATAGGCAAAACTTTTTATTTTTTGGATAGATAAAAGGAAGGTTATAACCCCTGTCATATGTTTTTGCCTTCTGTGTCCCATTGCAGAGATTTCCCTTCACTTCCTGTCCCATAGCCAAACAGGAAGTGAGACGAAATCCCTGCAAACTAGGGATGTGGCAACAACACACTGATCTGACATGGTGAAATACATTTTTTTGCTAATTTGTAGTTGGGTGCAGCGTCGCATGCCTGCGCAATTGTCAGTTAAAATAACGCAGTGCCGTATCGCAAAGAATGGCCTGGTCATTAAGGGGGTAAATCCTTCCGGTAATCAAGTGGTTAAGAGTGTTGAGACAAATCATTTACAATGATCAGCTTTAATTTTGGCTGCATTCACACCTGAGCGTTTTCAGCTCGTAAAACGCTCATGTCAAAAGTTCCAAAACACCCAACAAGCAAAATCCCATTAATTTAAATAGCCCTGTTCACATCTGAGTGTTCTGTCCCCGGAAGCAAAATGCCTGAAGCGTTTTGGTGTCCTTTGGACCAAAAAAAGCCAGAAAAAACGCCAGAAAAATGCACTAAAAACGATACGCTCAGGTGTGAATGCAGTCTTATTCATGTAAAACCCTTATCCCAAAAGAGAAAAAACGTTGCTGTAACAGCTTGTGAAACTGCAGTATGAGCTGGTGCTTGGCTTTAATCTGTTAGTGTATTTAAATCTTCTAGTACATCTAACACTTCCCTCCCCCCAGACTGACAATGCTGCTGTCCAAAGCTATCGCTGTGCTCCTGAATCCATATTGGAGGCACTCTAATACAGGAGGTGTGTTACTGGTCAGATTACCAGGTGAAAGCAGAGGAAAAAAGCCTAAAAATAAAAAAATGCAGCCACCACATATGATTGGTAAGCTGCAATATTTTACATTTTTGGCTTTCAGTTTAATACCACTTGAAGTAAGGCTTGGTACAGTCATTTTGTTGTTGTTTCCATACATGTCTCTTGCATCATACATGGGACATACTGGTACATACCACTTTTGTGTATGTGTAAGCCCCATACACACTATCAGATTTTCTGCTTATTTTTGTCTTCAGATTTACCAGTCTTATGGACACAGAGAGCTGGTTCAGGAGCGAGCATGCACGAGAGGTCCCTTGGCAAGCAGCTTGCTATGGGGGCACTCGGCAAGGGATAGGAGCCCAGAGTACCGGTGGGGTACTGGGCGGAACATCTGGGCTGCTCTGTGCAAAACCATTACACAGAGCAGGTAAGTATAACAAGTTGTTTTTTTTTGTTTTGTTTTTATTTTTCCTTCACAATCACTTTAAATACATATAATATCCTCAATAATCCCATTACTTTTCAAAAATTCTTTATGTTTATACAGCTAGCTTTTCTGAGTGCTCCATTAAAGGCAAATGGGCAGGGAGGAGGGCTATGTGTGATGGTGAACTGAGTGTCTGCAAGCATCCATGTATTTCCAGGACTGGGTGCGCTGACACTGCAGTGGCTCCAAAAAGAGCCAGCTAGTGATAGGAGCCACTGCAGAAACAAAATTCAGGGCGTACAAAAATAAAATGAAGAGACAAGAGAACATGTAAGTGTGGCTATGTGATAACTAATTGAAAAAATGTAGCCTAACTCCTTGATGCCGAGCGTACGCAAATATGTGGCCTCTTGGTGTCTGGGCTTTTACACAAAGCGCCCACATTTTTGCGTCCAATAGCGCCAATAGAGCTGATGCGAGAGTCTACGCCCTGTGTACTCCCGCAACAGTTACCGGCGGCTAACTGAAAGCTCCCGTTTGCAGCTTGTGATCTGGAGCTTTCCAATCATGTGACCACCGTGACAGCCAATCACAGCGGTCACATGACCATAAGCCTCTCCTCCCAGCATACTAAACCCCTTAAAGGGCCAGCAAGCGCCAAATCTAAGGGGTTAATAACACTCATGGATGTATTGATGATGTATTGATGAATACAGAGCTGCATTCAATTGTATCTTTTAATTGTGTCTAGAGTCAATCTTTAAAGTGGATGTAAACCCTCTCCTCTACCCGGTGAAGTGAACATCCTCAGATGATACACAGAGATGAAACAAATCTCCCTACATAAATTTTACATCCATATCTGCTGTCTTCCGCTTTATATACTGTTTAGAATGTTCAGCTTGTATAAGGAGATTTTCTCTTCCTGTTTAACACGAAGTGTGAAGTCTGAGCATACAGCCAAGACAGCTGATTGGAGGAAAGGCACACACCTCCTCTCCTCATAGGCAAAGACTCTCAGAGATGTTCTGTGACACGGCAAGCTGCCTGCTAATCTATTTATAGCTCCCTCCCCAACACAAAACTCTGGCTGCTTTTATCTCATGTGTCAAAAAATTTTTCAGAACAGAAGTTTTCAGGCTGATTACAGAAGAACGAGCAGGAGAAATCCACCAGACACAGGGCTTTGGACAGAGATAACAAAACATTACAGGTATATGTGCCCAGCTCAAATTTCATGAGTCAGGTTTACATCCACTTTAAGTTGGCTGTACTGCTGCTGTTATTTCTGTCCCACCGCCGGTCACTGGATGTACAAGCTCCCTCTGTCTCAGCTCAATGGGAGGTCATACTTTGGCTTCCTCACCTTATGAAGGACCTTTTCCATACACTGCTGTTCACTACCAAAAATTAGATAGTGAGGGTAGGAAGGAAAAAATTAGATATGTGTGATTTGTTTCAGTCCCAATTAATATTCGGACAAATTTTTCATTATTCGGAGAGTCGGATATATCCGAATAACCAAATTACAATATAAACAAATTTCACAGAATGCTCCGAATAACGAAACAAAATTTGCCCAAATTTCGGGAATTTGGACTGAAATTAGAATCAAATTTTACATCGAAGTCCAGTCGAATTCTAACTGTACACATATTGCTGAAATCAAAGACTGTGTGTGTTATTAGAATACCATTTTTAAATAATGCTGTTTTTGTTCAGCCCAAGGTGATTTAAAGATTCATTGTAATCATTTGATGAAGATTTTTCTTTTGTTTGTTCACTTTGCCACATTTGAATTAATAAAAAAAAAAGTTTTCGATTTTGACCGATTCAAAATTTATTGATTTGAACGTTTCGAACCCAAAAAAATCTGTAAATTCGAAGAAAATTGAAGAAATTCCGAATATGAATTCCGAATCTGAATTCCGAATACAAATCCTGAATACGAATCCTGAATACGAATTAAATGAATCAACCAAATTTAATAAAACGAAATAACTAGATTAACGAATTGATACAAAACTAATTTTTTTGTCATGCACATGTCTAGAAAAAAATGAAGTATGATTATTCAAATGCTAAAAAGAAAAAAAAAAGAGTCTCATTGTGCCCATCAAATCCGGGAATAGGGATCCATGGCCAGAAGGGACTTTAACCACTTGACCACTGGGCACTTAAACCCCCTTCCTAACCAGACCAATTTTCAGCTTTCAGTGCTCTCACATTTTGAATGACAATTACTCAGTCATGCAACACTGTACCCATATGAAATTTTTGTCCATTTTTTCACACAAATAGAGCTTTCTTTTGGTGGTATTTAATCACCGTTGGGTTTATTATTTTTTGCGCTATAAAAGAAAAAAGACTGAAAATTCGGTAAAAAAATGAAATTTTCTTTGTTTCTGTTATAAAATTTAGCAAATTTAGTAATTTGAAAATTGATCATACCTAAATTACTGAGGGCCTATCTATATTCTTGAGACCCTAACATGCCAGAAAAGTACAAATACCCCCCAAATGACCCCTTTCTGGAAAGAAGACATTCAAAGGTATTTAGTAAGAGGCATGGTGAGTTTTTTGAAGTTGTCATTTTTTCCCACGATTCTTTGCAGAATCAAGATTTTTTTTCTTTTTTTTTTTTCCAAAAAAATGTCATATTAGCAGGTTATTTCTCACACACTGCATATGCATACCACAAATTACACCCCAAAACACATTCTGCTATTACTCCCAAGTATGGGGATACCACATGTGTGAGACTTTTACACAGCGTGGCCACATACAGAGGCCCAACATGCACGGAGCACCTCCAGGCGTTCTGGAGCACCCAGGCCAATTCTGACATTTCTCTCCTACATGTAAAAATCATCACTTATTTGCTAGAAGTTTACACAGAACCCCAAAACATTATATATGTTTTTTTTTAGCAAAGACCCTAGAGAATACAATGGCGGTTGTTGCAACTTTTTATCTTGCACGGTATTTGCGCAGCAATTTTTTGAACGCTTTTTTTTGAACGCTTTTTAAAAAAAAAAAACAAAAACAGTAAAGTTGGCCCAATGTTTTTGCATAATGTGAAGTTACACCGAGTAAATAGATACCTAACATGTCACCCTTCAAAATCGCATACGCTCGTGGAATGGCGCCAAACTTTGCTACTTAAAAATCCCTATAGGCGACGCTTTAACATTTTTTACTGGTTACATGTTTTGAGTTACAGAGGAGGTCTAGGGCCAAAATGATTTCTCTCGCTCTAACGTTCGCACCGATACCTCACATGTGTGGTTTGAACACCGTTTTCATATGTGGGCGGGACTTACATATGCGTTCGCTTCTGCATGCAAGCACACACACAGGGGCGCTTAAATTTTTTTTTTTTTTTTTTTATTGTTCATTTTACTTTATTTATTTTGGTTTGACACTTTTTTCCAAAAAAAAATTTTTTGATCACTTTTATTCCTATTACAAGGAATGTAAACATCCCTTGTAATAGGAATATGGCATGACAGGTCCTCTTTACAGTGAGATATGGGGTCAATAAGACCCCACATCTCACCTCTAGGCTGGGAAGCCTGAAATAAATAAAAAAAAAAAACGATCCTGGCTTCGATCGAAGCTGTGAGACGGTAGAAGCACCGGAGGGCGGCGGGAAGGGGGGGAGGTCCCCTCTCGCCTCCCATAAGAACGATCAAGCAGTGGAACAGCCGCTATGATCATTCCTATGGTGTAGGGAATCGCCGGCTGAAAAAGCTGATATCTGAATGATGCCTGTAGCTGCAGGCATCATTCAGATATCCCCGCACAAAGTCAAGGACGTAGTATGATGGCCGGCGGGCGTTAAAACGTCGTATAATGGCCGGCGGGCGGTGGTTAAAACACATTTTATTTTTAACACAAAGTTGTCCATTTATACAATATTTCTAACACATAGCATGTACATACCTAAAATGACACCCCAAAATAGATTCTCCTGCTCCTCCTGAGTACGGCGATACCTCATGTGTGAGACTTCCACAGCCTGGCCACATACAGAGGCTGAGTACAACTGAATATGGCCGAGCATGGCTAAGCATGGCTGCGCATGGCAGGGTATGGCTGCGCATGGCAGGGTATGGCTGCGCATGGCAGGGTATGGCTGCGCATGGCTGGGTATGGCTGCGCATGGCTGGGTATGGCTGCGCATGGCAGGGTATCGCCGAGTATGACTGGGTATGGCTGGGTATTGCAGAGTATGACAGAGTATTGCGGGGTGTTGCAGAGTATTGCGGGGTGTTGCAGAGTATTGCGGGGTGTTGCAGAGTATTGCGGGGTGTTGCGGAGTAGTACAGAGTATTGAAGAGTATTGCGGGGTATTGCAGGGTGTTGCGGAGTATTGTGGGGTGTTGCAGAGTATTGTGGGGTGTTGCGGAGTAGTGCAGAGTATTGCGGGGTGTTGCGGAGTAGTGCAGAGTATTGAAGAGTATTGCGGGGTATTGCAGGGTGTTGCGGAGTATTGTGGGGTGTTGCAGAGTATTGTGGGGTGTTGCGGAGTATTGTGGGGTGTTGCGGAGTATTGTGGGGTATTGCAGAGTATTGTGGGGTGTTGCAGAGTAGTGCAGAGTAGTGTGTGGTATTGTGGGGTATTGTGGGGTATTGCGGGGTATTGTGGGGTGTTGCAGAGTAGTGCAGAGTATTGCAGGGTATTGTGGGGTATTGCTGGGTATTGTGGGGTGTTGCGGAGTATTGTGGGGTATTGTGGGGTATTGCGGGGTATTGTGGGGTTTTGCAGAGTAGTGCGGGGTATTGTGGGGTGTTGCGGAGTATTGTGGGGTATTGCGGGGTATTGTGAGGTGTTGCAGAGTAGTGCAGGGTATTGCGGGGTATTGCGGAGTAGTGCAGAGTATTGCAGAGCATTGTGGGGTATTGCAGAGCATTGTGGGGTGTTGCGGAGTAGTGCAGAGTATTACGGGGTATTATAGTATGGAGGGATGGCTGAGCATGGAGAGATGGATGGCTGGATGTGACTGTATTTGTCACAGAGCAGCGTTGTGGGCACTACAGATGCAGCCCACAACGCTGCTACCATCCGATCCCTCCCCCGCTCCTCCCCCTCTGTACCGATCGGTACACAGAGGGGAGGGAGGAACCGGCGTCATGACATGACGCCGGTTTGTTTACATGTGATCGCTCCGTCATTTGACGGAGCGATCACATGGTAAACGGCCGCGATTAGCCGGCGGTCACGGAAGTTCTCGGGTGCACGCCCCAGGGGGCGCGCGAGAGCAGTATTCTGGGAGGACGTCCATGGACGCCCTCCCAGGATAAGCCGACCGCGCTGTGGCCGTCTTTCGGCTATGGCCCGGTCGGCATGTGGTTAAGATATACCAGAGGGGCTCCAAGTCCAGTACCTATGGAGTCTTGGTTCCTGTGGGATGGATCAGGGTGGAATATATTAATCAGCAGCCTTAGTGAAAGTCAATGTGGAATATATCACAGGAGAAGATGTGAGTGGGGATGGATGACTTCTCAGATTGTGGTGCATCACAGAGGGGGTAGGCAGCGTCTGCAGACTAACTGGATCAAAGTGCCAACCATTGAGGGTGAAAGGGGGTGTGTACAATGCGTTTCAGAGGACCTGCCTCCTTTTTTAAGTATCAGACGCTGCCCCCCTCTGGTGGTCCTGAGTCTGTGCATGACAGCTGTTTGTGCCGGCCGGCTGTGCTGCTTTTCACCATCTGCACAGTTTTGTAACCCTTCGCTTACCCATATGTAAGTGTGCTTTTATGCTTTTATGATATATGCCCGTATGCTCGATGTTTGCGCTGTGGTGCTGTGGTTCTTTCCACACTTCACCTCCAAAATGATAAAAAAGTAAAAAAAAATCATGATTTTTTTATTCCAGAAAAATGAACTCAAAGTCATATGACCGTCATGCACAAACTTTCTTATGAAACTGGAAACTCAGCCTCTCCTGCATTGCAAAGTATTATGTGTTAGTTCCTCCTAGCAGTGTATCAGTGTGGAACAGATTGCTAATAGTAGGATGCCACATACCACAATAATAATCTGCTTCATCTTCTAACATCACTGACTTAATGGTTAAATATCCTGTGTTCTTTGGGGTGTCTTTGGATCCAGAGAACCGATCAGGGACCCCGGCTCCTTGGTTTTTGCTGCTGTCTCTGTTATACCATAACAGATATCGGGGTCTGTCCCCTGTTTTCTGCTGATACCAGTGCACCGAGCGATCACCTACACTGAACCCAGTAACTGTACAAGACAATGTCACCGTGTTCCCAGGAGAGACGGATTGAGCGGCTGGCTGGGTCACAGAGTACTGAGCAGAACAATCTGAAATACAGAAATAAATGTCAGTGAGGATCATGTAACATTTGTACAAAATATCAGATTTTATAGTATAGTTTATACATTACTAAACCCATTCCCCTCTTACTTGTGTAGAATAATAGAGAGGTGATGAATAGGACAGACCACGACATGGTGCAGGTGACTCAGCCACAGATCTCTGGATTGTATTCTATCTCCCCTGTGTATTAAATACAGAGAGCAGACATCAATGTAAATGTGATCAGATCTGATTGGACAATGCAGGTTCCTCCTCTACTCCTTTCTGTATTATTAAGCATAAAACAAATCCTAAGTGAACAGATATCATGTCATTTATACCCATAGTCAGAGTTTATCACAGTTTACTTCATTACACACAACTTTTAGTGTCCCAAGCAAAACCCCTCTGCTGGGATCATTACTTTTAGTGCTCATGTACACTGCTGCTGGTAAACAGACAGAGCAGTTGGACATTTTTTTCAACTCTCCTCTATGTTATCTTATCAGTACATTTACACAGGTTTGTTTATAGTCATTTCTAGGAAGTTGAGATTAGAAGCATTTTTTGGAAAGCAAAAATATGCATTCAGGACGAATGTTCAGAGGCATTTGAAACGCCAAATGCCTATAACAGCTTGTAAACGTGTGTAAACACGGTAACTCACATTTAGCTGCGTTTCGTTTACGGCGTTTTTCATTTTTGACAATTTGCAAAATAAAAAACAACGCTTTTAAACGCAAACATGGGTCGCGGCATGTAAATATGGCAAAAAATGCGCTTTTAACCGGTTCCCTACTGGCTCCTGTACATTTACGTCGGCAGAATGGCACGGCTGCGCAAAGTAACGTACCGTACGTTACTTTGAATTTGCCGCCGTGTGCGCGCGCGTCTGTGGCAGCGCGCGCCTGCCGCGAGCTTCGTGAGTCGGGTTGCGGGTCCCTCGGACTCGATCTCCGCGGGCATACCCGCGATCACCTCACGGAGAGGACGAACGAAGAGGATGTAAACAGCATCCGCCCGTTATGCCTAGTGACAGTGTGAATGAATGAATGAATGCTTTGTAAAGCGCAGCAAATGCGAACTGAATCGCCTCAAGGAGCAGAGATCAGTGACGTCACACACACAGCCCATCCTCCCTACAGTTAGTAATCACTCCCTAGTACTGATTTAACCCTTCCCCGCCCCCTAGTGGTTAACCCCTTCACTGCCAGTGTCATTTATACAGGAATCAATGCATTTTTATAGCACTGATTGCTGTATAAATGACAATGGTCCCAAAATGTGTCAAAAATGTCCGACATGTCCGCCATAACGTTGCAGTCACAATAAAAATCGCTGATCGCCGCCATTACTAGTAAAAAAAAATTATTAATAAAAATGCCATAGAACTATCCCCTATTTTGTAAACGCTATAACTTTTGCGCAAACAAATCAATAAACGCTTATTGCGATTTTTTTTTTTACCAAAAATATGTAGAAGAATATGTATCAGCCTACACTGAGGAAAAAAAAAAATGTTTATATTTTTTTGGGGGATATTTATTATAGCAAAATGTAAAAAAATAGTGCATTTTTTTCAAAATTGTCGCTCTTATTTTGTTTATAGCACAAAAAATAAGAATTGCAGAGATGAACAAATACCACCAAAAGAAAGCTCTATTTGTGGGAAAAAAAGGACGTCTATTTTGTTTTGGAGCCACGTCGCACGACCACGCAATTGTCAGTTAAAGCGACGCAGTGCCGAATCGCAAAAAGTGCTCTGGTCAGGAAGGGGGTAAATCCTTCCGGGGCTGAAGTGGTTAAACGTCGGTTACTATCTGTCACGTTAAATCATTCAGGAGAGGTTTTAAAATGTCCAGTGTACATTAAGGTGTTACTTAACCCAGTAATATGAAAAGAGTTCATATGCCCTCCCACAGTGCCCACAGCTTATAAATCTTCTTTTTACATTAAAATATTGCCAGTATATACCTTTTTGGATGATCTGTATGCCACGGCCACCTGATAAACTGCACAGTTTCTCCAGTGCTGAGGGTTCAGGAAGGAGGAGATTTCCACTTCAGCCTGTATACACGCCCACATGTGTGATGTCAATATCATGTGACCTGGCTATCTCTGAGAATAAGGAACTGTTTTCTCCAGCATAAAAGACACAACTGAGCATGTGCAGGTTGGCTACCCTGCCTGTGTTAGCTGGCCTTCCCCAGATAGACAGTGTAGGAGGGAAGGATCTGTGCATACAGGATAAAACAGGCTTTTTACACAATGCAGAGGATTAACCCCTTAAGTTCCACAGTGAGTATAACAAGCATGCTATGCTGCATATACAGATTTTACTGTTGTGGGTTTAGTAACACTTAAGCCTTACACAGAACATTATCTATTTTACTAGACCTAACCTGACCTATTATGTGGTGACATTGTACATTTGACCTGATAAAAGATAATTATATTTATACTGCCCTCTGGTTATAGAAAAAGCTGCTCCTTTGGCTATGTCACCTATTGGCCTTCTGTATCTAATGGTAAATTAGGCAATGTTTACACCCTTTGCCAATCATTGCTGTCAGGTCAAGCCTGTAGATAACTAAAGGAACCAGAGCCTCTGCCAAGTGGAAGATTGGGTTTGATAGTAAATTTGTCAATGCCTCTACCCAGGGCAGGGCCTTCTCAGCAAATGGGATTATTTTTTGGGGAAATAAACCAGTAATGTAAGCAAAGTAATTGGGAATTACTGTACCCAATATAAAATAATTACTATAAGTATATAGATAGACCAGTAAAGAAATAATGCAAACTTTATATTATAAAATCAAATAATAACATGACCACATGAACCCAACAGGAGTCGTGGTGAAGTTGTGCACATCACATATACCTAGGTACAGCATATACAGTTTAGCAAAGATACTTCTGGATGAAAGCTGCAGCAAAGTCCAGTTGTAGGGCCGCTGTGGAAGATCTCAGGTGCAACCTGTTCTGGTTCTGAAAAGCTAAATACTGGGTCAGTGGTGATGCCAGGATCCTCCAACCAGCACTGGACCAGCCAAGATTGCAGTTTCTTACTGACAAAGTCAGTGGTGTGACACTGGCACTCTATGTCAGCATCTCAGTCCCTAACAGTCTTCTGATCTGCCATGTAACTGAACCTCTAGCTACCTGTGAGCTGTCAGATGCCTAGCTCTACCAATGTTACTGAGCCCTGAGCTAAAGCCAACAAGAATACCCCAGACATAGGCCTGCGCACACCCTAATCACCCCATGCGGGTCCACTTCCTGGCGCCCCCTGTCTCCTCCCTGCAGTGCTACCAACTTCCCTCCTCTTCTCTTTCGGCGGCTGCGGGGGATGGAGGATAGCGAGCGGGGAAAGGGCCCAGTAAATATTTAATTTATCATCCTCTTCCTTTTTTGAGTAAATACAGTGAGTGATCTGTATTAATTGCTCTGGTGTTCATTCTTAACTGAAGCATAGTAAACTATGTTTACATAGTTGCCAACATTGAAAAAAAAATATGTGGGACACTTTTTTGGCTGTAGGCGGAGCCGATCAATAATTAGGAGGCGGGGCATTCGTTTGTGGGCGTGGCCTAGCAAAAATTAATAGCTGCGGCCCGCGGCGAAAAATGGGCGTGTCTTACGTGGAAAGTGGGCGTGTCTTGCGTGGAAAGTGGGCGTGTCTTGCGTGGAAAGTGGGCGTGGCTTAAATTGGCGTGGCTCAAGAGGGTGTGGTTAAAGTCTGAGATGAATGAGGGATGGAGAGGGAGAGGGAAAGGGGGAGAGAGGAATGACGGGACAGCAGCCCCAGGTCCTACACAACAATAGAAATATGTGTATTCTAGAAAGTTTAACAATCAGCAGATAAAGATACTCCAAACACCTGGTGTTAACGCTTCAATCATCCCGGCACCATGATTGTTATGGTGTCAGGATGATTGAAGCGCATTATTTCTATTATTACATTGTAATATAAAATTAAATCATTCAACTCACCATAATGCCGAATCAGTGGGATCCCTGAGCGTGTCACTAGCCACGTCGCCTGCCACCAGCAGAGTCTGTCCTTGCATCAGGTGCCCCCGCCAGTGCAGCCCCCCCTCAGTTAGTGCAGCCCCCCCTCAGTGCAGCCCCCCCTCAGTTAGTGCAGCCCCCCCTCAGTTAGTGCAGCCCCCCCTCAGTGCAGCCCCCCCTCAGTTAGTGCAGCCCCCCTCAGTGCAGCCCCCCTCAGTTAATGCAGCCCCCCTTCAGTTAGTGCAGCCCCCCCTCAGTTAGTGCAGCCCCCCCCCTCAGTTAATGCAGCCCCCCTTCAGTTAGTGCAGCCCCCCCTCAGTTAGTGCAGCCCCCCCTCAGTTAGTGCAGCCCCCCCCTCAGTTAGTGCAGCCCCCCCCTCAGTGCAGCCCCCCTTCAGTTAGTGCAGCCCCCCCTCAGTTAGTGCAGCCCCCCCTCAGTTATTGCAGCCCCCCCCTCAGTTAGTGCAGCCCCCCCCTCAGTGCAGCCCCCCTTCAGTTAGTGCAGCCTCCCCTCAGTGCAGCCCCCTCAGTTAGTGCAGCCTCCCCCCAGTTAGTGCAGCCTCCCCACCTCAGTTAGTGCAGCCTCCCCCCCTCAGTTAGTGCAGCTCCCCCCCCTCAGTTAGTGCAGCCCCCCCCCTCAGTGCAGCCTCCCCCCCCTCAGTTAGTGCAGCCTCCCCCCCCCCCCTCAGTGCAGCCCCCCCCTCAGTTAGTGCAGCCTCCCCCCCTCAATGCAGCCCGGCCCCCGCTCAGTGGAGGAGCGGCCGGTGTTCTGCCGAGAAAGTTCCCCTCGGCAATGGTGGACCCCCTGTACTGCGCAGGCGCAGCGCTTGCGCAGTACGGGGCTGGGGAACTTTCAGGAAGACACGGCGCCGCTCGCTTCAGTGGAGAGAGGAGGGGCCGTGCAGCCAAAGAAGCCGCTTCATTGGCTGCACGGATCGAGCCCCCTTCCCCTCTCCACTCAACACTAGAGGCAGCTAGAGCGGCGGCGCCGGCCGCCATTTTTCTGGAGCCCGCTGCTCCAAAAAAAAAAAAAAAAAAAAAAAAAAACAACATTCCCGATTTTCCTTATGGAAAATCCCGATTCGGGACACTCTCCAATTCGGGACAAGGTCCCAAAATCGGGATTGTCCCGGGAAAATCGGGACTGTTGGCAACTATGTGTTTACTATGCTTCAGTTTGTGAATGAAGCGGAATCGCTCAGTACAACACTTACCATTCATTCACTGTCCAGTGCAGCTGAGGCTGCAGAGAAAGGAACTAGGAAATCTCTGTTCTCAGTCCCTTTCTCTGTCTCAAAAGTGAGACATCAGGGGTCTCTTTAGGCTTTTGATATTTCACCAAAGCCCCCAACAGGGCTGCTAAAAAAATTGTAAATAAAATAATAAAGAATAATAGTGCAAAAATAAAAAAATGTAAAAACTACTGACATCATCCACTGCCCTACTGACACCAATCTCTGCTCTACTGACACCGTCCACTGCTCTGCTCATATACACACATGTGTGTTTGTGCTTTGGTGTGCACATCCTAATGCAATAGGTTGCACACACCAATGATCCCAGACCAGAAGATTTACCGGTCCTTAGATATGGTGGCTGCATTCGTTTTTTTTCTAGGCTTTTTTGTTTATTTTCACCTGGTGAACCCGTCCATAACATACTGCCTGCCCTAGGGTGACAACACTCACTATATTGTACCTATGGAGGAGCAACATTATTACTCCAGGCTGGAGTAGCAGCATTGTCAATCTAGGCTGTTCTTGTGAATTTTTTTACAAACATCTCCCCATCACCTCTTGCTTTCATTACCAATCTAAAAATTAGGATTCCCACTAACTTTCTGTCATGATGACAATAGTCACAAAGACAAAAATGAATGGGTGAAGGTTTTTTTTTATCTTAATGCATTCTCTGCATTAAGATAAAAAACCTTGTGCAACAGCCCCCCTAATACTTATACATATGCCCAGGATAATGCCGATCTCTGGTGGCCAAAATTCTGCATTTGTTACTGTTTTTAATTATATGGAGTGTGCCGCAAGCGCCTGATTGCTGCAATTAGCTATTGTATCCTAGTTACCCCTGAGGAAGGAGTGTCTCTTGTAGACTCCGAAACGCATTGGGTGAAGGATCAATTGTACTACCGTCTACCTCTACTTCTTGCAGTATCAGTTATGGTTGACATGTACACTCCATGATTCATGTTTTTACTTATGTATTTTCAATAAATTTTGACCTTTTTCTACTATATTATTTTGTGACTCTATATAAGTGCCGTTAAAGTCCTACCCCAAGGGGAACCCCTCTTTTTCTCTACAGAGCAGGTAAGTATATGTTTGTTATTTTAAATGTAAAAAAACAAGACTTTAGAATCACTTTAAAGGAAACCTTTACAGAGGAAGTATGCTACTCTAACTCTGTTGTAAATCTCCTGATGTGTTTACCAGAAATGACCACTTGTCAAAATGACAACAAGGAATTACGATAGATTACATATCAGGAGTGACTGGCAAAATGCAGCACGTAACACTTGCAGATAGTGCCTGACCCACTATGCTGGAAAAACTAAACAAATTATGGCACCATTGTATGGTCCATTTTCTTTTTTGATTGAAAAAATGTTTGGGTTTTCTACTTGTCTATGGCCAGCTTTAGTTAACTACCAGGAGCTGTAAATTAAAGTGGTTGTTAACCCACATATTGTTGTTTTTACAATCCTCTCTGTTATAATAAACGCTGTGCCCCACTGTTTTTATAGCACCGATCGGCACTCATGTGACCGGCAGTCTGTCTCCTCTCTTGAGCTGACAGGAAAGCGGGCGGAGCCGAGAAACCCCCGCTGATGTCAGCAGGGAGGTGGAGAGTTGGAGAGAGACGGCCGGTCCTGTGACTGCCGAGCGGCGCTATAAAATAAGGTATTTATCGGCGGACTTTTTAGTAAACACATACAGTGTGGCACAGCATTTATTATAACAGAGGGGATTGTAAAAACAACACTATCTTATGATACCAGCAGGGGGGGGGCTGGTATGAGGTGACAGGCAGGGAGGGGAGGGGGAGGAGGATACAGGAGCACAGGGGAAAGCAGAGAGCAGGGTTGCGGATGACGGAGGCATGTAAACTGACCACGGTGTCAGGACTCAGCAGCCATGATGAACCGTGGTCAGTTTACAGGGGGGGAGGGTATAGCCAGGCAGGATCAGCCAGGTTTTTCAGGTGATACAGGGGGCCAAATTACACAGCACAAGCACTGTGCTGTATAACATGCTTTAAAGGAACAAGATCCATTTTTTTTTTTTAGGTTAACAAACACTTTAACACCCTCTGTCCCTTCTCTACCTAGCTTTTATTTTTCTGCTGGCAATTTTTAATTTCTATTTTATCAATTATTTTTTACCATTAATGGTTTTTTTTTTTGTTTTCATTCGTTTTTCAGTGTCACATAATAAATATGAAAACTAGGCAACAAAAAGCCTTTTTTTAATTAGCAAATATCTATGCAATGCTTTTTACCAGCATTTCATCTTAAAAATGCAAATTAATGCAGTTTTGTATTTATTGATCTATCCTTTTTTTGTATCAAACAAGTTCTTAATTGAACTGAAAACAACCAATAACAGATACAGATATATGTCAGTGGCAGTCATCCATAGATAACAACCTGTATATATCACAAGGAAAACGATGCATTTGTAAACTCACAGAATTACAGCACACACATATATATATATCCATACATTCCAGATGCTCATATATAAAATGTACCTCATGAAACCATATTACATATATACAGCCTCCAATGTGTTTTTTTAGCACACTTAGTTTGGCCTAATCTGTCCTGCTTGGACACTGCACGAGCCGCAACTAAACAAGTTCACATGGGCTAAGTCTAGGAGTGTCCAGCCACGGTGCCCATAACCTCCCCTGTGTACTGATTTTTCAAGAATAAGGGTATTTTTAATCTATCCTTAAAGTAGAACTATAGGCAAAACTTTTTATTTTTTGGATAGATAAAAGGAAGGTTATAACCCCTGTCATATTTTTTTGCCTTCTGTGTCCCATTGCAGAGATTTCCCTTCACTTCCTGTCCCATAGCCAAACAGGAAGTGAGAGTAAATCCCTGCAAACTAGGGATGTGGCAACAACACACTGATCTGACATGGTGAAATCCACTTTTTTGCTAATTTGTAGTTGGGTGCAGCGTCGCATGCCTGCGCAATTGTCAGTTAAAATAACGCAGTGCCGTATCGCAAAGAATGGCCTGGTCATTAAGGGGGTAAATCCTTCCGGTCCTCAAGTGGTTAAGAGTGTTGAGACAAATCATTTACAATGATCAGCTTTAATTTTGGCTGCATTCACACCTGAGCGTTTTCAGCTCGTAAAACGCTCATGTCAAAAGTTCCAAAACACCCAACAAGCAAAATCCCATTCATTTAAATAGCCCCTGTTCACAACTGAGTGTTCTGTCACCTGAAGCAAAATGCCTGAAGCGTTTTGGTGTCCTTTGGACCAAAAAAAGCCAGAAAAAACGCCAGAAAAATGCACTAAAAACGATACGCTCAGGTGTGAATGCAGTCTTATTCATGTAAAACCCTTATCCCAAAAGAGAAAAAACGTTGCTGTAACAGCTTGTGAAACTGCAGTATGAGCTGGTGTTTGGCTTTAATCTGTTAGTGTATTTAAATCTTCTAGTACATCTAACACTTCCCTCCCCACAGACTGACAATGCTGCTGTCCAAAGCTATCGCTGTGCTCCTGAATCCATATTGGAGGCACTCTAATACAGGAGGTGTGTTACTGGTCAGATTACCAGGTGAAAGCAGAGGAAAAAAGCCTAAAAATAAAAAAATGCAGCCACCACATATGATTGGTAAGCTGCAATATTTTACATTTTTGGCTTTCAGTTTAATACCACTTGAAGTAAGGCTTAGTACATTCATTTTGTTGTTGTTTCCATACATGTCTCTTGCATCATACATGGGACATACTGGTACATACCACTTTTGTGTATGTGTAAGCCCCATACACACTATCAGATTTTCTGCTGATTTTTGTCTTCAGATTTACCAGTCTTATGGACACAGAGAGCTGGTTCAGGAGCGAGCATGCACAAGAGGCCCCTTGGCAAGCGGCTTGCTATGGGGGCACTCGGCAAGGGGTAGGAGCCCAGAGCACTGGTGGGGTACTGGGCGGAACATCTGAGCTGCTCTGTGCAAAACCATTACACAGAGCAGGTAAGTATAACAGGTTGTTTTTTTTTGTTTTGTTTTTATTTTTTCTTCACTATTACTTTAAATACATATACTATCCTCAATAATCCCATTACTTTTCAAAAATTCTTTATGTTTATACAGCTAGCTTTTCTGAGTGCTCCATTAAAGGCAAATGGGCAGGGAGGAGGGCTGATGACAAATTCCATCCATCTCCAGCCCCTCTGTGATGCCTATGTGTGATGGTGAACTGAGTGTCTGGGTGCGCTGACACTGCAGTGGCTCCAAAAAGAGCCAGCTAGTGATAGGAGCCACTGCAGAAACAAAATTCAGGGCGTACAAAAATAAAAGGAAGAGACGAGAACATGTAAGTGTGGCTATGTGATAACTAATTGAAAAAATGTAGCTTAACTCCTTGATGCCGAGCGTACGCAAATATGTGGCCTCTTGGTGGCTGGGCCTTGACACAGAGCGCCCGCATTTTTGCGTGCAATAGCGCCAATAGAGCTGATCCGAGAGTCTACGCCCTGTGTACTCCCGCAACAGTTACCGGCAGCTAACTGAAAGCTCCCGTTTGCAGCTTGTGATCTGGAGCTTTCCAATCATGTGACCACCGTGACAGCCAATCACAGCGGTCACATGACCATAAGCCTCGCCTCCCAGCATACTAAACCCCTTAAAGGGCCAGCAAGCGCCAACTCTAAGGGGTTAATAACACTCTATGGATGTATTGATGATGTATTGATAAATACAGAGCTGCATTCAATTGTATCTTTTAATTCTGTCTAGAGTCAATCTTTAAAGTGGATGTAAACCCTCTCCTCTACCCAGTGAAGTGAACAGCCTCAGATGATACACAGAGATGAAACAAATCTCCCTACATAAATTTTACATCCAAATCTGCTGTCTTCCGCTTTATATACTGTTTAGAAAGTTCAGTTTGTATAAGGAGATTTTCTCTTCCTCTTGAACATGAAGTGTGAAGTCTGAGCATACAGCCAAGACAGCTGATTGGAGGAAAGGCACACACCCCCTCTCCTCATAGGCAAAGACTTTCAGAGATGTTCTGTGACACGGCAAGCTGCCTGCTAATCTATTTATAACTCACTCCTCGACACAAAACTCTGGCTGCTTTTATCTCATGTGTCAAAGAATTTGTCAGAACAGAAGTTATCAGGCTGATAACAGAAGAACGAGCAGGAGAAATCCACCAGATACAGGGCATTGGACAGAGATAACAAAACACTACAGGTATATGTGCCCAGCTCAAATTTCATGAGTTGGGTTTACATCCACTTTAAGTTGGCTGTACTGCTGCTGTCATTTCTGTCCCACTGCCGGTCACTGGATGTACAAGCTCCCTCTGTCTCAGTTCAATAGGAGGTCATACTTTGGCTTCCTCACCTTATGAAGGACCTTTTCCATACACTGCTGTTCACTACCAAAAATTAGATAGTGAAGGTAGGAAGGAAAAAATTAGATAGGTGTGATTTGTTTCCGTCCCAATTAATATTTGGACAAATTTTTCATTATTCGGAGAGTCGGATATATCCGAATAACCAAATTACAATATAAACAAATTTCACAGAATGCTCCGAATAACGAAACAAAATTTGCCCAAATTTCGGGAATTCAGACTGAAATTAGAATCAAATTATACATTGAAGTCCAGTCGAATTCTAACTGTACACATATTGCTGAAATCAAAGACTGTGTGTGTTATTAGAATACCATTTTGAAATAATGCTGTTTTTGTTCAGCCCAAGGTGATTTAAAGATTCATTGTAATCATTTGATGAAGATTTTTCTTTTGTTTGTTAACTTTGCCACATTCGAATTAAAAAAAAAATGTTTTCGATTTAGACCGATTCAAAATGTATCGATTTGAACGTTTCGAACCCAAAAAAATCTGTAAATTCGAAGAAAATTTAAGAAATTCCGAATATGAATTCCGAAAACGAATCCTGAATACAAATTGAGTGAATCAACCAAATTTAATAAAACAAAATAACTAGTTTAACGAATTGAAACAGAACTAATTTTTTCGTCATGCACATGTCTAGAAAAAAATGAAGTATGATTATTCAAATGCTAAAAAGTAAAAAGAAAGAGTCTCATTGTGCCCATCAAATGCGGGAATAGGGATCCATGGCCAGAAGGGACTTTAAGATATAACAGAGGGGCTCCAAGTCCAGTACCTATGAAGTCTTGGTTCCTGTGGGATAGATCAGGGTGGAATACATTAATCAGCAGCCTAAGTGAAAGTCAATGTGGAATATATCACAGGAGAAGATGTGAGTGGAGATGGATGACTTCTCAGATTGTGGTGCATCACAGAGGGGGTAGGCAGTGTCTGCAGACTAACTGGATCAAAGTGCCAACCATTGAGGGTGAAAGGGGGTGTGTACAATGCGTTTCAGAGGACCTGCCTCCTTTTTTAAGTATCAGACGCTGCCCCCCTCTGGTGGTCCTGGAGTCTGTGCATGACAGCTGTTTGTAACGGCCGGCAGTGCTGCTTTTCACCATCTGCACAGTTTTGTAATCCTTCGCTTACCCATATGTAAGTGTGCTTTTATGCTTTTAATAAATGATATATGCCCGTATGCCCGATGTTTGCTCTGTGGCTACTTTTGTTTTCTACATGATTATTCAAATACCAGATGAAGTTTGGAGTTCTTTCCACACTTCACCTCTAAAAAGTAAAAAAAAAATCATGATTTTTTATTCCAGAAAAATGAACTCAAAGTCATATGACCGTCATGCACAAAACTTTCTTATAAAACTGGAAAATCAGCCTCTCCTGCATTGCAAAGTATTATGTGTTAGTTCCTCCTAGCAGTGTATCAGTGTGGAACTCATTGCTGTTAGGAACCCACATACCACAATAATAATCTGCTTCATCTTCTAACATCACTGACTTAATGGTTAAAGATCCTGTGTTCTTTGGGGTGTCTTTGGATCCAGAGAACCGATCAGGGACCCCGGCTCCTTGGTGTTTGTCACTGTCACTGTTATACCGTAACAGATACCGGGGTCTGTCCCCTGTTTTCTGCTGATACCAGTACACAGCACGATCACCTACACTGAACCCAGTAACTGTACAAGACAATGTCACCGTGTTCCCAGGAGAGACGGATTGAGCGGCTGGCTGGGTCACAGAGTACTGAGCAGAACAATCTGAAATACAGAAATAAATGTCAGTGAAGATCATGTAACATTTGTATAAAATATCAGATTTTATAATATAGTTTATACATTACTAAACCCATTTCCCCTCTTACTTGTGTAGAATAATAGAGAGGTGATGAATAGGACAGACCACGACATGGTGCAGGTGACTCAGCCAGAGATCTCTGGATTGTATTCTATCTCCCCTGTGTATTAAATACAGAGAGCAGACATCAATGTAAATGTGATGAGATCTGATTGGACAATGCAGGTTCCTCCTCTACTCCTTTCTGTAATATTAAGCATAAAACAAATCCTAAGTGAACAGATATCATGTCATTTATACCCATAGTCAGAGTTTATCACAGTTTACTTCATTACACACAACTTTTAGTGTCCCAAGCAAAACCCCTCTGCTGGGATCATTACTTTTAGGCCTCATGTACACTGCTGCTGGTAAACAGACAGAGCAGTTGGGCATTTTTTTTCAACTCTCCTCTATGTTATCTTATCAGTACATGTACACAGGTTTGTTTATAGTCATTTCTAGGCAGTTGAGGTTAGAAGCATTTTTTGGAAAGCAAAAAAATGCATTCAGGACGAATGTTCAGAGGCATTTGAAACGCCAAATGCCTAGAACTTGTAAACGCGTGTAAACGCGGCAACTCGCATTTAGCTGCGTTTCGTTTATGGGTGTTTTTCATTTTTGACAGTCTCCCAAAAAAAAAAAAGCACTTTTAAACACAAACGCGGATAAACGCGGCATGTAAATGTAACAAAACATACGTTTTTAAACGTTGGTTACTATCTGTCACGTTAAATCGTTCAGGAGAGGTTTTAAAACGTCCAGTGTACATTAACCACTTCAGCCCTGGAAGAATTTACCCCCTTCCTGACCAGAGCACTTTTTGCGATTCGGCACTGCGTCGCTTTAACTGGCAATTGCGCGATCCTGCGACGTGGCTCACAAACAAAATTGACGTCCTTTTTTTCCCACAAATAGAGCTTTCTTTTGGTGGTATTTGATCACCTCTGTGCTTTTTATTTTTAGAGCGACAATTTTGAAAAAGCGCATTATTTTTTACTTTTTGCTATAATAAATATCCCCCAAAAATATATTAAAAAAACAATTTTTTTCCTCAGTTTAGGCCGATACGTATTCTTCTACATATTTTTGGCAAAAAAAATTCGCAATAAGCGATTATTGATCGGTTTGCGCAAAAGTTATAGCGTTTACAAAATAGGGGATAGTTTTATGGCATTTTTATTAATTTTTTTTTTTTTTTTAAATGGCGGCGATCAGCGATTTTTATTGTGACTGCGACATTATGGCGGACACATCGGACATTTTTGACACATTTTTGGGACCATTGTCATTTATACAGCAATCAGTTCCTTATTCTCAGAGATAGCCATGTTTGGAATTGTCATTTCCTTTCCTACTGCTTTTCTGCTTCCCCATCCAAGTTTTTGTTCAAATACCTACTCTCAGGCTTGAGAGTCATATTTTTGGCAGACGTTGAGGACAACGTCTATTCTAGTGAGGGGAATATGTAGCACTGGTAGATTTTTGATCTACTGCTTATATGTAAATTTAGTGGGTCATCTGTTCTGTACATAGTTCAAATTCAATCTATAGCTAAATTAGCCTCTGTTCCAGCATTGGCTGTGTTGCGTGCAGTTCCGCACTGTTGCCTGTGGGTATCGTTGTCACCGTGGGTCAGTGTTGGAAAGCAACAAGCTGAAGTATATTGAGTGCTCTTCTTTCCCAGAGGTAACTCGGCAGAGGTGGTCCAATGCTATGCATTCTGGGAGAGAGTATTTAAGGGACAGATGCCATGTGCTAGAAGTCAGTTCTATCTCGTGGCCCTCCAGGCTGGAGGGCTGCGACTCTGCAGCTGTGCAAGTAGGCCCAGAAGCCTGTCTGGGGCCTACTACTGCTGGGATGGTCCTGTGCTGTCTGTCCTGCGGGAAGAAGCTGAAAAATTGAGAAGACCCAGGGGAGGACCCATCTTAGAAGGGACCATGCGGAAGGCTGGTCTTAAGAGGGGCCTGGTGACTCGATTGGAGCTCACATCTTAATTTAATCTACGCACAAGTACTGCCGGGTTAGCTTAAAGGTTCTGGTTCTGTGTCGTTGTTCATCTAAAACTACTACGTCCTGTGGCAGAGGATCATATCGTTATTGTTCTTCTTAAATCTGTGGCAGAGACTTTCTTTTTGTTCGTGCTACGTTCCGGCTGTTAGGTCAGTGAGAGAGATCTATCTGGGCGGGCAAAGATTTCATTCTTGGACTGAAGGTGTACTCATCCCCGAGATTTCAATTCCTTAGTGCTACACGTGGAAAAGGTATTTGAATTTCCCTGCAACTCTTCTTCTACCTCTTTCCTGCTACTTCTTCCAGTTTTCTCCTGTTAAAGCATTGGAAAAGTACTAAAGTGACTGGTGCCTACATTGTAAGATATTAAACTCAACGTGGACTCTAGTTCTGGTACTGGTGAAATTACGGGTGAGGAGGTGACGATAACAGCCTGATTTAAATCAGCAGCTCCTTTGGGGGTATTTGCTACATAATGCTCTCTGAACATTTCCTATTTCTGTTTTGGAGACCTGGTGTTGCCACTCATGTTTCACAACTAGGCGCAGTTTCTATGTATATTTATAGCGATGAGTCAGTGCGTCACCCGTTCCCTAGACAGTGTCTTTCTAAGACGAAACGTACGTCGGAAGGTTGACGCGCTGACGCCATCGCTGAGTATCTCGTATTGAACGGGTGTTCGCAGGCCGGCCGACTGCTGTGTTTTTATCTCTGCTTTTAATTCTGCTGTTTACGTAAGTGCAATATTTTATTTGAACACATTTTTATTACCAACTGATTTGCGCTATGGAGAGCCAACTTTTTACTCTTTTTGGGTCCTCCCTGCTGTTTGCTTACTGATCCTCTGGACGGAGCCACCTTGGTCTGCCTGGTCATTCTGGTCAGTTTTTCTCCACACTGCGTATGGTATCAGGACGGTATCACTGACTGTGTGCCTGGTTTATTTACAAGCTGATTCACAGCTTGCCTTTGGTAAGCGTTTATTTTACCTGGTGGTGGATTCTTTCACATGGTGTCATCTGAAGGATTTATTAGCTTCATTGCACCTTATTGAATATCATTGGGATTTTATATTTGGACTTTATTATTTCACTGGTGTTCATCTCTGACATTTATGTGGGTCCTTCAGGGATCTATTTATATTATAGTACACCTGTTTGCAGCGCGGTTCATATTTATCCAGACGAGCTGATGTTCAGCCGAACGGTATTCAACTGGGTATCCCCAGACAGGAAGCTCAGGTCCGATGGATCGTGGTACTGGGGATGCTGTGGAACAGGGTGCTTACAGAGGTACACAGGTTCTCCCGTTTGGACAGGGCACCAGACGTTTTGGTGCTACATGTGGGGGGGAATGACATGGGAGCCAGGTCTATGCGGGATCTCATACGGGACGTAAAATTAAATTTTTTACGTTTACGTTTGGCTTTTCCCAGGATGGTCAAAGTTTGGTCAGATGTGGGGGGCAGGACGTCCTGGCAGTGGGCTTGGTCAGCTAAAAAGGTGGACAGGGCCTGTGTAAAAGTCAACAAGGAAGTGGGCAGGTTCGTGAGCAGGAATGGGGGAGTGGCTTTATGTCATAGGGAGCTGGAAGTGGATACTTGGAGGTATCTTAGGAGTGATGGGGTGCACCTTAATGACATAGGTACTGACTTTTGGGCACTGGGTTTACAGGAAGGCATAGAGCGAGCATTGAGGGTGTGGAGGTGCACGCAAGGGTAAGGTGTTACCCCTTTCGTGCTGTGGCAGTGGTGGGTCTTTGGAGAAGGAGAAGATGGATGTTATATATATATTTAGCGCTGGTAGATTTTTGATCTACCGCTTATATGTAAATTTAGTGGGTCATCTGTTCTGTACATAGTTCAAATTCAATCTATAGCTAAATTAGCCTCTGTTCCAGCATTGGCTGTGTTGCGTGCAGTTCCGCACTGTTGCCTGTGGGTGTCGTTGTCACCGTGGGTCAGTGTTGGAAAGCAACAAGCTGAAGTATATTGAGTGCTTTTCTTTCCCAGAAGTAACTCGGCAGAGGTGGTCCACTGCTATGCATTCTGGGAGAGAGTATTTAAGGGACAGATGCCATGTGCTAGAGGTCAGTTCTACTTCGTGGCCCTCCAGGCTGGAGGGCTGCGACTCTGCAGCCATGCAAGTAGGCCCAGAAGCCTGTCTGGGGCCTACTACTGCTGGGATGGTCCTGTGCTGTCTGTCCTGTGGGAAGAAGCCGAACAATTGAGAAGACCCAGGGGAGGACCCATCTTGGAAGGGACCATGCGGAAGGCTGGTCTTAAGAGGGGCCTGGTGACTCGATTGGAGGACACATCTTAATTTAATCTACCACACAAGTACTGCCAGGTCAGCTTAAAGGTTCTGGTACTGTGTTGCTGTTCATCTAAAACTACTATGTCCTGTGGCAGAGGATCGTACATTTATTGTTCTCCTCAAGTCTGTGACAGAGACTTTCTTTTTGTTCGTGCTACGTTCCGGCTGCTAGGTCAGTGATAGAGATCTATCCGGGCGGGCAAAGATTTAATTCTTGGACTGAAGGTGCATTTATCCCCGAGATTTCAATTCCTTAAGTGCTACATGTGGAAAAGGTATTTGAATTTCCCTGCAACTCCTCTTCTACCTCTTTCCTGCTACTTCTTCCAGTTTTCTCCTATTAAAGCATTGGAAAAAATACTAAAGTCACTGGTGCCTACATTGTAAGATATTAAACTCAACGTGGACTCTAGTTCTGGTATTGGTGAAACTACGGGTGAGGAGGTGACGGTAACAGCCCGAATTAAATCAGCAGCTCCTTCGGGGGTATTTGCTACATGTGGGGGCATCGTCCGGGATTGTTTGCCGTTGCGCTAAGCAACTCTGAGAAGTATTTAACCGGGAGTTTAGTCTAAAAAGAGGTTTCTGGACTTTGTCACTTTCTCCAGGAAAAGAAGGGGTTAAACTGCAGGATTACATTTCTGACTGCGTAGGCTGCGGGTAAGAAGTAAAAGCCTGGGAGCTACGTGATCAGAGGAGCAAGTGGGAGGAGCTACACCTGCTTGCTGCTGCGTGAGACACGAGTGTGTGTGTCTGGCGCCAAAGGAGAAGAGAGGCCTCGTGATCGTACTGAGAGGATCAGAGTGCAGCCATGTCTTCTTTTCCGTTAATACCGTCAACCAAGGGGTCGATGATGTTCCCTACAAGTACCGCTGCGGGTGCTATGCTAACCGGAACCCTGCTGATGGATACCGGCATTCGCTTGAAGCCGCAGGGGCGGTTTGTACTATACGCTGTTGGAGATATTGAAGGGCTGGGCATGCTTTGCCACAAGTGTGAAGGACTGGCCATACACCTCCGTCCATTTGTCCGATGTTTGCAGTGCTGAGAATACTTATTCACAGTGGAGCAACCTACAATGTCGCCCCGTGCTTACCGAGTGGACTGGGCTACAGGGATCGCTACGGTGGCAACTACTGCCAGTACTGCTGGAGAGCAACAGGCTTTGGTCTCATCTGTTACCGTGAGTGTTCCTGAAGGAGATATCGCTGTTACCGCTTCATCAGAGGACATCACTTTTGTTTCTACTTCCACTACACCTATTTCTGTTGCACCTGTCCCAAAGAAGGTGGGATATGTGAAGGCTTCCCGCGGCTGTGGTCGAGGTCTACCCCAAAGACTACCCGAACCGGAACCGGAGGAGTACATGCATTCGGAGCAGTCCACGACAGGAACGGGTGAGAGATCAAAGGGGTACATATCTGGGACTCTTTGTAAATATTTGCCAGCGGAAGAGTTGAGAGACTCAGAGTTAGATTCTTTGTCGGGTCTCTCAGGTGATGATGATTTGTTTGAGACAATGTCACAAGAATTATTATGGGCCCAGGGTGAAGATGTTGCTTCTGCTTATACCTTATAGAATGGATAGCCATGGATTCTGGGAAGACATCACCTAGTGTGGAGCCGCATAGTACTACCAAAGAGAAATTGTCTAAAGTTGCCAGTTTGCTTGAGTCTGAGCCGATGCCTATCGGATCTATGGTGCGCAAATCACCAAATTCTTGTGTGCCTCCTGGTTTGGGGAAAACTAAGCTTTGCCTAGACTTGCCCGTCTACAGAGAGTGCTCATCAAACAAGTTGCTACAGAATATGGTCTGGAATTTCCTTACGTTACTCAAGAAATTATGCAGGAAATTGAGGCCAACCGAGAGCAGTGGTACCGTGAAGCCGTTTGGGACTATGTGTCTGTACCAAAACCTTTCCGGAAAGCTGGGTATTCTGCTGCTATGGATGAACGTTTCAATGGATGTTTGCTGCATTGGAATTATGGTCAGCACATCTATGCTGACAAAGTGGTCATTTGCAGACCTGGGAAGGATGACATTGTTTATTTTGTTTTTTTTCAGGAACAAAACCAGATCTCCTGTCAAGCTGTTAGGCCTTGCAGCTAGATAGATAGTGGGGTTTTGTGACATGACTAATGTGGATATGCTGTTGTATTAATGTTTGGAATTGTAACTTCCTTTCCTACTGCTTTTCTTCTTCCCCATCCAAGTTTTTTTGTTCAAATACCTACTCTCAGGCTTGAGAGTCATATTTTTGGCAGACATTGAGGACAAGGTCTGTTCTAGTGGGGGGAGTATGTAGCGCTGGTAGATTTTTGATCTACCGCTTATATGTAAATTTAGTGGGTCATCTGTTCTGTACATAGTTCAAATTCAATCTATAGCTAAATTAGCCTCTGTTCCAGCATTGGCTGTGTTGTGTGCAGTTCCGCACTGTTGCCTGTGGGTGTCGTCACCGTGGGCCAGTGTTGGAAAGCAACAAGCTGAAGTATATTGAGTGCTCTTCTTTCCCAGAGGTAATTCGGCAGAGGTGGTCCACTAATATGCATTCTGGGAGAGAGTATTTAAGGGACAGATGCCATATGCTAGAGGTCAGTTCTACCTCGTGGCCCTCCAGGCTGGAGGGCTGCGACTCTGCAGCCGTGCAAATAGCTCTCTCAAAAGCCTGTCTGGGGCCTACTACTGCTGGGATGGTCCTGTGGGAAGAAGCCGAACAATTGAGAAGACCCAGGTGATGACCCATCTTGGAAGGGACCATGCGGAAGGCTGGTCTTAAGAGGGGCCTGGTGACTCAATTGGAGGACACATCTTAATTTAATCTACCGCACAAGTACTGCCGGGTCGGCTTAAAGGTTCTGGTACTGTGTTGCTGTTCATCTAAAACTACTACGTCCTGTGGCAGAGGATCGTACAGTTATTGTTCTCCTCAAGTCTGTGGCAGAGACTTTCTTTTTGTTCGTGCTACGTTCCGGCTGTTAGGTCAGTGAGAGAGACCTATCCGGGCGGGCAAAGATTTAATTCTTGGACTGAAGGTACATTCATCCCCGTGATTTCAATTCCATAAGTGCTACATGTGGAAAAGGTATTTGAATTTCCCTGCAACTCCTCTTCTACCTCTTTCCTGCTACTTCTTCCAGTTTTCTCCTATTAAAGCATTGGAAAAATACTAAAGTGACTGGTGCCTACATTGTAAGATATCAAACTCAATGTGGACTCTAGTTATTGTATTGGTGAAATTACGGGTGAAGAGGTGACGGTAACAGCCCAATTTAAATCAGCAGCTCCTTCGGGGGTATTTGCTACATATATATAACATGGTTGGGACCCATCTGTGGTATGGGGTTCTAAGGTACCTTCCAGTTACTGAGGGGTTAACCAGGAAGGGGTAAAAGGTAGGTCACTGCGAAGGTTGAGTACCATCTCTGAGTCGGTGGTTTGTGACTGGAGGCCTAAAGTTTAAAAGAAGTTGGTCGCAGTGACCAAGTTGTGTGTCGATGCCCTTGAAGACCCCAAAAAGAATATAAAAAAGTTGGTTAATGGTTATTTAAAATGTAATTTATTTAATTTATGGTAATTGTTAATAAAAAGGCTGTCAGGCCATTTACTCCAAAAACCTTGTCACGTCATTTTGGGGATTTGGAGGGGTTTAGAGTATGTATAATAGGCTGGTAAGAGACTGTGGGTTATGTCCTTCATATGTCATGACACTGTCCACTGCTCTGCTCATATACACACGTGTGTTTGTGCTTTGGTGTGCACACCCTAATGCAATAGGTTGCACACACCAATGATCCCAGACCAGAAGATTTACCGGTCCTTAGATATGGTGGCTGCATTCATTTTTTTTCTAGGCTTTTTTAGTTTATTTTCACCTGGTGAACCTGTCCATAACATACTGCCTGCCCTAGGGTGACAACACTCACTCTACTTTTTTTAGAAAACACATACAGTGGGGCACAGAATTTATTAGGTAGAGAGGGGATTGTAAAAACAACACTATCTTAAGATAGCAGCAGGAAGGGGGGGGAGTTTCCTGGTACGAGCTGACAGGCAGGGAGAGAAAAGGAGGAGGATACAGGAGCACAGGGGAGAGTAGAGAGCAGGGTTGCGGATGATGGAGGCACCTAAACTGACCACGGTGTCAGGGTTCAGCAGCCATGATAAACCATGGTCAGTTTACAGGGGGGAGGGTACAACCAGGCAGGATCAGCCAGATATTTCAGGTGATACAGGGGGCCAAATTACACAGCACAAGCACTGCTTTAAGGGAACAGGATTCAATTTTTTTTTAGGTTAACACTTCACCACCCTCTGTACCTTCTCTACCTAGCTTTTATTTTTCTGCTGGTAATTTTTCATTTCTATTTTTTTTTTTTTTACCATTAATGTTTGATTTTTTGTTTTCATTTGTTTTTCAGTGTCACATAATACATATGAAAACTAGGTGTAGCGGTGTAGTTGCCACTAGTAACAAACATCCACCATATCACCCTGCTGCCAGACACCCATATATCACTTGCAGAGACAATGAACAGTCTTTTGCTGGTTTAGGTTTGTTTATGTTTTTTTGGGGGTACAACTTGGTTGGGGAAAGGGGTATATGGGATGCCCATAGGATAGTTCATTTTGCCATCATATTTTAAAGATTTTACTCATTAGCACATAGTTAGAGCCAGAAGAGATGATGTGCATATTTAATTGTTATAGTCTTTCTCCTGCATCACCCTGTTGCTCCTCCTCTGCTCAACTCCTGCAGACTATTGCTTCCAGGACTTCCTCACCCATTACCGTGTAAGGATGAAGACATCACTCTTGACCGTGTAAGGGTGATGTTCCCAGAACTTTTCTCCTCCTGCACAAAACTTATCCTGAAGTAAAGTAATGTCACATTTTCTTCTGTAAGCTAGAAGGACCCACTCTGAATAGTTCCTTAAGCTGGCACTGGTTGCTTGCTGCTACTATGCCAGAGGCCTGCAGCACCTCTCCCCGGAGGTAGTAGTTTAAAAGCACATGTTGAGTGGTGGACTACTGTTCCCAGCCAGCCCAGCTTGCAAATCCTGTGCCCTCAGGCCACATCGATTTGACACACATCCCCACAGTCTCTCCTCTGATCCAGGACTCCTCATCATTGACTGTGTAAACGATGAGGACTTCTCTACCGACCGTGTAGAAGTGAAGTTCCCTCACAGACTTCCTGGCACATCCAGCCCTCCACTGTGGTACACTCACCGACCTTTCTCTGACCTGAGTCCTTGATGGAGAACTTGACCGGACCATACGTTCTGACAGCTTCACCTGCCCCTCTGCTCCAGGAGTTCCTTATCAACGACCGTGTGATGATAAGGACATCGCCAATGACCATGTAAAGGCAAAGTTCCCTCAAAGTTCTCCCCGGGCCTCCTCCTGCGATCGGCTCACCCCCCCCCCAGGTAGGGGTGCCCTCCTGCTGTCTAGTATTCCATTCTCCACTTCACCCAGCCGACAACTCTGCCCAGTGGCATGTTACCTCAGTTTATATAGGAGGCCTGCCCCTGCCAATACCAGTTGGGGATTGGTCAGGGCTCCCACATGAGCTGTCTGCCACTCCAGTTCCAGGCCCTGCCCCTTTTTCAGAACATTCTCCCTGGAAGCAGGGGAGGCACCTCAGAACTAGAACACAGGTAGCCACACTCACTGCTACTCTAACCAATCCCAGCCCCAGATCAAAACAGACATACCTAGCTTGCAGCATAGGCCTGCCTAAATTTACCTGTGCTGACAGTCTATCTAATAAAATCCCATTACTAGCACCTACCTATTGGTAGAGGGTGCAACATAGGTAACAAAAAGCCTTTGTTTAATTTGCAAATGTCTATGTCTAATTTGCAAATGTCTCTGTCGGGGTCCCCCAAGGTTCTGTTCTTGGACCTCTTTTATTTTCAATCTACACCTCTTCCCTGGGTCAGCTGATAGCCTCTCACGGCTTTCAATATCATTTCTATGCTGACACACAAATCTATCTCTCCATCCCTCAACTCACTCCATCAGTCTCCTCACGCGTCACTAACTTACTAACCGACATATCTGTATGGATGTCAGACCACTTCCTCAAACTCAACTTGTCCAAAACCGAGCTTATAATATTTCCTCCCCCACTAGCCTCTTCCCCTGACTTCTCTGTGAAGAGCAATGGCAAAACCATCCACCCGTCCCCACATGTCAGGGTGCTAGGTGTTATCCTAGATTCTGAACTCTCCTTTCAGCCCCACATCCAATCACTTTCCAAAGCTTGCCGCCTCAACCTCCGCAACATCTCTAAACTACGTCCCTTTCTAACCAGTGAAACCACAAAGCTCCTGATTCACTCCCTGGTTATCTCTCGCCTTGACTACTGCAACTCACTCCTGCACCTCATTGGCTTACCTTTAAATAGACTATCCCCCCTTCAGTCCATCATGAATGCGGCTGCCAGACTCATCCACCTTACAAACCGCTCAGTGTCTGCTACCCCTCTCTGCCAATCCCTCCATTGGCTACCACTCGCCCAACGAATTAAATTCAAAATACTAACAATAAGTTACAAAGCCATCCACAACTCTGCCCCCAGCTACATCACTAACCTAGTCTCAAAACACCAACCTAATCGCCATCTCTGTTCCTCCCAAGATCTCCTGCTCTCTAGCTCCCTCATCACCTCCTCCCATATCCGCCTCCAGGACTTCTCCGAGCCTCGCCCATCCTCTGGAATTCCCTACCCCAATCTGTCAGACTGTCTCCAAATTTATCCACTTTTAGGCGATCCCTGAAAACTTTCCTCTTCAGACAAGCCTATCCTGCCTCCATCTAACAACTGCACTATTTTCTCCATTAGCTCATCCCCCACAGCTATTACCCTTTTGTATAACTTGACCCTCCCTCCTAGATTGTAAGCTCTAACGAGCAGGGCCCTCTGATTCCCCCTGTATTGAATTGTATTGTACTTGTACTGTCTGCCCTAATGTTGTAAAGCGCTGCGTAAACTGTCGGCGCTATATAAATCCTGTATAATAATAATAATAATGCCATGCTTTTTACCAGCATTTCATCTTAAAGATGCAAATTAATGAAGTTTTGTAATTATTAATCTATCTTTTTTTGTATCAAACAAGTTCTTTATTGAAATGAAAACAATGCCAATAACAGATACAGATATATGTCAGTGGCAGTCATCCATAGATAACAAACTGTATATATCACAAGGAAAACGATGCATTTGTAAACTCACAGAATTAGAGCACATATATATATATATATATACATATATACGTTCCAGGTGCTCATATATAAAATGTACCTCATAAAAACCATATTACATATATACAGCCTCCAATGTGTTTTTCAGCAAACTTAGTTTGACCTAATCTGTTCTGCTTGAACACTGCACGAGCCGCAACTGAACAAGTTCACACGGGCTAAGTCTAGGAGTGTCCAGCCACGGTGCCTATAACCGCCCCTGTGTATGTATTTTTCAAAGATAAGGGTATTATTAACCACTTGACCACAGGGCACTTAAACCCCCTTCCTAACCAGACCAATTTTCAGCTTTCGGTGCTCTCACAGTTTGAATGACAATTACTCAGTCATGCAACACTGTACCTATGTGAAATTTTGTCCTTTTTTTTCACACAAATAGAGCTTTCTTTTGGTAGTATTTAATGACCGCTGGGTTTTTTATTTTTTGCGCTATAAAAGAAAAAAGACCGAAAATTCTGTAGAAAAAATTTCTTCGTTTCTGTTGTAAAATTTTGCAAATTACCGTAGTAATTTTTCTTCATATATTTTGGCCAAAATCTATACCGCTACATATCTTTGGTAAAAACCCAAATCGATGTATATTATTTGGTCTTTGTGAAAGTTATAGAGTCCACAAGCTATAGTGCCAATCTCTACAAATTGATCACGCCTGAAGTACTGACGGCCTCATTTCTTGAGACACTAACAAGCCAGGAAAGTACAAATACCCCCAAAATGACCCCTTTTTGGAAAGTAGACATTCCAAGGTATTTAGTAAGAGGCATGGTGAGTTTTTTGAAGTTGTAATTTTTTCCCACAATTCTTTGCAAAATCAAGATTTTTCTTCTTTCTTTTTTTTCTTCACAAAATTGTTATATTAGCAGGTTATTTCTCACACACAGCATAAGCATAGCACAAATTACACCCCAAAACACATTCTGCTACTCCTCCTGAGTATGACGATACCACATGTGTGAGACTTTTACACAGCGTGCAAAACATATTACAGCGCACACATTCAAGAATGACATTTCCTACAAGGCTAGTTAAAAACACCTGAACATATTCAAAAAATACGGAGGTTTGGTCACACTATATGGTCATATAGTGCTAAGCCCACTTACTGCGACAAAGTACCCTGAATTAGTGGGCCCTACCCTAGTAATAGAATGGAAGATCCTGTGTCTCAACCATGGGAGCTGAACTCCTCTATGTGGGAGAACTGGGGTAGGACCCACTAATTCGGGGTACTTTGTCGCAGTAAGTGGGCTTAGCACTATATGACCATATAGTGTGACCAAACCCCCGTATTTTTTGAATATGTTCAGGTGTTTTTAACTAGCAGGAAATGTCATTCTTGAATGTGTGTGCTGTAATATGTTTTGTACTGTTTGTTGGTCTTATAGCAGCACCATCTTGAACCTAAACGCATTTTAGGGTGTGCCCCCCAAATATGTTTTTGTATATTGTAATAGACCCTGACCAGGTTTTTTGGGCTGGAGCACCCCTCCCCCTCTTCATTGCCTCTTATTTAGTGGCCACCAGTGCATAGGAGGAATCCCCTTCAGTTCTCCCACATAGAGGAGTTCAGCTCCCATGGTTGAGACACAGGATCTTCCATTCTATTACTAGGGTAGGACCCACTAATTTGGGCTACTTTGTCGCAGTAAGTGGGCTTAGCACTATATGACCATATAGTGTGACCAAACCCCCGTATTTTTTTTTAATATGTTCAGGTGTTTTTAACTAGCCTTGCAGGAAATGTCATTCTTGAATGTGTGCGCTGTAATATGTTTTGTACTGTTTGTTGGTCTTATAGCAGCACCATCTCGAATTTAAACGCATTTTAGGGTGTGCCCCCCAAATATGTTTTTGTTTTTGTATTTTTTACACAGCGTGGCCACATACAGAGGCCCAACATGCAGGGAGCACTGTCAGGCTTTCTTGGAGCATAAATTACACATATAATTTCTTGGCTACCTCTTATGCTCTGTACACACGGTCGGATTTTCCGACGGAAAAAGTGTGATTGGGTTGTGTTGTTGGAAATTCCGATCGTGTGTGGGCTCCATCGGACTTTTTCCATCGGAATTTCCGACACACAAAGTTTGAGAGCAGGATATAAAATTTTCCAACAACAAAATCCGAACGATTAAATTCCGATCGTGTGTAGAGAAATCCGACGCACAAAGTGCCACGCATGCTCAGAAAAAATTAAGAGAGGAAAGCTATTGGCTACTGCCCCGTTTATAGTCCCGACGTATGTGTTTTACGTTTGTGCGACCATGTGTATGCAAGACAAGTTTGAGCTAACATCTGTCGGAAAAAATCTATGGATTTTGTTGTCGGAATGTCCGATCAATGTCCAATCGTGTGTACAGGGCATTACACTTTTGAAGGCCCTGGAGAACCAGGACAATAGAAACGTCCCAAAAATGACCCCATTTTGGAAAGAAAACAACCCAATGTATAATCTATGAGGTATATCGAGTCTTTTGAACATGTCATTTTTTTCTACAAGTTTTTGGAAAATGTGTAAAGAAAATGAAAACACATTTTTTTTTACACAAAGTTGTCAATTTACACAATATTTCTAACACATAGAATATACATACCAAAAATTACACCCCAAAATAGATTATCCTACTCCTCCTGAGTACGGCGATACCACATGTGTGAGACTTTTCCACAGCCTGGCCACATACAGAGGACCAACATGCAGGGAGCACCATCAGGTGTTCTAGGGACATAAGTTTCAAATCTAATTTGACTACCTATTACAATTTTGTGAGGCACTGTAGTGGCATGGATGTGGCATGGATGATAACTCATGTGGCATGGGTGAGCATGAATGGGGATGGATGAGCCGTGGATGGGAATGGCTGCGCATGAATGAGTATGGCCGGGTACGGCTGAGTATGGATGGATATGGCTGAGTATGGCTGGGTATAGATGGGATGGCTGGGTACGGCTGAGTACGGATGGGTACGGCTGAGTATGGTTGGATATAGATGGGATGACTGGGTACGGCTGAGTACGGATAGGTACGGCTGAGTATGGCTGGGTATAGATGGTACAGCTGGGTACGGCTGAGTATGGCTGGGTACGACTGAGTAAAGCTGGGTATGGATGGGGGTGGATGGGATGGCTGAGCATGGATGGATGGATGGATGAGTATTGCTGAGGATGGATGGATGGCTGAGCATGGATGGATGGATGAGTATGCAGAGTATGGATGAGGATGGATGGATGAGTATGCTGAGTATGGATGGGTGAGCATGGATGGGTATGCAGAATATGGATGGGTATGCAGAGTATGGATGGGTATGCTGAGTATGGATGGATGGATGGGTATGCAGAGTATGAATGGGTATGCCGAGTATGGATGGGTATGCCGAGTATGGATGGATGGATAAATGAGTATGCCGAGTATGGATGGGTATGCCGAGTATGGATGGATGGGTATGCTGAGGATGGATGGGTATGCAGAGTATGGATGAATGGGTATGCAGAGTATGGATGGATGGATGGGTATGCAGAGTATGGATGAGTATGGATGGGTATGCATGGCTGAGAATGGATGGATGGATGGATCGATTTGTCACTGAGCAGCGCTGTGGGCACTACACATACAGCCCACAGTGTTGCTGCAACCGATCTCTCCCCTCTTCGCTCCCACTGGACGGAGAGGGGAAAGAGGAACCGGATATCACGCCGGTTTCTTTAAATGTGATCGCTCTGTCATTTGATGGAACGATCACATGGTAAACAGCCGCAATCAGCGGGCGTTTACCGTGATCCGTGATGCGCCGGGTCCTGGATGTGTTTGGCTGCGCACCCTAGGGGGCGCGCAAGAGCGGGATTCTGGGAGGACGTCACTGTACGCCCTCCCAGAGTTATGCAACTGCCCTGTAGCCGTCATTTAGCTATGGGCTGGCTGTTAAGTGGTTAATCTATCCTTAAAGTAGAACTATAGGCAAAACTTTTTATTTGTATTTTGGATAGATAAAAGGAAGGTTATAACCCCTGTCAGATTTGTTTTGCCTTCTGTGTCCCATTGCAGAGATTTCCCTTCACTTCCTGTCCCATAGCCAAACAGGAAGTGAGAGGAAATCCCTGCAAACTAAGGGAATTCCTTGGGGGACCCCCAGGTCACCAGAACTAGTGTCCCTATTGGAAGATTTCCCTGCTATTACTTTTCTGGGGACAACCCAAAATTTTGGATTTTCTTTTACGTTCACCTTCAATGATAATGGAAAACAGGACAAATAAAGAGGGGTGGTCTCCCTAGTTGGGGTACAGACAGCAATAAAAACAGACAAGTGTTCTAATCCCTTTCAACGCTATCTTTTGCCTTTAGTTATTATTTAAATTATTTTTTGAAATGCAAGCAGTTGTAAGTACCTGAATTTGGTCTTCATTCTCTTGTAATCCACTGTGCAGAAGAGCTCAGACTGGGAAAAGAAGCAGCATAAGAAACCAATAGTTGTGCTGCAGTACAAAGAGCATGCTGATAGGAGGAGTGAGAAAAGTGACAGTGAGAGATGATCTCATCAGTGTGCTGCTTCTCCTTTTATTATCCAGGCACAGGCTGGAGGTTGGACAAGACTTGTAAGTGTTATGGAACTGCAGCAGTGAAAAATCAGGTTTCCAGCCTGTCAGGCAGGGCTGTGTTGTGAGGCAGAGCTGTGTAAACCTCAGGACCGGATGGACTGAGATATGGCATTCCCTGTGGAACTCTGCACATGCGCAGGGAAACCTCTGCATACACAGATATGCCACAGGTTTGTGCCATTCTATTGGACCTCTTAGAGACCCATGATGCATACGTGCATGTGTAAGATTCCCCGTGCATGCGCAGACATGCCAAGCATCTCTGCCAGTTCCCATAGACCTGCAACACTGCGCATACAGAGGGCATCTTGTGCATATACACACATGTTCTCTGTTAACTCTGTGGGACCTGGCAGAGACTCACTGTATGCCTTCGCACGTGTGAGATTTTGCACTAATTCATTGAATGCACTGAATGGGGAATTTTTGTGTGTGCATATGTGTATTATGTACTATAAAATTAGTGGAGACCAAATGGGTAGAACATCTACTGCCTTTGAAAGAATACATTTATATCAGTTATGGGATACCAGGCAATGATTGTGACAGGGGCTACCACTTTTCAATCCACACTGGAAGCTAGTGTGTGAGCTAGGTGCCGCGTAATGCGGCAGGCGGTGAGCACACAGAGTCCAAGTTCAGCAATAGTAATATATTGTAGAAAAGTTCAGCAAGCACAAACAGGCCTTGCAGGGTGGCAACCTGTCCGGAGCCACTTACAACTGTAACAGCAGTGGAACAGTAGTCTGAAGACCTGGAGATACCAACAGAATCTGCCATGAGGAGTGGAATGCAGCCTGGCCGGTCTGAACCCAATGTGGAGTCTTCCTATGAGAGGTTGGCATGGTCCCTATGGAACCTTTCCCTGTCCCTAACAGACAGGGTCCTTTCCCTATGTTAGCCCTTCCCAAAATGCATGCCAAGCCTGGGATCTAGGGCCTTAAATAGGCTCTACCCTCACCAAGATGGCTGCCAAGGTCACATGAGGCATCAGCATCTAATCAGATAGCTGTGACCCTGGAAATCATAGAGGAACCAAGTTCCTCACAACTTCTTCCCACATCTGCATTGCCACTGTGGTTGAGCACCTTCTGCAGTGGAGAATATAGATTGCACCTGCCTACAAATGTCTACATAATACTGCTACTAACAGTCAATTCTGATGCTATTTTGCTGTATATGGAGTACATTTAAATAGATCAGGGCTTTTCTCTGAGGCAAAGCTGTGTAAATCTCAGGACAGAATGTACAGTAGATATCAATCCTTTGGCAGGTAAAACAACTCCCTTATTTATAATTCATTATTGCTTTTAGCTGTTTGCCAGGCTTTCCATTTTAAGTTATGTTTAAACCTAAGAATAAAAATTTAATAACAGTCTTTAGATGTGGCGGCTGCATTTGTTTTTTGTCAAAATCAGGCTTAGTACATTTTATGCAAGCATAAAAAAATATCTGGTAGTGGGATATTTTACCTTAATGGAGGGTCCACTCTGTGAAAATAAAAAATTGAAAGTCAGCAGCTACAAATTCTGTAGCTGCTGACTTTTAATAAAAGGACACTTACCTGTCCAGAGATCCAGTGCCGTCCTCACCCGGGCTAGTCTTTCACTAACCTTTGGGTTTCCAGGTACCCTAACTGTGTGCAGCTGTCTCTTCGGCTTTCGGATTCACAGTCGGCTGCCCACTGCACATGCACGAGCCATGTTGCACTTTATGAATGATCCAGCAGTCTTCTGGGACCTGTCAATTGTCCCAAAAGACTGTTGGGAGGAGGAAACGAGAACTTCCACTCAGATTGCCTAGGAGTAAGTGGGATCCCGCTCCCCCAGCCAAACAAAATGACATGCCAGGGGAGGAGGACTTAAAGCGGACCTTCCCCTTTTGGGTGGAGTTCTGCTTTAAAGTAAACAAAATGTTGACTTTAGAACCGCTTTAAATGAATACATTTAGTAGTATGTTAATGAAGAGAGGGCTGCATTTACTTACGTCTATTATATCTGCCTAGATATTGGCATTTAGTTGGCTCAACCGACTGTCATTTCTCCCCTTTCACTGGTCACAGGATGAACAAGCTCTCTTGTCCTTGTCTCTTGCATTTTGGAGTTTTTTCTTCATTTTTCTAAGATGCTTTTAGTAAATTATTACAAATAAAACTACTCAGAATGGGTTTTGACAAGGAATCTAGAATTGTTAAATTGTAAAATGGTTCAACTGTTCATCCATGCTTAACAATTAACCACTTGCCAACTGACTCACGCTGATATACGTTGGCAAAGTGGCACGGGTGCGCAAAACAACGTACCCGTACGTCGCTGGGTCATCGGTGGCTAGCGGGCATACCCACCACGTGCCGCGGCGCGTGCCCGTGGACTCGATATCCACCGGTGCCCCGCAATCCTGACACGGAGAGGCAGAACAGGGGGATGCCTATGTAAACAAGGCGTTTCCCTGTTCTGCTTAGCAACATGACAGGGATCTACTGCTTCCAGTGATCGGGAGCAGTGATCTCTGTCATGTTCTAGTGAGCCCATACCCCCTACTGTTAGAACATGCCCAGGGAACACACTTAACCTCTTGATCGCCCCCCCTCTAATGTTTAACCCCTTCCCTGCCAGTGACATTTACACAGCAATCAGTGCATTTTTATAGCACTGATCGCTGTATAAATGCCAATGGTCCCAAAATAGTGTCAAAAGTGTCCGATTTGTCCTCCGCAATGTCGCAGTCACGATAAAAATCGCAGATTGCCGCCATTACTAATAAGAAAAAATTAATAATAAAAATGCCATAAATGTATCTCCTATTTTGTAGAAGCAATAACTTTTGCGCAAACCAATCAATATACGCTTATTGCAATTTTTTTTTTTACTAAAAACATGTAGAAGAATATATATTGTCCTAAACTGAGGAAGAAATAATTTTTTGTTTTTTATATATTTTTTGGGGATATTTATTATAGAAATAAAAAAAATTGCTTTTTTTTTTTTTCAAAATGTTCGTTCTTTTTTTGTTTATAGCACAAAAAAAAACCCAGCAGAGTTGATCAAATAACACCAAAAGAAATCACTATTTGTGGGAAAAAAAGGACGTCAATTTTGTTAGGGTACAACCTCGCACGACCGCACAATTGTCAGTTAAAGCAACGCAGTGCTGTATCGCAAAAAAGGGCTTGGTCAGGAAGGGGGTAAATTCTTCCAGGGCTGAAGTGGTTAATATTATGTTAGGAGTACAAATTATTATTTTCAGATGAACCGCACATACTGTATTTGCCATTCTTCCAATAAAAGCGTTATTTGACGCATTCTGTATGATAACCTCTTGTTTGTACAAACTACCCAAACACTTCCAAAAAATATGGAAAAAAAAAAAGAAGAAAAAACAAAACAAAAAAAGAAAACAAAATAAAAACAGAGCATAACTATGCTTTTGAGAAAAAAAAGTTCCTAGTCATATAATCATCATGCACTGTTTTCTGAAAAATCAGCTTCTCCTGCATTGCAAAGAATTATGTGTTAGTTCCTCCTAGCAGTTTATCAGTGTGGAACTCATTGCCTTTAGGAGGAACCCACATACCACAATAATAATCTGCTTCATCTTCTAACATCACTGACTTAATGGTTAAATATCCTGTGTTCTTTGGGGTGTCTTTGGATCCAGAGAACCGATCAGGGACCCCGGCTCCTTGGTGTTTGTTACTGTCACTGTCAAACCATAACAGATACTGGGGTTTTTCCCCTGTTTTCTGCTGATACCAGAACACATACCGATCACCTACACTGAACCCAGTAATTGTACAAGACAATGTCACCGTGTTCCCAGGAGAGACGGATTGAGCGGCTGGCTGGGTCACAGAGTACTGAGCAGAACAATCTGAAATACAGAAATAAATGTCAATGAAGATCATGTAACATTTGTAAAAAAAAAATAAGATTTTATAATATAGTTTATACATTACCAAACCCCATCCCCCTCTTACTTGTGTAGAATAATAGAGAGGTGATGAATAGGACAGACCACGACATGGTGCAGGTGACTCAGCCAGAGATCTCTGGATTGTATTCTATCTCCCCTGTGTATTAAATACAGAGAGCAGACATCAATGTAAATGTGATGAGATCTGATTGGACACGGCCGTCTCCTCCCTACACCTAGCTGTAATATTAGACATAAAAGAAATGTAAACTGAACAGTTATTGTGTCATTTATACCCATGGTGAGAGTTTTTTTTTTTTTTTACTGTTGACTTTAGGCATACAAGTCTTTAGTGCCACAAGCAAAAAAACTCTGCTAGGATCATTACTTTTATACAGAGTATTGTCATGTTTTCCTGGACCTAACCTGGCTTACTATGCTGTAACATTGTACAAATGACCTGATTAGAGATAACTATAGATAGATAGATAGATATACTTTATTGTCATTGTATACATACAACAAAATTTTTTCGGATACCCTTTACAGCAGCAATAAAACATTTCTCAAGAAAACCACACATACATACTCCTAGCACATGCCCACATATCTATTTAAATATATCAAGATATAAAATGTTATTTAAAAATAAATAAATAAAAGAATGTTAAAATTCTACATAAAATTCCTAAAACACTGTACCTGATGGGATTATGGACAATACGGCCCTAGGAAAAAAACTATGCTTTAAGCGATTAGTGTGCGTTTTAAGTGTTCTATATCTTTTCCCTGATGGCAATGGGACAAACACATTGTAACCTGGGTGGGTTGGATCAATACTAATAGCTTTTGCCCGCTTTTTTAATCGGCTGGCATATGCTGTGTCCAAATTTGGTAGATCTGTTCCTATGATCCGCTGTGCTGTTTTCACCACACGAGACAGGCACTTCTTATCCTCCGCCCTGCAGCTGGCATACCACACTACAGCGCAGTGGAGAAGAATACTCTCAATGGTACAATGATAGAAATTGACCAGAAGCCTTAAGGGCAATCCAGCCTGCTTCAGTCTCCAAAGGAAAAACAGTCTCTGCTGCGCTTTTTTCACTAGAAAAAAAGTGTTTTGAGACCATGACAACTCCCTTGTAATATGCACTCCCAAAAATGTAATAGTGTCCACCCTTTCCACCTCCTCACCACCTATATGAACCGGGCAATGATTGATCTTTCTTGATCTCCTATAATCCACTATTATTTCTTTAGTTTTTGCCGTATTGAGTATTAAATCATTTTCTCTACACCACTCAACCAAATGTTGAATTTCCTGCCTATAAGCTGTCACATCATTATCTTGTATGAGTCCCACTAAAGTGGTGTCATCAGCAAACTTCACTATAGTGTTAGACGCATGTATGGGAGTACAGTCGTGAGTGAACAATGTAAACAAGGCCGGACTTAACACACATCCCTGTGGTACCCCTGTATTCAAAATAATAGTTTTAGACATCTGATCTCCTATTCTCACCATTTGTGGCCTGTTTGTTAGAAAATCCATAATCCATGAGCGCAGCAATGGACATAGGCCCAAAGCTTTTAACTTTTTCACTAATTTGTCAGGGACTACCGTGTTAAATGCAGAGCTAAAATCAATGAATAACATCCTAACATATGTGTTTGGGTGCTCAAGATGTGTCAAGGCAGCATGCAATGCAATAGAAATTGCATCATCTGTGCACCTATTTGCACGATAGGCAAACTGATACTTATCCAGATCAACAGGAATGCTTGCCTTAAGATGTGATAATACGAGCCTCTCAAAACATTTCATGATGATAGGAGTTAGGGCAACTGGGCGATAATCATTTAAGCATGATACCGCTGATTTTTTAGGTATTGGGACAATAGTAGTAGATTTAAAACAAGAAGGTACTGCAGCCTGCTTTAATGACACATTAAAAATATTAGTAAAAACACCTGCTAACTGGTCTGCACATCCCCTCAGTATATGGCCTGACACCCCGTCTGGTCCTGCTGCCTTTCTGATGTCAATCTTCCTCAAATTTGCCCTGACCTCATGTATTTTTAATACCAATAAATGGTCATCCTCCACTAGTTCTTTACTATGGGTTTCACATCTCATATTTTGGCCCTCAAAGCGAGCAAAAAATTGGTTTAAGGTGTCAGGGAGCACTTTACAAACCTGTGTATTCCTAGATTTAAAATCTACCATTGTTTTAATCCCCTTCCACATGCTACAAGAATTTTGATTTTCAAAATAAGATTCAATGCGCTGTTTATATCTACGCTTAGCCTCCTTAATGCCTTTCTTTAATTCATTCCGAGCTTTCCTATAAGCCATAGGGTCGCCCGATCTAAAGGCCACATCCCTTGCTCTAAGCTGAGCCCTTACTTTACCATCCAACCAAGGCTTTTGATTTGGGAACACCTTAATAGTTTTTGTAACTAGAAACATCTCCATACAAAAGCGGATATAAGCTAGAACAGATAAAGCATATTCCTCTAAGGCTGGCCATACACTATTCAATTTTCCTGTTCAACTTTCCTTTAGATTTACCAAAACCATATAATAGGAGGTCAAACCTAAACACTTTCAATTTGGATGCAATCAGGTAGGCCCTTGTACTACATAGTTGAAGGTAAATCTAAAGAAAATTGAACAGGAACATTGTATGGTGTATGGCCAGCTTAAGTCTGCATCCTGTGCAAATACATTCCAATCAGTTAATTCAAAACACTCTTGCAGGAGTGAATTTGACTCCTCACTCCAAACCTGTATGGTTTTAATATCTGATTTTGTTCTGCAAACAAGAGGCTTATAACATGGTATCATCATTAAAGAGGTATGATCTGATAGACCAAGATGTGGCAACAAAGTAGCTTTATATGCACTGGAAACATTTGTATATACCTGATCTAAAATATTGTTCTCCCTTGTTGGAAAGTGCACATTCTTATAAAATTTAGGAAGAACCATTTCTAGCTCCACATGGTTAAAATCGCCAGCCACAATCACAACCCCCTCTGGATATGCATTCAGCTGAATGTTGATAGCATTATATAATTCCTCCAGAGCCAGCTTAGAATTAACCTGTGGAGGTATGTACACAGCCACAATTATAACATTAGTAAATTCTCTTGGTATAAAAAAAGGTCTACATTTTAGCATAAGATATTCCAAATCAGGTGAACAGTATGTCCCGACAATATTGATAGTTGTACTCCAGTTATTGTTGATATATACACACTGACCACCTCCTTTAGTCTTTCCAGAGTCCGCAGTCCTATCCGCTCGATAGACAGAGCAGCCTGCCAGCTCAGTGGCCTCATCAGGTATAGAACCATCCAGCCAGGTCTCTGTGAGGACAGTCACACAGCTATTTAATTTGTGTGTAATAAACCACAGCCTGAGTTCATCCATCTTGTTTAAAAGAGATCGGCAATTACTAAGAAAAAGACTTGGCAACACAGGTCTATATGGGCAAGCTTCCAGTCTTAATCTTATACCCGCTCTCTTACCCCGTTTCTGTTTCCTGTACCTCCGTTTCCTCCTGTGTCTCCCAAGAAAAACATCAGCACCTCCAACAGTTCCTTTGAATGCTTTAACGGCAGCCTCAGCACACTCAGCTAAGCATGAGCTCTCCAGGGGAAGTTTTAGTGTGTTGCACCTCCACTGCTTAGATTGCTTGCTTTTCCTCCAGTGCTTTTCTTTTTTTCCTGTCAGCTCTGCAGCAGCTGCCATGGCATCAATTGCAGTCTCAGCACACTTCCCAAAGTGCTGAATCTCTGGCAAAGCTCCTAGCAGAGCATATAGTGGGGCAGGACATGAAACCCAAGGCACTAAAGCGTAGTCCTGGCCTTCCATAGTACACACAGCATTTTCCTGCCTACAGCAAATAGCCAGCAGCTCCTCTCGCTCATAGCAAACAGTCATCCTCTCACACTGCTGTACAGAGCACCCAGCCGCTGCATCTGCATGCGCCGCCGCCCAGTTCCCGGCCAGGCAGGGAACTATGATTCTACTGCTGTCTGGCTATAGAGGAAAAGCTGCCCCCTTGGCCCTGCCATCTATGGGTCTACTGTACCTAATGGTAAATTGGGCAATGTTTACACCCTTATTCAGCTGTGATGTTCAGTACTAGGATAATGCCATGTCCATAAATGCAGGGAAAGTTTTCCAAGGGAAAAATTGAAACATTATAAACCTGAGTCCAAACATTGGCTAATGGATGTTGATTTTCAATAATTTCCTTGAAAGGCAATACTGGATATTGAAAAGCCTGTTTTCCAGGCCTATCCCTTTATTTTGACCTGGTGATCCTGCCCATCTCACACTGCCTGCCCTAGGCTGAGAACACTTACAGTATCTATAGAGGAGCAGGAATGTCACCCTAGGCTGTAGGAGAGGCCTAGTCACTCTAGGCCGCTCTTCTGATTTGGAATTATAAGCACCTCTCCCTTACCTCTTGCTCTCATTACAAATCTAAAATTTAGGATTTCCACTCACTTACTTTCTTAAATGTCTTTACATTCACTTTAAATTAAACCTCTGCTGAAGAAGTATAAAAGCTAGGAGGCTGGGTTAACACTTGTACGATAACAGATATCGTGTGTGATTCGCACCGCATTGCTGTGCAGATCACATGCATGTTTGTGTTATGCAATTTCAGCCATACAAACTGTATGGTTGAAATCGCATTGCATTCACACCAAAATGGTACAGGACCCTTTTTCTGGTCCACACTGGAAACGGATCTCATGGGTGTTCACGCCCTGCAACGATTCCGATTCCTGCACCATTTCACAGTTCGCACTGCGATCGGCGAAACGATCTGGGTGTGTAATTAACCTTACATTGACACCCCCAGCGTTTCGCAGATCTCAGTCTAAACCAGTGTGCGATTCAGATGCAATGTGGGAATCGGCACTGAATCGCAGGGTTTCCCGCATCGCACCAGGGTGAACCGGGACTCAGTGTTGAATGCTCTTTTCAACTTGTCATCAATATTACCACAATTATCAGCTGTCAAAATGGCAGTGAGGAATTGATATGGATTATACAGCAGGAGAGGCTATGTAGCTCCTGTGTAAGATGACACAATGAGTCTCCAAGTGTAATTGAGTAGATACAATGTAACAATGTATTGTAACATTGTATTTACTATTTTATTTATATGTAGATCAAAAGTTACACTTTTTATCTACATATGACACCAGTTAAAGAAAGAGCTGTGCTAGTGCCATGTTACGCACCAATATCTATCACTCTCCTGACGGATTTTGTCTACTACTCTTGGCAGATCAGCAGTACATCTTGGAACCATTTAGTGGCAACATTTTCAACAACATAAGACGCAGTCAGTTTTTCAGGTATCCAATAAACTAAGTGTAAGTGGATGTGTCAGGAAAGAAGAAATATGCCCAGGTACATAGTTGTGGGCAGAAGAAGAATTTCTGTTAGCCAAATCCATAGACGGAGAAATCCTATTAGCCAAAACCATGGAAAGAGAATCTCCGTTAGCCGTACGCGCATGCATGTACACACGCTAAAGCGCGTGCGCCCGCCACTAGAGTGGCACCAAGTGAACTATATAAACACCTCTGCTGCACAGAAGCTCATGCAGATTATGATTAGGCGATGCAGAGCCAAAAATGTGATTTTAGAATCCAAAATTGCTGAGCTTAAGGGAAGAATGGAGCCACTTATGGCTACTAATGACTATACTGATAAAGCAAAGAACCTATAGATTCACCTATCTAAGTATGATGGAGAAATTAAAGATAAAAAAAAAAAAAAAAAACCAAAGGGATATTAAGGACTTTGAAGAAAATAAGTTTTGTAAATGGCAGAAGACCATTAACCCAGTCACTTTGCAAGAGTCATAAGCTGAAGGGAAGTCGAAATTCATAATGTTGTAGCACAAATGGCCAAAAACCACAAGGTTAACTCCTAAAAAAAGTATTAAACCAGCTAACACCCCAAAAAATTATCCTCCTCACAACCCTTATCCTTATCAACCATCCTATTCAGTGCCAACCTACAACAGATTTGCACCAGGTAGACCATCTAAATACAATTATTACGATCAAAATTGTACTCATTACCCGCCCAGACCACCCAGGGAAGGGTTTAGGGGTAATTTTAGGAGCAGACCAGCACCCAACCAAAATTACCACCGGGGGGGAAATGGAGAGGATGGAAGCAACCAATCTGCCACAATACCCCAGGGAACATACAGAAAAAAGAGGTAGAAGAGGAAGAGGGAGAAAGAAAAAGAATGAGAGACAACTAAATTCACTTATTTTCAATTCGGCATGGGTCTCTTTTTCTGAAAAAGAATTGGAAGTCTTATCACAGGGCTTAAAATTCACACCAGATAAAAATATCGACAAGTTTGATCAATTTGTGGACATTGAGAAATGTATTAAAAAACACTTTGCTGGCCAAATCAATAACCCTACCACAACAAAGGTTGATGATCCTTGTTTACACAGTGGGTTGAAAAACAGTTCTGTTTTCAACCCGAAAAAGAGCACTAACCACTTTATAGAAGTGTTTAGGAATTTGGTACAGGATGAAGTCAGACAATTAGAAGTGACAAAACGCAAGACAAACCAGTCCATTTGGGAGGGAACAAAATTATTGGAGGATAATAAACAGATAGTGGTCAGACCAGCTGACAAGGGGGGTGGGTTGGTAGTACTAACTAAAGACTATTACAACAAAGAAATTCAAAGATTGCTTGATGGCATAGGTACTTATAAAAAACTGAGCATGGATCCCACATCACAGCTAAAGATAGAATTAAGTAGATGGGTAGAAAAAGGACTAACCAAAAACATTTTTAATCAAAAAGAAGCAGAATATCTAATTTTGCATGCACCAAAAATTCCAGTGTTATACATAGTGCCAAAGATACATAAAAGTAAAGAAAATCCACCTGGTCGACCCATAATTAGTGGGATTGGTTCTCTATACACTAGATTGGGGGAATACCTTGACAGGTTCCTCCAACCTCTGGTGATTCAGAGCCAATCTTATCTAAAAGACAGTAGGGAACTTATTGTGCTTTTGCAAAAAATTGTTGTAACTAACAATATATTAATGGTTATGGTAGATATTGAGTCTCTGTACACAAATATACGACATATGGATGCTTTAGAGGCAGTGAAATTGGCTCTGTCAAAGGAACCCAAAGTGAAGAAATCACAAACCAATTTTTTGGTGGTAGGACTAGCTTTGGCCACGGGTAATAATTATTTTTGGGCACTTAATAATTATTATAACCAAACAGGGGGCGTGGCTATGGGGGCACGCTATGCCCCAAGTGTGGCAAATATAACATTAAATAAATGGGAACAGGAAACTATCTTTAAAAATAGAAATCAATCGCTTCTTTTTTATAAAAGGTATATTGATGACATCATTTTGTTTTGGGAGGGTTCACAAACAAGCTTTGCAGAATTTTTGAGACAAATGAATAGCAATAAATATGGCCTAAGGTTTACGGCATAATGCAGTTCAACCACTGTCCATTATCTGGATCTTACACTCACCAAACATCAGAATACCATTGGCACAAAGACTTTTTTCAAAGAGACTGATAGAAATGGCTTTGGGCCAACTTACAGTTGCCATCATCCCCAGTGGATAGGGACTACTCACTAGTAGGTTTCTGGAGAAAGGCTACCCATTAGAAATATTAGAGAAAACTTTGGATCAGGTCTCAGCAATGGATAGACAATCACTTTTAGTTAAAAAACCAAGAACAGAATTTAAAGGGGAGGTGGCATTTGTATCAGGGTTCCATAGGCAATATAAACAAGTAGAAACTATTTTTAAAAAATTCTGGCCAATCTTACTTAAAGATAAGGATTTACAATCTTCCATACCCCCAAGACCTAAATTTATTTATAGAAAAGCCCTAGGATTAAGGAATCTTATTACCCGTAATGTTCCAGACCCCCCCCCCAAAAACCCATCCACCTTCTTAGATGGTTCAGGCTTTCATTACTGTACTAGATGTAAAGCCTGTAAAACAACAAAAAAAACAGGCACAAATAAAAAGATCTCCCAGTTCCAATCATTAGTTACTAAACAAGAATTTAAAATCAAACCTCTGATCACATGTTATTCGAATCATGTGACCTACATTTTGGAGTGTCCTTGTTCCCTACAGCAGGTGGGTAGAACTACACGTCAGTTAAGGGTTAGAATTAATGAGCACCTTGCCAATATTAAAAAAGGTTTCTTAAGTCATAGTGTTTCAAGTCATTTTAAACTTTTCCACAATAGTGACCCAACTCTTTTAACCTTTTATGGTATTGATAAAATATCCAAACATTGGAGGGGTTCACACATGAAGAGAGCAATCTCGCAAAATGAAACCCATTGGCTATATAAATTGAGCACTATGCAGCCTCTGGGGATGAACATTGAATTAGATTTAAATTGTTTTCTGGCCAATGATTAATTTATCTTTCATTTTCATGTATATACCACTTCCCCTTTTTTTGTTTACTACATTTTTTGATGCAGTAGTTTTATTAAGTTTTAGATATCTTGCTTTGTTTGCAGATATATATATATTGGTAGCAAGGTTTTGTTATATATATCTATCTATTAATCTATATATACCAAATCTCCGGATTACGTGTATGGTTAATATTCCATTGTTAATGTTGTGGCTAAGGCTGTCTGTGACATGGCTACTAGTTGTGAAGCAATGTTAACCGGCACCACGGCTGCACAATCCAATCTCCCCTCTAAATTTATCATGCCCCCTTTTTGACCTTTGACTATAAATAACATGTTTCCTAGTGACCAGGTACGCTTCCTGAAGACGTAATCACGAAACGTATGCACCTGGTCACGTTATCTTACGTCATATCCGGTTTCTCTGGTTGTCTCCTCTGGCTGGTTGAATGCACGCTGTCCATGGAGGTGGAAGTCTGGCGTCCATGCACAGTTTCAGTACAGACGAGCTAGCAGCACCAGTGCCGGGTAGGCACCTCTAAATGTAAGCGGCCTCTTGGCTCATTTGTATGTTTATATCTTTTTTATAAATAGAATTATGCTAAGGATCTCCTTGTTGTTTTCCATGTATCCCATGCATAAACCCCGGGGAGGAAGTTTCTCTTTTACATTTCCAGTCTACATATGTGAGCAGGCATTATCCTGCCAAAGCGCTGTTTGACTTTCTTTCTAACAAAAGAAGTCAAATTTATCTGGTAAGCAGATTTATTACTCAGCACACGTTGGGTGTCGTTCATGGTGTTGTTGGTGAAGGATTCCTCACTACTCCTTTGGAAGATTGTCTACACAGAATATTTGTTGTTGTCTTTATAGACCATTATGAACTGTTTTATTCTGGGACTATATACATTCACTTTTGTCACGCTTGATTTTGAGTGATTGAGTTCATTCTGATATTTTTGTCTTTTATTTGTTTTTCATTGCACTGGTTTCTACATTTATAATTATTTAATATTTTTATACACTATGTGTTCATGATATTATTAATCACACTATAGCACCCTCTATATATCACTCAATTGCACTAGGGCTTTGCCTTATGGTTTACAGCGTTCTGCTATCTGCTACCTGCTACCTGTTCCTTGTGTTTGATCTCCTGTTGCCGTTCTGACCTGTCTGACCACTCTACCTGAACTGACCCCAGGCTTGCTCTTTGACCACATCTCTGCTTGACCACTCTGTCTGCCTGTTTGCTGTTGCCAACATCAGCCTAAACCCGACTACTCTGCTGCCTACTGCTCTGTCCCTGATGTCCCTGCTAGTGAACAACCCAACTTGCCTGACCCTGTTTTGTGTACAGCCATCCTTACATCTGCTGTCTGCTACCTGTCAGTCTGCCAAGCACCTGCTGTCTGCCACCTGCCAGCCTGCCAAGTACCCGCTGCCCTGCGTCGCAATCCAAACTGCACCCGTGTGCACAAAGACATCTCACCTACAGCCTTCACCATCTGAACTGCTTGGCACTTGTGCCACTCCAGGCTTCCGTGCCTCCTGTTTACTTCAACAGGGAAATCAGGCCGGAGGTGTAAGAGATCGCCTTTCTCTCCACATCAGGCTCCATCTCCAGGTATGTGACAGTGTGTTTAAACATTTTTTTTTAAAAGCAACGATTAGAAACTCAAATAAAATCAAATAAAATGACACTGATGAAAGCAGTGTGTGGTTTATCTCATGCATATCAGTAATTGGTGCATCTGCAGCTGGGAGGAGGAAGCATTCAGGATCCCAAGATGGAGCTGCTGCTGCTGCTGGGATGAAGTGTGGTAGCAGCTTTAAAAGAGGCCTTGAAACATGCAGCCATGCCCCCTCTGACATCACTTCTGGTTTCATCACTTCCTGTCCCCGCCTGTGCTCCATCGATCCAAAGTTCTGCTTCCTGCTTTCTGTCCTGAGGCTGCCTAGTCACCCTGGGTTTATAATTGTGGGCCTAGAATAGTATCTGTTTTAGTATAAGAGCAAGTTTCACAAACACATGGCTCCCTTGGTCTGCTTCCACTTTCTCCATCAAGTATCGGAATTTGCAGAAACCCTTGGACACTGGTTACAGACTGACAGTTCTTTACGCCTTTGCTGTGGATGGAGAATTAATGAGCTGATATAATACACTGCTGTAATGGTTTCGGAAGAAAAGGTGGAAGGCGCGTGATCAAACACTAGCATCAAATTCTACAGTTTATTCATAAGTGATAAAATACAAACATGTAGGGAATATAAACATACTACAATTTGTAGAAAAGGGTTACATATATATATATATATATATATATATATATATATATATATATATACACGCTTGTAGTGTTACAAGAGGAACATGCCCGAACGGGGGCAAATCCTAAAATGGTCCACATCTAAGCTGACAGCATCCATGTTCTTCATGGACATAGACAGAAAACAGCGCCTACAGGTATAAGACTGGGCTCTTGTCGGGGATACCCTTCTCCTCCTACAGTACTGCATCCTTTGCTGCCGATGAATCCCCGCAGGCTGCGTTCTCCTCACAAACTTCTATAACAGGCACATCGGACTGTTCCATTCCTACACACACTCTTGCTGCCATAGAACGCTTAGATGTGCACCTACATGGAGCCACTCCTTCCCATGTGCATATGTGTGGGTCCCTGTGTCTACACAGACTGTTTTTCACCTTTCAAAGCTCTGATGAAGAGGTTTTTCTCGAAACGCGTCAGCCAACATTTTAGGATTTGCCCCCATTTGGGCATGGTCCTCTTGTAACACTACAAGCGTGTGTGTATATATATATATATATATATATATATATATATATATATATATATATATATATATATATTGTGTAACCCTTTTCTACAAAACGTAGTATGTTTATATTCCCTACATGTTTGTATTTTATCACTTATGAATAAACTGTAGAATTTGATGCTAGTGTTTGATCACGTGCCTTCCACCCTTTCTTCCCACACCATCTTCTTCAGACCACCCCAGGTCACTCCAGGCAGCGGGACACACCTGATCATCTTCTCCAGTCCGGTCATTACAACAGTACTACGTACCCATACCAACTACACCCTCATGAGCGCAGGAGTTTATCTTTTTCTTTTTCTTTGTTTACACTGCTGTAATGATTGAAGTACATCTGTGCTCTGTTAGAGATATTTAGTTTGGGGCCTTGATGATCAGGGCCGGCCCAGCCATGGGACCCAGTGGGGCCATTGTCCCAGGTGGCACTTTAAGAGGGCCGGCAGCCGGCCGGAGCGTGCAGTAGAAAGTCGTCAGGAGTACCCACCGCCACCGCACATCCTAATCACCGGGCTGTCTTCCGATATCTGCCCGCTGGATGCTGTGAAAGGCATCCAAGCAGTGTGTCGCCCACGCTGAGCAGATCATGGGGTTGTAATAGTCGCTGAGTGTGTGACACTGTCAGATAATGTAACTGCATTGAGGGAGAGAGATCAGCTGTCACAACTCAGTGGTGATGTCGGGAGTGGGCGGGACTGAACAGCTATCAAACACCAGCCAATGGGATGGGGTTTGGGCTGGCAGCTACATTTATGTGGCTCCGCCCCTTTCTTAAACAGCCTGATGATTGGCTGGTGTTTGATAGCTGCTCAGTTCCGCGGCCGCTAAGTTGTGACAGCTGATCTCTCTCCCTCAATGCAGTTACATTAGTTACATTAGATGACAGTGTCACACACTAAGGGGCTCCGGCAAGCCTTATGATCTGCTCAATGTGAAACTCCCCCTCTCCCCTGTCAGTGCCAATCAGTGCCACCTGTCAGTGCCACCTATCAGTGCCCATCAGTGCCACCTATCAGTGCTGTCCATCAGTGCCATCTATCAGTGCTGCCCATCAGTGCCAATCAGTGCTGTCTATCATTGCCAATAGGTGCCCATCAGTGCTGCCTATCAATGCCAATTAGTGCCACCTATCAGTGCCCATCGGTGCTGCCTATCAATGTCAATCAGTGCCACCTATCAGTGCCCATCAGTGCTGCCTATCAATGCCAATCAGTGCCACCTATCAGTGCTGCCCATCAGTGCCAATTAGTGCCACCTATCAGTGCTGCCTATCAATGCCAATCAGTGCTGCCTATCAATGCCAATCAGTACAGCAAGTAAATGGCGCAAAAGAGACAAACAAATCCTGATTTAAAATGATGCGCATAAACAATAAGGAAAAGAAATTCCATAACAATTAAATTAAACATGAAAATTATAAGTCCATGTAATAACACTGCAGATGAAGGAAGCAGGAATAGGGTGTAAAATCCACATTCAGGGCAGCCTTCTAGTGGGAGTGAAAGCCATGTCCCAGTAGCACTATAAAACAAGGAGAAAGAGGCGCCTCTGGGTGCAGACGTTTAAAACAATTTATTAAAAAGATATAGCAACAGCTGGTGATGCACTCACATTTAGTAGAAAAAAGTAGGCAAAGGACTGTCCCAAAACAATCAAGGGGATCCGTGGGGTCATCTAATCCTGGCTGATGGATGACAGAGATACTGGGCAGTCTGTAAACGCTGGATGTTTTTCGGCCGAACAGCAAAGACAGGCTCCAGAGAGAGGCTTGGATGGCATCCGATCAGGCGAGGGATGATGACGTCACTCGATATGCGACGCGTTTCCTGAGCTGGCTCACCGTGAATGGTGTGACGGCGGCGCTCCTTTGTCAAGCTGATTGGCTGGGAGCTGAAGAGGAATTTAAGTAGAAAATGCTGAAGGGGAAGGGGGCGGAGTGGGGGCGGAAAGGGGGATGGACCTGGAATCTGATGTGTGGAAGTGTCAGCAGAGGAGGAAATCAAGGAGAAGGACGATATGAGGGGATGTGGTGTGCTGATTTGAAAAAAAGGGGGAAAATAAATAGAAACTAAAAACTATTGGTTACAATGGGAAGGTAGGAGGGGGACAATGTAAAAAAGGAAGGGAAAATTTATCATAATATGCACAAGTGTAATGAATGGAATGGACGGGGGCAGAGGGCTGCAACACAACTATGGGAGGAAAAATAAATTAAAATAAAAAAGGAAAAATCATGTGTATGTGTGTGTACACATATAAACGGTAGCATGCACCTGTGTGCACATACAAAAAGTCAATTGCATATACACACATATATATATATGTACAGATAGATGGTGACCACATGTGTCACCTATTGGGCATAAAAGCAAGCGTGCAAGCAGGCACATGCGTGCGCACACGTATGTGCGCCACCACAACATGACACACGCTGCATATGGATCGATGAGCTCGAACCCCTATAGGTGACAAAAGGATATGGATGGTATATTATAAAGGAAAAATATATATAATAAAAATAAATATACAAAAAATACAAAAAATACAAATAAAATGGTCGCTACATGAATTGGATAACATGTAGGAGTATATGTATATATAATATGTACAATACATGCATGCATTATTGTGCATCCATATATAGTGTTAATATTGATGTATACATATACATACGTGTATGTGTGGGGAGGGGGAAAGGGGAGGTAAACGGGAAAGAAAGAAAAGGGGGGGGGGGAGGTAGTTGGGAAAAAGGAGGAAAATGGGGGAGGGGGGGGGAAATGGGGGAAAAAAATTGTGTGTATGGGGGGGGGGGGGGGGGGGAGGAGAAAATGAGACCTAGCGTATCGTGACATACAAAATCTAGCTAAAAAATGGGTAGTATATCTGCATTTACCAATATATACGTCCATTATACAATACAACAGAAAGGAATAGAATTAAAATCAATAAAGTTAATAAACCTATGAGTAAAGGAATATAACAATCAATGGGATAAAAAAGATAAGTAAACCAGAAGAGTGTGGGTACCATGTAAGTTAATATTCATATCCGCCTTACAAAATGGTAGAGGTTTCAATACATTCATTGATTCCCCCGGGCGAAAGGGCATCTAAACGGTAGATCCAATAGGTCTCTCTTGCACACAATTTTTTGAACCTCTCGGCAGGCGGGAGAGACCTAGGGATCTGTTCTATAACCCAAACTGAGAGCCCAAGGGTAGAGCCCTTATGCACTGCAGCAAAATGTTTCGGTACACTGTGGGGGTCTGTGCCACCCTCTATGTATCTTCTATGTTCCCCGAAGCGTTGTCTTAGGGGCCGAATAGTGCGGCCGACATAAATGAGGCCACATGGGCAGGTCAAGCCGTACACAACGTAGTCGGATGAACAATTATAGAAATCTTTCAGAATGTATGTCTGGCCTTTAGTGCAAAAGGATTTTTGGCCATGTTGGACAAAGTGGCAAGTCTTACATAGTTTTTTCCGACATTGAAACATCCCTACTAGAGGGATGAGTGGGGTGATAGGCACAAAGGTCGGAGTGATCTTGAGTTTACTGGGGGCAATTTTGTTCTTGAGGTTGGGAGCCCTTCGATAAGTAACCTGTGGATATGTGGGAAGAATGGATCTAAGGTGAGGGTCTTGTTGGAGGATAACCCAGTGTTTTCGGAGTATCTTCTCCATTTTGTTATGTTCGGAATGAAAAGTGGTAATGAACCGGATGGGGCAATTCATCGGAGGCGTGTTGCTACGTGGAGGTTTCTCGTGAAGATAAGATTCATAAGCAGTCTCCACCAGGTCTTTCGGGTATCCTTTCTCAGAAAACTTTTGTTTGAGATGAATACTGGCGTCTATATAGTCCGCTTTTTTGGTGCAGTTTTGTCTCAAACGACAAAATTGACCTTTGGGAATATTTTTTATCCAAGGGGGATAATGGCAACTTTTGAAGTGAAGATACGAATTGCCACTAGTAGGTTTGGTGTAGTTTTTGAAATATATCTCCTGATGGTCATGTCTTAATTCCAGATCAAGGAAGGCTAGAGAAGTCTGATTACTGTCATGTGTAAAGGATAGACCATACTTGTTATTGTTACAGTGTGTAGTGAATAGTGGAATGAGGTCTAGAGGTCCATCCCAGATGATTATGATATCGTCAATATATCTTCCGAAATAGACGATATTAGCTGAGAAGGGGTTATTGTGATAAATGTACTGTTTCTCCCAAAACCCCATGGCCAAGTTTGCGTACGAGGGGGCAAAATTTGCCCCCATCGCCGTCCCCTGTAGCTGTAAGTAGAAGTCACCGTTGAATGTAAAATAGTTGTGTGTTAAACAGAACTTGGTGGCTTCTATGATGAAGGTGGCCTGACGGGGGTTCATGAGCGGGTCTGTAGAGAGAAAGTACTCAAGGGCCATGATTCCAAAATCATGGGGAATGGAAGTATACAGGGAACTTACGTCTAAAGATAACCAAGAGTACGTAGGTTCCCATCTGTATGGTAAGAGTTGTTCAACAAGATGTGTCCCATCTCGTATATAGGACTGGAGTTGGTGAACCAAAGGTTGTAAGTATTTATCAACATATAAGCTGAAACCTGAGGTAATGCTGTCCATGGAGGCAACGATAGGCCTACCTGGGGGATTCTGTTGATTCTTGTGAATTTTGGGTAAGTGGTAAAAATAAGGGATGGAATAAAATGATTTACGGAAGAAAAGACACTCCACCTTCGAGATGATATTATCCCTAAGAGCAGTGGAGATCAGAAGCTCAGCTTCTGATGTGAAATCGTTAGTGGGGTCTTTAGATAGTTTCATGTAGGTGGTCTGATCTGATAGAAGCCTTTCAGCCTCTGCGATGTAATCAGCTTTATTTTGAAGAATGATACCGCCTCCTTTATCAGCAGGCTTGATAATGATATCTTCTGCTTGAATGAATTGTTGCAGGGATCTGGTTTCGGATGTTGAAAGGTTGTGTGATGTGGAGATAGATGTGGTATTACAGAGTTTGGTCATGTCAGAGAAGACCACTCTGTAAAAACTCTCTATGTAGGGTCCTTTTGAGTGTGTGGGAAAAAAGATGGATTTGGGCTTTAAACCGGAATGTATGATGGGTGGGGATGTGGCAAGATGTTGTGTAAGTAGCCTGGATAGATCATCTTCCGTATATGAATGGTTGTCCATGGTGTATGAGATATCTGAACAATCATGATCAGGGATGTCTGAGATGTTGTCGGCATCCAGTGATAGAGGTGAAAGTGAGGTGGTATTGGTCTGTGAAATGGGGGTTTGTAAGTCTTTTGTTTTTTGGATATTGAAATGTCTTTGAAGGGTTAAGTTTCTGATATAGCAATTTAGGTCTTTGAACAGCAGGAAAGGGTTAGGCTTATTGATAGGGGCAAAGTTTAAGCCTCGACTAAGAAGTGCCATGTCAGAGGAGGACAACATATGGTTAGATAAATTAAAGATTTTTACCGTTTTTTTGAGGTCTGAGTGTAGCACAGCTCGTCTGGTTCGTCCCCCTCGGCGGCCTCTTCTGTGAGTTTTCTTTTTCTCGATATGGTTGCCAGAGGGGGACTGAGAACTAAAAAAGTATCCTGGGGAGAGGCAGTGAGGGGACCAGCAGGAGTATGGCCTGCTGCGGTATGTAGGACTGAGGTGGACGAATCAGTATGACGATTGGCTATATCTGCTATTAAGGTTCCTAAATGGGAATGTGTGGCATCCGCATGCACAATGGGTGAGTATGTAGGGCCACTGGCTTCGTTGTGGGTGTCTACATTCGTAGTCTGGCTGGATGAGAATGTGGGGGTGTGACGCTGCCTATTGTAAAATAGGGTCAAAGAAGTAATTAATTCTCTATTTTTTTGTATATATTTTCTGGGATATTTGAGATCATCTCGTAGGTTGTTATTCTTCCGTATAGGTATGGGATGATGGTTACCTGAAAGACGTGAACCATGTGTGTGAGAGGAACGTTGGGCTTTAGGAGCTGTGGGAAATGATTTGGATCTCTGAGGTATATGGAGTTGTATACTCATAAGGGGCGGTGGGTAGGGAGTGGGGACAGGTGGTGGTAAACTCATGAGGGGTGGAGGGGCTGGAACAGAGGAGTCTGAGAGAATTTATTTTTCCTCCCATAGTTGTGTTGCAGCCCTCTGCCCCCGTCCATTCCATTCATTACACTTGTGCATATTATGATAAATTTTCCCTTCCTTTTTTACATTGTCCCCCTCCTACCTTCCCATTGTAACCAATAGTTTTTAGTTTCTATTTATTTTCCCCCTTTTTTTCAAATCAGCACACCACATCCCCTCATATCGTCCTTCTCCTTGATTTCCTCCTCTGCTGACACTTCCACACATCAGATTCCAGGTCCATCCCCCTTTCCGCCCCCACTCCGCCCCCTTCCCCTTCAGCATTTTCTACTTAAATTCCTCTTCAGCTCCCAGCCAATCAGCTTGACAAAGGAGCGCCGCCGTCACACCATTCACGGTGAGCCAGCTCAGGAAACGCGTCGCATATCGAGTGACGTCATCATCCCTCGCCTGATCGGATGCCATCCAAGCCTCTCTCTGGAGCCTGTCTTTGCTGTTCGGCCGAAAAACATCCAGCGTTTACAGACTGCCCAGTATCTCTGTCATCCATCAGCCAGGATTAGATGACCCCACGGATCCCCTTGATTGTTTTGGGACAGTCCTTTGCCTACTTTTTTCTACTAAATGTGAGTGCATCACCAGCTGTTGCTATATCTTTTTAATAAATTGTTTTAAACGTCTGCACCCAGAGGCGCCTCTTTCTCCTTGTTTTACAATGCCAATCAGTGCCACCTATCAGTGCCCATCAGTGCCGCCTATCAATGCCAATCAGTGCCACCTATCAGTGCTGCCCATTAGTGCCAATCAGTGCCACCTATCAGTGCTGCCTATCAATGCCAATCAGTGCTGCCTATCAATGCCAATAAGTACCACCTATCAGTGCCCATCGGTGCTGCCTATCAATGCCAATCAGTGCCCATCAGTGCTGCCAATCAGTGTCCATCAGTGCTGCCTATCAATGCCAATCAGTGCCCATCAGTGCTGCCAATCAGTGCCCATCAGTGCTGCCAATAATTGCTGCCTATCAGTGCTGCCTATTAATGCCATTCAGTGCTACCTATCAGTGCTGCCAATCAGTACCAATCAGCAGCCTGGTGGGGCACAACTAAAATCCATTGATGTTTATTAATTCAACATGCCAATCTTTAGTATAATAGGTAATCACCCCACTACTATTTACAATAAACTACTGGAGGTAAAATAAAAAAGTCTCAGTAAAAGGCTTTCCGCTAAGCACTTACGTGTTCTCACACCACAAACAAAAAAGTGCAGCCCTAACTTACTAATCAATAACTTCACAATAATGGTGAAACCCTCTAATGTATGGAAATCTCAATAAACTTCAATATTACCTCAATACCGGTCTCTGTGATACACAACTTCACATCTAATTTAAACTGAGAACAAGACATAAGAAATGAAACTTAGCAGGGATGCTGGAAACTCCTCTACAAATAATCGCAACACAAATTAACTTCAAGTGCAACAACTTTTTAGTTGGGAGGTTCTGACAATTGCACGGTCGTGTGACGCTGTACCCAAACAAAATTTACGTCGTTTTTCTCCTACAAATAGAGCTTTCTTTTGGTGGTATTGGATCACCTCTGCGGTTTTATTTTTGTGCTATAAACAAAAAAAGGTTTGGATTGAACGTAATGGTTTGTGATATAATTTTCCAGATGGACAAGGTGCCGTTGCAAGTAAATCAGATTTTCTGATAAATTTAATTTTAGTTTTAATTATCTTGATATAAAATAATGAATGTGGGGGCTTTTTGGTGTGCGTAATTTTTTTTTTGGGGAGGGCAGCATTTCATTCTTGGGCCCAGGCAGCACAATGTCTTGGGCCGGCCCTGTTGATGATAGATGAGTCTTAACTTATCATAATCCTTACTGCTTGCCCCCTCTGTCCCTCACCTTTTATCTTCTCCCCTCTTCCACCCTTTTTCTCTTTTTTTCCCAATGTTATTTTTACTTCTCTTTCTGTACTTATCCCTCTCCTCCTTATCATCTCCAACTTTCATCTCCCCTTGATTCTTTTTATCCTAGTATTTTATCACCCCTTTGGACATCTTTCTTCTTATACAATATTTATTTCCCTTTATTTTTTCTCTCTTTGTTATTAGCTTTATATACTTTAAAATGAGGAGCCATATAGGTGATACCTCTGTGTATACTTTGCTTAGGAACTTGTTGTTCTTCAAGTCTTGGGCCCATGCCAGGTTAAATGGTATCAGATTTTATTTATACAATTGTTCCATTATTTCCATGGTTTTGTCTTGTAAAAACATACAAAAATACACTTTACTTAAAAAAGTACAGAGAGAATGTATTTATGTGATAGTTCCCACGCTACATAGATACTAGGGCTGCGCATCTTCACTGGCCTCACGATTCGATTCGATTACGATTATCAAGTCAACGATTCGATTCGATTCCGCGATGCATCACGATGCATCACGATTACAGCGCAAGTCCGCAAGTTCTCATGGTTTTCATCAAAAAAAAAATTCAAGTAGTCAGGAGGACTCCATTTTTTTTATTCTATCTGTTCTTAAGAAAAAAAGAGACAGCAGAGGAGCTCCAGGCTCTCTTCCACAATACTAAAGGAGATGGTCAGAGCCTGCGGACATGCTACAGGAGATGATCAGAGACTGCAGACATGCTACAGGAGATGATCAGAGACTGCAGACATGCTACAGGAGATGATCAGAGACTGCAGACATGCTACAGGAGATGATCAGAGACTGCAGACATGCTACAGGAGATGATCAGAGACTGCAGACATGCTACAGGAGATGATCAGAGACTGCAGACATGCTACAGGAGATGATCAGAGACTGCAGACATGCTACAGGAGATGATCAGAGACTGCAGACATGCTACAGGAGATGATCAGAGACTGCAGAAATGCTACAGGAGATGATCAGAGACTGCAGACATGCTACAGGAGATGGTAAGAGACTGCGGACATGCTACAGGAGATGGTCAGAGACTGCGGACATGCTACAGGAGATGGTCAGAGACAGCGGACATGCTACAGGAGATGGTCAGAGACTGCGGACATGCTACAGGAGATGGTCAGAGACTGCGGACATGCTACAGGAGATGGTCAGAGACAGCAGACATGCTACAGGAGATGGTTAGAGACTGCAGACATGCTACAGGAGATGGTCAGAGACTGCAGACATGCTACAGGAGATAGTCAGAGACTGCAGACATGCTACAGGAGATGGTCAGAGACTGCGGACATGGTACAGGAGATGAGCACAGACTGCGGACATGCTACAGGAGATGGGCACAGACTGCGGCGGACATGGCACAGGAGATGGGCACAGACTGCGGCGGACATGGCACAGGAGATGGGCACAGACTGCGGCGGACATGGCACAGGAGATGGGCACAGACTGCGGCGGACATGGCACAGGAGATGGGCACAGACTGCGGCGGACATGGCACAGGAGATGGGCACAGACTGCGGCGGACATGGCACAGGAGATGGGCACAGACTGCGGTGGACATGGCACAGGAGATGGGCACAGACTGCGGCGGACATGGCACAGGAGATGGGCACAGACTGCGGCGGACATGGCACAGGAGATGGGCACAGACTGCGGCGGACATGGCACAGGAGATGGGCACAGACTGCGGTGGACATGGCACAGGAGATGGGCACAGACTGCGGACAATAATGCAGAGTTGTGGTGTGATGAAGGCACATAGAAGACAATTTATGATATGGACTTGTGTCACAGCGCCCCCTCCCCCTCCCCATCTGTACTCACATGCTGCTCTGCCGGTGGCAGCCTGTAATGAGCAGGGCGATCTGCCTGCTCACCATCTCCCCCCGATCTCCATTTGTGCGGCCGGTGTTCCGCCAGTTGTCACATCTGAGGTGGGCAGTGAATTCTCCCGGGAGAGCGCTCCGTGCGTAAAGCTGTTATTAGTGTGTATATTGCGGTCATGTGACACTCGGCCGCGCCTCCCTCCTCTCACGTCTCTCCTGATGTCAGCCCCGCCCGCCTCTCTTCTGACCTGATAGCTCCAGTCAGTGGGCGGAGCTGACATCAGGAGAGACTGAGAGGAGGGAGGCGCGGCCGAGTGTCACATGACCGCAATATACACACTAATAACAGCTTTACGGACGGAGCGCTCTCCCGGGAGGGGGCGGGGCCAGAAATCAATTATTCGGGTCGCATGCATCGATGCCGCATCGGGGACACCCGAATCGCGATGCATCGATGCTGCGATTAATTTCAGCAGCCCTAATAGATACTGGAGTGCCCATGTGGACTCCAGTATGTGGGTAGGACCATTAGGAGACTGGCTACCCATATAGGAGAACATCGTGGAGTGGAGTGGTTGTCCAGTCATCTGTTCAAAAATTAAAAGTCTGCAGCTACAAAAACTGTAGCTGCTGACTTTTAATAATAGGACATTCACCTGTCCCAGGATCCAGCAATGTCCTCACCCGGCCAATTTCTTAACCAGGCTTTGGTCCCTAGCAGACAAAGACATAAAAAGAGAGAAGGGTGCACCAGCCATGTGCATTATGTTTTGTAAAACATTTATTGAATAAAATGATAAAGGAAATTACTCACAAGCAGTAAAGAATCATGTGCCATAAACCTTGGACATCAACTTGCAACAAGTGGTATAGATGATGAACAAAGCCTTCCAAAGGTGTTACCGAGGAATATATACACTGCCTGCTTACGCGTTTCGAAGGGCTCATCCCTTCTTCATCAGGGGGCTGCACATACAGGGGGTTCTTCCAAAGAAGTGGGGTTCTGAAAATAAGTGACACTTCTGCTCTTGCCCAATCCACCTGAACATCTTCTTCTCTCTTCACAGGTAAACCTGCGTTTATATCTCCACATACCTTAAAACTGAACATTGCATGACTGCAAAAAAGCTTATTGGGTAAAGCTGCGTTTATATCTCCACATACCTTAAAACTGAACATTGCATGACTGCAAAAAAGCTTATTGGGTAAACCTGCGTTTATATCTCCACATACCTTAAAACTGAACATTGCATGACTGCAAAAAAGCTTATTGGGTAAACCTGCGTTTATATCTCCACATACCTTAAAACTGAACATTGCATGACTGCAAAAAAGCTTATTGGGTAAACCTGCGTTTATATCTCCACATACCTTAAAACTGAACATTGCATGACTGCAAAAAAGCTTATTGGGTAAACCTGCGTTTATATCTCCACATACCTTAAAACTGAACATTGCATGACTGCAAAAAAGCTTATTGGGTAAACCTGCGTTTATATCTCCACATACCTTAAAACTGAACATTGCATGACTGCAAAAAAGCTTATTGGGTAAACCTGCGTTTATATCTCCACATACCTTAAAACTGAACATTGCATGACTGCAAAAAAGCTTATTGGGTAAACCTGCGATTATATCTCCACATACCTTAAAACTGAACATTGCATGACTGCAAAAAAGCTTATTGGGTAAAGCTGCGTTTATATCTCCACATACCTTAAAACTGAACATTGCATGACTGCAAAAAAGCTTATTGGGTAAACCTGCGTTTATATCTCCACATACCTTAAAACTGAACATTGCATGACTGCAAAAAAGCTTATTGGGTAAACCTGCGTTTATATCTCCACATACCTTAAAACTGAACATTGCATGACTGCAAAAAAGCTTATTGGGTAAACCTGCGTTTATATCTCCACATACCTTAAAACTGAACATTGCATGACTGCAAAAAAGCTTATTGGGTAAACCTGCGTTTATATCTCCACATACCTTAAAACTGAACATTGCATGACTGCAAAAAAGCTTATTGGGTAAATCTGTTTGTCACCACTGTTTCAACTCCATCTGTAGCCATGCTCACATTATTTCAATGTTTATTTAGCCATTAAGTCTTACCTAAATTATGGGTTGCCTTATCTTTACAATTTTGGCCTTTTAGTCCCCTTGCAGTTTAATTGTGGTGTGAAAGTTATGCCCTGCTAGCTGTGTTGCTAATATGCCCTCCTAATTGATTAATTGCCAGATTCAACCCACACCCAACACACAGTATAAAAACAAGGCCTTCCTTACGGGGAACACATACAGGGGGCTGCACATACAGGGGGTTCTTCCAAAGAAGTGGGGTTCTGAAAATAAGTGACACTTCTGCTCTTGCCCAATCCACCTGAACATCTTCTTCTCTCTTCACAGGTAAACCTGCGTTTATATCTCCACATACCTTAAAACTGAACATTGCATGACTGCAAAAAAGCTTATTGGGTAAACCTGCGTTTATATCTCCACATACCTTAAAACTGAACATTGCATGACTGCAAAAAAGCTTATTGGGTAAACCTGCGTTTATATCTCCACATACCTTAAAACTGAACATTGCATGACTGCAAAAAAGCTTATTGGGTAAACCTGCGTTTATATCTCCACATACCTTAAAACTGAACATTGCATGACTGCAAAAAAGCTTATTGGGTAAACCTGCGTTTATATCTCCACATACCTTAAAACTGAACATTGCATGACTGCAAAAAAGCTTATTGGGTAAACCTGCGTTTATATCTCCACATACCTTAAAACTGAACATTGCATGACTGCAAAAAAGCTTATTGGGTAAACCTGCGTTTATATCTCCACATACCTTAAAACTGAACATTGCATGACTGCAAAAAAGCTTATTGGGTAAACCTGCGTTTATATCTCCACATACCTTAAAACTGAACATTGCATGACTGCAAAAAAGCTTATTGGGTAAACCTGCGATTATATCTCCACATACCTTAAAACTGAACATTGCATGACTGCAAAAAAGCTTATTGGGTAAAGCTGCGTTTATATCTCCACATACCTTAAAACTGAACATTGCATGACTGCAAAAAAGCTTATTGGGTAAACCTGCGTTTATATCTCCACATACCTTAAAACTGAACATTGCATGACTGCAAAAAAGCTTATTGGGTAAACCTGCGTTTATATCTCCACATACCTTAAAACTGAACATTGCATGACTGCAAAAAAGCTTATTGGGTAAACCTGCGTTTATATCTCCACATACCTTAAAACTGAACATTGCATGACTGCAAAAAAGCTTATTGGGTAAACCTGCGTTTATATCTCCACATACCTTAAAACTGAACATTGCATGACTGCAAAAAAGCTTATTGGGTAAATCTGTTTGTCACCACTGTTTCAACTCCATCTGTAGCCATGCTCACATTATTTCAATGTTTATTTAGCCATTAAGTCTTACCTAAATTATGGGTTGCCTTATCTTTACAATTTTGGCCTTTTAGTCCCCTTGCAGTTTAATTGTGGTGTGAAAGTTATGCCCTGCTAGCTGTGTTGCTAATATGCCCTCCTAATTGATTAATTGCCAGATTCAACCCACACCCAACACACAGTATAAAAACAAGGCCTTCCTTACGGGGGAACACATACAGGGGGCTGCACATACAGGGGGTTCTTCCAAAGAAGTGGGGTTCTGAAAATAAGTGACACTTCTGCTCTTGCCCAATCCACCTGAACATCTTCTTCTCTCTTCACAGGTAAACCTGCGTTTATATCTCCACATACCTTAAAACTGAACATTGCATGACTGCAAAAAAGCTTATTGGGTAAACCTGCGTTTATATCTCCACATACCTTAAAACTGAACATTGCATGACTGCAAAAAAGCTTATTGGGTAAAGCTGCGTTTATATCTCCACATACCTTAAAACTGAACATTGCATGACTGCAAAAAAGCTTATTGGGTAAACCTGCGTTTATATCTCCACATACCTTAAAACTGAACATTGCATGACTGCAAAAAAGCTTATTGGGTAAACCTGCGTTTATATCTCCACATACCTTAAAACTGAACATTGCATGACTGCAAAAAAGCTTATTGGGTAAACCTGCGTTTATATCTCCACATACCTTAAAACTGAACATTGCATGACTGCAAAAAAGCTTATTGGGTAAACCTGCGTTTATATCTCCACATACCTTAAAACTGAACATTGCATGACTGCAAAAAAGCTTATTGGGTAAATCTGTTTGTCACCACTGTTTCAACTCCATCTGTAGCCATGCTCACATTATTTCAATGTTTATTTAGCCATTAAGTCTTACCTAAATTATGGGTTGCCTTATCTTTACAATTTTGGCCTTTTAGTCCCCTTGCAGTTTAATTGTGGTGTGAAAGTTATGCCCTGCTAGCTGTGTTGCTAATATGCCCTCCTAATTGATTAATTGCCAGATTCAACCCACACCCAACACACAGTATAAAAACAAGGCCTTCCTTACGGGGGAACACATACAGGGGGCTGCACATACAGGGGGTTCTTCCAAAGAAGTGGGGTTCTGAAAATAAGTGACACTTCTGCTCTTGCCCAATCCACCTGAACATCTTCTTCTCTCTTCACAGGTAAACCTGCGTTTATATCTCCACATACCTTAAAACTGAACATTGCATGACTGCAAAAAAGCTTATTGGGTAAAGCTGCGTTTATATCTCCACATACCTTAAAACTGAACATTGCATGACTGCAAAAAAGCTTATTGGGTAAACCTGCGTTTATATCTCCACATACCTTAAAACTGAACATTGCATGACTGCAAAAAAGCTTATTGGGTAAAGCTGCGTTTATATCTCCACATACCTTAAAACTGAACATTGCATGACTGCAAAAAAGCTTATTGGGTAAACCTGCGTTTATATCTCCACATACCTTAAAACTGAACATTGCATGACTGCAAAAAAGCTTATTGGGTAAACCTGCGTTTATATCTCCACATACCTTAAAACTGAACATTGCATGACTGCAAAAAAGCTTATTGGGTAAATCTGTTTGTCACCACTGTTTCAACTCCATCTGTAGCCATGCTCACATTATTTCAATGTTTATTTAGCCATTAAGTCTTACCTAAATTATGGGTTGCCTTATCTTTACAATTTTGGCCTTTTAGTCCCCTTGCAGTTTAATTGTGGTGTGAAAGTTATGCCCTGCTAGCTGTGTTGCTAATATGCCCTCCTAATTGATTAATTGCCAGATTCAACCCACACCCAACACACAGTATAAAAACAAGGCCTTCCTTACGGGGGAACACATACAGGGGGCTGCACATACAGGGGGTTCTTCCAAAGAAGTGGGGTTCTGAAAATAAGTGACACTTCTGCTCTTGCCCAATCCACCTGAACATCTTCTTCTCTCTTCACAGGTAAACCTGCGTTTATATCTCCACATACCTTAAAACTGAACATTGCATGACTGCAAAAAAGCTTATTGGGTAAAGCTGCGTTTATATCTCCACATACCTTAAAACTGAACATTGCATGACTGCAAAAAAGCTTATTGGGTAAACCTGCGTTTATATCTCCACATACCTTAAAACTGAACATTGCATGACTGCAAAAAAGCTTATTGGGTAAACCTGCGTTTATATCTCCACATACCTTAAAACTGAACATTGCATGACTGCAAAAAAGCTTATTGGGTAAACCTGCGTTTATATCTCCACATACCTTAAAACTGAACATTGCATGACTGCAAAAAAGCTTATTGGGTAAACCTGCGTTTATATCTCCACATACCTTAAAACTGAACATTGCATGACTGCAAAAAAGCTTATTGGGTAAATCTGTTTGTCACCACTGTTTCAACTCCATCTGTAGCCATGCTCACATTATTTCAATGTTTATTTAGCCATTAAGTCTTACCTAAATTATGGGTTGCCTTATCTTTACAATTTTGGCCTTTTAGTCCCCTTGCAGTTTAATTGTGGTGTGAAAGTTATGCCCTGCTAGCTGTGTTGCTAATATGCCCTCCTAATTGATTAATTGCCAGATTCAACCCACACCCAACACACAGTATAAAAACAAGGCCTTCCTTACGGGGGAACACATACAGGGGGCTGCACATACAGGGGGTTCTTCCAAAGAAGTGGGGTTCTGAAAATAAGTGACACTTCTGCTCTTGCCCAATCCACCTGAACATCTTCTTCTCTCTTCACAGGTAAACCTGCGTTTATATCTCCACATACCTTAAAACTGAACATTGCATGACTGCAAAAAAGCTTATTGGGTAAAGCTGCGTTTATATCTCCACATACCTTAAAACTGAACATTGCATGACTGCAAAAAAGCTTATTGGGTAAACCTGCGTTTATATCTCCACATACCTTAAAACTGAACATTGCATGACTGCAAAAAAGCTTATTGGGTAAAGCTGCGTTTATATCTCCACATACCTTAAAACTGAACATTGCATGACTGCAAAAAAGCTTATTGGGTAAACCTGCGTTTATATCTCCACATACCTTAAAACTGAACATTGCATGACTGCAAAAAAGCTTATTGGGTAAACCTGCGTTTATATCTCCACATACCTTAAAACTGAACATTGCATGACTGCAAAAAAGCTTATTGGGTAAATCTGTTTGTCACCACTGTTTCAACTCCATCTGTAGCCATGCTCACATTATTTCAATGTTTATTTAGCCATTAAGTCTTACCTAAATTATGGGTTGCCTTATCTTTACAATTTTGGCCTTTTAGTCCCCTTGCAGTTTAATTGTGGTGTGAAAGTTATGCCCTGCTAGCTGTGTTGCTAATATGCCCTCCTAATTGATTAATTGCCAGATTCAACCCACACCCAACACACAGTATAAAAACAAGGCCTTCCTTACGGGGAACACATACAGGGGGCTGCACATACAGGGGGTTCTTCCAAAGAAGTGGGGTTCTGAAAATAAGTGACACTTCTGCTCTTGCCCAATCCACCTGAACATCTTCTTCTCTCTTCACAGGTAAACCTGCGTTTATATCTCCACATACCTTAAAACTGAACATTGCATGACTGCAAAAAAGCTTATTGGGTAAAGCTGCGTTTATATCTCCACATACCTTAAAACTGAACATTGCATGACTGCAAAAAAGCTTATTGGGTAAACCTGCGTTTATATCTCCACATACCTTAAAACTGAACATTGCATGACTGCAAAAAAGCTTATTGGGTAAACCTGCGTTTATATCTCCACATACCTTAAAACTGAACATTGCATGACTGCAAAAAAGCTTATTGGGTAAACCTGCGTTTATATCTCCACATACCTTAAAACTGAACATTGCATGACTGCAAAAAAGCTTATTGGGTAAACCTGCGTTTATATCTCCACATACCTTAAAACTGAACATTGCATGACTGCAAAAAAGCTTATTGGGTAAATCTGTTTGTCACCACTGTTTCAACTCCATCTGTAGCCATGCTCACATTATTTCAATGTTTATTTAGCCATTAAGTCTTACCTAAATTATGGGTTGCCTTATCTTTACAATTTTGGCCTTTTAGTCCCCTTGCAGTTTAATTGTGGTGTGAAAGTTATGCCCTGCTAGCTGTGTTGCTAATATGCCCTCCTAATTGATTAATTGCCAGATTCAACCCACACCCAACACACAGTATAAAAACAAGGCCTTCCTTACGGGGGAACACATACAGGGGGCTGCACATACAGGGGGTTCTTCCAAAGAAGTGGGGTTCTGAAAATAAGTGACACTTCTGCTCTTGCCCAATCCACCTGAACATCTTCTTCTCTCTTCACAGGTAAACCTGCGTTTATATCTCCACATACCTTAAAACTGAACATTGCATGACTGCAAAAAAGCTTATTGGGTAAAGCTGCGTTTATATCTCCACATACCTTAAAACTGAACATTGCATGACTGCAAAAAAGCTTATTGGGTAAACCTGCGTTTATATCTCCACATACCTTAAAACTGAACATTGCATGACTGCAAAAAAGCTTATTGGGTAAACCTGCGTTTATATCTCCACATACCTTAAAACTGAACATTGCATGACTGCAAAAAAGCTTATTGGGTAAACCTGCGTTTATATCTCCACATACCTTAAAACTGAACATTGCATGACTGCAAAAAAGCTTATTGGGTAAATCTGTTTGTCACCACTGTTTCAACTCCATCTGTAGCCATGCTCACATTATTTCAATGTTTATTTAGCCATTAAGTCTTACCTAAATTATGGGTTGCCTTATCTTTACAATTTTGGCCTTTTAGTCCCCTTGCAGTTTAATTGTGGTGTGAAAGTTATGCCCTGCTAGCTGTGTTGCTAATATGCCCTCCTAATTGATTAATTGCCAGATTTAACCCACACCCAACACACAGTATAAAAACAAGGCCTTCCTTACGGGGGAACACATACAGGGGGCTGCACATACAGGGGGTTCTTCCAAAGAAGTGGGGTTCTGAAAATAAGTGACACTTCTGCTCTTGCCCAATCCACCTGAACATCTTCTTCTCTCTTCACAGGTAAACCTGCGTTTATATCTCCACATACCTTAAAACTGAACATTGCATGACTGCAAAAAAGCTTATTGGGTAAAGCTGCGTTTATATCTCCACATACCTTAAAACTGAACATTGCATGACTGCAAAAAAGCTTATTGGGTAAACCTGCGTTTATATCTCCACATACCTTAAAACTGAACATTGCATGACTGCAAAAAAGCTTATTGGGTAAACCTGCGTTTATATCTCCACATACCTTAAAACTGAACATTGCATGACTGCAAAAAAGCTTATTGGGTAAACCTGCGTTTATATCTCCACATACCTTAAAACTGAACATTGCATGACTGCAAAAAAGCTTATTGGGTAAACCTGCGTTTATATCTCCACATACCTTAAAACTGAACATTGCATGACTGCAAAAAAGCTTATTGGGTAAATCTGTTTGTCACCACTGTTTCAACTCCATCTGTAGCCATGCTCACATTATTTCAATGTTTATTTAGCCATTAAGTCTTACCTAAATTATGGGTTGCCTTATCTTTACAATTTTGGCCTTTTAGTCCCCTTGCAGTTTAATTGTGGTGTGAAAGTTATGCCCTGCTAGCTGTGTTGCTAATATGCCCTCCTAATTGATTAATTGCCAGATTCAACCCACACCCAACACACAGTATAAAAACAAGGCCTTCCTTACGGGGGAACACATACAGGGGGCTGCACATACAGGGGGTTCTTCCAAAGAAGTGGGGTTCTGAAAATAAGTGACACTTCTGCTCTTGCCCAATCCACCTGAACATCTTCTTCTCTCTTCACAGGTAAACCTGCGTTTATATCTCCACATACCTTAAAACTGAACATTGCATGACTGCAAAAAAGCTTATTGGGTAAAGCTGCGTTTATATCTCCACATACCTTAAAACTGAACATTGCATGACTGCAAAAAAGCTTATTGGGTAAACCTGCGTTTATATCTCCACATACCTTAAAACTGAACATTGCATGACTGCAAAAAAGCTTATTGGGTAAACCTGCGTTTATATCTCCACATACCTTAAAACTGAACATTGCATGACTGCAAAAAAGCTTATTGGGTAAACCTGCGTTTATATCTCCACATACCTTAAAACTGAACATTGCATGACTGCAAAAAAGCTTATTGGGTAAACCTGCGTTTATATCTCCACATACCTTAAAACTGAACATTGCATGACTGCAAAAAAGCTTATTGGGTAAATCTGTTTGTCACCACTGTTTCAACTCCATCTGTAGCCATGCTCACATTATTTCAATGTTTATTTAGCCATTAAGTCTTACCTAAATTATGGGTTGCCTTATCTTTACAATTTTGGCCTTTTAGTCCCCTTGCAGTTTAATTGTGGTGTGAAAGTTATGCCCTGCTAGCTGTGTTGCTAATATGCCCTCCTAATTGATTAATTGCCAGATTCAACCCACACCCAACACACAGTATAAAAACAAGGCCTTCCTTACGGGGGAACACATACAGGGGGCTGCACATACAGGGGGTTCTTCCAAAGAAGTGGGGTTCTGAAAATAAGTGACACTTCTGCTCTTGCCCAATCCACCTGAACATCTTCTTCTCTCTTCACAGGTAAACCTGCGTTTATATCTCCACATACCTTAAAACTGAACATTGCATGACTGCAAAAAAGCTTATTGGGTAAAGCTGCGTTTATATCTCCACATACCTTAAAACTGAACATTGCATGACTGCAAAAAAGCTTATTGGGTAAACCTGCGTTTATATCTCCACATACCTTAAAACTGAACATTGCATGACTGCAAAAAAGCTTATTGGGTAAACCTGCGTTTATATCTCCACATACCTTAAAACTGAACATTGCATGACTGCAAAAAAGCTTATTGGGTAAACCTGCGTTTATATCTCCACATACCTTAAAACTGAACATTGCATGACTGCAAAAAAGCTTATTGGGTAAACCTGCGTTTATATCTCCACATACCTTAAAACTGAACATTGCATGACTGCAAAAAAGCTTATTGGGTAAATCTGTTTGTCACCACTGTTTCAACTCCATCTGTAGCCATGCTCACATTATTTCAATGTTTATTTAGCCATTAAGTCTTACCTAAATTATGGGTTGCCTTATCTTTACAATTTTGGCCTTTTAGTCCCCTTGCAGTTTAATTGTGGTGTGAAAGTTATGCCCTGCTAGCTGTGTTGCTAATATGCCCTCCTAATTGATTAATTGCCAGATTCAACCCACACCCAACACACAGTATAAAAACAAGGCCTTCCTTACGGGGGAACACATACAGGGGGCTGCACATACAGGGGGTTCTTCCAAAGAAGTGGGGTTCTGAAAATAAGTGACACTTCTGCTCTTGCCCAATCCACCTGAACATCTTCTTCTCTCTTCACAGGTAAACCTGCGTTTATATCTCCACATACCTTAAAACTGAACATTGCATGACTGCAAAAAAGCTTATTGGGTAAAGCTGCGTTTATATCTCCACATACCTTAAAACTGAACATTGCATGACTGCAAAAAAGCTTATTGGGTAAACCTGCGTTTATATCTCCACATACCTTAAAACTGAACATTGCATGACTGCAAAAAAGCTTATTGGGTAAAGCTGCGTTTATATCTCCACATACCTTAAAACTGAACATTGCATGACTGCAAAAAAGCTTATTGGGTAAACCTGCGTTTATATCTCCACATACCTTAAAACTGAACATTGCATGACTGCAAAAAAGCTTATTGGGTAAACCTGCGTTTATATCTCCACATACCTTAAAACTGAACATTGCATGACTGCAAAAAAGCTTATTGGGTAAATCTGTTTGTCACCACTGTTTCAACTCCATCTGTAGCCATGCTCACATTATTTCAATGTTTATTTAGCCATTAAGTCTTACCTAAATTATGGGTTGCCTTATCTTTACAATTTTGGCCTTTTAGTCCCCTTGCAGTTTAATTGTGGTGTGAAAGTTATGCCCTGCTAGCTGTGTTGCTAATATGCCCTCCTAATTGATTAATTGCCAGATTCAACCCACACCCAACACACAGTATAAAAACAAGGCCTTCCTTACGGGGAACACATACAGGGGGCTGCACATACAGGGGGTTCTTCCAAAGAAGTGGGGTTCTGAAAATAAGTGACACTTCTGCTCTTGCCCAATCCACCTGAACATCTTCTTCTCTCTTCACAGGTAAACCTGCGTTTATATCTCCACATACCTTAAAACTGAACATTGCATGACTGCAAAAAAGCTTATTGGGTAAAGCTGCGTTTATATCTCCACATACCTTAAAACTGAACATTGCATGACTGCAAAAAAGCTTATTGGGTAAACCTGCGTTTATATCTCCACATACCTTAAAACTGAACATTGCATGACTGCAAAAAAGCTTATTGGGTAAACCTGCGTTTATATCTCCACATACCTTAAAACTGAACATTGCATGACTGCAAAAAAGCTTATTGGGTAAACCTGCGTTTATATCTCCACATACCTTAAAACTGAACATTGCATGACTGCAAAAAAGCTTATTGGGTAAACCTGCGTTTATATCTCCACATACCTTAAAACTGAACATTGCATGACTGCAAAAAAGCTTATTGGGTAAATCTGTTTGTCACCACTGTTTCAACTCCATCTGTAGCCATGCTCACATTATTTCAATGTTTATTTAGCCATTAAGTCTTACCTAAATTATGGGTTGCCTTATCTTTACAATTTTGGCCTTTTAGTCCCCTTGCAGTTTAATTGTGGTGTGAAAGTTATGCCCTGCTAGCTGTGTTGCTAATATGCCCTCCTAATTGATTAATTGCCAGATTCAACCCACACCCAACACACAGTATAAAAACAAGGCCTTCCTTACGGGGGAACACATACAGGGGGCTGCACATACAGGGGGTTCTTCCAAAGAAGTGGGGTTCTGAAAATAAGTGACACTTCTGCTCTTGCCCAATCCACCTGAACATCTTCTTCTCTCTTCACAGGTAAACCTGCGTTTATATCTCCACATACCTTAAAACTGAACATTGCATGACTGCAAAAAAGCTTATTGGGTAAAGCTGCGTTTATATCTCCACATACCTTAAAACTGAACATTGCATGACTGCAAAAAAGCTTATTGGGTAAACCTGCGTTTATATCTCCACATACCTTAAAACTGAACATTGCATGACTGCAAAAAAGCTTATTGGGTAAACCTGCGTTTATATCTCCACATACCTTAAAACTGAACATTGCATGACTGCAAAAAAGCTTATTGGGTAAACCTGCGTTTATATCTCCACATACCTTAAAACTGAACATTGCATGACTGCAAAAAAGCTTATTGGGTAAATCTGTTTGTCACCACTGTTTCAACTCCATCTGTAGCCATGCTCACATTATTTCAATGTTTATTTAGCCATTAAGTCTTACCTAAATTATGGGTTGCCTTATCTTTACAATTTTGGCCTTTTAGTCCCCTTGCAGTTTAATTGTGGTGTGAAAGTTATGCCCTGCTAGCTGTGTTGCTAATATGCCCTCCTAATTGATTAATTGCCAGATTTAACCCACACCCAACACACAGTATAAAAACAAGGCCTTCCTTACGGGGGAACACATACAGGGGGCTGCACATACAGGGGGTTCTTCCAAAGAAGTGGGGTTCTGAAAATAAGTGACACTTCTGCTCTTGCCCAATCCACCTGAACATCTTCTTCTCTCTTCACAGGTAAACCTGCGTTTATATCTCCACATACCTTAAAACTGAACATTGCATGACTGCAAAAAAGCTTATTGGGTAAAGCTGCGTTTATATCTCCACATACCTTAAAACTGAACATTGCATGACTGCAAAAAAGCTTATTGGGTAAACCTGCGTTTATATCTCCACATACCTTAAAACTGAACATTGCATGACTGCAAAAAAGCTTATTGGGTAAACCTGCGTTTATATCTCCACATACCTTAAAACTGAACATTGCATGACTGCAAAAAAGCTTATTGGGTAAACCTGCGTTTATATCTCCACATACCTTAAAACTGAACATTGCATGACTGCAAAAAAGCTTATTGGGTAAACCTGCGTTTATATCTCCACATACCTTAAAACTGAACATTGCATGACTGCAAAAAAGCTTATTGGGTAAATCTGTTTGTCACCACTGTTTCAACTCCATCTGTAGCCATGCTCACATTATTTCAATGTTTATTTAGCCATTAAGTCTTACCTAAATTATGGGTTGCCTTATCTTTACAATTTTGGCCTTTTAGTCCCCTTGCAGTTTAATTGTGGTGTGAAAGTTATGCCCTGCTAGCTGTGTTGCTAATATGCCCTCCTAATTGATTAATTGCCAGATTCAACCCACACCCAACACACAGTATAAAAACAAGGCCTTCCTTACGGGGGAACACATACAGGGGGCTGCACATACAGGGGGTTCTTCCAAAGAAGTGGGGTTCTGAAAATAAGTGACACTTCTGCTCTTGCCCAATCCACCTGAACATCTTCTTCTCTCTTCACAGGTAAACCTGCGTTTATATCTCCACATACCTTAAAACTGAACATTGCATGACTGCAAAAAAGCTTATTGGGTAAAGCTGCGTTTATATCTCCACATACCTTAAAACTGAACATTGCATGACTGCAAAAAAGCTTATTGGGTAAACCTGCGTTTATATCTCCACATACCTTAAAACTGAACATTGCATGACTGCAAAAAAGCTTATTGGGTAAACCTGCGTTTATATCTCCACATACCTTAAAACTGAACATTGCATGACTGCAAAAAAGCTTATTGGGTAAACCTGCGTTTATATCTCCACATACCTTAAAACTGAACATTGCATGACTGCAAAAAAGCTTATTGGGTAAACCTGCGTTTATATCTCCACATACCTTAAAACTGAACATTGCATGACTGCAAAAAAGCTTATTGGGTAAATCTGTTTGTCACCACTGTTTCAACTCCATCTGTAGCCATGCTCACATTATTTCAATGTTTATTTAGCCATTAAGTCTTACCTAAATTATGGGTTGCCTTATCTTTACAATTTTGGCCTTTTAGTCCCCTTGCAGTTTAATTGTGGTGTGAAAGTTATGCCCTGCTAGCTGTGTTGCTAATATGCCCTCCTAATTGATTAATTGCCAGATTCAACCCACACCCAACACACAGTATAAAAACAAGGCCTTCCTTACGGGGGAACACATACAGGGGGCTGCACATACAGGGGGTTCTTCCAAAGAAGTGGGGTTCTGAAAATAAGTGACACTTCTGCTCTTGCCCAATCCACCTGAACATCTTCTTCTCTCTTCACAGGTAAACCTGCGTTTATATCTCCACATACCTTAAAACTGAACATTGCATGACTGCAAAAAAGCTTATTGGGTAAAGCTGCGTTTATATCTCCACATACCTTAAAACTGAACATTGCATGACTGCAAAAAAGCTTATTGGGTAAACCTGCGTTTATATCTCCACATACCTTAAAACTGAACATTGCATGACTGCAAAAAAGCTTATTGGGTAAACCTGCGTTTATATCTCCACATACCTTAAAACTGAACATTGCATGACTGCAAAAAAGCTTATTGGGTAAATCTGTTTGTCACCACTGTTTCAACTCCATCTGTAGCCATGCTCACATTATTTCAATGTTTATTTAGCCATTAAGTCTTACCTAAATTATGGGTTGCCTTATCTTTACAATTTTGGCCTTTTAGTCCCCTTGCAGTTTAATTGTGGTGTGAAAGTTATGCCCTGCTAGCTGTGTTGCTAATATGCCCTCCTAATTGATTAATTGCCAGATTCAACCCACACCCAACACACAGTATAAAAACAAGGCCTTCCTTACGGGGGAACACATACAGGGGGCTGCACATACAGGGGGTTCTTCCAAAGAAGTGGGGTTCTGAAAATAAGTGACACTTCTGCTCTTGCCCAATCCACCTGAACATCTTCTTCTCTCTTCACAGGTAAACCTGCGTTTATATCTCCACATACCTTAAAACTGAACATTGCATGACTGCAAAAAAGCTTATTGGGTAAAGCTGCGTTTATATCTCCACATACCTTAAAACTGAACATTGCATGACTGCAAAAAAGCTTATTGGGTAAACCTGCGTTTATATCTCCACATACCTTAAAACTGAACATTGCATGACTGCAAAAAAGCTTATTGGGTAAAGCTGCGTTTATATCTCCACATACCTTAAAACTGAACATTGCATGACTGCAAAAAAGCTTATTGGGTAAATCTGTTTGTCACCACTGTTTCAACTCCATCTGTAGCCATGCTCACATTATTTCAATGTTTATTTAGCCATTAAGTCTTACCTAAATTATGGGTTGCCTTATCTTTACAATTTTGGCCTTTTAGTCCCCTTGCAGTTTAATTGTGGTGTGAAAGTTATGCCCTGCTAGCTGTGTTGCTAATATGCCCTCCTAATTGATTAATTGCCAGATTCAACCCACACCCAACACACAGTATAAAAACAAGGCCTTCCTTACGGGGGAACACATACAGGGGGCTGCACATACAGGGGGTTCTTCCAAAGAAGTGGGGTTCTGAAAATAAGTGACACTTCTGCTCTTGCCCAATCCACCTGAACATCTTCTTCTCTCTTCACAGGTAAACCTGCGTTTATATCTCCACATACCTTAAAACTGAACATTGCATGACTGCAAAAAAGCTTATTGGGTAAACCTGCGTTTATATCTCCACATACCTTAAAACTGAACATTGCATGACTGCAAAAAAGCTTATTGGGTAAACCTGCGTTTATATCTCCACATACCTTAAAACTGAACATTGCATGACTGCAAAAAAGCTTATTGGGTAAATCTGTTTGTCACCACTGTTTCAACTCCATCTGTAGCCATGCTCACATTATTTCAATGTTTATTTAGCCATTAAGTCTTACCTAAATTATGGGTTGCCTTATCTTTACAATTTTGGCCTTTTAGTCCCCTTGCAGTTTAATTGTGGTGTGAAAGTTATGCCCTGCTAGCTGTGTTGCTAATATGCCCTCCTAATTGATTAATTGCCAGATTCAACCCACACCCAACACACAGTATAAAAACAAGGCCTTCCTTACGGGGGAACACATACAGGGGGCTGCACATACAGGGGGTTCTTCCAAAGAAGTGGGGTTCTGAAAATAAGTGACACTTCTGCTCTTGCCCAATCCACCTGAACATCTTCTTCTCTCTTCACAGGTAAACCTGCGTTTATATCTCCACATACCTTAAAACTGAACATTGCATGACTGCAAAAAAGCTTATTGGGTAAAGCTGCGTTTATATCTCCACATACCTTAAAACTGAACATTGCATGACTGCAAAAAAGCTTATTGGGTAAACCTGCGTTTATATCTCCACATACCTTAAAACTGAACATTGCATGACTGCAAAAAAGCTTATTGGGTAAAGCTGCGTTTATATCTCCACATACCTTAAAACTGAACATTGCATGACTGCAAAAAAGCTTATTGGGTAAACCTGCGTTTATATCTCCACATACCTTAAAACTGAACATTGCATGACTGCAAAAAAGCTTATTGGGTAAACCTGCGTTTATATCTCCACATACCTTAAAACTGAACATTGCATGACTGCAAAAAAGCTTATTGGGTAAATCTGTTTGTCACCACTGTTTCAACTCCATCTGTAGCCATGCTCACATTATTTCAATGTTTATTTAGCCATTAAGTCTTACCTAAATTATGGGTTGCCTTATCTTTACAATTTTGGCCTTTTAGTCCCCTTGCAGTTTAATTGTGGTGTGAAAGTTATGCCCTGCTAGCTGTGTTGCTAATATGCCCTCCTAATTGATTAATTGCCAGATTCAACCCACACCCAACACACAGTATAAAAACAAGGCCTTCCTTACGGGGGAACACATACAGGGGGCTGCACATACAGGGGGTTCTTCCAAAGAAGTGGGGTTCTGAAAATAAGTGACACTTCTGCTCTTGCCCAATCCACCTGAACATCTTCTTCTCTCTTCACAGGTAAACCTGCGTTTATATCTCCACATACCTTAAAACTGAACATTGCATGACTGCAAAAAAGCTTATTGGGTAAAGCTGCGTTTATATCTCCACATACCTTAAAACTGAACATTGCATGACTGCAAAAAAGCTTATTGGGTAAACCTGCGTTTATATCTCCACATACCTTAAAACTGAACATTGCATGACTGCAAAAAAGCTTATTGGGTAAACCTGCGTTTATATCTCCACATACCTTAAAACTGAACATTGCATGACTGCAAAAAAGCTTATTGGGTAAACCTGCGTTTATATCTCCACATACCTTAAAACTGAACATTGCATGACTGCAAAAAAGCTTATTGGGTAAACCTGCGTTTATATCTCCACATACCTTAAAACTGAACATTGCATGACTGCAAAAAAGCTTATTGGGTAAATCTGTTTGTCACCACTGTTTCAACTCCATCTGTAGCCATGCTCACATTATTTCAATGTTTATTTAGCCATTAAGTCTTACCTAAATTATGGGTTGCCTTATCTTTACAATTTTGGCCTTTTAGTCCCCTTGCAGTTTAATTGTGGTGTGAAAGTTATGCCCTGCTAGCTGTGTTGCTAATATGCCCTCCTAATTGATTAATTGCCAGATTCAACCCACACCCAACACACAGTATAAAAACAAGGCCTTCCTTACGGGGGAACACATACAGGGGGCTGCACATACAGGGGGTTCTTCCAAAGAAGTGGGGTTCTGAAAATAAGTGACACTTCTGCTCTTGCCCAATCCACCTGAACATCTTCTTCTCTCTTCACAGGTAAACCTGCGTTTATATCTCCACATACCTTAAAACTGAACATTGCATGACTGCAAAAAAGCTTATTGGGTAAAGCTGCGTTTATATCTCCACATACCTTAAAACTGAACATTGCATGACTGCAAAAAAGCTTATTGGGTAAACCTGCGTTTATATCTCCACATACCTTAAAACTGAACATTGCATGACTGCAAAAAAGCTTATTGGGTAAAGCTGCGTTTATATCTCCACATACCTTAAAACTGAACATTGCATGACTGCAAAAAAGCTTATTGGGTAAACCTGCGTTTATATCTCCACATACCTTAAAACTGAACATTGCATGACTGCAAAAAAGCTTATTGGGTAAACCTGCGTTTATATCTCCACATACCTTAAAACTGAACATTGCATGACTGCAAAAAAGCTTATTGGGTAAATCTGTTTGTCACCACTGTTTCAACTCCATCTGTAGCCATGCTCACATTATTTCAATGTTTATTTAGCCATTAAGTCTTACCTAAATTATGGGTTGCCTTATCTTTACAATTTTGGCCTTTTAGTCCCCTTGCAGTTTAATTGTGGTGTGAAAGTTATGCCCTGCTAGCTGTGTTGCTAATATGCCCTCCTAATTGATTAATTGCCAGATTCAACCCACACCCAACACACAGTATAAAAACAAGGCCTTCCTTACGGGGGAACACATACAGGGGGCTGCACATACAGGGGGTTCTTCCAAAGAAGTGGGGTTCTGAAAATAAGTGACACTTCTGCTCTTGCCCAATCCACCTGAACATCTTCTTCTCTCTTCACAGGTAAACCTGCGTTTATATCTCCACATACCTTAAAACTGAACATTGCATGACTGCAAAAAAGCTTATTGGGTAAAGCTGCGTTTATATCTCCACATACCTTAAAACTGAACATTGCATGACTGCAAAAAAGCTTATTGGGTAAACCTGCGTTTATATCTCCACATACCTTAAAACTGAACATTGCATGACTGCAAAAAAGCTTATTGGGTAAACCTGCGTTTATATCTCCACATACCTTAAAACTGAACATTGCATGACTGCAAAAAAGCTTATTGGGTAAATCTGTTTGTCACCACTGTTTCAACTCCATCTGTAGCCATGCTCACATTATTTCAATGTTTATTTAGCCATTAAGTCTTACCTAAATTATGGGTTGCCTTATCTTTACAATTTTGGCCTTTTAGTCCCCTTGCAGTTTAATTGTGGTGTGAAAGTTATGCCCTGCTAGCTGTGTTGCTAATATGCCCTCCTAATTGATTAATTGCCAGATTCAACCCACACCCAACACACAGTATAAAAACAAGGCCTTCCTTACGGGGGAACACATACAGGGGGCTGCACATACAGGGGGTTCTTCCAAAGAAGTGGGGTTCTGAAAATAAGTGACACTTCTGCTCTTGCCCAATCCACCTGAACATCTTCTTCTCTCTTCACAGGTAAACCTGCGTTTATATCTCCACATACCTTAAAACTGAACATTGCATGACTGCAAAAAAGCTTATTGGGTAAACCTGCGTTTATATCTCCACATACCTTAAAACTGAACATTGCATGACTGCAAAAAAGCTTATTGGGTAAACCTGCGTTTATATCTCCACATACCTTAAAACTGAACATTGCATGACTGCAAAAAAGCTTATTGGGTAAATCTGTTTGTCACCACTGTTTCAACTCCATCTGTAGCCATGCTCACATTATTTCAATGTTTATTTAGCCATTAAGTCTTACCTAAATTATGGGTTGCCTTATCTTTACAATTTTGGCCTTTTAGTCCCCTTGCAGTTTAATTGTGGTGTGAAAGTTATGCCCTGCTAGCTGTGTTGCTAATATGCCCTCCTAATTGATTAATTGCCAGATTCAACCCACACCCAACACACAGTATAAAAACAAGGCCTTCCTTACGGGGGAACACATACAGGGGGCTGCACATACAGGGGGTTCTTCCAAAGAAGTGGGGTTCTGAAAATAAGTGACACTTCTGCTCTTGCCCAATCCACCTGAACATCTTCTTCTCTCTTCACAGGTAAACCTGCGTTTATATCTCCACATACCTTAAAACTGAACATTGCATGACTGCAAAAAAGCTTATTGGGTAAAGCTGCGTTTATATCTCCACATACCTTAAAACTGAACATTGCATGACTGCAAAAAAGCTTATTGGGTAAACCTGCGTTTATATCTCCACATACCTTAAAACTGAACATTGCATGACTGCAAAAAAGCTTATTGGGTAAACCTGCGTTTATATCTCCACATACCTTAAAACTGAACATTGCATGACTGCAAAAAAGCTTATTGGGTAAATCTGTTTGTCACCACTGTTTCAACTCCATCTGTAGCCATGCTCACATTATTTCAATGTTTATTTAGCCATTAAGTCTTACCTAAATTATGGGTTGCCTTATCTTTACAATTTTGGCCTTTTAGTCCCCTTGCAGTTTAATTGTGGTGTGAAAGTTATGCCCTGCTAGCTGTGTTGCTAATATGCCCTCCTAATTGATTAATTGCCAGATTCAACCCACACCCAACACACAGTATAAAAACAAGGCCTTCCTTACGGGGGAACACATACAGGGGGCTGCACATACAGGGGGTTCTTCCAAAGAAGTGGGGTTCTGAAAATAAGTGACACTTCTGCTCTTGCCCAATCCACCTGAACATCTTCTTCTCTCTTCACAGGTAAACCTGCGTTTATATCTCCACATACCTTAAAACTGAACATTGCATGACTGCAAAAAAGCTTATTGGGTAAAGCTGCGTTTATATCTCCACATACCTTAAAACTGAACATTGCATGACTGCAAAAAAGCTTATTGGGTAAACCTGCGTTTATATCTCCACATACCTTAAAACTGAACATTGCATGACTGCAAAAAAGCTTATTGGGTAAACCTGCGTTTATATCTCCACATACCTTAAAACTGAACATTGCATGACTGCAAAAAAGCTTATTGGGTAAATCTGTTTGTCACCACTGTTTCAACTCCATCTGTAGCCATGCTCACATTATTTCAATGTTTATTTAGCCATTAAGTCTTACCTAAATTATGGGTTGCCTTATCTTTACAATTTTGGCCTTTTAGTCCCCTTGCAGTTTAATTGTGGTGTGAAAGTTATGCCCTGCTAGCTGTGTTGCTAATATGCCCTCCTAATTGATTAATTGCCAGATTCAACCCACACCCAACACACAGTATAAAAACAAGGCCTTCCTTACGGGGGAACACATACAGGGGGCTGCACATACAGGGGGTTCTTCCAAAGAAGTGGGGTTCTGAAAATAAGTGACACTTCTGCTCTTGCCCAATCCACCTGAACATCTTCTTCTCTCTTCACAGGTAAACCTGCGTTTATATCTCCACATACCTTAAAACTGAACATTGCATGACTGCAAAAAAGCTTATTGGGTAAAGCTGCGTTTATATCTCCACATACCTTAAAACTGAACATTGCATGACTGCAAAAAAGCTTATTGGGTAAACCTGCGTTTATATCTCCACATACCTTAAAACTGAACATTGCATGACTGCAAAAAAGCTTATTGGGTAAAGCTGCGTTTATATCTCCACATACCTTAAAACTGAACATTGCATGACTGCAAAAAAGCTTATTGGGTAAATCTGTTTGTCACCACTGTTTCAACTCCATCTGTAGCCATGCTCACATTATTTCAATGTTTATTTAGCCATTAAGTCTTACCTAAATTATGGGTTGCCTTATCTTTACAATTTTGGCCTTTTAGTCCCCTTGCAGTTTAATTGTGGTGTGAAAGTTATGCCCTGCTAGCTGTGTTGCTAATATGCCCTCCTAATTGATTAATTGCCAGATTCAACCCACACCCAACACACAGTATAAAAACAAGGCCTTCCTTACGGGGGAACACATACAGGGGGCTGCACATACAGGGGGTTCTTCCAAAGAAGTGGGGTTCTGAAAATAAGTGACACTTCTGCTCTTGCCCAATCCACCTGAACATCTTCTTCTCTCTTCACAGGTAAACCTGCGTTTATATCTCCACATACCTTAAAACTGAACATTGCATGACTGCAAAAAAGCTTATTGGGTAAACCTGCGTTTATATCTCCACATACCTTAAAACTGAACATTGCATGACTGCAAAAAAGCTTATTGGGTAAACCTGCGTTTATATCTCCACATACCTTAAAACTGAACATTGCATGACTGCAAAAAAGCTTATTGGGTAAATCTGTTTGTCACCACTGTTTCAACTCCATCTGTAGCCATGCTCACATTATTTCAATGTTTATTTAGCCATTAAGTCTTACCTAAATTATGGGTTGCCTTATCTTTACAATTTTGGCCTTTTAGTCCCCTTGCAGTTTAATTGTGGTGTGAAAGTTATGCCCTGCTAGCTGTGTTGCTAATATGCCCTCCTAATTGATTAATTGCCAGATTCAACCCACACCCAACACACAGTATAAAAACAAGGCCTTCCTTACGGGGGAACACATACAGGGGGCTGCACATACAGGGGGTTCTTCCAAAGAAGTGGGGTTCTGAAAATAAGTGACACTTCTGCTCTTGCCCAATCCACCTGAACATCTTCTTCTCTCTTCACAGGTAAACCTGCGTTTATATCTCCACATACCTTAAAACTGAACATTGCATGACTGCAAAAAAGCTTATTGGGTAAAGCTGCGTTTATATCTCCACATACCTTAAAACTGAACATTGCATGACTGCAAAAAAGCTTATTGGGTAAAGCTGCGTTTATATCTCCACATACCTTAAAACTGAACATTGCATGACTGCAAAAAAGCTTATTGGGTAAAGCTGCGTTTATATCTCCACATACCTTAAAACTGAACATTGCATGACTGCAAAAAAGCTTATTGGGTAAACCTGCGTTTATATCTCCACATACCTTAAAACTGAACATTGCATGACTGCAAAAAAGCTTATTGGGTAAACCTGCGTTTATATCTCCACATACCTTAAAACTGAACATTGCATGACTGCAAAAAAGCTTATTGGGTAAATCTGTTTGTCACCACTGTTTCAACTCCATCTGTAGCCATGCTCACATTATTTCAATGTTTATTTAGCCATTAAGTCTTACCTAAATTATGGGTTGCCTTATCTTTACAATTTTGGCCTTTTAGTCCCCTTGCAGTTTAATTGTGGTGTGAAAGTTATGCCCTGCTAGCTGTGTTGCTAATATGCCCTCCTAATTGATTAATTGCCAGATTCAACCCACACCCAACACACAGTATAAAAACAAGGCCTTCCTTACGGGGGAACACATACAGGGGGCTGCACATACAGGGGGTTCTTCCAAAGAAGTGGGGTTCTGAAAATAAGTGACACTTCTGCTCTTGCCCAATCCACCTGAACATCTTCTTCTCTCTTCACAGGTAAACCTGCGTTTATATCTCCACATACCTTAAAACTGAACATTGCATGACTGCAAAAAAGCTTATTGGGTAAAGCTGCGTTTATATCTCCACATACCTTAAAACTGAACATTGCATGACTGCAAAAAAGCTTATTGGGTAAACCTGCGTTTATATCTCCACATACCTTAAAACTGAACATTGCATGACTGCAAAAAAGCTTATTGGGTAAACCTGCGTTTATATCTCCACATACCTTAAAACTGAACATTGCATGACTGCAAAAAAGCTTATTGGGTAAACCTGCGTTTATATCTCCACATACCTTAAAACTGAACATTGCATGACTGCAAAAAAGCTTATTGGGTAAACCTGCGTTTATATCTCCACATACCTTAAAACTGAACATTGCATGACTGCAAAAAAGCTTATTGGGTAAATCTGTTTGTCACCACTGTTTCAACTCCATCTGTAGCCATGCTCACATTATTTCAATGTTTATTTAGCCATTAAGTCTTACCTAAATTATGGGTTGCCTTATCTTTACAATTTTGGCCTTTTAGTCCCCTTGCAGTTTAATTGTGGTGTGAAAGTTATGCCCTGCTAGCTGTGTTGCTAATATGCCCTCCTAATTGATTAATTGCCAGATTCAACCCACACCCAACACACAGTATAAAAACAAGGCCTTCCTTACGGGGGAACACATACAGGGGGCTGCACATACAGGGGGTTCTTCCAAAGAAGTGGGGTTCTGAAAATAAGTGACACTTCTGCTCTTGCCCAATCCACCTGAACATCTTCTTCTCTCTTCACAGGTAAACCTGCGTTTATATCTCCACATACCTTAAAACTGAACATTGCATGACTGCAAAAAAGCTTATTGGGTAAAGCTGCGTTTATATCTCCACATACCTTAAAACTGAACATTGCATGACTGCAAAAAAGCTTATTGGGTAAACCTGCGTTTATATCTCCACATACCTTAAAACTGAACATTGCATGACTGCAAAAAAGCTTATTGGGTAAAGCTGCGTTTATATCTCCACATACCTTAAAACTGAACATTGCATGACTGCAAAAAAGCTTATTGGGTAAACCTGCGTTTATATCTCCACATACCTTAAAACTGAACATTGCATGACTGCAAAAAAGCTTATTGGGTAAACCTGCGTTTATATCTCCACATACCTTAAAACTGAACATTGCATGACTGCAAAAAAGCTTATTGGGTAAATCTGTTTGTCACCACTGTTTCAACTCCATCTGTAGCCATGCTCACATTATTTCAATGTTTATTTAGCCATTAAGTCTTACCTAAATTATGGGTTGCCTTATCTTTACAATTTTGGCCTTTTAGTCCCCTTGCAGTTTAATTGTGGTGTGAAAGTTATGCCCTGCTAGCTGTGTTGCTAATATGCCCTCCTAATTGATTAATTGCCAGATTCAACCCACACCCAACACACAGTATAAAAACAAGGCCTTCCTTACGGGGGAACACATACAGGGGGCTGCACATACAGGGGGTTCTTCCAAAGAAATGGGGTTCTGAAAATAAGTGACACTTCTGCTCTTGCCCAATCCACCTGAACATCTTCTTCTCTCTTCACAGGTAAACCTGCGTTTATATCTCCACATACCTTAAAACTGAACATTGCATGACTGCAAAAAAGCTTATTGGGTAAAGCTGCGTTTATATCTCCACATACCTTAAAACTGAACATTGCATGACTGCAAAAAAGCTTATTGGGTAAACCTGCGTTTATATCTCCACATACCTTAAAACTGAACATTGCATGACTGCAAAAAAGCTTATTGGGTAAACCTGCGTTTATATCTCCACATACCTTAAAACTGAACATTGCATGACTGCAAAAAAGCTTATTGGGTAAACCTGCGTTTATATCTCCACATACCTTAAAACTGAACATTGCATGACTGCAAAAAAGCTTATTGGGTAAACCTGCGTTTATATCTCCACATACCTTAAAACTGAACATTGCATGACTGCAAAAAAGCTTATTGGGTAAATCTGTTTGTCACCACTGTTTCAACTCCATCTGTAGCCATGCTCACATTATTTCAATGTTTATTTAGCCATTAAGTCTTACCTAAATTATGGGTTGCCTTATCTTTACAATTTTGGCCTTTTAGTCCCCTTGCAGTTTAATTGTGGTGTGAAAGTTATGCCCTGCTAGCTGTGTTGCTAATATGCCCTCCTAATTGATTAATTGCCAGATTCAACCCACACCCAACACACAGTATAAAAACAAGGCCTTCCTTACGGGGGAACACATACAGGGGGCTGCACATACAGGGGGTTCTTCCAAAGAAGTGGGGTTCTGAAAATAAGTGACACTTCTGCTCTTGCCCAATCCACCTGAACATCTTCTTCTCTCTTCACAGGTAAACCTGCGTTTATATCTCCACATACCTTAAAACTGAACATTGCATGACTGCAAAAAAGCTTATTGGGTAAAGCTGCGTTTATATCTCCACATACCTTAAAACTGAACATTGCATGACTGCAAAAAAGCTTATTGGGTAAACCTGCGTTTATATCTCCACATACCTTAAAACTGAACATTGCATGACTGCAAAAAAGCTTATTGGGTAAACCTGCGTTTATATCTCCACATACCTTAAAACTGAACATTGCATGACTGCAAAAAAGCTTATTGGGTAAACCTGCGTTTATATCTCCACATACCTTAAAACTGAACATTGCATGACTGCAAAAAAGCTTATTGGGTAAATCTGTTTGTCACCACTGTTTCAACTCCATCTGTAGCCATGCTCACATTATTTCAATGTTTATTTAGCCATTAAGTCTTACCTAAATTATGGGTTGCCTTATCTTTACAATTTTGGCCTTTTAGTCCCCTTGCAGTTTAATTGTGGTGTGAAAGTTATGCCCTGCTAGCTGTGTTGCTAATATGCCCTCCTAATTGATTAATTGCCAGATTCAACCCACACCCAACACACAGTATAAAAACAAGGCCTTCCTTACGGGGGAACACATACAGGGGGCTGCACATACAGGGGGTTCTTCCAAAGAAGTGGGGTTCTGAAAATAAGTGACACTTCTGCTCTTGCCCAATCCACCTGAACATCTTCTTCTCTCTTCACAGGTAAACCTGCGTTTATATCTCCACATACCTTAAAACTGAACATTGCATGACTGCAAAAAAGCTTATTGGGTAAAGCTGCGTTTATATCTCCACATACCTTAAAACTGAACATTGCATGACTGCAAAAAAGCTTATTGGGTAAACCTGCGTTTATATCTCCACATACCTTAAAACTGAACATTGCATGACTGCAAAAAAGCTTATTGGGTAAACCTGCGTTTATATCTCCACATACCTTAAAACTGAACATTGCATGACTGCAAAAAAGCTTATTGGGTAAACCTGCGTTTATATCTCCACATACCTTAAAACTGAACATTGCATGACTGCAAAAAAGCTTATTGGGTAAATCTGTTTGTCACCACTGTTTCAACTCCATCTGTAGCCATGCTCACATTATTTCAATGTTTATTTAGCCATTAAGTCTTACCTAAATTATGGGTTGCCTTATCTTTACAATTTTGGCCTTTTAGTCCCCTTGCAGTTTAATTGTGGTGTGAAAGTTATGCCCTGCTAGCTGTGTTGCTAATATGCCCTCCTAATTGATTAATTGCCAGATTTAACCCACACCCAACACACAGTATAAAAACAAGGCCTTCCTTACGGGGGAACACATACAGGGGGCTGCACATACAGGGGGTTCTTCCAAAGAAGTGGGGTTCTGAAAATAAGTGACACTTCTGCTCTTGCCCAATCCACCTGAACATCTTCTTCTCTCTTCACAGGTAAACCTGCGTTTATATCTCCACATACCTTAAAACTGAACATTGCATGACTGCAAAAAAGCTTATTGGGTAAAGCTGCGTTTATATCTCCACATACCTTAAAACTGAACATTGCATGACTGCAAAAAAGCTTATTGGGTAAACCTGCGTTTATATCTCCACATACCTTAAAACTGAACATTGCATGACTGCAAAAAAGCTTATTGGGTAAACCTGCGTTTATATCTCCACATACCTTAAAACTGAACATTGCATGACTGCAAAAAAGCTTATTGGGTAAACCTGCGTTTATATCTCCACATACCTTAAAACTGAACATTGCATGACTGCAAAAAAGCTTATTGGGTAAACCTGCGTTTATATCTCCACATACCTTAAAACTGAACATTGCATGACTGCAAAAAAGCTTATTGGGTAAATCTGTTTGTCACCACTGTTTCAACTCCATCTGTAGCCATGCTCACATTATTTCAATGTTTATTTAGCCATTAAGTCTTACCTAAATTATGGGTTGCCTTATCTTTACAATTTTGGCCTTTTAGTCCCCTTGCAGTTTAATTGTGGTGTGAAAGTTATGCCCTGCTAGCTGTGTTGCTAATATGCCCTCCTAATTGATTAATTGCCAGATTCAACCCACACCCAACACACAGTATAAAAACAAGGCCTTCCTTACGGGGGAACACATACAGGGGGCTGCACATACAGGGGGTTCTTCCAAAGAAGTGGGGTTCTGAAAATAAGTGACACTTCTGCTCTTGCCCAATCCACCTGAACATCTTCTTCTCTCTTCACAGGTAAACCTGCGTTTATATCTCCACATACCTTAAAACTGAACATTGCATGACTGCAAAAAAGCTTATTGGGTAAAGCTGCGTTTATATCTCCACATACCTTAAAACTGAACATTGCATGACTGCAAAAAAGCTTATTGGGTAAACCTGCGTTTATATCTCCACATACCTTAAAACTGAACATTGCATGACTGCAAAAAAGCTTATTGGGTAAAGCTGCGTTTATATCTCCACATACCTTAAAACTGAACATTGCATGACTGCAAAAAAGCTTATTGGGTAAACCTGCGTTTATATCTCCACATACCTTAAAACTGAACATTGCATGACTGCAAAAAAGCTTATTGGGTAAACCTGCGTTTATATCTCCACATACCTTAAAACTGAACATTGCATGACTGCAAAAAAGCTTATTGGGTAAATCTGTTTGTCACCACTGTTTCAACTCCATCTGTAGCCATGCTCACATTATTTCAATGTTTATTTAGCCATTAAGTCTTACCTAAATTATGGGTTGCCTTATCTTTACAATTTTGGCCTTTTAGTCCCCTTGCAGTTTAATTGTGGTGTGAAAGTTATGCCCTGCTAGCTGTGTTGCTAATATGCCCTCCTAATTGATTAATTGCCAGATTCAACCCACACCCAACACACAGTATAAAAACAAGGCCTTCCTTACGGGGGAACACATACAGGGGGCTGCACATACAGGGGGTTCTTCCAAAGAAGTGGGGTTCTGAAAATAAGTGACACTTCTGCTCTTGCCCAATCCACCTGAACATCTTCTTCTCTCTTCACAGGTAAACCTGCGTTTATATCTCCACATACCTTAAAACTGAACATTGCATGACTGCAAAAAAGCTTATTGGGTAAAGCTGCGTTTATATCTCCACATACCTTAAAACTGAACATTGCATGACTGCAAAAAAGCTTATTGGGTAAACCTGCGTTTATATCTCCACATACCTTAAAACTGAACATTGCATGACTGCAAAAAAGCTTATTGGGTAAACCTGCGTTTATATCTCCACATACCTTAAAACTGAACATTGCATGACTGCAAAAAAGCTTATTGGGTAAATCTGTTTGTCACCACTGTTTCAACTCCATCTGTAGCCATGCTCACATTATTTCAATGTTTATTTAGCCATTAAGTCTTACCTAAATTATGGGTTGCCTTATCTTTACAATTTTGGCCTTTTAGTCCCCTTGCAGTTTAATTGTGGTGTGAAAGTTATGCCCTGCTAGCTGTGTTGCTAATATGCCCTCCTAATTGATTAATTGCCAGATTCAACCCACACCCAACACACAGTATAAAAACAAGGCCTTCCTTACGGGGGAACACATACAGGGGGCTGCACATACAGGGGGTTCTTCCAAAGAAGTGGGGTTCTGAAAATAAGTGACACTTCTGCTCTTGCCCAATCCACCTGAACATCTTCTTCTCTCTTCACAGGTAAACCTGCGTTTATATCTCCACATACCTTAAAACTGAACATTGCATGACTGCAAAAAAGCTTATTGGGTAAACCTGCGTTTATATCTCCACATACCTTAAAACTGAACATTGCATGACTGCAAAAAAGCTTATTGGGTAAACCTGCGTTTATATCTCCACATACCTTAAAACTGAACATTGCATGACTGCAAAAAAGCTTATTGGGTAAATCTGTTTGTCACCACTGTTTCAACTCCATCTGTAGCCATGCTCACATTATTTCAATGTTTATTTAGCCATTAAGTCTTACCTAAATTATGGGTTGCCTTATCTTTACAATTTTGGCCTTTTAGTCCCCTTGCAGTTTAATTGTGGTGTGAAAGTTATGCCCTGCTAGCTGTGTTGCTAATATGCCCTCCTAATTGATTAATTGCCAGATTCAACCCACACCCAACACACAGTATAAAAACAAGGCCTTCCTTACGGGGGAACACATACAGGGGGCTGCACATACAGGGGGTTCTTCCAAAGAAGTGGGGTTCTGAAAATAAGTGACACTTCTGCTCTTGCCCAATCCACCTGAACATCTTCTTCTCTCTTCACAGGTAAACCTGCGTTTATATCTCCACATACCTTAAAACTGAACATTGCATGACTGCAAAAAAGCTTATTGGGTAAAGCTGCGTTTATATCTCCACATACCTTAAAACTGAACATTGCATGACTGCAAAAAAGCTTATTGGGTAAACCTGCGTTTATATCTCCACATACCTTAAAACTGAACATTGCATGACTGCAAAAAAGCTTATTGGGTAAACCTGCGTTTATATCTCCACATACCTTAAAACTGAACATTGCATGACTGCAAAAAAGCTTATTGGGTAAATCTGTTTGTCACCACTGTTTCAACTCCATCTGTAGCCATGCTCACATTATTTCAATGTTTATTTAGCCATTAAGTCTTACCTAAATTATGGGTTGCCTTATCTTTACAATTTTGGCCTTTTAGTCCCCTTGCAGTTTAATTGTGGTGTGAAAGTTATGCCCTGCTAGCTGTGTTGCTAATATGCCCTCCTAATTGATTAATTGCCAGATTCAACCCACACCCAACACACAGTATAAAAACAAGGCCTTCCTTACGGGGGAACACATACAGGGGGCTGCACATACAGGGGGTTCTTCCAAAGAAGTGGGGTTCTGAAAATAAGTGACACTTCTGCTCTTGCCCAATCCACCTGAACATCTTCTTCTCTCTTCACAGGTAAACCTGCGTTTATATCTCCACATACCTTAAAACTGAACATTGCATGACTGCAAAAAAGCTTATTGGGTAAAGCTGCGTTTATATCTCCACATACCTTAAAACTGAACATTGCATGACTGCAAAAAAGCTTATTGGGTAAACCTGCGTTTATATCTCCACATACCTTAAAACTGAACATTGCATGACTGCAAAAAAGCTTATTGGGTAAAGCTGCGTTTATATCTCCACATACCTTAAAACTGAACATTGCATGACTGCAAAAAAGCTTATTGGGTAAATCTGTTTGTCACCACTGTTTCAACTCCATCTGTAGCCATGCTCACATTATTTCAATGTTTATTTAGCCATTAAGTCTTACCTAAATTATGGGTTGCCTTATCTTTACAATTTTGGCCTTTTAGTCCCCTTGCAGTTTAATTGTGGTGTGAAAGTTATGCCCTGCTAGCTGTGTTGCTAATATGCCCTCCTAATTGATTAATTGCCAGATTCAACCCACACCCAACACACAGTATAAAAACAAGGCCTTCCTTACGGGGGAACACATACAGGGGGCTGCACATACAGGGGGTTCTTCCAAAGAAGTGGGGTTCTGAAAATAAGTGACACTTCTGCTCTTGCCCAATCCACCTGAACATCTTCTTCTCTCTTCACAGGTAAACCTGCGTTTATATCTCCACATACCTTAAAACTGAACATTGCATGACTGCAAAAAAGCTTATTGGGTAAACCTGCGTTTATATCTCCACATACCTTAAAACTGAACATTGCATGACTGCAAAAAAGCTTATTGGGTAAACCTGCGTTTATATCTCCACATACCTTAAAACTGAACATTGCATGACTGCAAAAAAGCTTATTGGGTAAATCTGTTTGTCACCACTGTTTCAACTCCATCTGTAGCCATGCTCACATTATTTCAATGTTTATTTAGCCATTAAGTCTTACCTAAATTATGGGTTGCCTTATCTTTACAATTTTGGCCTTTTAGTCCCCTTGCAGTTTAATTGTGGTGTGAAAGTTATGCCCTGCTAGCTGTGTTGCTAATATGCCCTCCTAATTGATTAATTGCCAGATTCAACCCACACCCAACACACAGTATAAAAACAAGGCCTTCCTTACGGGGGAACACATACAGGGGGCTGCACATACAGGGGGTTCTTCCAAAGAAGTGGGGTTCTGAAAATAAGTGACACTTCTGCTCTTGCCCAATCCACCTGAACATCTTCTTCTCTCTTCACAGGTAAACCTGCGTTTATATCTCCACATACCTTAAAACTGAACATTGCATGACTGCAAAAAAGCTTATTGGGTAAAGCTGCGTTTATATCTCCACATACCTTAAAACTGAACATTGCATGACTGCAAAAAAGCTTATTGGGTAAACCTGCGTTTATATCTCCACATACCTTAAAACTGAACATTGCATGACTGCAAAAAAGCTTATTGGGTAAAGCTGCGTTTATATCTCCACATACCTTAAAACTGAACATTGCATGACTGCAAAAAAGCTTATTGGGTAAACCTGCGTTTATATCTCCACATACCTTAAAACTGAACATTGCATGACTGCAAAAAAGCTTATTGGGTAAACCTGCGTTTATATCTCCACATACCTTAAAACTGAACATTGCATGACTGCAAAAAAGCTTATTGGGTAAATCTGTTTGTCACCACTGTTTCAACTCCATCTGTAGCCATGCTCACATTATTTCAATGTTTATTTAGCCATTAAGTCTTACCTAAATTATGGGTTGCCTTATCTTTACAATTTTGGCCTTTTAGTCCCCTTGCAGTTTAATTGTGGTGTGAAAGTTATGCCCTGCTAGCTGTGTTGCTAATATGCCCTCCTAATTGATTAATTGCCAGATTCAACCCACACCCAACACACAGTATAAAAACAAGGCCTTCCTTACGGGGGAACACATACAGGGGGCTGCACATACAGGGGGTTCTTCCAAAGAAGTGGGGTTCTGAAAATAAGTGACACTTCTGCTCTTGCCCAATCCACCTGAACATCTTCTTCTCTCTTCACAGGTAAACCTGCGTTTATATCTCCACATACCTTAAAACTGAACATTGCATGACTGCAAAAAAGCTTATTGGGTAAAGCTGCGTTTATATCTCCACATACCTTAAAACTGAACATTGCATGACTGCAAAAAAGCTTATTGGGTAAACCTGCGTTTATATCTCCACATACCTTAAAACTGAACATTGCATGACTGCAAAAAAGCTTATTGGGTAAAGCTGCGTTTATATCTCCACATACCTTAAAACTGAACATTGCATGACTGCAAAAAAGCTTATTGGGTAAACCTGCGTTTATATCTCCACATACCTTAAAACTGAACATTGCATGACTGCAAAAAAGCTTATTGGGTAAACCTGCGTTTATATCTCCACATACCTTAAAACTGAACATTGCATGACTGCAAAAAAGCTTATTGGGTAAATCTGTTTGTCACCACTGTTTCAACTCCATCTGTAGCCATGCTCACATTATTTCAATGTTTATTTAGCCATTAAGTCTTACCTAAATTATGGGTTGCCTTATCTTTACAATTTTGGCCTTTTAGTCCCCTTGCAGTTTAATTGTGGTGTGAAAGTTATGCCCTGCTAGCTGTGTTGCTAATATGCCCTCCTAATTGATTAATTGCCAGATTCAACCCACACCCAACACACAGTATAAAAACAAGGCCTTCCTTACGGGGGAACACATACAGGGGGCTGCACATACAGGGGGTTCTTCCAAAGAAGTGGGGTTCTGAAAATAAGTGACACTTCTGCTCTTGCCCAATCCACCTGAACATCTTCTTCTCTCTTCACAGGTAAACCTGCGTTTATATCTCCACATACCTTAAAACTGAACATTGCATGACTGCAAAAAAGCTTATTGGGTAAAGCTGCGTTTATATCTCCACATACCTTAAAACTGAACATTGCATGACTGCAAAAAAGCTTATTGGGTAAACCTGCGTTTATATCTCCACATACCTTAAAACTGAACATTGCATGACTGCAAAAAAGCTTATTGGGTAAACCTGCGTTTATATCTCCACATACCTTAAAACTGAACATTGCATGACTGCAAAAAAGCTTATTGGGTAAACCTGCGTTTATATCTCCACATACCTTAAAACTGAACATTGCATGACTGCAAAAAAGCTTATTGGGTAAATCTGTTTGTCACCACTGTTTCAACTCCATCTGTAGCCATGCTCACATTATTTCAATGTTTATTTAGCCATTAAGTCTTACCTAAATTATGGGTTGCCTTATCTTTACAATTTTGGCCTTTTAGTCCCCTTGCAGTTTAATTGTGGTGTGAAAGTTATGCCCTGCTAGCTGTGTTGCTAATATGCCCTCCTAATTGATTAATTGCCAGATTCAACCCACACCCAACACACAGTATAAAAACAAGGCCTTCCTTACGGGGGAACACATACAGGGGGCTGCACATACAGGGGGTTCTTCCAAAGAAGTGGGGTTCTGAAAATAAGTGACACTTCTGCTCTTGCCCAATCCACCTGAACATCTTCTTCTCTCTTCACAGGTAAACCTGCGTTTATATCTCCACATACCTTAAAACTGAACATTGCATGACTGCAAAAAAGCTTATTGGGTAAACCTGCGTTTATATCTCCACATACCTTAAAACTGAACATTGCATGACTGCAAAAAAGCTTATTGGGTAAAGCTGCGTTTATATCTCCACATACCTTAAAACTGAACATTGCATGACTGCAAAAAAGCTTATTGGGTAAACCTGCGTTTATATCTCCACATACCTTAAAACTGAACATTGCATGACTGCAAAAAAGCTTATTGGGTAAACCTGCGTTTATATCTCCACATACCTTAAAACTGAACATTGCATGACTGCAAAAAAGCTTATTGGGTAAACCTGCGTTTATATCTCCACATACCTTAAAACTGAACATTGCATGACTGCAAAAAAGCTTATTGGGTAAACCTGCGTTTATATCTCCACATACCTTAAAACTGAACATTGCATGACTGCAAAAAAGCTTATTGGGTAAATCTGTTTGTCACCACTGTTTCAACTCCATCTGTAGCCATGCTCACATTATTTCAATGTTTATTTAGCCATTAAGTCTTACCTAAATTATGGGTTGCCTTATCTTTACAATTTTGGCCTTTTAGTCCCCTTGCAGTTTAATTGTGGTGTGAAAGTTATGCCCTGCTAGCTGTGTTGCTAATATGCCCTCCTAATTGATTAATTGCCAGATTCAACCCACACCCAACACACAGTATAAAAACAAGGCCTTCCTTACGGGGGAACACATACAGGGGGCTGCACATACAGGGGGTTCTTCCAAAGAAGTGGGGTTCTGAAAATAAGTGACACTTCTGCTCTTGCCCAATCCACCTGAACATCTTCTTCTCTCTTCACAGGTAAACCTGCGTTTATATCTCCACATACCTTAAAACTGAACATTGCATGACTGCAAAAAAGCTTATTGGGTAAAGCTGCGTTTATATCTCCACATACCTTAAAACTGAACATTGCATGACTGCAAAAAAGCTTATTGGGTAAACCTGCGTTTATATCTCCACATACCTTAAAACTGAACATTGCATGACTGCAAAAAAGCTTATTGGGTAAAGCTGCGTTTATATCTCCACATACCTTAAAACTGAACATTGCATGACTGCAAAAAAGCTTATTGGGTAAACCTGCGTTTATATCTCCACATACCTTAAAACTGAACATTGCATGACTGCAAAAAAGCTTATTGGGTAAACCTGCGTTTATATCTCCACATACCTTAAAACTGAACATTGCATGACTGCAAAAAAGCTTATTGGGTAAATCTGTTTGTCACCACTGTTTCAACTCCATCTGTAGCCATGCTCACATTATTTCAATGTTTATTTAGCCATTAAGTCTTACCTAAATTATGGGTTGCCTTATCTTTACAATTTTGGCCTTTTAGTCCCCTTGCAGTTTAATTGTGGTGTGAAAGTTATGCCCTGCTAGCTGTGTTGCTAATATGCCCTCCTAATTGATTAATTGCCAGATTCAACCCACACCCAACACACAGTATAAAAACAAGGCCTTCCTTACGGGGGAACACATACAGGGGGCTGCACATACAGGGGGTTCTTCCAAAGAAGTGGGGTTCTGAAAATAAGTGACACTTCTGCTCTTGCCCAATCCACCTGAACATCTTCTTCTCTCTTCACAGGTAAACCTGCGTTTATATCTCCACATACCTTAAAACTGAACATTGCATGACTGCAAAAAAGCTTATTGGGTAAAGCTGCGTTTATATCTCCACATACCTTAAAACTGAACATTGCATGACTGCAAAAAAGCTTATTGGGTAAACCTGCGTTTATATCTCCACATACCTTAAAACTGAACATTGCATGACTGCAAAAAAGCTTATTGGGTAAACCTGCGTTTATATCTCCACATACCTTAAAACTGAACATTGCATGACTGCAAAAAAGCTTATTGGGTAAACCTGCGTTTATATCTCCACATACCTTAAAACTGAACATTGCATGACTGCAAAAAAGCTTATTGGGTAAACCTGCGTTTATATCTCCACATACCTTAAAACTGAACATTGCATGACTGCAAAAAAGCTTATTGGGTAAATCTGTTTGTCACCACTGTTTCAACTCCATCTGTAGCCATGCTCACATTATTTCAATGTTTATTTAGCCATTAAGTCTTACCTAAATTATGGGTTGCCTTATCTTTACAATTTTGGCCTTTTAGTCCCCTTGCAGTTTAATTGTGGTGTGAAAGTTATGCCCTGCTAGCTGTGTTGCTAATATGCCCTCCTAATTGATTAATTGCCAGATTCAACCCACACCCAACACACAGTATAAAAACAAGGCCTTCCTTACGGGGGAACACATACAGGGGGCTGCACATACAGGGGGTTCTTCCAAAGAAGTGGGGTTCTGAAAATAAGTGACACTTCTGCTCTTGCCCAATCCACCTGAACATCTTCTTCTCTCTTCACAGGTAAACCTGCGTTTATATCTCCACATACCTTAAAACTGAACATTGCATGACTGCAAAAAAGCTTATTGGGTAAAGCTGCGTTTATATCTCCACATACCTTAAAACTGAACATTGCATGACTGCAAAAAAGCTTATTGGGTAAACCTGCGTTTATATCTCCACATACCTTAAAACTGAACATTGCATGACTGCAAAAAAGCTTATTGGGTAAAGCTGCGTTTATATCTCCACATACCTTAAAACTGAACATTGCATGACTGCAAAAAAGCTTATTGGGTAAACCTGCGTTTATATCTCCACATACCTTAAAACTGAACATTGCATGACTGCAAAAAAGCTTATTGGGTAAACCTGCGTTTATATCTCCACATACCTTAAAACTGAACATTGCATGACTGCAAAAAAGCTTATTGGGTAAATCTGTTTGTCACCACTGTTTCAACTCCATCTGTAGCCATGCTCACATTATTTCAATGTTTATTTAGCCATTAAGTCTTACCTAAATTATGGGTTGCCTTATCTTTACAATTTTGGCCTTTTAGTCCCCTTGCAGTTTAATTGTGGTGTGAAAGTTATGCCCTGCTAGCTGTGTTGCTAATATGCCCTCCTAATTGATTAATTGCCAGATTCAACCCACACCCAACACACAGTATAAAAACAAGGCCTTCCTTACGGGGAACACATACAGGGGGCTGCACATACAGGGGGTTCTTCCAAAGAAGTGGGGTTCTGAAAATAAGTGACACTTCTGCTCTTGCCCAATCCACCTGAACATCTTCTTCTCTCTTCACAGGTAAACCTGCGTTTATATCTCCACATACCTTAAAACTGAACATTGCATGACTGCAAAAAAGCTTATTGGGTAAAGCTGCGTTTATATCTCCACATACCTTAAAACTGAACATTGCATGACTGCAAAAAAGCTTATTGGGTAAACCTGCGTTTATATCTCCACATACCTTAAAACTGAACATTGCATGACTGCAAAAAAGCTTATTGGGTAAACCTGCGTTTATATCTCCACATACCTTAAAACTGAACATTGCATGACTGCAAAAAAGCTTATTGGGTAAACCTGCGTTTATATCTCCACATACCTTAAAACTGAACATTGCATGACTGCAAAAAAGCTTATTGGGTAAACCTGCGTTTATATCTCCACATACCTTAAAACTGAACATTGCATGACTGCAAAAAAGCTTATTGGGTAAATCTGTTTGTCACCACTGTTTCAACTCCATCTGTAGCCATGCTCACATTATTTCAATGTTTATTTAGCCATTAAGTCTTACCTAAATTATGGGTTGCCTTATCTTTACAATTTTGGCCTTTTAGTCCCCTTGCAGTTTAATTGTGGTGTGAAAGTTATGCCCTGCTAGCTGTGTTGCTAATATGCCCTCCTAATTGATTAATTGCCAGATTCAACCCACACCCAACACACAGTATAAAAACAAGGCCTTCCTTACGGGGGAACACATACAGGGGGCTGCACATACAGGGGGTTCTTCCAAAGAAGTGGGGTTCTGAAAATAAGTGACACTTCTGCTCTTGCCCAATCCACCTGAACATCTTCTTCTCTCTTCACAGGTAAACCTGCGTTTATATCTCCACATACCTTAAAACTGAACATTGCATGACTGCAAAAAAGCTTATTGGGTAAAGCTGCGTTTATATCTCCACATACCTTAAAACTGAACATTGCATGACTGCAAAAAAGCTTATTGGGTAAACCTGCGTTTATATCTCCACATACCTTAAAACTGAACATTGCATGACTGCAAAAAAGCTTATTGGGTAAACCTGCGTTTATATCTCCACATACCTTAAAACTGAACATTGCATGACTGCAAAAAAGCTTATTGGGTAAACCTGCATTTATATCTCCACATACCTTAAAACTGAACATTGCATGACTGCAAAAAAGCTTATTGGGTAAATCTGTTTGTCACCACTGTTTCAACTCCATCTGTAGCCATGCTCACATTATTTCAATGTTTATTTAGCCATTAAGTCTTACCTAAATTATGGGTTGCCTTATCTTTACAATTTTGGCCTTTTAGTCCCCTTGCAGTTTAATTGTGGTGTGAAAGTTATGCCCTGCTAGCTGTGTTGCTAATATGCCCTCCTAATTGATTAATTGCCAGATTTAACCCACACCCAACACACAGTATAAAAACAAGGCCTTCCTTACGGGGGAACACATACAGGGGGCTGCACATACAGGGGGTTCTTCCAAAGAAGTGGGGTTCTGAAAATAAGTGACACTTCTGCTCTTGCCCAATCCACCTGAACATCTTCTTCTCTCTTCACAGGTAAACCTGCGTTTATATCTCCACATACCTTAAAACTGAACATTGCATGACTGCAAAAAAGCTTATTGGGTAAAGCTGCGTTTATATCTCCACATACCTTAAAACTGAACATTGCATGACTGCAAAAAAGCTTATTGGGTAAACCTGCGTTTATATCTCCACATACCTTAAAACTGAACATTGCATGACTGCAAAAAAGCTTATTGGGTAAACCTGCGTTTATATCTCCACATACCTTAAAACTGAACATTGCATGACTGCAAAAAAGCTTATTGGGTAAACCTGCGTTTATATCTCCACATACCTTAAAACTGAACATTGCATGACTGCAAAAAAGCTTATTGGGTAAACCTGCGTTTATATCTCCACATACCTTAAAACTGAACATTGCATGACTGCAAAAAAGCTTATTGGGTAAATCTGTTTGTCACCACTGTTTCAACTCCATCTGTAGCCATGCTCACATTATTTCAATGTTTATTTAGCCATTAAGTCTTACCTAAATTATGGGTTGCCTTATCTTTACAATTTTGGCCTTTTAGTCCCCTTGCAGTTTAATTGTGGTGTGAAAGTTATGCCCTGCTAGCTGTGTTGCTAATATGCCCTCCTAATTGATTAATTGCCAGATTCAACCCACACCCAACACACAGTATAAAAACAAGGCCTTCCTTACGGGGGAACACATACAGGGGGCTGCACATACAGGGGGTTCTTCCAAAGAAGTGGGGTTCTGAAAATAAGTGACACTTCTGCTCTTGCCCAATCCACCTGAACATCTTCTTCTCTCTTCACAGGTAAACCTGCGTTTATATCTCCACATACCTTAAAACTGAACATTGCATGACTGCAAAAAAGCTTATTGGGTAAAGCTGCGTTTATATCTCCACATACCTTAAAACTGAACATTGCATGACTGCAAAAAAGCTTATTGGGTAAACCTGCGTTTATATCTCCACATACCTTAAAACTGAACATTGCATGACTGCAAAAAAGCTTATTGGGTAAAGCTGCGTTTATATCTCCACATACCTTAAAACTGAACATTGCATGACTGCAAAAAAGCTTATTGGGTAAACCTGCGTTTATATCTCCACATACCTTAAAACTGAACATTGCATGACTGCAAAAAAGCTTATTGGGTAAACCTGCGTTTATATCTCCACATACCTTAAAACTGAACATTGCATGACTGCAAAAAAGCTTATTGGGTAAATCTGTTTGTCACCACTGTTTCAACTCCATCTGTAGCCATGCTCACATTATTTCAATGTTTATTTAGCCATTAAGTCTTACCTAAATTATGGGTTGCCTTATCTTTACAATTTTGGCCTTTTAGTCCCCTTGCAGTTTAATTGTGGTGTGAAAGTTATGCCCTGCTAGCTGTGTTGCTAATATGCCCTCCTAATTGATTAATTGCCAGATTCAACCCACACCCAACACACAGTATAAAAACAAGGCCTTCCTTACGGGGGAACACATACAGGGGGCTGCACATACAGGGGGTTCTTCCAAAGAAGTGGGGTTCTGAAAATAAGTGACACTTCTGCTCTTGCCCAATCCACCTGAACATCTTCTTCTCTCTTCACAGGTAAACCTGCGTTTATATCTCCACATACCTTAAAACTGAACATTGCATGACTGCAAAAAAGCTTATTGGGTAAAGCTGCGTTTATATCTCCACATACCTTAAAACTGAACATTGCATGACTGCAAAAAAGCTTATTGGGTAAACCTGCGTTTATATCTCCACATACCTTAAAACTGAACATTGCATGACTGCAAAAAAGCTTATTGGGTAAACCTGCGTTTATATCTCCACATACCTTAAAACTGAACATTGCATGACTGCAAAAAAGCTTATTGGGTAAATCTGTTTGTCACCACTGTTTCAACTCCATCTGTAGCCATGCTCACATTATTTCAATGTTTATTTAGCCATTAAGTCTTACCTAAATTATGGGTTGCCTTATCTTTACAATTTTGGCCTTTTAGTCCCCTTGCAGTTTAATTGTGGTGTGAAAGTTATGCCCTGCTAGCTGTGTTGCTAATATGCCCTCCTAATTGATTAATTGCCAGATTCAACCCACACCCAACACACAGTATAAAAACAAGGCCTTCCTTACGGGGGAACACATACAGGGGGCTGCACATACAGGGGGTTCTTCCAAAGAAGTGGGGTTCTGAAAATAAGTGACACTTCTGCTCTTGCCCAATCCACCTGAACATCTTCTTCTCTCTTCACAGGTAAACCTGCGTTTATATCTCCACATACCTTAAAACTGAACATTGCATGACTGCAAAAAAGCTTATTGGGTAAACCTGCGTTTATATCTCCACATACCTTAAAACTGAACATTGCATGACTGCAAAAAAGCTTATTGGGTAAACCTGCGTTTATATCTCCACATACCTTAAAACTGAACATTGCATGACTGCAAAAAAGCTTATTGGGTAAATCTGTTTGTCACCACTGTTTCAACTCCATCTGTAGCCATGCTCACATTATTTCAATGTTTATTTAGCCATTAAGTCTTACCTAAATTATGGGTTGCCTTATCTTTACAATTTTGGCCTTTTAGTCCCCTTGCAGTTTAATTGTGGTGTGAAAGTTATGCCCTGCTAGCTGTGTTGCTAATATGCCCTCCTAATTGATTAATTGCCAGATTCAACCCACACCCAACACACAGTATAAAAACAAGGCCTTCCTTACGGGGGAACACATACAGGGGGCTGCACATACAGGGGGTTCTTCCAAAGAAGTGGGGTTCTGAAAATAAGTGACACTTCTGCTCTTGCCCAATCCACCTGAACATCTTCTTCTCTCTTCACAGGTAAACCTGCGTTTATATCTCCACATACCTTAAAACTGAACATTGCATGACTGCAAAAAAGCTTATTGGGTAAAGCTGCGTTTATATCTCCACATACCTTAAAACTGAACATTGCATGACTGCAAAAAAGCTTATTGGGTAAACCTGCGTTTATATCTCCACATACCTTAAAACTGAACATTGCATGACTGCAAAAAAGCTTATTGGGTAAACCTGCGTTTATATCTCCACATACCTTAAAACTGAACATTGCATGACTGCAAAAAAGCTTATTGGGTAAATCTGTTTGTCACCACTGTTTCAACTCCATCTGTAGCCATGCTCACATTATTTCAATGTTTATTTAGCCATTAAGTCTTACCTAAATTATGGGTTGCCTTATCTTTACAATTTTGGCCTTTTAGTCCCCTTGCAGTTTAATTGTGGTGTGAAAGTTATGCCCTGCTAGCTGTGTTGCTAATATGCCCTCCTAATTGATTAATTGCCAGATTCAACCCACACCCAACACACAGTATAAAAACAAGGCCTTCCTTACGGGGGAACACATACAGGGGGCTGCACATACAGGGGGTTCTTCCAAAGAAGTGGGGTTCTGAAAATAAGTGACACTTCTGCTCTTGCCCAATCCACCTGAACATCTTCTTCTCTCTTCACAGGTAAACCTGCGTTTATATCTCCACATACCTTAAAACTGAACATTGCATGACTGCAAAAAAGCTTATTGGGTAAAGCTGCGTTTATATCTCCACATACCTTAAAACTGAACATTGCATGACTGCAAAAAAGCTTATTGGGTAAACCTGCGTTTATATCTCCACATACCTTAAAACTGAACATTGCATGACTGCAAAAAAGCTTATTGGGTAAACCTGCGTTTATATCTCCACATACCTTAAAACTGAA